>NC_082655.1:4111700-4711700 GCF_028023285.1 Balaenoptera ricei
TTTTGCATTATTGTATTTGCGATGGTGATCCGTGAGCAGCGATGTTTGATGTTACTTTTGCAAAAAGATTATGACTCACTGAAGGAACAAAGGATGGTTAGCATTTTTTAGCAATAACGCATTTTTAAACAACACTTTTTTTAGACATAATGCTATTGCACTTAACAGACTTCAGTATAGAGCAAACATAATTTTTATATGCACCGGGAAACCAAAACATTCATGTGACTCGCTTTTTTTTTTTTTTTGTCTGCGTTGTGTCTTCGTTGCTGCGCGCGGGCTTTCTCTAGTTGCGGCGAGCAGGGGCTACTCTTCGTTGTGGTGAACAGGCTTCTCATTGCGGTGGCTTCTCTTGTTGTGGAGCACAGGGTCTAGACGACCAGGCTTCAGTAGTTGTGGCTCGTGGGCTCTAGAGTGCAGGCTCGGTAGTTGTGGCGCACAGGCTTAGTTGCTCCGCGGCATGTGGGATCTTCCCAGACCAGGACTCGAACCCATGTCCCCTGCATTGGCAGGCGGATTCTTAACCACTGCGCCTCCAGGGAAGTCCCATGTGACAAGCACTTGTGGTGCTTTGGAACTCGAGCCAAGTTGTCTGAGGTGTGCCCGGAGTAGAAGGCATTAGTGGATGAATATCCACTGGATTCCTTTCTTCTGTCTCCACCTGCTCTCTCTTCTCAATTTTCTTTGAACAAGAGTGCCTAAACAAACAAAAATGTACACTTTTAGGAGCGAATGAAACCCCCTTCCAGCTTACCATCTAGTGAGAGGGAGAGAAATGACCAGTGATGTTTCTGTACACCCTGAGTTGTTACAGATTTGAAGCAACTACCCCTGTGGGGAGTCAGGAAAGACCGTCTCCATGAGGACCTTCCAGGATGAGCGGAGAAGCACACGGTGGTGCCGGTCACAGAGGAGATGCTACCCATCAACAAGCAGTTAAACATCCCCCAGCAGGTCTCGAAGCCACGTGATTTGGTGACTTTGGGGCTTGAGTGAGACGCCTTCTCATCGTTTCTGCATTAAACAATTGCCTCTTTATCTCGCGGTGCCTCAAATCAGGAACATTTTTCATTTTCCTTCCTGGCCCTTATTTATTTCAGACAATTCATCTTTCTCTCTGTGCCCTTTGCTGCCACCTCGTTAATTGCTTGCTGTTCAAAGTTTTTCATGTTTAAGTTTACTTTTTTATTCGGTATCCAGGAAGCACAGCTTAAAAAAATTTGTGGTAAGAGATACTAGAAATACAGCTTTTTTTTTTTAATACCTTTTCTTCTCCTCTCCATGAAAATGTTGAGGGGGAAAAAAAATCAGCCTAAGGTGGGGATTTCTAGTCCATTCACTGGGGGTGTGAAAGGAAGGGGCCCCTGTTTTGTGATTCTAGTGCCCACAGGCAGGGGCCTGGGATGTGTTTACACCCAGATCTGTAAGGAAATTAACTCAGCCCCCGTTTTGTTTTGTTTGGGGTCTCTGAAGGTCCCAAAGTTATTTAACGTGATGTAATAAGTTCCATCTGAAAAATGGAAAAATCTGGAAAAAAAAGATTATTTGAAAGGACTCCATATAGTTATTTTCAGAGAATCAGATAATAGACTGGGAGAGGCCCTACAGGCTCCAGTCTGCAATTCACCAGCAGCTTCACATCCCTCTGCCCTGAACCCTCTTCTGGGGACCATCACTTGATCTGTTCCTGAGAGGTTTAGGCCTCTGTCCAAAGCTCCCTCCCCAGTCAGGTCCACCTGACCATCTGATCATTCTCACCTGATCAATCTGCAAACCCTACTCCCACTGACTGATGTGGCTCTTGTCCCTGCTTGAAATTACATATGTATTTTTGTTTGTTTGTTTTTACCATGTTCACTACTGGTATCCCCCCAATAAATTCTAAACATTCCATGAAAGCAGGGACTTTGTCCTGCTGCCCACTTCATCTCCACAGTGGGCACTCAGAAATATCTGGTGAATAAGAAAGCAAAAGAATGATGTCTTGGTTGGAATTTAGCATCCGCAAATACTTCCCTATGTGAAAATGACAGTGATATTGAGAATAGTAAAATAATCATTTTTAAACTATGATTTATTGGCTATTAACTAAGTCTCAGGCACTACATAAAGGGATTTGTGTGTGTCATCCGACTTCAGCTTCATAACAATCCTATGAGTTTCACATCACTATTTCTCCCATTTTCCAGATGAGGAAACTGAGGCTCAGCAGAGTCTGGGGACTCACCTGAGTTAACACAGATATGAAGTAATGGGCACGGACCACAACCCACACCTGACTCCAGTGCTGCATCTTTTCACCCCGACGCTAGACACAGCTGCTGCCGGCCCCCCATTTCTCACACAGAGTGCAACGTGAGCCCTGCACCTTAGAGCAACCTCCCGGAACCGTCCACCGCAAGGGTGCATTTCACTGTAAAATAATATGTCTCAAAGGTCTCATCAAGTGCCCTCTAAACTACAAACAGCATCAGAAGGGGGTTTCGTGGGGAGGAAGCACTCAGGAGACAAAGCTGAATGAACTTCAGCTTGTTCAAGGGCAGCCTGCCCACCCCCCGCCCTGGGAAGGTCAGGACTGGTCTGGCAGATTTTGCAGCACCATCAGATGTGAGGGGAGTAATGACGATGACGGGAAGGTACAATCATAAGAAAAGCAATGCAGTTTTGACTTGTTGTGTGCCGTTATGTGCTTTATGTACCTTATTTCAATGGAATCTCCGGACAGCCCTGGGAGGTAGGCATCCTCAGCCCCACGTCGCAATGGTCCAGCCAGCTCGGTTGTGTTATGTCACCAGGCCACTCCCCCCAGCTAGGAGGAGACAGTGCTTGCATTCAAACTCCTTGCCACCCTCCCCAAAGACTATGCCGCTTCAATTACTCCACTCCCCCAACGCACATCATGTCCTCTGTTAAAATTATTTTTTTAATTACCTTTCATTTTATGTAGAACTGTGAGCACAGTTCTTTCTCCCGTTCCTCTGTTTAATGTAAAAGAATGACCCTTAAACTCTGCCAAATAATAAGAAAAATTCAAATGAATTTAAAAAAAATAGAAAAAGAAAAGGAAAGTGGTAGGAAGGAAAACCACAGGTTGTCATTTTGCTCCTATGGCCAATTCTCGTGCGCAAATAAATGTTAACAGGAGACTCCCTGACAGAGTAGCATGGCCTTGACCCTGACCCATGACCTCCACCAGTGGCTGCCCAAAATTTGTTAGCAAGCTCAACTTCTTCATTTCCCCCTCATGGTTTCCTAGAGAGAAATGGAAGTTATGTGGCTTCTTACAGTGTCATTTATTTTTCTCACTGAATGTGCCTTTGAACATGTCTATTTTCTTTATATATTTACAGCTTAATTGATATCTGTAGAACTGCACACATTAAATATGTACAATATGAGTCTGAGCAAGTATAAATATCCATGATACTGTCATGACAATCAAGGTAATACACATCCTAACACCTCCCCAAGTTTCCTTGCATCCTTTTCTATTGTTTGTTTGGTTGGTTTTTTGGAAGCACACGTAACAGATCTACCCTCTTAATTTTGAGATGCACAGAATTGTGTTATTAACTGCAGGCACTGCGTTGGCAAATCTCTGGAACTTATTTATCTTGCACGAATGAAACTTTATACCCATTGGACAGCAACTCCTCCTGCCCCCAGCCGCTGGTCACCACCACTGTATTCTCTGCTTCTACAACTCTACTTTAGATTCCTCTTGTAAGTGGAATCATGCATTTTTGTCCTTGTGTGCCTGGCTTATTTCACTCAGCGTCACGTGTTCCAGATTCACCCATGTTGTCACTAATGGCAGGACTTCCTTCTTTTTCAAGGCCGAATTCGTGTAATTGCCAAATTTTAGGTTTATTCTTTTTATTCCGCCTAATTGTCTGGTGAAATCCCCCACCTTGTCGTGTGTTTTCTTACCCATAATGATTACAGTTCCTTTGAAGACCTTGTCCCCGGGGATTCCAACAAAGTCACCAGAGTCTGTTCCTATTGTCCTTCTTTTCCCTTTTGATGCTGTTTGTTGACACGCCTGGTGATGTTTCACAGTAACTGTCTGCCTGTGCATACGGAATGTCATGGAGCCTCCGAGGGTGTCACCTTTACCAGGTAGACCAAGTGAGGTCAAATCACCTGACATTTCTCTCTAGTGCTTGTAAGGCTAGTTCAACCTTAGATTCATCCTGACTCATGGGTTTCAGCTGATGACCTGGTGATTTTATTAGGACCCATCCTCCATCGTGGGCTGTGAACTCCAAGTTTTGTCTTCTCAGCACCTTGAGATCATGCTTAATGTTATCCCATTTCTTCAGTGGCTTATTCTGCACTTCGTAGACCCTTTTGCCTGTTCGCTTTAAGAACATCAACACCTTTAGAGAACTACCAGATGAGTGTTGGGCCCACTGCTCTCTGGATCCTAAGTCCTGGCTGCCTCGACAGCCCCAAATTCCATTTTTTCTTTTGTCTCTCCTGCCCCGTGAGATTTCCCTTTCTGCTGGCTTCTCTGCCTTCTAGCAGCAACCCTCTGCCGGTTCTTGCATATGGGATTCTCATCTGCTCACCCTGAAGTATGAATCAGCAAATACACAGATGGAGAGGCAGGTACAGAAGGTGGACTTATTTTTCTGCAGTTCCCTGCTTGCAAAAATCTTGCTCTTCAATCCTGGATGCTGCCGTAGCTGTCTGCCACCTTTGAGCAGATCTTTCAGCATCCTATCTGGATTTTCTATTTGTTCTTGGCTCGTTCACTGCTCTGTTTCCAGCCACTCCTTCATGGCTGGAAGCAGAAGTTCTCAGGAGAGATTTCAGTACAGCAGGTGGCATTTCTGATGAAGTCCAGAAACAGAGCTGATACAGGCAGGTCATTGGGCAGCTCCACAAAAGGAGCTACAAGAGGTATGTGGAGTAAAAACCATAAATCAAATAAGGAGAGGAGAAATGGTGAGAACTGAGTTGGGAACAGGATAGTTCAAAATGAATAGAGAAGCTGGTACTTCCCAATGGCACTTGTAAGGAGCAGGAAATTACACTGGAGAAGTGGTCCATCATCCACATTGAACCATGTGATTCATGGCTCATGAACAACATGAACCATGGACCATGAACAACAAGGCAGCGTCTGGGCTTTTCCCCCATAATCAGAAGCAACAAAAGGAGTTTGACCAAAACTGGAATTTCTGGGAATAGTTCTTTTAGCAGAGAGACCCACTGGGCACTTCACCATCAGAACTGAGATGGGAGAGGCTGGAAGAATTTGGGAAAGTCAGGAGGTTAACACAGGGTTTCGAGAGTTTGCAAAGATGTATTTCAGGGGGTGACAGCAGGACTGGGTAGGAAGGGAGAAGTGGATGGGACCTTGGGGCTCCTATAAGTTTTTCCTGAGCTTCACGCCGCACCATCTGTGAGTCATGTGGGTCTTAGGATGCACGTAACTCCTCCTGCGAGGGAAGGAACTGCCTGGATTTGTGCCCATGGAGTTTATAAAAGGCAGAGGCACACTCAGAAGGCCATTTCTCCTTTCTCATCAATCAGCAATTGCTTTCCTTTGAGACAATGGCTCGAGTGTGAAAGCAATTGCCTGATGAACGTGCATCTTCTCAGGAGAGCCTGGCAGGCAGGAAGCCTTGCGAGGGAGCAGTCACGTGATTAATTCTCCAGCCTCCAGGGACTTGCAGGTTCACAGAGACGGTTTCAACAGCCCACAGGGGCTGTGTTTTGTCTCAGAGGGGCGCTCACATTAGCTAACCGCACAGGAGTGGGTACGTGAACCAAATCCACTTTATTACATTTCAGTGAAAAACAGCCCTTCACACTGGCAGACTCATGTTAGTGTGACAAGCCCATTTTCTCCCTGTAGGTGGAGAGGGAGAAAGCCGCCGAAATACCGAGACCCTTTGAACAAATCCATAGAAGTAGAATTATGAATTCAGGAAACAATCAGATACGTGCACACAAATATTTGCAGGCGCAAATGTTTCTTACGGTGTAATTTGTGAGTGAAACTGGAAACCATGAAAATGTCTTGCAGTGGGGGAAGTGGTAAAATTGTGGTCTAACCAAATAGTGGTTATAGCCTGCAATGATTTCAATTTATATTTGGTAAAATAGGTCATGATAGATAAAATGCAGACAATATTTTCATCTTACAAAGCAGACTGGAAAGTCTGTATCAGCACTGAATGTGTGAGGGCGGGCAGGGGAGACAGAGAAACTGGGGGAAAATAACTGAAATTTTTAACATTATTTATCCCAGAGCGACGGTCCTTATATTATTTTAATTTTCTACTTATTCCACAATGAACATATATTATGTTTATACTTATAGGAAGTATATGTTTATATGTTTATACTTTTATACTTTATAAAATGCATGTTTACACATTTCATATTAAAATATGACAAAAGGATATTGAAAAAATTTGAGACAGCAGAGTATCCTAGAAAAAACACTTAAAACGAGGCAGACCTTGTTTAAATCAACACTCTGCCAATTTCTAACTCTCAGATCTTAGATTTTAAAAGGCAGTTCACCATTGTTTGCGTTCTGTTTATTCAAAAACAGGGAATCATGAGAACTCCCTTACACAATTTTCGTGAGATAAAGTGCAAAAGCCCTTAGCACATCATTAATGCTCAAATAGGGATCTGTTATTACTATTGTTAGAGAACCATGATAATATTCCAGTTTTCTTCTCTGCAGGGACTCATGCAGATGTGACTTGTGACTCATAGCAAAGGATGCTGATTGGTGGCCTGGCCCCAGGGTGTGAGGCTGCTGGGGTCCCAGGGCTTGGGACGCCGAGGCCCGGGGCAGCACCCGCTGGCAGGGCCACCATGTTGGCCTCTACAGCTCTGCTTTCCCTGTGTGCTCCGTGGACCAGCCTCTCCTGCTCTGAAAGTTCTTTCCTGTGCACGATGATGATGACGATGATGACCTGAGTCGAGATAGGCGGGCATCGTTTCTCCTTCAGCCGGAAGGGTGGTCTCTGCTCTCACCCATTCTCCATTCCTGGGGACAACTCGCCGAGGACCTCAGACCGTACCTTATCACCACATGCAAAACCCAGAAACGCAAACATGGCGCCACCTCTGAAACCCCCGCACAGGAAGCACATATTCTGATCCAGGTCCTGGCAGGACTGGCATTTGGACGCCCTCTGACTTCCAGTCCAGTCCTCAGCAACCCTCTCTCGCAGCTGGGCATCTATTTAAACAACGTTTAGACTCAAGCTCTGCCTAGTCTTCGCTGATGATTTGGGGTGAGTCACTTCCCTGGGCTTGGCCTCTGCCGAGTCTCAGATCTCCCCACCTGGCAGGGCCTTTATGCATCATCTTGTCTAAACTCCTCGTCTCGTCAGGTGAACAGTCACTCTGCCCCCAGCCCCATCGCTCTGCAGCCCCATTGATCAGCCTTGGCCCGCCCTCACCCCTCTGACAGGGAAGTGGGGGCTGGAGCATCCGAGGCCGGGAGAGGTAGTGGTGACTCATGAGTATGGAGGGGGCCCCCCTTTGCTGAAGAGTCAGAAGTTCTCTCTGCCGAGGAAATTCATCAGCATGGAGTCTGACTCCCCAAGAAATTATATTTCTGATTTTAGTTTTCTGTTATCAACCTTTATTTTGCTAATTTCAGCTATGAGTATCATGTATGGGATCCCCACTCTATGCTAACCAAGGGCAAGGTATGCTACTAATTTTATCTAATTCCTACATCAATGCTTCAGGAATATTAATGTTATC
Source organism: Balaenoptera ricei (assembly GCF_028023285.1). Lineage (NCBI taxonomy): Eukaryota > Metazoa > Chordata > Mammalia > Artiodactyla > Balaenopteridae > Balaenoptera > Balaenoptera ricei. The sequence continues at coordinate 4,119,447 of NC_082655.1, forward strand.
CTCATTTCAAGGAAGAGGACATTTACTTTAGAGATGGGATTGAGAGATTTAGAGATGGCCAGCTGTCAATGCAGCTAGTAAGTGGGCTGTAAAGTGCAGTTGATGATTATTATTGAAACAAGCTGGAACTCTTTCTAAAGCCCATTTCTTTCCTATTACAAGTGAGGAAACCGAGGTTTCAAGATGGTGAGTAAGAGGTCTGAGGGTCTCACATTTGAGACCTGCTCTTCCAGATCCAGGAAGGGCGCTGCCTCTCCTTGGCATCTTGGCATCTTTCATCACGTGCTCCGAGGCTACTGCTTGAGCCATGTCACTGGGCCTCTGCCCCTCGTTTTAGAAACTAGCCTCCACTATGTTCAGTGGTGTCCACAGATCTAGGCGTGTCCATCCATCATTACAAGGTTTCATAGGAGAAATCTGCCTCAATAGCAAGATCAGGGAGTGATCCCCAAAGAGAGACCTGCAGCCTGAGCTGGGGATGTGGAAGCAGAGAAGAGGAGGGTGTGGATCCAGGCGGCCTTGGTGAGAGGGAGGAAGCAGAAGCAGGCTGCTTTCCTGAGTACCTGCAAAGCAAGCTCCAGGTGTTTGCTTTGTTTGTTTGTTTTTTCATATCTTGTTATTACTGGTCACCTCCCTTGCCCTCATCGCCTGTCTGTGGGAGTTACCCTGTCTTCTTGGTTCCCAACTAGAGTACTTGGAACAAACTTGGTGTGAGATTCACCATAGTTCAGATCAGACTCCACGTCAGATTATATTGTCTGTATATTCAGAGTAAATGGGCATACAGTAGGTGCTAACTGAAGCAGTACTAAGAGGAAAGTTATAGCCATAAAGGCCTACATTAAGAAATATATCACATAAACAAGCTAACTTTATACCTCAAGGAACTAGAGAAAGAACAAACTAAGCCCAAAGTTAGCAGAAGGAAGAAATAAGATTAGAGCAGAAATAAATGAAATAAAGGCTAGAACAATAGAAGAGATCAATGAAAATAAGAGCTGGTTTTTTAAAAAATGATAAAATCAAGAAAAAATTGATTCACATAAATAAATTTAGAAATGAAACAGGAGACATTAGAACAGATGCCACAGAAATACAAAGGACGCTAAGAGAACACTATGAGAATAGAGTGGTGGGGGGAGGGGGGGATTGTTTTTCAATGGGTATAAAGTTTTTGTTATGTGAGATGAATAAATCCTAGAGACCCACTGTACAGCATAGTAACTTTAGTTAACAATAACCACAGGTTAAAAGTAGGTGCACTTTAAAAATATGTATGCTTTAAAATATGTTTAGAGGAGAGATCTCATATTAAGTGTTCTCACCAGAACAAAACCAAAACGCGCAAAAGAACACAAGGACATCTTTGGAAGTGAGGAACGTGTTAGTACTTTGGTCATGGTGAGGGTACCACAGGTGTAACCATATGTCCAAACTCATCAAGATGTACACATTAGACGTACGCAGTTTCTTGTATATCAGGCATACCTCAATAAAGCAAATAAACAATTTGTTGAATAAATGAGCAAATGAAAAAGAATCCCAACTTCCATATATCCAGATTGTGAGCTGAGGACCAAAAGGCAGCTCCATTCAGTATAAAGACCGCAGATTAGCACCAGACAGACTTGACTTCAAATGCTGGCTTTGACTCATGTTAGCGGCTCAACTCTTTTGAGTTTGTTTCCTTTTCTCTAAAAGAGGATAATAATCGTTCTTATCAATATGATTGTTGGGAAGATAAACGTTAGCTCTTGTGTATGTTATTCTGTGACTAGGATTTTCAGTATCATGACGACAGTGATTAAATCTGGTCAACAGTCCTGGCCTGAGTCAGCTGAGTCTGTCAGAGGGGCTGGGAGAGGGGCCAGGGGCTGCACTGGCCTGCACTAGACCCTCTCCAGATGTCTAGTCTTTGACCTTCAGAAATACAACCGCATAAGCAGAGGCGGACGTTGGTGGAAGCCTGCCTTCTGGGGGCAGCTGACTCATCAGGGTTACAGCGATGTGGAGGGAGGATTCCACCAGGCTATGCAATCTGTGAGTAGACAAGGACGTGGGTGGTTTTGTTGCCTTTTCTAAATTGTGCTATTTCCACTGAGTTCTATTTCAGTGAATCCTGAGAGACCCTCTGCTCTAGAGACCAGAGCCAGACTTGATGGAAGAACGCCGGAGGGGAATGCCCGTGGCTGCTGCTTCCTGGGCATGCAGCGCCCTCTGGTGGCTTAGAGCCCAAGCGTTCACTCCGCTTCCTTTGTGCAGGTGTTGCGGCTGAAGGGAGGCTCCTGAGATTTCCTCCATCCTCTGGCCTGTCTTGCTTCCCTTGGGAGCCTGGAGATCTACGAGGGAAGGAGGACAAGGGGAGCCCTCTCGTTGTACTCAAATGTGGCCTCATGTAATCGATCTGGGCTGTACCATGAGCTTGTTGGATGATTGATCCACAATTATTTGCCTAGGCTCTTTGAGTCTCAGTTTCCTCGGAATTGTGTTGTGAGATTAAAGAGGACAGAAAATGCATGTGGAAGCACCCTGAGCAATTCCTAACACCCAGTAGATTCACATCAAACAATTAGTTACCTTGACTTCAACATTTTCCTTTCTCGGCTAGATGAAATTGCTACAGTCCAGAAAAAAGTCTCAATCTTCCCATAGATGTTAGCTAAGTGCTGAAGAGTGATGGGTTCACAGGTCTCTAAAACCTGCCCCCACAGGAGCTCATAAACCTGATGGAGAGAAAGAGCTGTGCAAGAAAATAACTTTGTTTTTAAGATGGTTGTGTGAAAGTTAATCTTAATGTATCGTTAAGCTAGCTAGGCTGTGTTCTCATTATAGTCCCATCCTTGCTTCAGAGATGGAAGGGGAGTTAATAGTTCTAATAACCATACCCGGTCCATAGGGTACCTATGGGAGGGAGGTGGCAGCAATAGTCACATGAGCAAAATCCCTTAGGGGTTAACTTGAATCTACTGCATCTCGAAAAGAACAATTAGGGAATTAAATTAAGTCTGCCATGGCCTTTGATCCAGTATTACACTCCCAAGAAATTATTCTAAGCAAATAATTTTGATAAAAATTTTAAAAAGAAATTAAAGTCACATACAGAGGATGTTGTTAACAGGACCTGGTAAAGGACACAAAAAGATGGACATAATCTAATGGTGAATAGAATTACATCAGTCAGAGGGACTATTACGCAGCCATACAAAGTTAGAATCAGGAAGACACTGAAAGAAATATGTACGCAATTAAATACAAATAAGAGCAGAGTATAAAGTTGCACACATTTACACCTAAAAAGCATGTATATACACTGAAAGAAACTAATATATTAGGATAATGTGATTTGGGACATGGTCTTGTACTAACGTTATAAAAAATGAGGATCGTACTTTTATATAAAGATGCATACAAATTTTATGTAAAGATCCTAATCCTAATACAAAGTGAATAATTTACAGTTTATTCTCAATTGTGCAAGAGTGAGGACAGAATGTGATGTAACTTCAGAATGGTGACAGACCCCTTCTGGGTTGGGTGGTTTGTGCTGCCATCTCAGAGCTGGTGACACGTTCCCTGAATAATGAAAGTAGAAAAGCTGTAGTCATCCCTGGAGATGGAACAGCCCACGGATTAAGAATGTAGGCTTTGGAGCCCAAATGCCTAGATTCAAGTCCACACCTGGTTTGCTGTTCAACTTTCAGCAATACTTAAACCCTTGTGACTCAGCGTCCTTCTTGGTACTGTTAGATCATAATAGGACTTGACTTAAATGGTTCTTGTGAAGCTTACAGAAGTTAATATTATATATGGAAAGAGCTTATTATGTAGAGTTAGCGTTATTTGATGTCTTAGTATCATCACCATAATTTTCTCATCATCATCATCATGTAGTTTGGGTCGAGTGAGGGCTAGGAGAGGCTTTACAGACTGAAAAGGCTTGGATATGGGACAGCGTTAGCTTTTAACCAGTCCCAATTTCCATGGAGTAGACAGTAATAGGTGATGTTACAGAGCAGGTCTGGGGGGTGTGTAAGTACCCGAGTGCCTGGATTTTATCCCATAGAGACCTTTGAGATTCACAGGGAAGTTGTGGGGACAGAAGGCAGCATGTCCCCTAGAGACATGCTTATGTAAGCCATCAGAAACTCAGATGTGGCTGGGAGCAGCATTACCAAGAAGCCACTTCTTCAGCATCTTCACTGAACTGCATGGAGCAATAAATAAAACCCCATATGGATTTTATGCTCCAATTTCACGCTTGTGAGGCTGGAAAAAGTTCAGTAAGCAAATAAAAGAAATTCAGCTGAATTTTATTGAGTTAGTTGACTCAGCAACTAACTGAGTTAGTTGGATTGCACATCCCTAAGTTCATTTTCCTTTATAGGACCATAAACATGGCAGGGGATGAGAGTGGGGAAAGGGGAGTCTCCAAGCTGAGACAATAGACAAGGATGTTCTACGTTCAGAGGGCAGCTACTTTCCTATGGCTTTTCCGAGGGCTCCAAAACAGAGTCCCAGATGTCTGGTGCATCAGGAATCAGCATATGTGTGTTCTACAAGCAAGCACCAAGGCCCAGTGCAATGGCTCGCCACACAGGTAAGGGGCTACTTATGGGCTGGCCAAAAAGTTCATTCTGGTTTTTCTGTATGATGTTATGGACCAACCTGAACGAACTTTTTGGCCAACCCAATAGATGATCAGGAAAGAGAACCCAAGGCTCTAATTAGGAAGGCTGTGCAAGACATGGATTCATATCCACCAACTGAGCATGTGTGGGGCCACCACCGGGACCTCAGGCAATTCTGGTTCTAAATACAGGTCTCCCGAGGTCCCTAAAACTGCTTTGTCCATCTCAAGTGTTGCTTCGAAATCTTCAAGTTATGAGAAGCAAAAAAGGATCCCTCCCACGCTGTCACAGACTTCGAGGCAGGTGATCTTGCAGAGGTGTGGTGACCCAAGTTCAGCCACTGGTTTAAGCAGAAGCCAGTACCTGAGAGCCTGAACCAGTACCTGCCTCAGCCCTGCCCCAAATCCATGCCCCACAGCATGGGAGAGTCCTGCAGTTTTCAGGGCACCAGATGTCTTTTTGAACATTGTTTTTCATGCCAAGTAGTTGCAACAGGAAAACAAGTGTTACAATCTTCGGAGTTACAATCTCCAGATGTATCATTGATTGCATGAATATTGTCTACTTGGTGCCAAACCTTTGTTAGATGCTGTGTAGACCAAGGACGGTAAGTTCTATTAACTAGTTATGATTAACTCAACACTCTGCACCTGAGGTTTAAAAAAAAAAAAAAGGAAAATGACCTGATCCTAGTTCTTTCCTGGAAGGACCTCCCCATCTATAAGAGGAAACAGTGACCAAGAGCTACAGTTTAATGGATGAAACAGGGTGAGGGCTCTGATAGCCTCAATGGAAGCCCAGAGCAAGAGCACGTACATCCCCTTGGGGAAGTAGAGGCAGGCCCAGATTCTTCCTGGAAGAGGCAACACTTTAGCTCAGTAGAAATTAAGCTCAGGGTTTCTCAATTTTAACAGTATTGACATTTTTGACTGGATAAATCTTTGTTGCAGGGGGCTGTCCTGTGCATTGTAGGATGTTTAGAGCATCCTTGGCCTCTACCCAGTGGTGAAAACCAAAAATGTCTTTAGACATTGCCCAGTGTCTCCCCTCCCACTGAGAACCACTGATGGAGCTCCATGAAAGCAGGTGGGAAAGTGTCTAGAAAACAGAACTCAGTTTTATTTGTAGGGAGGCCTTGTGAGGTTTTAGAGGTCATCCTGCCATGAGGCTCACCTGGCAGAGGCAGTAGCTAGCGGTGATGTCCCCACTCAACTCAGCATCTAATCAGGCAGGAGGTCTCGGGCCAGTCACTGGTCTGATCCTGCCTGAGGTGGCTTTCCTCCAGAACAGCCGTAGCGACCCCTGGGGCTTCCTGCCAAGTCCCACGTGGCTACATGGCTCTATGACATCAACGTCTCTGATTTCAATGTGACATGGGCTTCCACTTACAGTGTAAACAGCATGTGAGCAAAGGGACTTTGAAAAACAGAAAAATCCAGGTTCTGGTTCAAAGTGAAGTTATGTTTGAAATTCTGAGATTCAAAGAAGTTTGGGAGCCAGAAGTCGACCGTGGAGGCTATCTGGTCCATTATATGGGTGGGTGGTGGAGGGAAGGGAGGAGCTCAGACAACAGTCTTTTCCTCAAAGACCCTCTGCCCCTCAGCGGTGAATTTGTTTGGGCTCCAGACACCAGAAGAGGACTTATACTTCCCTGGGTAACAGTACAGGCAAAATAAATGGTATGACAGGGACAAGTGACACATCCTGTTTCTCCCATTCTTTCTGAAGGCACACAATGGAGGCATTGGCAACAGCAGGACAAAGACTTGCAGACCATCAAGAATTGGTTGGCCAACACTTTGATGCTGCGTGGTAGAAAATAGTGATTTCTTGCTTAAAAGAAGGCATTGCATGGAGACAGTAACTGTCATGGAGCTATTACTACATGACATTCCGACCTGAGCATCAGCAGAGCTTCTCCTGAGCTCCCAACAACTCTAGACAAGATGTGACTTGCCCAAGGCCACACAACCAGCAGGTGACATGAGTGGGACTGTCTTGACCCCAAATCTCCCACCCCTAACCCCTGTGCTAGCCAATACTGTTTCCTCCCATTCCCCAGGTATTTTAAGGTCTGGTGAAATTGCTGACATGTGAAGTCAGCATTTGAAATAAAACCGTGACTCTTAGAGCATCAGAATCTCCTGGAGGACTTGGTAAAGCAGACTGCTGGGCTTCCCCCCCCCACCCCCACCACCCCCACCCCCCCCACCCCCCCCACCCCCACCCCACCCCGAAGTTCACTCCAGGTGATGGCGCTGGTCCAGCCTATTTGATGTATTATGTGGCATCAGCATCTGAAGATACGGGTGACGTGTGTTCGGATAAATATCGTAGAAGTCCCACACATACAGTTTACCCCGATCCTGGTTGCTCACGGCTGGCTTAATCAGCGCCCCCGACTCCTATCCTTAGCCTATGCATTAATGTACATTATCCATGGTTATCAAGTTGGATGACTGTGGTTGAGAGCCTTCTATTTTTATCAGAATTAAAGGGTTTAGGGGAAAATAAGTTTAGCTGCTACGTGCCCTCACATAGCCTTTCAGGGTTGGGGCAAAATGGCTGGGAATTAAAGTTTCACAGGTGCCCTAGGCCTGTCCACCGTGATGAAGGCCATGGAGTTTTCAGTTCAGGATCTCACGGCCCCAGGCAGAGGAGGAATAGGACAGTCTGCATTTTTCCTCCAGCTCTGTCTGATGCTCAGGTGCTTTTGCCAAGGGACTGGGGCCAGGCCCCCAGGGTCAGCTGGGCTCCATGCTTGTTTCAAGTGCAGGGCACAGAGGGATGACCCAGAGGTGCCCAGGGCTGAGGCCAGGTCAAGGTCACTGGCCATCACACCCCAGTACGCACGCCCCTCTGCTTCCCTCGTGGTTGTCAGGGTGCTGAACCAGGAGGCACAGCAGGGCAGCCTGAGCCTGTGGACTTTGAACATATTTATCCAAACCCAGCTGTGGAGCCCACGAGACCATAACCCCGTAAACCTTGCTTTCACCATCTGTAGGTTGGCCATTATAATTGCTCCTGCCTTGGTGTTAATGTGAGGATTAAATAAAAGGACTATCCCATATGGAAACACTCAAGATGAGCTCTAGTTGTGCTGACCCTGGAGAACTACTGACATTTATGTACACCTAATGACATCGTCTGTACCCTCCGAGTCAACGCATTTTATTCCCAGAGGCTGGCCCACAGCTGACCAAGTCCTAGCTCTTAGAGTCACCCTAAGGATTCCTTCTAGTATAATGCCCACAGCTTCTTGAGATGTAGCACAGAGCTTCTCAACGGGCATACAAACTGCATGGGTCTCTTGTTAAGATGCCCTCACTATTCACAGTACGGGCCATGGACCAGGAGCCTTGGCATCACCTGGGAGCTCATTAGAACTGCAGCATCTCAGGATCCACCTCACATCTATCGAATCAGAATCTGCCTTTTAACTAGTTCCCGCAGGTAATTTGCATGTTCACTAAAGCTTGAGAAATCCCAGTTCGGAAAATCCTGTTAGAAAATATGCTTTACTCGGGGTGTTTTAGAAGCACATCACTCCTTGGCTCATTGTACGTATGTCTAATCCTCTTTCCTCCACAGTCATTTACTTTACAACTATACTATTAGAAATACTATTTCTATACTATTTCTTAGCATTTACTGTCTGATTACATACATATACATATATTCATGACTTTAATCTTCATACGACTCCAGAAGGTAGATATTGCATTCTACAGATGAGCAAGCTAGGAATTGGTAACTAGGTGACCCGAGGCAAGTAGTATTAGCTCTCCAGATAGTAAGAAAGATCTGGGGTCAGATCCTGACCCGGCTGTCAGTGCTGTGCTGTCAAAGCTTCGTTACCCAGAACTTACGAAGCGGAGGACCTTCACATCTGCACAAATTGCCACTCAAGACTGTTTGTATCTTCTTCCAAACAGATGAAACAGATTCTAGCATAATAATGTAACCGCATACCAATAACAAAGCAATTTCTTCATGAAAATTCAATAATGAAAACTGATAATAAACTGAAAGACACCAAGAAGTCTTCATCTGACTTTTCTAGGTCTTGCCCCTTTGGTGCAGGCAGTCCTTGGACCCCCAGGTGCTGAGAAGTGGGGTGGCTGGTGAATTTCTTCCTTGATGTAAGCCCTCCACAGGGGGAACAGTGGGGGGAATTTTTGGATGGCATCTCAGAACCAGAAGGTTCCTGGAAAGGCCAGGCAATCTCAATGAAGAGGCTATGTGAGCCTCCATTACCCCTGGAATTAATGGAAGTGTTTTCCTATACACTTACCCAACTCTTTAGTTTTCAGAGCATTTCACATTCATTATCTGGTTCCATCCTCTTAACCTCAGTAGTAAGCTACATTCGAAATACTGATTTCTGTTTTACAGAAGAGAAAATGCGGGCCCAGAATCCTCCCCTTAAGAGTGATGCCCAGTGTCACTTATGTCAGTATCCAAAACATTTTCACAAGCAAAATCTGGAAACATCACTAACTCCCTTGTTACAGGTATAAACCTGAGATTTGGGAGGCCGAGTGACTTATTCCACTCACCTAATCTCTTCAGATTCAGAGCAGTTAGGTACTTTTTAAATTAACCACACCGTGAGTCAGTCAGACACCACCGTTAAGTGAAAGGTTTGCGTTCAAAGTATCTGTCTAAGCCACAATCCTTGCTATCAGCCATGACTAACTTGGTCATGCAGCACCCCCCGAGGCCCTTCCTTCTGCCCCCAGCTGAATGGGTCTGTTCAGACCCGTTTCCAACAGGGAGGTGGAGCCATGACTCACCCTCTATGGAAACAGCTAACATTTTTACAATGTGCTTTACAGTCCCTAATAATGATCGTTTGAAAACAATGGTAAGCCAAGTTTTATTGAGTCTGAAACTCAGAGACCTTAAGCGACCTGGCCAGGGGCACGGAGGTGGAAGGTTAGAGCTCCAGAATGAACACAGTTGTTCTGAGTGCACGTGTCTCCACCAGGATTTCTCGGAGGATAGTCTACAGGCTCATCATCTCCAAAGAATGATTTCAGATACTTACGAAACTACTGATTTGCTGGTACATACAAGATACTTGAGAATCTCTGGAGTGGAGCCTGGGATCTGCTTTTTAAAAGCTCGCCAGCATCTTCCTGCACTCTCAGTTTTGAAACACCATCAGTTCTATTTAGAGCTTCTGAGTAAATACAGCCCATCACGTCGGGTTTTTCTCAAACGTCCTTCCTCTCAACGCCTTCTCCCTGCAACAACTTTCAGGAAGACCGATGTCCTTTATTCTACTTGATTACTTCCTAGTACTTGCTGTGCCACTCATACGTGGCTGGCCTGAGATGACGTGTCACCCTTAGTCTCATTTGAGGCATCGGTGTCCCCAATGAACAGAGGTGACAACAAAGCCTTAGGAAGATGAAGGAACTCCCACTAGGCATTACAGCAAGTAAGAGGTGGGCGAAGCCTGAATTCGAATGCAGGAGGATCTGATTTCTAAGTCCAGTGTTTCAGTTAAACTGTCCCAGTGACAGTACAGAAGAGTATTTAGCACGTGGTGTATGCTCGATGTTTACTGAATGACTGAGTCACGGCATCCTTGGTGAACTCACTTGTTCTCTGAGCTCCCTCATCCCCACGTTAGAACACGGGGAGGATAATACCTGCAGTGGGGCCGGGAGTAGAAAATGCCACATGGTGAGGAGGGCAGTGCAGGGCAGCTGCCCACTAAGTGTTCATCCCCTTTCATCTCCCGGTCAGGGGCCGCATCGGCTGTTTCAAAAGGTGTTTAAGCTGAGCCGAATCGCACTCGAGAGTGACAGAAAAACCTGAAACCTCGGGATACAAGCATCATCTCCTGGAGCCAAGAAGCAGGCCTGGGCAGGCTCTGCCTCCTTTTTTAAGACACTGCCCCCCACCCCGATACACAGGGGAAGCGGGAGGGTGAGGATGTCCGCTTTCCCCCCCCAACCCCGAGCTCACCGCAGCCGGTGGTGTTCACACCTCTCCCGCAGGGTCGGCACCTGCTGGCAGCCCGGCCTGTGGGCACCTGCCTGGGAGGAGCTGTGAGCCACGGCTATGTCGACTGCTTGTCAGAGCACCTCCCGTGTGTGTGTCTCGCATCCTTGCGTTGCAGGCCAGGAGGGATGCGGGCTCCTGATCTCCTGTACTTAGGTCCCGGGCAGCAGGCTCCAGGCGGAGCTGCTCAAGGCCCTGTGTTGGAGAATAGAGTCAGGGGACACCAGACCAGAGACCAGCGTGAGGAAGGGGGGTGAGGGCCCAGTGGGGCTGAGGCTCCACAGTGGCTGCTGGAAAGAATGTCCGAGAATGTGGAGGAGGGTGTCCGCAGAGCCCAGGCTGGGGCCCAGGGGTGTCTCTGCGGCCGACTTCCCACTGGACGTGGACAAAGTTCTTGACTAACTGTGCCTTGGTTTCCTCAATTCTCAACACAAGCAGACGCAGACAAGGCATAGACCAGAAGCTCCCTAAAAGCCTTGGGTAGTAAGAACTGCTGGAAGGATTACATTATTACAAAAGTGACTTTAAAATATATTATTATTTCTTAAGTAAGGACTAATATTGCTATAAAAGTTTTTATATGGAATTTATGTCAAATGTTGATAAAAGTTTTCTTCAAACCTGATTCAACAATTTTGTACAGAAATAAACCTCCTTTGTTTCTTCTGGTTAAAAAAAAAAAAAAAAAAAAAAAAAGCCTTGGGGACCTGAGCTTCCTGGTTACTGGCTCATAGAAACAGCCGGGTGGCCACTGTCACTGCCAGCCCATCGCTGAAGCCACCGCTAGGCTCTCTAGTGCAGTGGGTGGCTTGGACACGCGTGTGCTGGGTGCCCCTAGTTGTTCGTCGTGTTAACTGATCCAGCCATGCCTTGCGTGAAAGGTTAACTGGAAGTCAAAACAATCTTCTGGAAATACACCTATGTTACCCTTTTGGCCAGCATCAGACAGTGAGAATTCTTCTACCCCACACCGGACACAGGGTCATTGCATTAGTTCTTGAAGGTGCCATAACAAATTGCCACAAACTGGGTGACTCAAAAAACTGAATCACGGTTCTGGAGGCTGGAAGTTGGAAATCAAGGTGTCAGCAGACTTGGCTCCTTCTGGAGGCCCCGAGGAAGGGTCTCTTCCATGCCCCTCTCCCAGCTGCTGGTAGCTGTTGCCGGTCCTTGGCTTTTACATGATTCCCTCTGCAGCCATCTTCACATGGTTTTCGTCCTGATGTATCTCAGGGTCTGTGTCCAAGTTCCCTTCTTCTGAAAGGAAAATGGCCATTGAACTAAAACCTTGTATCCTAGTTCACTGAATCCAATAGGCCCTCATCCTAACGCGATTGCATTTGAAGAGATTTTATTTCCAAATAGGGTTACATTCACAAGTACTAGAGAATAGGATTTGAACATGTATTTTCAGGGCCTTAAATCAACCCATGACAGTCACTTAGGGATCAAACTTTAGTTGCCCTCCCTAAGGATTCAAGCTAGAGAGTGTTTTAAGTTCTCTAACTGGGCTTGTGCAGCGTGGATAACTATTTAGAACATCGTTGACTATACATCACGGATCCCACCGATTTCATAAGAAGGTCTATTTCCCATATCTAACACGTTAATTAGAAAAACACTTAGTATTGATCAAAGGTAAAGTTTCCCAAGTGCCCACACCTGGAGGTGTTTTCTGATTGGAATGCTTCTCGACCAACTCGGAGATGTGATTTCCTTAAAGCAATAATTTCCCTTCGAATTTCAGTGTAAACTCAACAGTGCACATATTTATGACTGTTTATGATGAAGTATAAGTGAACTAAAGATGCTATAACATCAACTGACAGTCATATCTACATCGCCTGGTTGCCAAGATAAAAATGAAGAAATACATTCTATTATCTCTGGTTAATAAACAGACAACCTGAGGAAGAGAGATGAAGCCACTAATTTAACAAACACACAGTTAATACATTGTAGAGGGGAAGTGAAAATATAGTCTACTCACCCCAATTTCTCACTGAACTTAGGCTCACTTTTCATTCCTTCTTAACTTACTCACTTGAAAGTTGAGTGACCTTGGATGGGTCACTTGCTCTCTCACAGTTGTAGTGTCCCCAGTAGTATAAAGACTGAGAAACTGTTTTCTCTGACAGAATATTTGTAGGTCATTGGAGGTAAAAGTGCTGTGGACTCTAAGCTGATAGACATGTACCAGGAGGGTCGTGATGGGAATTTTCTGCTTCCAGAGTGGTCTTTTGTCTTAGCTCTTTTAACAAGCACTGAAACAGGTATGCAAGATCAGGCATCTAGCTCTAAAAATAGCTTCTCGCTATTGCTCAAGGAAATGCCATGGAAGTTACTTTTTAAAACAACTTTCTGGCCGAGTCTTACCACAAGGAGCTTAGGCAGGACGTTTTCTTAGAGACAAATTTTAGCCAAGACATGGGTCTTCCTGCATAGCTAACGCTAAATCTTCTCTAAGAAGGATGGTCATTGAAATGTCCAGATGTTTCTCCAGGGAGTAAAACTTTCCTCTTATCCCCTTAACTCAGCCATCCCTCAATACGTATTTCTAAATTTAATTACAAGGATTTTTACCATTTTAAAGTAATACAGCTGCATGTTAGATGCTTGAACACCAGAGAATAGCCTACAACATCTTTCCCTCTTACCCCCCCGCCATCACAAAGCTTATATTATTTGTAGTGGCCTCAGGACATTCTTATATATTTCAACTTTTACATAGATAAAATCATACTGTATATTTTTTTATCCCATTTTTTCCTGCTTACATCATGGTATAAGTATCTTTCCATGTTATTTTAGCGTTTTCTTAACTCATTTAAAGGAGCTGAGTGTATAATACTATAATTTATATACCTATTTCCCTGTTATTGATTATTTAAGGCTCTTTCTAGTTTCTCCCCATTAAAAATGCCTCAGGGAATATATTTATACATAGATGTTGCTTTCTTTCTCAGACAAGGAATTACATCCTTAGGCTCAGTTCCCAGAAGTGAATTATTGGGTCAAAGAATATGAATATTTCTTTATGTCTGGGAGTCTTTGCCAAATTGCTTTCCAAAATAATCATTACAATAAAAGAGGGACAAGGGGAGTTTTACCCTAACTCCAGCAATTTTGTGTTTTATTTTCTCCTTCAGCCACTGATACTTTAACAAGCAGAAAACCCTCGTTTGGATTTGGATTTCTCTGTATTGGAGACCGGCCACCTTTATGTATACGTTTGCTTCCTAGTTATCATTCCCGAAGTCCTATGTTCTTCTTTACATGTGGAGACCTCCACGTGGTATCAGGCATCACTGGAGATTCAGGCACAAGGCAGCCTCGACTGACTGCACAGACGTGGGGTCCAAGTAGTCGGGAAGGGATTCAAGCCTCGTGTTCAGTCGTGACCCGGGTTTGGGGAACCGGTGGGTTACGGAGAGTCAAGAGGAGGGCTGAGATCCAGGGTCTACAGGTGTGGTGCTCAGGTGTGATTCACGTACCAGGTGGAAGAGAAAGGCTGGGAACGAGGAGTTAGATGGCAGCCACCGTCCGAAGGTTCAGGCTCAGCCCCTAGCCTGGTGTGTGTCACCGGGGCCGAATCACTCAGTCTGGGACGTGTCTGCTGAGCACCTGGCCCCAGTGGTCAGTACCCGGTCACGAGTAGCCCCTGTTCCTGAGGCACAAGCCCTGCCCTCAGGGCCTAATGACTCAGTGGGAGCAACTGGCATCCTCAAAGGAAATGTCACAAATGCTTGTAGGGGCCACGTCTGAAGTCCCCAGAGCTCAGCACAGGGCTTGCCACACGGCAACCCTTGCTAAGTGTCATCGTGTTAATAAGCGGGTAACTAACAGTTGAATGGTTAGCACGTGTGCGATGTTTAACATCTTGGAACCAGACCCATATGGCAAGGAGGAGGAACCAAAGGTGTCAGGATTAGGGAAGAGGCCTGTAACGTGACAGACCATTTGGGTTTCAGCAGCTCAAGAAAATCCTGAAGGAGATGACAGCTGAAGGCTTTTGCTGGCAGGATTTCTAGGAGCTGAAGTCACCAGTTCCTCACTGAAGGAAGAGCTGGGTGACACCTGCATTTGTCTAGTACATGATGACAGTTCAATATATATTCCTTCTATTTCCCCTCTTGTCCTTCAGCAGGAATTGAGTCTATGCATATGTAATTAATTGGCAAAGCCAAAATTTTACCTTGAAGCCACACATCAGAGCACGATAGACCTGATAGGGATGTTAAAGACAATCCAATAAGAATCCCACATTTTAGAGATGGAGGAACTGAAGCCCAGAACGTCCTGCTCACCTTCTATGGTCAGAGCATGAAGCGTTAGATCGGCCCCAAGGTCATCTGTCCCCTCGGACCCGTGTACCTCCTCTGCCGTCCCCAAATGCACTTGAGAAGCCTAGGATGTTTATTTTCTACATTTGGCCTCAGGCCCCACAGTGGTTCTAGGGAAGCCCAGACTCCCTCTGGGAGTGGGGAAGCCAGGAAATGGGCGCAGTAGAACACCATGCCTGTTTGTGGTCCACTGCGGAGGACCTGGTCAGTGGCCCCGACTGCACGTGGGCATCTCCAGGTTAGGACACTCCCAGCCTGCACCTTGGGCAGCAGGGTTAGGGTGAGACACATCATAGTGACACAGAGCAGGAGCTCTGGCTGCATCAGATCTGCACACACCCTCAGCTGTGCACTTGGTGTGCCCTGTGATCCAAGGAGAGCCATTCCCCCCTCTACCTCAGTTTCCCCATCTGTCAAATGAGGAGACCAGAATAGGGAGGATCTATTTCACGTGTGATTTTCTTGCTCTGAAGAAAAAGTCAGTATTTTTCTTGCATGTGCTTCCTCAAGTGCCTTTAACTCCAAACACTCAACGTGCCAGAGAGACATATTTTGGGATGGCGGGCTCTGAACTCCTACAGCATTTCCAGATGTTTGTAGCAAAGGGAACAGAGCCCAGCTCATGTGTCAGGCTCTTTAAAAAGATGCAGCCCTGGACACAGCTAGAGGGGTAGGGGGTTCTTTGGAACACGTGATCCTGATTTGAGGGACTAGAGCATGGCAGGTGGCCTAGAGGACAATAGACTGCGTCAGCTGATAGACTTGAAATACCGCAAAAGCTAACTTTGTGAATTCAAGTGTGGCTGGTATCACAACGAACAGTCTATTCATTAGTCAGGCGAGAAGTTGTATGCTCAAGTCTCTACTCTGTCTAGGAAAATACGTTCTGTCCAAAATAGTTTTGCTGGTTGGTGAGTAGTCAGTTTTACAAGAAACGAGATTTTCCAAAGTGTTCTGCATCTGACTTGGTGATAGGAAGCTTGGGTAATAGGAATCAGGTTTTGGGAAGTTCCTTCCTATACTTGACAGGAAGTTCCAGGAAAACGCTAAGAGCATTGGCTTTCAAGTCCAAACCTGGACTCCTGCCTTGACTTTACCGCTTACTAGATCTTAGATTGTTCAAACATTCTTAATATGTCTAGTCTCCCACCTCAAAATTAGGGTGAATACTAACCTCTTAGAGATGTTCTGAGGATTACATAAATGAATGAAAATAACAGTTGGCACCTGGTAGACGCGTCATAAGAATTCAACAAGCAGCAGTCAGGTTTGAAGAGAATGCACTCATGGTCCATCCGACCGGTGTGGGGTCACCCGCATCTTTCCCATTTTGATTCTAACTGTCATATCTCGTCAGAAGGGCCTTCACATCCAAACAACAATTCTGAGTCTTGGCAGGGATTTCAAATGAGTCTTAGCTCAATTAGCATTTATTAAGAAACCTTTCCTGGGTGAGGGGCTGGGTGCTGAGGAGACACATTCACTCATCCATTTATTAAATACTTACTGACCCAGAACCCACCATCGTAAACAATGGGGAGAGTCTAGGGAGATCCCCCCTCTTCAGCTGTGGATTTCACATCTCAAGAACCAAGAGATTGTTTACAACTTGAGCTCTCAAATGCCGAGTTGTGAAATTCTGGCTATATATTCATGAAAGATTACTTTTATAAAGTGGCTTGTTTACAACTTCCACTGAGAATATCAAAGCTTTTCCTATGACACCATGCCATTATTTGGAGGGCGTTGGTCCTGGACATGGATTTTTGGTGACATTTGGAGAGCAAGACTAACCAAGGTAACTTTAGGTAACACAACTACTTCTTCCGAAAGAACCCTTTGGGTTCATCCTTAGACCACCTGGAAAGAGCACAGATTTCTTGTTTTGTAGTGTGGGATTGTAATTGGGTCTGTGTGGGCTCTGCTGATTGAGCTGTCTCTGAGTCATTATTGTAATCCCAGAGAATTCTGAGCAGAATTGTTGCTCAAGCTATGCTTGTGGAATGACAATCCCATAGTTGTAATGGAATCAGCCAAAGCAATCCATTTATTTGTTCATCTCTTGAGTGTTCATTGAGCCTTTCCTGTCTGCCAAGCCCTCTGGAGAATATAAAATTGAATCAAATGAGAATTGTGCTCACAGCCTAATAGAGAAGGCCAGACATGCCAAGTGCAGGGTAGAGAGAACTAAGACCTGGGGGAAGAACGGATAAAGTTATTGGGTTTTAAGAGAGATTATTTTGGATGAGATGAGAGATAGAATAGGAGATCTGGACCATCTTCATAATGGCAGTTGAATTGGGTTATAATAATTATATATACACACCATGCACTGTTATCTATTACACATCTGGCAATTTTCCTATGGTAGCTTATAAATCCTGACCCCCAAACTCTCAAGTAGCTACACACATGACTCTCATTTTACGAGTAAAAATAGCTCAAGATGTTAGCAGTTTGTCCAATATCACTACGGACCTCATAGAATTTGAAACAAGGTTAATCCGTCCCCACCTCAAACTCTCCTCCCAGTACTGTGCTGCCTACCAGTTATGGTTGGCTGATACTAAAATTGAACATGGACATGGCCAGGCAGGGAGGCAGGATGTGTCTGATGGATGGAGGGCACCAACATCTGATGGAGGCATAGTGGGTGAGGAGGAGAAGGTGTGTACGGAGCCCAAGAGGACCCTCACTGCCAGCTGGAGAGTCTGGACTTTATCTTGTAGGCAGTGGGGAGCCAGTGACTGTAGAAGAGGAATAGCTGAAACAGTAGATGGAGAGACCACTGGAGGTAAAGAGACATAGCAGCAATGATTTAAGCTGGATTGTGAGACCTTATAAAGAGAAGCAAGAGGACCAGACGTGCTTTCCTGTGCCATAAAGCCTCAGTTAGGATGAGGGTGAGTGCAGCTGATTTCTGGTGAAGGGGTTCAGAATATGCCACCCCAACATATGCCGCCTTAGCATATTATTTCGAGCTGCAAGCACTTGAGAAATAGCAGATGCAGGAAGGGCTACTGACCTACCCCTTTCTGCCCTAAATGCAGGTCACAAAGCTTTCCGGAGAAAGGTACCTGCACTACAGCAGCAAAAGAACATTCTTATCACCAGAGATAGGGCGACAACACCAAAATGAGCCTATATAAACCAACCTACTAAGATAACCCTCATCTTCCATTTCTTTCCCCTGTATATTTCCTGCCTGTTGCCCACATTTTGCTGCCCTAAGACCAAGCCCCTTTGTCTGCTCACATCCCCACAATCATTCTGTGTGTAAAAAGATGTGAAAGGTTTTTGGACTAACAGCTTCTTCGGGTGTTCATTTTCCTTCTGAAGACTCCCATGTATGTGTAAAGATATTAAATTTGCATGTTTTTCTCCTGTTACTCTGTCTTAGGTTCTAAGAATTAAACTGACATAAGAGGGTAGAAGAAGTTTTTCCCAACCCACAGCGGGGAAGATGTAAGGCATGTCTTCACTAACATGCTGATGGTTGTCAAATTCCCGAGTTTTATTAACACGGGCTTGTATGTGGTAGGGAAGGTGGAGAAACAGGCACACAGACCCCCTCACGCATGCTGCTCACGTACAGGCATGACCCTTGCTCGTACACGCACAGGAGGCTCACACGATAGATGTTCAGATCATAGGACGTATCCCAAATTCAGAAACATGGGAAAAAAATGCAGCCATGTGCATCTTGCATGCAGGCACCAAAGCTGATTGCTCCACGTGACCTGTGAGCTCCCTCTACTGAGGGAGTCAAAGATTCAGCCAGCAGACTTACTGGACCTCTGCTGGCGGACAGCACTAGAACCATCACTCACTGGCCTCCAGTCTGAGGCTCAGAAGGGTTAAGAAGTGCGTTCAAGTCCACACAGTTGGGAAGAGGCAGAGCCAGGATCGATCGTTCCAATTCTGTCAGTTTCCTTTTTCTGTAAAAATAGGACTTATTCTTCACAAGATTGCTGTAAGAATTAAATAATGCGTGCACATTGCTAGTTTAGGAGCTGGCACCTGGCAGGTGCTCAAGGCACAGGAATTCATTTTAGTTTACTGCACAAATACCGAGCTTCCTATCAATCATAAGATGTTAGAATCAGTGATACCATAGCAATCTTACAACCCAACTTCCTTGCTGTGCAAAGAGGACGCTGAGGCTCAGAGATGGGGGATTGCTCTGGCGGGGCCAGGGACTGACCCAACTAGAGCGAATACTGAGGTCTCCCAACTCTAGGCCAAGAGATCAGCATTTGAATTGGTGGAGTAAAGACTTGGCCGATTGACATAAGCCACCCCCTGTCACTGGCCCCCCCATTGCTGACATGAAGAGCACACGAATCAAATGACCATGGAGACAGGGATGGAAGTTCCACACCGGCCAAACAGCACGGGCTCCCACTTACCAAGGTTGATTTAACTACTCTGAACCTCTGACAGGGACCAAAGCCGAGGCCCTGGAATAACGCCATTACTCTAGGAGCCCAACTTGGAGGTAAGCGGGCTACGCTGGGCTCCGTCCACCGTAGAAGGGGCAGTGACTTATCCTGATAGGCCAACCTCTCATCTATGAAAAAACTAAACTCAGAAAGTAAATTGTTCAGCTAGTAGGTGAGGACCGCAATGGAAGACCAGCTCTGGCTCCATCGGAATGTATACTCCCATCCAATTATTTTTTTGCATATTGAGTGAATGGCTAACTGTTGGCTAATAAGCCTTTGACTGTGCGTAGAATTTTACAAATCATAAATCTGACTCATGGGTTACTTCCTTTGATCCATACAAAAATCCACGAGGCAAGCAAGACTCTTTCAAGCTCATGTTACAAATGAGGAAATGGCAGCTCATTCTCTCCTGTTTCTCCTCCACCTCCTGCCAGACCAGGGTTTGAAAAGTGATTGCCCAGGATGTTAACTCTAAAACCCTACTCACTCCTTAGTGAACTCAAGAAAATATTCATACTGTTCATATATTTTAGCACATTTCATTTAAGAGATAAGTTAATGAATTAGCTACCTAAAGGTTCTGAACCTCGGCTAAGATAACTGCATGTAAAAATCGTTTGCACCCTGTAAAGGACCACGCCAGTGGGTTGACAATGAACACCCGAAAATACAGGGGCATTCGTAAGCATTCTGGAATTCCTAAGTAATCTTGATTTTCAAGAGAACGGGGCAATAAGGTATAATATCGTGCTCAGTATCATAACGGGAATGGGTGGTGAGATGCAGACCTGTGTCTGAGTACAAAAGAATGATTTTCACCCAGGTTCATAGGCACTTTAGGAGAGATTCAGCACCGTAGGTTAGAGGATAGTTGGATAGTCAACTAAGACAGGTGAGACCAGCGGCACATCACTGTTACTCAGCATCACAATGCAGAGCTCAGGTGAAGGTCACCGCCTGACTCAGACTAATCCCAGCACATCCTGAAAGTAAAGGAAAAAGAAAAGGCTGCTTCTGACACTTTCTGGAAGGAGACAGGATATACATTATAAATAAATATTGTCTGTACCTGCTGAAAACCTCAGCTCAGGGCTGAGGACTGAAGGATGTTATCCTCCTAATAAACTCCCTCCCTCCAACTCATCTCTGGGGGAGCAATGCTTCTCTCTCCTGGGTTTCCGTTGCTGTTTTATGTTACTGTTTTAAAAATAGCTCTTAAACCGGAAGACACAGGATATGCCTGCAAACTTGTATCAGGATTATGATGTACTCCACCTATTAACCGACAGGGCAAGGTAGTGGTAAATCCAGACAGGGTTTCACTTGAAGCTAGATTTCCTGTTACTGCTGTTGAGGGTGTGCGCGTGCCTGTGTATTTTGCGCATGTGTCTAAATACAATCTAACCACTTTCCCTCACTTATTTCACATTGCTCCTACTATTTAGGAAACAAATGAATCAATGCATCATAAAAAAATGGGCAAGGATGGGAGTGTGGGTAAGTGAGGCTTATTTTCCTGGGAGAGTTATTAAAATAAGTAGTTTTAGAAATGCTCCTGTTAACTCCTTTTGAGAGAAGGGAAACATCTTAAAGGCCACAAAATATAGAAAAATGGTAGGCACCTTACAGCCCATCTATCCAAATCCCCTCCATTTTTACAGGTGAGAAGGCTGAGGCACAGAAGGCCCAGGTGACTGACCCCAGGCTGCCCAGTGGATGACTTTACAGACAAGGGCACAGGACTCAGGTTTTTACCTGGATGAGGTGGGAAGCACAGATCCAAATACTGGGCTGCCCACGATTTTGTGCAGCGTTAGATTACCTCCACAGATACATCTTCATAGTGATCAGTTATCTCCTACATAACGGGAATGAAAGTATTCAAGAAAAAATATTCTGGCCTCACAACTGACTAGCGATGGGACTTTGAGTAGGTCACTTAGCTTCTCTGCACCTTGGTTTCCTTATCTCCTTATCTCTAAGTAGGAGATCCCATTGCTCCATTCCAGAACCAAGTGAGCTCATCAATGTGTATTGGACTCTTCTCCTTCCCATCCTGGGGGCAGGAAAGCCTCTTTGCAGAAAGCTGAGATTGCCACACAATGGCTAGAGCAAAACTGGCCAAGAGGACGTGACACCCTCCTGAAAGTGAGGGGGCTTTCAATCTCCAGCACAAGTTAGTCACTGGCTATGAGCACCCCAGGGAGATGTAAACTTCCAGGCACTTCTAGCTACCTGTGATATCATCAGAGCAGCCCAGGTAGCCCAGCATTCACGGTGAGGATGCCCACCATCATATGTAGTGACCCACTTGGCTTTTGAAGAGGTCAATCTGGAGCTATGATGGACCCAGCAACTCCTCCATCTCTGAGTGCACCAATCACCTCTTCCATTCCACAGGAGGCTTGGCTAGGAGTGGGGACTATTTTATGCTTTCCATTGGGCCTTTCCTGCTGTGATAGCTTCTAATCCACTGGTCAAGAAACTAGTAAGCATTTGGCCAGTTGCTTTGTTCATCCTGATTATGCATTTAGTAACTGGGGACATGACTAACAGATGGGGCAGGGGACCATTCAACTCTATTACTGGTCAGACCTGGGTCAGATCCATTCATCCCCTGACCTCCAGAAGTCCTTACTCTCATGGGGGGCTTTGGGACCCCTGGAATCATGTCAGTTCACTCTTACATCCAGAATCCCTAAAAGTAAGTAGGTCTTTCCCCACTGTCCAATTATTTGGAAAGATTACAGGATCCTCCGAGGAAGAACTGAAAAATCACTATAGGTGACCTCAGATTTTGTTTAACTCCATGTGTTAACGCATTGCTAGATCCATTCTGAAGGTGAACCTATTTCTCTCTCAATAAATATGTCCTCAGAACTGACTCGGTTCTGAAAACTGAGGGATCAAGACTTTCCATGGGCCTCAGCTCACTCTCCCTTTCTCTTAATGCACACGTGTGCATTTTCACACATACATATACAATTATTTGTTGGCTGCCTATCTTGTATTACATTTATATATATTTACACACAATTCCTTTGTCAGCTGCCTATTCATCTTGTCCTAATGAACTCCGTGGCCCGTTAGATTCCTACAGGTAAAGGCCCCCGCTTGTCACTGTGATCGTGCCATCTACTCAATTATTTGATCCTTGATTTTGCTCATTGGTCGCGGTCCCTCCATGGCCTGTGCTCTTCTGTAATCCTATCAGCTCACTGACATTAGGGGACCAAGCATCTCCTAACATCACCCTCCTCTGAGAACGGACAGCACGGCTCAATGCCAGGGCCCTCCCCCAGCACAGTCAACTGAAACCTGTTCTCTGGGAGGGTCCAGAGAATGCTACGGGCGGCGGGGCTCTCTGGTCTCATACAGTAGATTCTTCCTAGTATGCCTTCTTGCCCGAGCCTTTCCATTGCTTCCTGAAGACAGTTTTAGCAACTCTTCATTTGAGAATTTTTTCCTCATAGCTTTCATAATCCCTCCTAGCACGTAGTAGAACTGTCTCCAAGGACCCTTGCCAAGGCATTAAATCCCAAGCCATGGGAGAATGCCCCATGTCAACACTCATTCATCTTTTCACCTTTCTCTTCTCGAGGACCCTGAAGATCTGTTCTCAGGTATACTCTCCCAGTTCCTAACAGTACGTTTGGGTCATATCTTTGCAGCTGCTTTGATAAATAATTCTGCTATTCCTTGAACATTGTTAGCATTACCCCAGTCTGGTCATAATGCAACTGACCCTAGTTAGTTGTTACCGTGTACAACTCATGGCAAACAACTTTATCAACTAGAGCACAGCGCTTACGTACATTTCCTTTTGCCTTTAGCCCTACAGACTCCACTCAGTTACTTAGTTTGGGCTTTTATTCCCCTGCCCCCTCTTAGTGAAATTCATACTTGTGTAATACATTTATATTCTTTCATCACATTCTGAACTGAATTTGATCCTAGGATCTCCCAAACTCCTAAATATTTTTTTCTAAGTCTTGAACATTAAGGTTTAGTCTTTTATGCATTTTTCAAATGCCCAAAAGAAACTTAAAGCATAATATCTTATATTCACCAGTCCATACAATACAGAATAATTGCTATTGCACCATATCCCCGGAGCTTCCTCTATTCTGCCTTTCTCTGGTTTTGATATTATCTGGCCAGTAATTCTAGCCTTATAGCACGAATTAAGTGTTACCTCTGCTTCTAATTTCTGGAATAGACTGGTGAATCAATACCATTTCTCCCTGAAATGTTTACAAGAATTCAAAGCAATCTGGGTCTGGTACACTTAGGTTTTAATTATTGGTTCTATTTAATAGATGTAGGGCTATTCAGGTTATCAATTTTTCCTTTTCTGAGTTTTAGTAGTTTGTCTTTCAAGGAATTTGGTAAACTTCATCTAAGTTACCGTAACTGTGGGCCTAGCATTGTTAGTCATTTTTATATTATCCTTTTAGCGTCTATGGGTTCAGTAGTGATGACCCCTGTTTCATCTGATACTGATAATTTTTGTCTTGTCTTTTTTATTAGTCTGGCTAGAAGTTCACTTTTCAAATAACCTGCTTTGGGTTTGAATTTCTGCTTTCCTAATTTCAATTTGTTGATTTTTGCTGTATTATTTTAGTTTTAATTTGATCTTATTCCTCTAGTTTAACATATAAGCTCAGGTTATTGACTTTAGACTCTTATTCTTTTCTAATATGTTTATTTAATGCTATAAGTTTTCCTCTAAGCATGGCTTTTGCTTCATCCCACGTTGATATGTAGAACTTAGTTCAAGATTTTAAAGCTTATCTTGATACTTCTTTGAACCATGTGTTTAGAAGTATGTTTAATTTGCAAGTGTTTGGAGATTCTCCATGTATCTTTGTTATTGATTTCTAGCTTAATTTTGTCATGGTGTGAGAACATTCTTTTATGATTTGTTCTTTTAAATTTAAGGTGTATTCTATACCCAGAATGTGGTCTATTCTGGTGAATGTACCATGCAAGCTTGAGAAAAGTGTATTCTTTTGCTGTTGGAATATTCCATAGATGTCGATTAGACAAGTTGATTCATAGTGCTGTTCAGGGCAACTTTAAACTTACTGGCTTTCTGCTGCTTTGTTTTTCCTTTCAGTTCCTTGTCTGAGGAATGTCCAGGTTCTCTTCATTAGGCAAATGTATTTAAAATTATGACTTCATGAAGAATTGACCTTTTATCATTGTGTAATGCCCGCTTTTATCCCTGCTAAATTTTTCTTGTTCTGAAATCTGCTTTGACTGAAATATAGCTATTCTAGCTTTCTTTTGCGTAGTGTTAGCATGGTTTTTCTTCATCCCTTTACTTTTAGCCTTTCAGTATCTTTATATGTAAAATGTTGGCTTCATGTAGACCACTTACTTGGACCTTTCTTTAAATCCACTGAAAATTTCTATCTTTTAATTGGTGTCTTTACAGCATTTACATTTAAGTTAATAGATATATCTCAGTGTCTCTTAGTCTGCATAGGCTGCTATATAACAAGATGGTGTACACCGGAGGATGGGAAGTCCAAGTCTAAGCCCAAGGTGCCAGCTGATTTGGTTCTTGGTGAAGGTGTTCTACCTGGCTTGCAGACACCCAAACTTTTCACTGTGTCCTCACATAAGAGAGCAGAAGTGAGCTCTCTGGTGTCTCTTATAAGAACACTAATCATACGGGATTCGGATGTATCTCAAGGGTCTTTGTTCTTTATACTATTGTGTTTTTATACTACCCTTATAACCATTCAGGGTGTGTTATTATCCCCCAGTTTATACATGAGAACTGAAGCTGGCTCTTCAATGTTTTAAAGTGTTTAAAAATGTTTAAGTTCCCCCAAAGTTGTCCTGTTTAAATAGAACCTACCTATATAGTACAGAGCCAATAAGAATTAAGGACCCTAACATCTGAGTGTGTCATACTCTGCAAGCTGGTTTTTGCAACATCATCTCACGGACTCCAAGGGTGCTATGAAGTGGGCATTACTGATCCAGCTCTGCTGGCGAGGAGACAGAATCAGGGAAGTAAAGCAATCGCCCTGTTTCATCTACAATGGGTAAGTGGGGGTGTTGACATTAAAACTTGGCTCTGCTGGACCGAAAACCTTTCTGCTATGGGCCACCAGCTCCGTTAGAGTGTGTTTCTTGCACACCCAAACTCTAGCTGGAGGGGATCGGCGGTGCTTGGATTCCCTGGAGGGATCTGGGACTGGCTGGTCACTGGCAAGGCCCTGTGGCACCCTAGGTTCATGCTGGTTTCATCTCTACCTCACGCCCCCCTGTGCACTAACAGGGAGAGCCGCTAGGGCTGGTGGCTTCCAGCAATGGGACCCTCCACACCCAGGGAGGGTCATGGGAGTCTTGCCAGTGGCAGCCTCGGCTGAGATGGTTTCACTTCTTCAGTGTTTAGCCCTCTGCTTTCTTTTCCTGCTCCAGACGGTAACAGCATAGCCTGGAATGTGTAGGTCTGAGGCACTTGGTGATACGGCGCTGGACTTTATGTCAGGATGCCCCATGAGTCTGCATGCCTGGATTCTGCTCTAACTAGCGGAACGCAATGCTTTTTGACTTTTAAAGCATGAAGAACGGGGGCCAAGCAAAAGATGAGGCAGCTCAGACTCTCTCATGCAAGCGATTTGCTAACATGCCCCCTCTCTCGACCACGTGAACTCCCCCGGCTTAGGAGATGCTGCTTTGAATTTCCAGGCCTCCATTTTCTGCATGCAGACAGGCTGCTTCTGAACTATCAACTCCATTTAGCACGCCATCAGGCTGGTATGATAAAGCATACCCTCATAAGAAGTCACAGATTAAGCTGCTATCCCACAAAATGTTTGGTTAAACAAGAAGAAAAGGCAAGGAATATATTCCTCAGCCTCAGAACAGTTATTTTTGCAAAGCTTGCTTTAAGGAACACATAACAGATCACCACAGCCAACTCTAGGAATCCAAGGAGACCAAAATTAACACATTCCATCATTAATGTTATGACTTCCACAAGTAGGGTTACTATCCTTATAATTTTTTGTTATGTGCCCAAACAGCTAAGCACTTTGCATGCTGTCTTAGCCAGTCTGGGATGCTATAATGAAATGCCACAGCCTGCATGGCTGAAACAGGAATTTCTCACAGCTCCAAGATCAAGGTGCCAGCATGGTCAGGTTCTGGTGAGAGCCCTCTCCTGGCTGGCGGAGGGCCTCTTCCTTGCTGTATCCTCACATGGTGGCTCTTCCTCTTCTAAGGGCACTAATCCCATCATGAGGTCCCACCCTCATGACCTCGTCTAAACCTAATCACCTCTCCAAAGCCCCATTCTCCTAACACTATGACATTGGAGGTTAGGGCTTCAACGTGAGTTTGGGGGATGAGGACACAGATATTCAGTCCATAACACACGCATTACCTTTTCATTGAATCTTCACAATAATCCTGTGAGATTAAACTTGTCCCTATCATTCCCATTTTACTGATGAAACTCAAACTTAGAAATTTAAAAATTCATCTCAGTTTATACAAGTAAGAGGCTGACCAGAGTTTCAGATCCAGGTAATGAGTGATACCAAGTCTGTGCTGGGTTACACTACAGGAACCCAAAGGGGCCAAAATAACACTACAATCCTTTCTTTGTCTGTCATTATGATGCTCCTTTTCATTGTTGTCTATTTGTATAATCATTTATTATCATTTACAGGTGGCTCTCACAGCATTTTTCCCTTTATTTCTACTTTTAGAAACAAAGTAACTCCACCTGAATTATAATTCAAAGACTCAGCGAGATTAAGTGGCTTTCTCTTCCTCGTCTCACCAAAATGTCAATCTTGAACTTGGAAACTTGTATTACTCATGTTACACAGGAAAGTAGAGAAGCATGCACTGATAATTGCTTAGGTTTCCATGAAACTCTATAGCCATGTAAGTATTTACTCAGAACTTTAAGATTACTGCACCCGATGACTGCACTTTCCTTTCACATTTTCTGGAAAAGAATCTTAAATGTAACTTGTATCGGGACTTGAGCAGACTGATTAACTGATTCCATCTGGCACCACGGACTGAGCATCTCCTTTGTGCCAGGTGTGGGTGGCGTCCTTGGGGAAGAGGGCAGGAAGTGCTCATCTGTCAGGAGCTGAGAAGCCAGGGAGAGCACAGGTGCGTACATGTCCACAGTGCAAAGCAGAACAGGGCAGGTCCTGTGGGGTCCCTGAAGAAGGCTATTTCCCCCTGACAGGCAGGGTGAGGCTTTGTGAGGAACAGAGACCTTGGGGTCAGGCACGCCTGGGTTCAATTCGCCTTGACATCCACAGTGAGGTCTGAGGCATGTCACTTAGACACTTTACTGCCTCTCCCGGTGGGTTAATCCCACCATAACCATTTACTCATGTGCCAGGTTTGACACTGGTCTCTAATTTATCTGCGATCTAAGATCACTGTTTCTGCAATCATGCCAATTATCACAGTCACCTGGGGAGATTTAAAATTCATATCAGAGGTTCCCAACATTTTTGGCTCCAGGGACCAGTTTTGTGGCAGACAATTTTTCCACGGAGAGGGGGGGATGCTTTCGGGATGATTCAAGTGCATTACATTTATTGTGCACTTTATTTGTATTATTATTACATCAGCTCCACCTCAGATCATCAGGCATTAGATTCCGGAGGTTGGGGACCCCTGCCATAGATCTATATAGCTTCTCATGCCTCATTCCTGGCAGCTCTGACTTCGTGGCACCTGGGAATCAGCAATTTTAGCTTGTTTTGTTACTGAGGCTTCCTGGGAGAGGAACACTCCATTTGGGAAGTAGCATCATGCAGGAAAATGAATAGGCAAAGCCTCAGAAGCAAAGTTGAAGCAGAGAGACAGAAAGCCATCACTACAACCCAGGCAAGATAACACGGTGACTTGCGCTGGAAGAGTAGGCAAGGGTCGGAAGTGGTTTGCTTGACAGTGGAAGGGAGGATGTTCTAGAAGGGTTAGGATAGAACCAGCTTCCTAAAACAGAAGTTAGAACAGGTTATCTGACCAATAAACGTTTTACTGGCCCAGTGACTCCCATGACTGAGAGATGCCCAAGGCTGTGTGTGACCACACCCCCCCACCATCACCCAAACTTTCCTGCCTCATTTTCAGAAACTCTGAATGGGATCTAGTTCCTTACATATGCAGACATCTTAGTCCTCTGAGCATTTGCACATGCTGTTCCCACTTTGTGGAACACCCAGAAATCCACATCTAACTAATGTCTTCAGTGATCTAAACATTCAGAGAATTCAGATTCAGAGCTGTAATAGCACATGTTATGGACTGGATGTTTGTGTCCCACTAAAATTAATATGTTGAGAACCAGTGTGGCTGTATTTGGAGATGGGACCTTGAAGGAAGTAATAGAGTTATATTAGGTTATAATGGTGGACCTCTGGTCTGATAAAGTGAGAGTCCCTATAAGAAGGGACACCAGAGAGCTCATTCTGTCATGTGAGGACAGAGTGAGCAGGCGACCATCTGTGAACCAGGAAGAGTCTTACCAGAAACCAAATTAGCCAGAACCGTGAACTTGGCTTCTAGCCTCTAGAACTGAGAAAATACATTTGTTGTTTAAGCCACCCAATTTGTGGTATTTTGTATGTGGTATTTGGTATTTTGTATGTGGTATTTTTACTCTGAGCAGAGTAATAGAGCACATAAGTCAGGAGGGAGGTAAGGAGTTAGTGCTCTAGGACCCTTACATTCCCACTCATGAGAGAAAATGCTTATATTAGACCTTAGTATTCCAAGAATGCAGGTTATAGTCGTCCTAAGATATTCTTTCACTGTTCAGTGGTTTATCCAACAAGGTAAGAGAGGAGATGGGAAGAAATGAGTGATATGAATTATTTAGTTAACTCAGAAGAAGAACAAAAGGAACACAAAATATGAGAGTAGAAAGAATACTCCATAAAGCACTAGGAGTAGCAGAAAGATGCCCTGAAGCCAAAGGCATTTTAGGCAGAAGTGGAAAATCCTCAGAAGGCAGCCACACAACAGCATTCTTCAGGGTTCAATATAATCAGTGTATTTCTAGAGACAACTCTTTTCACTCTGGAAACTACTTACATTGCCCCTCAAATAACTAGTTCTGACCCTGGGGTGTGGACCGTCTATTTGGACAGAGGAACCCCCAACACCCTGGTCAACGTAGGATCTGGAAAAGTAGAAGCAGGACACTTCTGTTGGCTGAGAGAGGCCCTGAAATTAATTTCATTGGTTTATGCATGTCCACTCTGGTGGTTAAGCCATAAAGGTATGGCTTAACCACTTTATTGCCATTCACATACCCTGTTTCCAATTCTACAGTTCTGATCTGTGATAGGGCTTGAGGTGGCAGTTAAACCCTTGGGCAGCTTTTATGACAGTCACAATGTAGAATCCATGACAGGGCAGACATTTAGAGATGGGGGCCCTCCAAGGCCATATCAATAAGAAGGGTCCTTTCATTATATTTTCCTGAAGGCAGGTAAGTAGCATGGCACAGTGACCGAGCTTTCAACACCCATGAGTGTCAAGTTCCTGAGCAAATCTCTACTGCACAGCCTGACACCTGGACAGACTCCCAATTTCTAGTGACAAGGCTCCTGGCTACTAAGGCAAGGCACTGAGGTCATAGATTCTCCTTGGAACAGTCAAATAGAAGCCAGAGAAATGCTATGTAGTCTTTCTGCTTGAGCGGGAGACCCTCAGCCATGCCTAGAGTCCCTATTTTTAAGAGGTGCCCTGACATTTTTCCTCTCAATCTTGGTCATGCAGAAAGTTTCACGCCTGGGTCTCCTGTGAACTATGGCTCCTCCTCTAACTATCCTCAGGTTGGGATCATCATGGCTGAGGAATATCTTAAAACACCAATTTCCTAACAGCTGGCCTCTGACAGGCAGGGAGGAAAGGGTCCCGTGTTTGCTAGCTGCTCTCCTCTCTTGGGATCATTTCTTTCAGGGAAGCACCTGGCCATGCTGCCACCACCTATGAGAGCATCGTTACCAAAATGTCAAGGTCATCACGTTCAGCCAGGGCTTCCTGATAAAGTCCTGTGGGAACTCACAGGTTGGGAAGAGAGGGGAAATTTTCAAAACGAAGGAAACAGAATACTGTACAACCCCAAACAAATGGAAACAAGTGAACAGCTTTGGTACCTATGAGAGCTCCATCTTTTAGGATGGAATACAGATTTTTAAAAGTTCCTGGAAGGAAGCCCAGGAGAATGACTCTACATTTTGGGAAGAAATAATCATGAATGATCAACTAACAATTTTAAGTCTTGTGCAGAGGAAATGAGGCAAAAGTTAACTTGTCTACGATTGATTCCCCGCAGTCTGGCCTCCCAGAAAGGGAGATCCCCTGTAAGACTTCATGGAAACCATCCGCCTCTCAGCTTAAGGCAATCAATCCTCAAATACAAGTATTATATTCTAGCCCCCAAAAAAGTCACACAGGAGGAGGGACCGTTTCTTCTCAACCATGACCACTGAGATGGCAATTCCTGCTGTGAGGTTTTACAACTGCGATGGCTAGGTTAGGACCTATCTCTTGGGCACATTTGGGGAAAGTCTAAATGTCCCCTAGCCCATGAATACTTCACAGGCGGGATAGTTTTGAAGATTCTGTGATGAGACTCTGATCACCAGATGAGGGATTCGTTTTCCCCTCATCACATGGCTTAAAATCCCCAAGTCGCAAACAAGGACCCTCCTCCAGAGTCTGTCCATCCTGCCAGACTGCTACACACTACCCCAGAATACAATGGGCACCACATACACGCCTCACAGTGGCAGAGGCCAGGGAGAGCTCTTCTCATTTTCTTACTATGGAAAAACTTCAAGTGATATTTCCAAATTCAGGCGAGTTATGCCAACCTTGTGGTTCAACTGGCAGAGGATGGAGGGTGGGGGGAGTCAAGGCAGCCCTTGGGCGCCTCCAAACCTCGGGCCCCTCTGAAGTGTTATACTCGCTAGGACAGAAGTCCTGGTTAGTCTGCCTTCTGTAGGTGCCCATGTGACTCCAGATTTGAAAGCTGGGAGTTTTCTGAAGCCACTGTGAGGAATAAGCGTGCAATTAAGCTGCAACTCAGTCACCAAAAGCCACAGCTGGGCCCGTATCCTCACTGTCATTTCTTCGGTGAACTCAGGACTTCTAGTGTTCTCCAAGGACTGGTCCAGCTAGAGACCCTTCAGGAGACCCAGTGAAAGGCTGCAGCTGTCGCAAAATCATCAGAAGGGATATAAACGCAGGACCAGACAGGAACCTGCATTCTTCCTAGCACGCTGCTACCCCTCCTGCTGCAGGAATCTGAGCCTAGATGGAGCAAAGACAGGCCAGGCTCTCCTACCCTTAGGCACCTGGAGGGAGAAAGGATGCTAAGCCAGTCCTGACCTCTGTATCTAATCAGGGACAAGTGAAGGCTGATCACATGGCCAGGACCTCTGATACAGGAAATGCGATAACTTCCACCAGCCGCCCTCCCCGTCCTGGGATGGGGATCTTACACCAGCACAACTGTGGTGAAAGGGTCAAATTGGCCACTCAAGACTTAACAGGCTTTAAACTAATACTTTATGTGGCTTCGTAGGAGGATCGTAACAAAAGATGCATCTACGATGTCTTCATCTCATTGGGGACCCAAGAGTTTCCCAAGCACGCAGCTTCCTTTGGCCTCACGTGCATGGGACACAGGACTGCGGTGGCGTGCACACCGAGCTCTACACTGAGCTGAACTCTGCAGCTTGGAGAAGCACACTGAGAGCGGGTAGAGTCCAAGGTGTTTTGTGAGGAAGGTCTGGTCAACCCGGACCTGAGGAGTATCTTACCAGAACTTTATATGGAGGAAATCCCATGTTAACGACTTAAACTTGCAGAGACCTGTCCTGGACGATGGGGCGTCACCACTTTTGCGTTTCTTCACGTTACTAGCACTTAGTCCAATATGCCTGGTTTCCACAAAGGCTGCCGGGCGTCGCCCCTCCCCACGCTCGCCCAGCGGCAGAGCAGCTGGTGCACATTCCTGCTTAGGCAGATGCGACTCAACCATCTCATCCCTTCCTGAAGTTTCTCTCCCCACGTTGTCTGCAGTTCCCGCATCCTGGTCCCTGGGTAGTCAGGAAAGGGCCTCTTTGCCCTCTGACCTCATTCTGCCCATTGGGAAGAAGCACATCAGAGTGGAGGGGAGAGCTGGCCCTTGAGCCTTTAGACCTGAACATGCAAACCTGAGTGAGCCCTAAAAAGGGAGCGCTGGATTCAACACCCCACTCTTAAAGCGACCACAGCGGATAAACATCCGATTTGTCCGGAGAAAGTGATGTTGTGGGCATCCTTCCTCTGCAACTGCGGTTTTAGTCTATAACGTAGTCTCTCTCAGGGAGGCTCGTTCCTCACTCCCGAGGGTCTCAGTTCCAGAAAGAAAGCAGATTCTATAGACTTGTGTCGGTGGCCTGCAGTTACATGAACCCCTGCTTGTCTAAGACTGATTGAAAGCACCTTGCTTGTGTTTATGGGCAGAGATTTCCCTCCAGACTTCAATCCTGCTCCTTCTCAATCACAGTTCTGCTCTGCTCGTCTGTCCCTGATCTGTCTGCTAAGCACTGAGATCCCCAGAAACAAGGCAGCGTGGAGGCCAGGCCCGGCTGCCCTCTCTGGACCACTCCGGGGGCTACAACTGGCCGTGGTGGCTATCAGGGAAAGGAAGTGTCTACCACCAGCCAGGACTTCCATCATCATGGATACCCGAGACCCATCCTCAGCCATCCTGGTTTTCATGGCCTTAAGAAGTTAACAAAATTCATCCCCATCAGAACAGACATCCAGTGGGTGACTCACCCAAATCCCTTCTGGAAAACTAGACCTTGTTAAGCTGTCCTAGATCTCCGTCCTCCTGTCCCATCACTTTTATTACGTGGCAAAATAGGACCTAGGTGAGAACAAATCATTCCCTCAATCTTGCAAAGAAACCAGGACTCACATGAATAAAACATTCTAGTCAACATTAATAGCTTTTGAAAGTGAAGCCAGGAGCAAAGGCTCACAGGCTTCTCCACAGGGCATATTCTATAACTCAGAAGACTTAGAGGCTATGAGAAAATTTAATCGTTTAAGGCATCATTAGTGCATCACCTGTACTTAGCCCAGAGCCTGCCTGCTGTTCTGGAATGAGTCTATGCATGTAGGAGCCGGGGGCTTTAGGTAACATGGGGCATGGCTCATGTACACTGCAGTGTACCCACAGAGCCTGTAGGACAGTTTGCACCCCACAGTGACAAGGACCTGGCTGACCCTCTAGTCACAACACTGTAACAAGAATTCCATAGATGTGCTGAATGTCCAGCACAGCGAGGAAAACCTCAGCCACGTCTCAGCTAATTCACCTTCCAGTTGGTGTCATGGGTGAGACAAGGCCCCTGTGCAACAGGCCCATCCTCCAGTGATGGAGTTTGCTCTGCCAGGGAAGAGACTAAGGTGGGAGAGAGTTCTCTTGCCTTCTGGCCTCCAGAACCTGAGAAAACCAATATCCAAAAAGAGACATGTACCACAATGTTTATTGCGGCACTATTTACAATAGCCAGGATATGGAAGCAACCTAGGTGTCCATCGACAGATGAATGGATAAAGAAGACGTGGCACATATATACAGTGGAATATTACTCAGCCATAAAGAGAAACGAAACTGAACTATTTGTAGTGAGATGAATGGATCTAGAGTCTGTCATACAGAGTGAAGTAAGTCAGAAAGAGAAAAACAAATACCGTATGCTAACACGTATATATGGA
Source organism: Balaenoptera ricei (assembly GCF_028023285.1). Taxonomy (NCBI): domain Eukaryota; kingdom Metazoa; phylum Chordata; class Mammalia; order Artiodactyla; family Balaenopteridae; genus Balaenoptera; species Balaenoptera ricei. The sequence continues at coordinate 4,153,668 of NC_082655.1, forward strand.
ATCTAAAAAAAAAAAAAAAGGTTCTGATGAACATAGGGGAAGGACAGGAATAAAGATGCAGACGTAGAGAATGGACTTGAGGACACAGGAAGGGGGAAGTGTAAGCTGGGACGAAGTGGGAGAGTATCATTGAGATATATACACTACCAAATGTAAAATAGCTAGCTAGTGGGAAGCAGCTGCATAGCACAGGGAGATCAGCTCAGTGCTTTGTGACTACCTAGAGGGGTGGGATAGGGAGGGTGGGAGGGAGACGCAAGAAGGAGGGGGTATGGGGATATGTGTATACGTATGGCTGATTCACTTTGTTATACAGCAGAAACTAACACAACATTGTAAAGCAATTATACTCCAATAAAGATGTTCAAAAAAATTAAAAAGAAAAAAATCCCTGAATGTGTCCTAAAAGTGGTCTGCAGTAGCAGAATGCCTAGTCTTTTATTCTGATTATATATCAAGGGCTTATTTAATGTATTCACTAGTTTAAACAAATTTATGTATTCAACAATATTGCCCAAACCTTTTTATTGTGTGCTCACCCTGTATCAGGTGGTGATGGTCAAAATTGAACAAGAAAAATAACCTGCCAAGAGGGATCTTCCATTGTAGGAGGAAAAACTGAGTCATGAAGAGAAAACCATCACACAACTGATGATCTCAGAGATAGGGAGGAAGTGGGGGCCGTGGGACGGCAGGATGATTCACAAGGTGTTAGAGGAACGTAGAGGAGCAAAGGCAGGGGGATCCATTACTGTCTTATGCCTTGGAGGAGAAAGAGGTCATTGTGGTAGCTTCTGGGAGGAGGTGGCACTGATTTGAATTTAAAGCAGGAGTGGGAGACAGATTCAGAGGAATAGCCACTTTGAGGAATGAGGGAGAGCAATTAAACTGCAGAGGAGAGCATGGCACTTCAGCCTTACTTCCTTTAGAAAAGCATTTTAATTTCATATATGAAAATTATCAAAGTTCAAAAAAGGAAGATTCATGAAGAGAATTAAAAACCAAGCCACAGTTTGGGAGAAGATAAGCGAACACCCAAGTTAAAAAATAATTGGCAAAGATCTCAACAGACACCTTACCAAAGATGATATACAGATGGCAAATAAGCATATAAAAAAAGATGCTAGTGCTTCCCTGGTGGCGCAGTGGCTGAGAATCTGCCTGCCAATGCAGGGGACACAGGTTCAAGCCCTCGTCTGGGAAGATCCCACATGCCGTGGAGCAACTAGGCCCGTGAGCCACAATTGCTGAGCCTGCGCATCTGGAGCCTGTGCTGCGCAACAAGAGAGGCCGCGATAGTGAGAGGCCCACGCACCGCGATGAAGAGGGGCCCCCGCTCGCCGCAACTAGAGAAAGCCCTCGCACAGAAACGAAGACCCAACACAGCCAGAAATAAATAAATAAATAAATAAATAAAATTACAAAAAAAAAAAAAGATGCTAAATATCATATGTCATTAGGAAATTGCAAAGGAAAACAACGAGATACCACTACGAACATATCTGAATGGCTAAAATGGAAAAAACTGACAATACCAAACGCTGACAGGTATGCAAAGCAAAAGGCACTCTCGTTCACCGTTGGTGGAAATGCACAACGGTACAGCCATTTTGGAAGACAGTTTGGCAGTTTTTTACAAAGCTAAACAGAGTCTTATGATTCAGCACTTGTTCTCCTAGTTATTTTTCCAAGTGACTTGGATACTTAGGTCCGCACAAAAACCTAAACACAGAGGTTTAAAATCAAATAATAATTAATATTTATTGAGTGCTTTCTACACGCCAGACACTTGGCTCTAATTTCCCTCATTTTTATCGTTAAAGGTGACTTCTCAGAGAACTGAACTCACATAACTTGCCCAATATCAACCACGCAGGAAGCAAAGCAAGATGAGAACCACAGGAGTCTAACTTCAGACGCCACGTTTTCAGTCACAGTGCATTTCTGTCCCCAACTCTAAAAGAAGGAAAAATATCCTACAGTAAAATGCAGCATTGAAATTCATTAATTCCAGGAACATTTTAACTTTTCAGAAGTGGAGTACTGTGAGAATACCTTTGGGGACAGACAGAAGTGGGACCAAGTTCTGGTTCTGCCATATACCAGCTCTGGAAAAGGTATTGAAACTCCATAAGCTTCTGGTATTTTAGCTCATAGACACTTTATTAGAATGAAATGTGGTAAGATACATAAAATGTCCAGCACCCCGTGCTAGACATCAACTTTCGCCATTTAATTTTTCATGATGTGGTCTCCCAAGTGGATTTTCCCAGCGTGAGAGAATGAACTGATTATTTTGGCAGCTCCGTCTCCCCATGGAAATGAATAAACTGCTGCTGAATTTCATGTCACGAGCGTGGTCAGTATGAGTCATTGTGCAGAGTGAGATAAACTCTTGGAGAACCTGTAAGTTCTGTTCTTTGAATATATACCTCTGTGGACCAGAGTTTGAGTTCACTGAGTCCATTGTCTGAGCCAGCAGTCTACTTCCCCTCTCGTATTAGTAAAGGACATGCAAAATTCCTCTTTGATGACTTTGTTTTTATAGCTTCTATCGATGACAGTGTAATGATCCTAGACTGCTTACCCTGGATGGCACATCAACGATAATTCACGGAGAGAACAAAAACAAGATGTCTCGGTTGGGGAGCTCAGAAGTGCATATCCTGTTGATCTCCTGCTCCTGGACGGCACCTCCTGGGCGCTGTGCCAGACCGGCCTTAGCTCTCCTACCGCTCCCCATGCCATCAGGGCTGAAGTTGCTGTGCCCACTGGATGAGACAGTGTGTGGAGAGCTGTTACTCTGTGCGTGGGACAGGGTGAGAACCCAAGAGTTCTAGAGAGCAAGGGTTATGATTTTACACGCAATATCCAAAGCTCCTCTTGCTGCTATTAAGGGTGAGATATTCATTTCTCTGTCTTAGCACTTAGGATGCTTGGGACCAGTGTTAGACTGCTTGGTGCAAGTTCTCAGGAAGGAAGATGACAGATACAGGTATCTACTTGAAGAATGCAGGTTTTCTCTGTCTGTTTATTTCTTAGGGTATCACAAGGGTCTAGAATAGTGCTTGGCAAGAACAGAGCCTCTGCCCTGTAAGATATATTCCCGATGCCTGATGTGTCACGGATACTCTGTTACCACGTATTCCAGCACCATCCCCTTCACCATCACTGGAACCATCACTAAAAAGCAACGACAGAACAATGATGCTTAGGGCTGAACCGCTAGCCACACTCACTCCTAACTGGTTCTCCAACCCTGGAATTTTCATTTAAGCACACTGTTAAAATATTCTTGTTAACTTGCATCATCAATATATCCTTCATCTATTATTCATATTCTTTACTTCTGCAGCCTGGTCTGGAAGAAACAGATACCAAGGGGGTTTATATTACCCAGTTGTTGAAAATTGCTTTTTCTGATTCTTTCCCCAACTATCTACCTTCCCTTCGCTTTCTCTCCATTACTGCGGTGCTAGTTCAGTTTCTCTTTGTCATTGTCATGGACCAGTTCCAAAGCTTCCTCATCGCTTCCACTATTTCTGATTCATTTTCCCCCTAATGAAGGAGAACTTCCTGGTTGCCTTCTAAACACTGTGCCGATCGCACCACTTTTCCTTCCTGGGCTTAGTTAGCATCACCGTCCGAATCCAAACCGACCTTCCCATGGGCTCTGAAGGTCCTTCATCATTTGGTTCCCTACCTCGTCTTCCTGCTCACCTCCTCCTCTCTCTTCCCTGCCACGACGGCACAACAGCCAATGATTCATCCTTTTTGAGCACCCACGTGCCCCTTTTCACCTTCTTCCCTCGACTGGAGTATCAAATATATTATCCTTAATACAATCATCCTTCAAGACAAAGTTCAGAAATGACCACATACATCAAGAGCGTCTCTACGGCTCCCCCTGGTTACTGGAATGTACCCCACTCTCACACCTTCTTAGACTTTTTAATGCTGCATTTTGTTTATGCATTTTAATATAGGTATTTATGTTCATGGGTGTCTCAGCCTGCTTTCTATTACATTTTGGAAGGTGTAGCATATTGCAGAAACAGCCACAATACTTTTTATCTTTTCCCATCAAAAGCTGAAGCCCAGAACTGTTATGAATACCCAAAGAATGGGCGGTGAGCATGGAGGTGTTTAAGTACTTTCCCCTAGCTGTGGAGGAAATAAGCTGGCTACAGTGATGAGCCCAAGCTCACTTCTGAAGAACAGGATGGGAAGTGATGTTTGGGTGGATGTTCTGCATCCAATAGTTGGTCGCGGTGCAGGTTACCTGGGGCTGCGGTCTGAGCCTCTTTGAATAGCGACAGATCTTTCTGCACATCAGGCGTATGGTGCTGACCAGAAACTAAGATTCCCAGTTTTATATAGTAAAACAGAAATATAAGCCCGCTAATTAATACATGGAACGTGCACCATGGTACTGTAAGTGCTGATTACCCAATTTTTAAAAAACTGATGACACAGTGCCTTCACTTCCTGACTGCCACCGCCTGGATCGGAGAAGCGTGTGCCCCCTCCCTAGAGACAGTCCCATACCTGTGCACTTGCTGCCACGTGCTTGCTGTTCTCAGACTCACTGGGTGACGAAGGCATGCATCCCATCAGTCAGCTGTGGCAGAGGCCTGGCTAACAGAAAAGTCCGGGCAAGCACACCGAGCTCGTCCACAAAGCTGAGAGGATTGTTCCTGCAAGTGTGCCCCATGGACAGGCTGCTCTAGGCTTCAGCAGTTCCCGGGAGGTCCAAGGCTGGATCTGGGGGTCTGGGGTGAGGCCTGGGAATCAGGACGCTCATCCAACACCCCCAGTTACTGCAGGCACATCAAATGGGGCCTATGGAACTACTACAGCTACAAAGTTGTAGAGGGAGGCCGCTCCGACCAGCATGTAATGGCTCACTCTTGCCATGGTAGGAAACCCCTTTCTCCATCCTTGCCCCGCACTAACGCAGCTCCCAGCACAGGAAGGGTTGGTTCTTTTGGGGGGCGGGTGCTGTGTTGAGAATGTGAGTGTAAACTAAATAGCTCAAGGATGCAGGGCTGTGCCCCGGGTAATGTTGGAGAGAGTGGGATTATCTCCAGGAAAAAATACAAAACCAAACCCCAAAATACCTCAATCTCAGTTTGTGCTGAATCAGAACAGTAAAGTATCTGGATCATTTTTCCAGGGCTCCTGTAACAAAGTGCCACAGCTGGCAGGCTTAAAGCAACAGAAAGGGCTTCTCTCACATTCTGGAGGCTAGCAGTCTGAAATCAGGGAGTCAGCAGGGCCACGGTCACTCTGAAAGCTCTCCGGGAGGATCGAATCCATGTTTTTCTCGTAGTTTCTGGCGTTGTCGCCATCTTTAGTGTCCCTTGCTTGTAGATGCATCACTTCAATCTGCCTTTGTCATCACATCGTATTCGTCTCTTTGTGTGTCTGAGTCTTTTCTCCTGTTCTTATAGGAACACCCATCGATTTGGATTAGGACCCACTCTAACTCAGTGTGAACTCATCTTAACCTGATTATATCTAGAAAGACCACCCCCCTTCCCAAATAAGTTCATATCCACAGGTATCAAGTGTTGGGAATTCAACATATCTTTTGGGGGGACACAATGCAACCCATAAGAGCATTCCAGAAGCTATGGACAAGAACACACTGTGCAGCCCACCCCAGTCTGCAACAAAACCTATAGAGCCAGAAAATGAAACTTCCTTGGGGAGTAATTGGGCTACTCTGAGTTATCTTCATCTGGTATTTGGAAGTAGATCTGGTATCTTTAGACTGAGGATGTCCTTGAAGTTTTTGGATAAGAATGGAATATGGGATTTTCTGGGATCTGGGTGTGAAAAGGAGAAAAAAGAAGTGACTTTTTATTCCTCAAGCTGTTGGAAGGGGGCCTACAGTTTACCCCATCTGCTTAAGTCCATTTCACAACAATCTTTGAAACATTGTATGTTTTGAATACTTCTCTAAATCCTGGACTCTTCCCAGAGCACCATACACTTATGTATCTTATACTGATACACAAGGTTAAAATTTATTTCTGAAGCACGTGGTGAGAGGAATAAAACATATGTTAAACAATAAGCATATTTTTTGGTAAGCCTGACTATCCCTGGAACACAAATGAGCACAAGAAAAACTCTGCCATTTGGTCAGTTCTGCAAAATGTTGGAAAAAGTCTTCTAGCTTATCTTTGAAGATGATTTCTTGACTTCCAGGGCAGAATTTATCCGGCAAATCAGCCAACTGCAAATTAGCCAATTGCCTGGGGTCCTTGCTAAGGAGACTTCGGGTACTTGCACTTGACCTTTGCCACTGGCAGTGACAGCTGGCTTTGCATACTAATGATCCTTCTGCCGAACTCTTAGTGTTTTTCAAATAATTTATCCATCAATAATCCCACCTGTTATAGGGTAGGTCATTATGTCTTCCTTATATCTTGACTGGACAAATTAGACATTTCAGTCTTGGTCTCTGTGTAAGAATTCCTGGGATAAAATCTATGTCTCTATTTACCAGCTACATGACCTTGGGCATGTTAATTAATCTTTCTTTGAATCAAGTTCCTCTGATGTAAAATGGGACTGATAAATCTGATAAGAGAATTACATAAGATAATTCACGAAAAGCACTGACACAGGTCTGCCCCACAGCAAGTTCTTAATAAATGGAAGCTTTTGTTAATATAGGAGACCTCATGATTACACAAATCAGGATGTAACAAAATAAGTCATGGGCTTCCACCTTCCATTGTAGGCTCACTCTTGTCCTTTCACTAACCTTGAAATACAGGTACTTAACTTTTAAAATATATGTGCACTGTTTTGCACTGTTCTCACTTACAGTGATTTAACTATAATGTAGTACTTGTGTAATATTTGAGTGGAATAATATGATTGGAAATAGACATAAACATTGATGTGGTATACACATGAAATTTAACTTTATGATTGGCTACATTTTCTTCACATTAACACTCTGAGATTATATATTCAGTTACTATTCCGACACCAGCATATTTTATTCTTTCTGATTTTTTTAATTGAAGTAGAGTTACTTTACAATGTTGTGTTAGTTTCAAGTATACAGAAAAATGATTCAGTTATATACACATATATATGTGTATACTTTTTCAGATTCTTTTCCATTATAGTTTATTACAAGATATTAAGCATAGTTCCCTATGCTATACATAGCATACCTTGTTGTTTACCTATGTTATATATAGTACTGTGCATATGTTAATCCCAAACTCCTAATTTATCTCTCCCCCACCATCCCCGCTATTCCCTTTGGTAACCACAAGTCTGTTCTCTATATCTGTGACTCTGTTTCTATTTCATAGATATGTTCATTTGTGTCATATTTTAGATTCCAAGTATAAGTTATATCATATGATATTTGTCTTTCTCTGTCTGACTTACTTCACTTAGTATGATAATCTCTGGGTCCATCCATGTTGCTGCTAATGGCATTATTTCATTCCTTTTAATGACTGAGTAATATTCCATTATATATATATATATATATATATATATATATATATATATATATATACACACACACACACACACACACACACACACACACTACATCTTCTTTATCCATTCATCCACTGATGGACACTTAGGTTACTTCCATGTCTTGGCTATTGTAAATAGTGCTGTGATGAACATTGGGGTGCATGTATCTTTTTGAATTGGAGTTTTCTCTGGATACATGACCAGGAGTGGGATTGCAAAACCATATGATAACTCTATTTTTAGTTTTTTAAGGAACCTCCACACTGTTCAACATCATTATATTTTAATGATATTATCTAACAATGCAATTCCCCATCATCCTTATAGTGGATAGAGCGGTACTCTGCCCTGAATTTTCCTTCAAGCCTGATGTTACCATCCCATAGCTATTGGTTGCTGAAGAGTCAAAGAAGTGTCCCTCACTGGAATTGTCCTCAGCAACAGAGAACTGCCCCAGCTAAAGTGATGTCCTCTGCAATGGTTAATTTTAGGTGTGAATTTGACCAGGCTAAGTGATGCCCAGATAGCTGGTAAAGCATTAATTCTGGGCGTTCTGTGAGGGTGTTTGCAGAAGAGATTAGCATTTGATTCAGTAGACTGAGTAAAGAACACCCACCCTTCCCAAGGTGGGTGGGCATCATCCCATCCATTGAGGGCCCGAAATAGAACGAAAACACAGAGGGAGGGTGAACTCTGTCTCTCTCTTCTTGAGTTGGGACTTGCATCTTCTCTGCCCTGAGACACTGGGGCTCCTGGTTCTCAGGGCTTAGGACTCCCGGACTTACACCAGTAGCCCCTAGCTCTCAGGCCGTCAAGACTGGGACTGAATTATATCACAGCTTTCCTGGTTCTCCAGCTTGACATCAGAAGATCGGGGGACTCCTCAGCCTTCATGATCAGATGAGCCAATGCCCCTAATAAGCTTCTCTTGTATATCTATATGTATCCTATTAGTTCTGTTTCCCTGGAGAACCCTGACTAATATACCTTCCAGGAAGCGGCTAAGACTGATGACTGACTGAGAAATGCAAACACCCAGCTGAGGTGCCGTCCCAGATCCAGAGCTCCCATAGGATTGGCTGAGGCCTATGTCCCACCTCATTGCCAGTCAGCTTCTTCCTCTGCCCGTCTTGCCTTCTCCTTTCTTCAGTTTACATACTGATTTTCTATCTTAGCTTTGTTTCTACACACTCTGCTTTCAGACACCCACTTTGATATCCCACAGTGGATCCACTGGTCATGTCAATTGATGACATTATTCTACATGTCCCTGCTGAGCAGGTTATAGTGGACACGCTAAGCAATTTAGCAAGGCATATGTGTGTCCAAGGATGGGTGTGAAAACCAGCAGAAGACCAGTGGTCTGCCACATGGGTAAGGTTCCTATGGCCCCATGTTCTGGGGTGTATAAGGATATTCCTTTAAAAAGAGATAGATGCAGTTTGCTATGTTTGCACTTTGCAACCAAGAAAAATATGCAATGCGGTAACTCTCTTTGATTTTTGGTGGTAAGATACACTACCTTTGGGCATGATGTTCTGATACATTTATTGAGTGACCCATAAGCCTAAGTTTTATTGGGAGCCTGTAGCCAGAAAGGGCTCTGCAGCAGATCCAGGCGTTCTGCTGCTTCAGCCTTATGTTCCTGTAGATCTAATGATACTAGAAGCATCTAAGGCAGACAGGGATACTCATGGGTCCTCTGGGAAGTCCTCCACTGATGAATCTCAGCAGAGACATTGAGGACTTTGGAGTAAAACCGTCACCTCTTCTGAGACAGTGATTCTTCTTTTGAAAAGCACCTCTGGTTTCCTGGGCCCTGATAGCTATTGAATGCCTCAGGACACCATGTGAGTCAGCAACTTCAGTTTACTTTTATTGGCTGAATGGTACTTGAGCTGGCAAATCATAAAAAATGGTTGTTTGATTAAATGGAAGTTATTTTCTTAGAGGAAAACATAGGCAGAACACTCTATGACATAAATCACAGCAAGATCCTTTTTGACCCAGCTCCTAGAGAAATGGAAATAAAAACAAAAATAAACAAATGGGACCTAATGAAACTTAAAACCTTTTGCACAGCAAAGGAAACCATAAACAAGACCAAAAGACAACCCTCAGAATGGGAGAAAATATTTGCAAATGAAGCAACTGACAAAGGATTAATCTCCAAAATTTACAAGCAGCTCATGCAGCTCACTAACAAAAAAACAAACAACCCAATCCAAAAATGGGCAGAAGATCTAAATAGACATTTCTCCAAAGAAGATATACAGATTGCCAACAGACACATGAAAGAATGCTCAACATCATTAATCATTAGAGAAATGCAAATCAAAACTACAATGAGATATCATCTCACACCAGTCAGAATGGCCATCATCAAAAAATCTAGAAACAATAAATGCTGGAGAGGGTGTGGAGAAAAGGGAACCCTCTTGCACTGTTGGTGGGAATGTAAATTGATGCAGCCACTATGGAGGACAGTATGGAGGTTCCTTAAAAAACTAAAAATAGAACTACCATACGACCCAGCAATCCCACTACTGGGCATATACCCTGAGAAAACCATAATTCAAAAAGAGTCATGTACCAAAATGTTCATTGCAGCTCTATTTACAATAGCCAGGACATGGAAGCAACCTAAGTGTCCATCATTGGACGAATGGATAAAGAAGATGTGGCACATATGTACAATGGAATATTACTCAGCCATAAAAAGAAACGAAATTGAGTTATTCGTAGTGAGGTGGATGGAGTTAGAGTCTGTCATACAGAGCGAAGTAAGTCAGAAAGAGAAAAACAAATACAGTATGCTAATACATATATATGGAATCTAAGGGAAAAAAAAAAAAAAGGTCATGAAGAACCTAGTGGTAAGACGGGAATAAAGACACAGATCTACTAGAGAATGGACTTGAGGATATGGGGAGGGGGAAGGGTAAGCTGTGACAAAGTGAGAGAGTGGCATGGACATATATACACTACCAAACGTAAAATAGATAGCTAGTGGGAAGCAGCCGTATAGCACAGGGAGATCAGCTCCGTGCTTTGTGACCACCTAGAGGGGTGGGATAGGGAGGGTGGGAGGGAGGGAGATGCAAGAGGGAAGAGATATGGGAACATATGTATATGTATAATTGATTCACTTTGTTATAAAGCAGAAACTAACACACCATTGTAAAGCAATTATAATCCAATAAAGATGTTAAAAAAAAAAAAAGGAAGTTATTTAAATGAGACCAAAGCCAATTCAGAGGCACAGGTAACCTGCAGGAGAATGCGGTGCACATTCCAAAGTTACCCTCTCTGACTGTGCTGTACAATGAATTGTGTCTCTCTGAAATTCCCATGTTGAAGCCCTAACCTCCACTGTGACTGTATCTAGAGATAAGGTCTTTGGGAGTTAACGTTAGATAAAGTCATAAGAGTAGAGCCATAATCTGATAGGACTACGGCCTGTGGGCTTATAAGAAGAGGAAACTCTCTCTCTCTCTTGCTCTCACTCTCCTGACCCCCATGCCTTGTGAGGACACAGCAAGAAGGTGACCATCTGCAAGACAGGAAGAGAACTCCCTCTAGGACCTACCCACACCTTCACCCTGACCTTGGTCTTCCGGCCTCCAGAACTGTGAGAAAATAAATTTCTGTTGTTTCAGCCACACAATCTATGATATTTTGTTACATCAGCACAAGCTGACTAATACATACTACTGTACTACTTCTCCATCAACTCTCACCTACAGAATCATGTGCAGCTCTCTGATGGCAGCCAACACAACGGGAAAGAAGCAAGGGTCTCTTTCAAAATCTGCACAGTGTGCTGTCATCACTGGAAGTGAATGGCAGCTGCAAGAGAGCCCCCCAAGGGTGCCCCGGTGGACGGTTACAAAATAAAGTTATGCAATGAAGAATTTGGGTAGTATTTCTATACGTTCATTATACAATGGAAAAGACAGAACCTGTATAGTGATTGCAAATGGATTGGTTGGCAGCTCATATTTTTTTTCCAAAAAATAACTATTGGAAATTAGGTGTCATATAGAGGAGTGATGTGTGTGGATGGACCTCTTAGAAAGGGCATGGTGAATGAAAACATTTATGATAAAACTAAATAAACACCAGGAGACATAACCCATTTGGAAAACACTCAATAACCAGGTGGACAAGGTGAACATATGTGGACGTCCATCAGCCTCTTTCTCCAGGAAGCCTGGCATTTTCTCTGTGGGCACAAAGATTCTGTGGCATCAGGAATAAAGACTATGCATGGGCTCTACAAGCTGGACATCCTTCACCAAGCTGAGCTGGACACTGCTATTGCCAAGTACTGATGGTGTCTTTAGCAGTGACTAATGCTAAGTACCCAGCATACACAGTAATTGTGCGTTCACTTTTGCCCCTAGAGTCTTGGTTTATCCCTTTTGTCCTGATGTCCCATTAGCTCCTCTTTTCATTCTCAAAAGTGTCCTACTTGAGAAAGTCAATTTTATGGCCACTCTGCTGATACAGCACCACCCCCAAATGCAATCATCCTGCTACCGGGTGGTAGGCGTAGTACTTTTTTTCCTTTCTATAGTGGAGTGGGCAGCAATTTATTCTAACAGAAACACATACATATTCTAGGTGCAGATTTGTCTTCCCTGCAGGAAATACTTCTAACAGAACCATCATCATTCAGTGACTTGTGGAATTCATCACCATAGTATTCCACTTTGCATCGACACTAACTGAGGAAATCATTCTACTGTGAAGGAGAATTTGTAATGAGCTAAAACCTACAAATTAATTTTTCACCCTGTGCCTTATAAAACAAAGTCACTGGCTTGACAAACAGATGGAATGGGCTTCTGAGACTCAGGGCAGATTTGAGGTAACTCCGTGCAAGGTTGGGGTGCTGTCCCACGAAATGAGATGAGTCCCTTACACCAACAGCTATTTGTTTCAGTTAGGATCCAAACAGGAGACAGAAACCACGAAGTACTTTGAAAATGAAACGTTTAATATAAAGAATTATTCAAGAATTACTAGAATAGGAGATGACCCATCAAGGTACAAAGAGAACTCTAAAGAATATAATGATGGACCTACTATATAGCACAGGGAACTATACTCAGTATTTTTTAATAACCTATAAGGGAAAAGAATCTGAAAAAGAATATATATATAAAACTGAATAACTGCTTTACACCTGAAGTTAACAGCACTGTAAATTATAATGTTGTAAATTGTAAATTAACAACATTGTAAACTATACTTAAATAAAAACTTTTAAAATAAATAAAATGTAGCTAAAACAATAAAAGTTTAAAAAAAGAATACAATGATGACAGATGTGTAAGAGCAGGCAGAATCACTAAAACTAAGACAGATCACCCACGGGGGATACAAATCTGTAAGCGCCTTACCCCCTGGCCGGAGCTTAGGACCCCGACCTCACTATGTCCTTTTGTTTCCCACACATGCAGCCTTGCACTCAGAGGGTTCAGATGTCTAGTGCCCAAAGGATGCCTACTGACCAGGCTATACGTAAAATTTTTGTCAAATCAGAATCGGAAACTCCCCCTTAAGCATTTGATCTCCTTATGTCGCTACATCACCACACCAAGAAGAGCTTCTTGTATTTGCTGAGGTGGTTGATTCTGATTACCAAGGGCAAATTCTGTTACTAAAACACCACTGTAAAGAAACACGTTGTCAAGAAAGACAGTGTGTGAAATCCAAGAAAGGCACTGACTATTTCTTAGACATCTTAAGCCCACAAATATCAGTCAATAGGAAATATTGGCAATCCAATAAGGAAAGATCCAGTAAGGATATGAATCCTGTGGGAATAAAGGCATCCCATGACACCATCAAGAAGAAAATTTCAATTAACTGAGAGGCTGTCAGAGGGAATAGGAAACATGAGATGGGGGTGGTAGAAGAAGGCTTCAATTTATTAAATTATTCCCTCAATTATCTAAAGAAAAGGTAACCAGAACACACGTTTGGTTAATTAATTTAACCCCCTTTTTCTTCCCCCTACTACTTTATATAAAAAAGCACTGGTGGTGCCAACATCTCAAGTTTCAGGTGGGAATTTAATTATATTGACGTTCTTCGGATCACTCACCTTCAAAAACTTTGTAACAACCTACACACTAAGCAGAGTTTGAAAGTACTGTGATGCGTTAGCATGAGTAGCATCACGATAACCTGAATTATCTGTGGAAGGTTCTTCTAGATAATGCCTAGTCTGTGTGTCATACGGATTTCCCCAAGGACACTGGGTGACCCAGCTACCTCCTACCTCTGTGCCTGGGACAAATCAGTTCACTGAACCTTAGTTTGCCCACCCGTGAAATAAATAAAGATGATAACACACTGCATAGGGTTATTGTGAGGCACACATGATACAATGTCTATAAAGCAATTGGAAAATATTAAAATAGTATAAAATTGTAAATGGTTATTTATTTTTTGTTGACTCTACAAAATTCTTCTATCATGTCAAGGTAGTTAACCAAAAGCCTCTTACAGACCTCTCATCTTGGTATCTGTATAAAACAGAATCCTACAAAAAAACAAAACAAAACAAAAAATAAAAAATATATACAACAAAAAACCTAGATAAGAAATAGTAGTCAAAAGAAGAGAGCATGACCTTACTTCAAATACCTGGAAACATGCACTGATATCTTCCATCTGGGTCTACCAGAAGGTTCTTCCTGCACTGTGGCCTGACACACACCCTTCCTTTACCATTATCTGGTTTGAAAGATCCAGGTAGCAGTTTAAACTAGAGTCTAGACCTAAAACAGAGCCTTCTTTTGTGCAGAGCCCATTTGAAAACTTGCAGCCTATGGGTTACCCTATGGGTAAATGGATTTGAACAATATTCCCAAATGTGGTATATGGTTACCTCCAAAATCCAGAGAGATCCACAAAGTATCCTATCCTGTTCTTCAGAGTGATGTAAGGTGAAGCAAATTCTCTCTACTTTTAAAAGGATTATTTCAACTTGCCCTGCACTCTGGCACCCAGAAAGTTCACTAATGTGGTAGAGCACTTACTCAACTATTAGACAGAGGTAAATCAAAATCTGTCATCTCACTGTCCTAATCCCAAACCGACTAATAGTATTCAGTGATGTTTTGGGTGCCCAGGACTAGAGATAGAGCCTGTATCTAATAGAAGGTCTGGGAATTTCCCTTTTTCTGGTGCATGGTTACCCTGATGAATAGCCATAGGTTTTTTTGTGGCCGTTTATGTTTTTAATAATATATAATGATTGTTTTTAACAATTTTAAATTTCATTAACAAATTTGAAAACACATTTCTCCATAATTTTAAAATTTGTACATTTTAATCTCTGAATCATTATTATAGGCCCCTCCCTTAAAATTACTAATGGCTTTAATCTCAGTTATTTTCCTCTGGAACCTGGAGGTATTTTTGCATATTTGTTGTCTATATTGCTTATTTGAGTCTATGGAATTTTACATCTCCATGTTTTTTAGTGCCCAGTGTGACTTTTCCCTTTTTGTCTAACTTCCTTTTCTACTTCATCCTGTTGGCTTTTTGTCTTAGATTTTGCTTACCTTGTGGTTTTCTGCTCCATTTCACAAAGGCTCTGCCTTCTTGAATTTTCGAAAAGCCAAACAGTTTAATCCCATTGAAATGCAATTATACTTCATAGATGAAATGATGTTCTCTTTAGTCATCATTGAGTGATGTGATTTTTTTCTGGATGCACTTTTAGCAGCAGGTAGTGTGGGTACGAAGTGCCTCTCTTGGCGTGCTGAAGCGACCTGCTCTGTGGACCTGATTCAGACCTGCAGCTGGATGTCGCATTGATGTGTTGGAAGGAAGTATGCTCTGAGACAGCTGCCCAGGGAGCTGTCTGGGGTACTGAAATGTTTCTCTTTTGACAATCCCTGGGCTCCTTGGATAGTGCACTCCACCTCCATGGTATTTAGAGACCAAGATCTAAATGTAATGTGCGCTAGTTGCTACCCTAGTGTTCTTGTCCCCAGTCCCTCTCAGCGGAAACATATGCCTGAACACACACAACTTAAATCTAATTATTTTATATCTATAACTACCTACTCATCTATTTATGGAATAATACATGAGGTGTTACCATAAGGTGTCTTTCCGTATTTCTACCTCCCTTCTTGTCACTGAAAAGCTGGCCCCCATTCCCAACATACTTATGTGCTCAAATTCCTGTATGCCAATCTATGCCTCTTTTACCCTGTTCTGATACTGAATTTCAGACTACCATTTCAGTCACCACTGGAATGGCTCTGTGTTCTGTTTCTGATGCCATCCTATAGGATACTGTTACTGATCCACTTTCGTCTTCCCAGTGACTTTTGGACTAAATTAACTGAGGAATGAAGGAAGGAAGGAAGGAAGGCAGGCAGGCAGGGAGGGAGGGAGGGAGGAAGCAAGGGGAAAAAAAAGAAAGGAAATTTGGTCTATTCAGATCTTACCCAAACTTCAAGGCTCAGCTCAGAGAAATATTCCCTAGTTTTGCAGAATAGTAGCCTTCCAAAGATGCCCGTGCCCTAACCCATAGAACCTATGAATATGTTACCTTGCATGTAGAAAGGATCTTGAAGATAAGATTAAATAGAGGATCTTAGATGGGAAGTTGTTACAGTGGGTCAAAACTAACCACGGGGGTCCTTATAAGTGAAACTGGGAGGCAGGAAAGTCAGAGAGAGACTTGACAATGATACACTACTGGCTGTGAGCATGGAGAAAAGGACCACGGGCCTAGGAATGCAGGTGGTCTCTGGAAGCAGGAAAAGGCAAGGAAATGCGTTCTCCCTTAGAGCCCCCCAGAAGGAACACAGCCCTGCTGACACATCAACTGCAGTCCAGCGAAACCCAGGTGTGACTTCTGACCTCCAGAACCGTAGGAAATTAGATGTGTTATAAGCCGCTAAGTTTCTGGTAATTTGTTAGAGCAGCAGTAGGAAGCTCATGCACTGATCTTGGGTGATATTTACTTGAGGACTCTTCTTAGGATCCTCACCAGGGTGCAAACTCCACAAAGACAGGGGCCATGTCTTTCGTGCCCATCTTTATAGCCAGCACATGGTTGTATCCCAGTGAAATGGACCCCTCCAATGGTTTAACTTTCGAGGTTTGACTCTTATTTATTTTAGTGGAGACCTTTAGGCCTTTGTGTGAATTACAGATAAAGAGAAGTGACCTTGAGAGATTTTCTGAGTTCTCCTTCATTCTGTATTAATCTATGAAACAATCAACATACCAAGGTAAAACAATTCAGCCAAGGTATTATCTTCTAAACATGCCCTGTTTGTGCATTTATTCCTCCATACATTTCCTGTGCTGGTTCCTCTGTCTAGAATGCCTGTCTCTTCTTGCCTTTGGCTCTTACTATTGCCACCCAGAACAAAGATTAGGAATGCATTACTCTCTCTCCTCATGCATTAGAACACATCAGAGACAGTTTCCAGGAAATTGCAAGGCTATAGTCAAGGCTGCATTTAAAGCATTTATTGATGGCTTCAGGAAGCGAGCTCATCAAAGACACACGCGACTATGAGATATTGGTGTATCTTCAGAGATTGCATAATTCACTCAAATTCCCTGTCATGAATGACTGTCTCCTAATAGGGTAGTAAAAATTATAATGGAAACCTAAAATGCTTATAAGTCTGAGCTAAGGAAAAATATCTGGGCTCATTTAGGGTGAAGAGGAATGCATTTTACATCCCTGCTTTCCTAGTCATTACATTATGTCTTATAAGTTCAACAATCTGAAAGTCAGCTTTTTCTATCACACTAAGGACCCATCCATGACTTATGGCTTTGCATTATTCAAGGGTTTGTTTAATCAGGATTTGCTTATTAAAAAAAGAAATGATGAAGCAGCTTTGACCTTTAAACTCTTCATGTCTGGTTTCAAATTTGGGTCTGCACTCATCTAGAAGGAAGATTTTGGCATTGAAATCAACTGAAATTTGAAGCTTCTCTTGCATAACAGTTTATATGTTGTCTTCCTCTGAAATGTCTGCGTATCTTCCTCCTGAAGTAAGAAGTCCCTCAACAATGGAGACCTGGGTAAAGTGTCACATCCTCAAAGGGAAGCTAGGTGGGGATGTGAAAGAAGCAAAAACATTCATCAGGCTGACTTCTGCTGTAATCCTGGAACTCCGCAGGTTTGGATTTGCTCAGGGACAATATTATCCTTTATGCTTTTATAAATGTTATAAATAACACTTCACTTATTTTCGTGAAACGTTATGAAATGTTTTATGAAAGGTTATCTTCATGAATGATAGTTTCCAACAATCCTGCAAAGAAATCACTGTTCTTTCCATCCTTTTGAAACATGAGAACTTGAGGCTTATAAAGATGACTCACCAAGGTAACTGCTGGCCACGGCAGTGGGAGGTTCAAGCTGAAAACCACTGATGTAATTCAAGCTCCTCATTTTCCCAACAGCAAGAAGAAGACTAGATTCAGAAAAGAGAAATTTCCAAAAATTACTCCATGACTTAGGATCAAAGAAGTGTTAGAATGCAAACTTCTGGCCTCCATCACCAGTATATTTCCCAATATATTTCCCACTGAGGTCAAAGAATATAGGTATGCAGAATGAGAAAGAAGCTTAGATGCCATCTCATTGCTATCCTTCACTGTGTCTTTGAGAACACTGAGGCCCCTAAAAGACAGATAGGGACACCATACAGTTAGACAAATTTCCCATAACTGAGCTGCAGTACCAATCATCAACTCCAAACTTCCATTAAACTGAGCAAGCATGAATTCTATTTACTGTTATCAACTTACTAAGGAATCACATCCCCTCCATGTTATACATCCCCTTTTTATTTTTCTAATATTTTTCATATTAAAAATTTTCTATATATAATAAAAATGGAAATTATCTTTTTATTTCATACACCCAACTCCAGTTCTCTGAATAAAATTCTGGAAGAATCTGGAAGTATCTGGAAGAATCCAGATACTGTTTGTATTTTTTTTTTTTTTGTATTTATGAACACACACACAGTGTTGGTGCTTTAAAACACAAATGATATCATAATATACAGACATTCTATTAGTTGCTTCTTCCCCATATAATATCATGGTCATCTATGTCAATATCTGCATATTTACTTCATTTTTTTTCAATATTAGGGCATGAACAAAATGCATCAAATACTTACATGTTACAAGACATATTACTTACATATTACTTATAAGGATTTAAGGCCCATATGAAAGGAAATATCCAGTAATTTGCTCATCTTTCCCATACATTAAAATTATGCTTAAAAAAATCTATCCCCTTGTTGTCACCGATTCCTCTCTGCCCTTCTCTAAACTCAATTTAATAAGATTTCAACCTTACTCCACCAAACTGTTCCTGTAAAGTCACCCAGGGCTGCCATGTTGTGAAACCTGATGGACATGTTCCAATCCACACCTAATTTTATCTTTCAGAAGTATTTGAGCAATGGGTCCTCTCTTCTTAACATCTTCTGTGCTTAGCTTCCAGGTTGCCACATGCCTGTTGTCTTTCTCCTAACTACGTCTCAGCCTCCTTTTCTGTATAATCCTCATTCCCCAACTTACAAACACCAGAGTACAACAGAGATCAGTTTCGAGTCTCTCTCCTTCTCTCCATTCACTCCTTGTGTGATCTTACGGAGTCACAGGCTTCAAATATCACATAACACTGGAAGCTCTCCAATTTTTTATCCAGATCATTTTATTTCCAGACCAGACATCTCTCCTGAATAACAGACTTCTATATACAGTGACCTACTCAAAATTTCCAATTCTATATTTACTAGTTAACTCATACATCACAACTCTAAATCTGAACTCCTGATCTCCACCCTAAATACTGGCTTTCCATGTTTTCCCCATCTCAGTTAATGCAAATTCCAATTTTCTGGTTGCTCAGACCAGTAACCTTGGAGTCATTTTAAATTATTTCCTTTCTCTTACACCCCGTGTCTCGTATGGCAGCAAATTCTCTTGGCACCATCTTTAAAATATATCCAGAATCTGACCATTTCTACCACCTCTACTGCTACTCACCAAGCACAGACTCTGTCTCTCCACCTCATTGCAATAGCGTACTATCTACTCTTTATCCTTTTGTCCTTGATCCTTGTTGTCTACTCTCAAAAAGTTGCATGAGTATTGCTAATAAAATATGAAAGACTGTTATTCATCTATCTGTTCAAACTTGCAAATGTTCTGAATAAAAACCCAGGTTCCTTCAATGGTTTAAGATTGCCATAAGAAAGAATGAGATTTTTAAATTGCAATGAAAAAACTTTTTTTCCAACAGAGAGTTAGAGAAGGCTTTATGTAAAAAAGGGGAGTACTTAGGGACTTCCCTGAGGTCCAGTGGTTAGGACTCCACGCTTCCAATGCAGAGGGTGTGGGTCTGATCCCTTGTTGGGGAACTAGGATTCCACGTGCTGTGTGGCACGGCCAAAAAAAAAAAAAAAACTTAAAAAAAAGGGAGCCCTTGGCTTTTCTCTTAGCATGGCACATTCTGAGAAAGGCATAAATATTGGAAAGTATGAGCATTCAGGGTAAAAAGTACATACAGAGGCACAAAAAAGAACTATAGTGCTCATGAATTTTTAAGAAAATGACTATTGACTGATGAGTGATTTACCAGGAGATTAAAAACAAAACAGTAAATTTAAGCTAGATTGTAATAGGACATTAACATATTCTGGACTAATTTTGGTGTGCAATAGGAACCACAGAGACTTTTTTCCCACAGAGGAATTACGTGACCAGAACTGTAAAGAGTAATCTGAGAGCAGAATGTTAGCTGAAATAGCGCGGAGATTCCAGTGAGGGTTCTTCCCCAGCAGTACAGGTAAGGGAGAATGTCCAGTGGTGATGAACACGCAATTGAAAATCCTGTACAAAATGTGAGGAGGAGTCATTGATGACACCAGGAATTTGAGCCTTGGTTATCTACTACATGGTTGAGAAGCTATTACAATATCTCTGGAAATAGACACTGGTATTCTAAACTAAAGCAGTGGCAGTTGGGGTGCAGAGAAGTAGGTGATTAGATGCAATATCCGGGAATTCTCCCCTCTCTGTTTCTCTGCGAATGAAAATCATTACAACATCTTTAAAATTTTTCCTTCTGGCTCACAGACTTAGAGAATGAACTTATGGTTACCAGGGGGGAGGGGGGGGGAGGAGGGAGAGCTAGGGAGTGTGGGATTGACATGTGCACACTGCTATATTTAAAATGGATAACCAACAGGGACCGACTGTATAGCACAGGGAACTCTGCTCAATATTGTGTAACAACCTAATTGGCAAAAGAATTTGACAAAGAACAGATACATGTAGATGTGTAATTGAGTCACTTTCTTGTACGGCTGAGGCTAGCACAGCATCGTTGATCAACTGTACTCCAATATAAAAGAAAAAGTTAAAAAAAATTTTTTCCTTCTGGTACCATATATAGAGATATATTTATAGGGTATTCAGATTCAGGTCAGAAGTTTGTTTTTCTGATTCTGTTGCCATGAAGACACCGTGTCTACACAGTATGAAGTTCCGTTGGAGTCCCTGGTGGTAGAATTGGCAGGATATGAGGGCCGGATGAGTGAGATGGGTCAGAGTGATGGAGGAGTTGAAGATGACTTTTGAGTTTTACAATTCCAACATTTCAGTCCATCTTTTTAGAAAATCCTTCTTTATACTTGGTATAGACAAGCTCTCATCCACAAAATATTATCCAAGAAAACATGACTGGGTACGTACCTAGTGGTTGTCATTAAGAATATCTTTTTAACATGAAACAGATGTGTCATGCAATGAAGAATCCATAACTTTGCTCCACTCAAGATATATTACACCTGTCATCATCCTCCCATCTCTAAGCCCCATCACCCTGTCACGGAAGATTAGACTCATCAGGCAGAAAATTGTTCCTTCAGAAAATCTCTCAGGCTACTGCCTAATTCTCTGTTCTCTTCGGTGGTACCACAGTTTGTTTTCAGTGAGCATTTTGTGACTATGTAAGAGACGAGATATCTGGCTTACAACGAACATAGCTTCTAATTATAGTTGAAAATTTCATTTGGAAAAAATATAGATCAAAACAGTTTCCTGAATTTCAATTAACTACTTGACAAAATAATTTTCAACATGCTAACATTCACTTGCTCTTGACTGCAAAGGGAAGATGCAAAATTCATTGTATGCAATTATTTACGAAGGATTTATCTGTCTTCTAGTGATATTATCAGCTAGGAGCCCCAAAATTCTAAACCTCTGGGAATATCGGATTTCCAGTCTTCATTCCTTCTGCTTAGCTCTGTTAAGGAACACTGTCTTGGGGGCTTCCCTGGTGGCGCAGTGGTTGAGAATCTGCCTGCCAATGCAGGGGACACGGGTTCGAGCCCTGGTCTGGGAAGATCCCACATGCCGCGGAGCAACATGAGGCCCGTGAGCCACAACTACTGAGCCTGCGCGTCTGGAGCCTGTGCTCCGCAACAAGAGAGGCCGCGATAGTGAGAGGCCCGCGCACCGCGATGAAGAGTGGCCCCCGCTCGCCGCAACTGGAGAAAGCCCTCGCACAGAAACGAAGACACAACACAGCCAAAAATAAATAAATAAATAAATAAATAAGTTTTAAAAATTTAAAAAAAAAAAGGAACACTGTCTTATATTCTACTGCCTCAACTTCAGCAGCTCAATCAATATTGGCTTTGGAAATTTCCCCTAATGAAACTTTTTTCCTGTGACTGCGTACTATTGTCACTTGTTTGCCACCATATCTCAGAGGGTTGCCCTGCAAGCACCCTACACCATAGGTGATGCTTCCCTTCTGATCTTGTAATCAGCCTTGGCCATGTCTCCTCCGTCAGACCAGACGCTTCGCACCTCCCCTCTTGGGTCTGTGTATCTGCCCGAACTTGAATACAATTGTCATCAACACTGCACTGTATTTGTGCTTCTTGGCTATTCTCTGGGTCCCAGGTTTGTTCCTTGGCTCTGCTTCCTCTAAATAAATGCTCTCCCATGGAAGCCAACTCCAACACATCCAATCCTAATCTCCAGCTCCACGGTCATATTCTGAAAAATGTTACTGAATATCCCCTGACAGAGGTAGACTTTCTAGTTACCCCCAAGTTCCAGTAGTATTTGTACCTACATATTTCTAATTTAGCACTTTTTATAGTGTAGTATAATGTGTAGCATATATGCCAGCTTAGTTCTCTCACACTAATAAGACTATGGTACATTTTAGACTGAAAATCTGGCTTATAAAGCTTTGTACTCCCCACACCTTGACAGATCCTTGATCAAAGGTCCTCCATGCATACTTGTTAAATATTTCATAAAAACTATATAATGGGATAAAAGAACCATGGGAAATAATAGAGAATAACATACATGGGTCATGCCCTCAAACTTACCATTAAAAAATTGTACAAATGAATACATCAATACCTATGATACAGAAAGCACTGTGCTATGTTCATGGCAGGAAAGAGATGGCACACTCAAATTGGATAATTTGAAACAGGGGACAATTTACAAAAATGTAGGCAGGGTACAGGGAAACCACAAAAACTAGTACTATACCTTCGAGCTAGTGACTATGGGAGTCCTTTATCGTACCTGTGTCTGCAGGGTTCCAAGGAGAGTGGTAACAAGAACCCATAAGGAGGAGGTAATGTGTATAGGACCACCTAAAGAGAAACTGGGGTCACAGGTGGAGGACTGAGCCAGATCAAACAATGCCACCCCTACAGGGAGGGAGCCAGGGTACTTCTTAAACATTCTCTTCAAATCTTCCCACGTGAGTTCAGGTTATCTACAGTGTGTGTATCCTGAGTTGATCTCTCCTTATGGCTGCATAATCTTATATTTTCATTGTTTGTTTTGTTTTGCATTATCACCAGGTTTTTTTTAACAAGCATTATTTACTGCTCATCTTTGATGGTGCTGGGTGATGGCTATTAAGTCTGATTTCCTTCCATAGGGATGGTCACAGTCTATCAGGAACACAGACATGTAAAAGATCCAGTAAGAGCTTTAGCAAAGCCATGGATAAATGTAATGACAATGCAAAATGCAAATCAGTTAATTTCTTGGGCGAGAAATAGAAGGCATTGGCCTGATTCTTAAGAGTAAGAAGTTTTCCAAGAAAAGGAGTCATGACAACAACGGAGGAAGCACATGTGCAAAGAATAATTCTCAAAGAGTGTTTCATTTCAAAAACCATAGAGAATTTCAGGCCCATGATGACCTAGTGTGTGTGTGGCAGAGTGGTGAGTTTGACATCAGGTAATCTGAGAACAAATTACACATGGCATTGTGCATTGTTAGCTAAGGCACTCAGACTCTGTCCTTCAGACAGGCAGACAGGAATCCGTATTCTGAGGGGGTCCATCAGTGTCCCTCTCTGGCATGCCTTCCTGACCTCAACAGCCCTTGATCAGAGGGTCCGCTTGTGCGCCTGTGCCCGAGAGTCTGTGTGGATCCACACCTCGGACCACCTTTCCTTCCACCCCAGCTCTCCACACCTGGAAGATTTCAGGGCCAGCAGAGTAGTGCTCAAGGGCCCTGTCTATTTCAAGTTGGTGGAAACATCCCCTAGAAGTCCATATGCACACTAGCCCCACCCTACTGTGTACGTCCAATTCTATGGCTCTTTGGATCAGATTATACTCATTTGATTATGAGTGTAATTATTTCCTTGGGATTGTCACTAGTCCCCTTCCACATTTAAATCAGTTGAAATACCCACATGTACCATCTCGTCGTGAAGCCTTCATCAGAACCCAGAGGCAAACCAGGAGCTTCTTCTCAAATAAAGAAAAAAGGTTAAGGAAGAAGAATAAGACTTGATTACCAAACCCACAGGGCTTTTCAGAGGTTAAAGATAGCTTCCGGGCCACAATACTTTCCCAGTAATACTGGGTCTGCTGGGTCATAGGGCCTAAGAGGCAGGGCCTTGTTCACAACAGCCTGGATATGCTACAGTCCATTTCCATAAAATGGGTAATCCCTACTTCTCCTTCAAGACGAAGCTCAAGTATGCTTTTCTCCATGAAGACTTCCTGGTCATCCTGATGCCCGACTTATACAGGCTCTTGTTCATACAATCTTCTACTCCCTTATAACAGCTTCTACACAGTGTTGTAATCATGCATTCGTTTGTCCAAGAGCTCTCTGAGAGGACAGACTCTGTGTGTGTGTGTGTGTGTGTGTGTGTGTGTGTGTGTGTCTATATCCCCAGTACCTAGCACAGTCTTGGTGCATAAAAGACGTCAATAAATTCTTAGCATATAAATGAAAGAATGATCAAATCTTGTAACTGGGACATTATCTAGTCAAACTCAGGTTGGTTTACTTGTTCATTCACTGTTTCAGATCAGATGCTTGGACTCAAATTATGTTTATTGGGCATTTCTTACATTTTCCATGGATTGTGCCTCACGTCTTAGCTTGGGAAGTATGGTGCATATGTCATCTTATTTACCCCCTATGTGCATCCTGTAGAGTTCACATTAGTGTCCTCATTTTTACAGGTAAAGAAACTGGAACACAAATTTAAATAACTAACTCCTATTCACCAAGTTAGTAATTGTGGATCCAGGATTTGGACCCAGGCTGTGACTTTATCAAATGCTCCTCTGTCATCCAGGATGTGCAGTGCAGTGGCCTCCCTGTCTCAGAGCCGTTATTTCAACAAACAGGTACTGGATGGCAGCTCCGGGTGCACGCTGTATTAGGCACTAGGGATGGGAGCACAGTCTCTGCTCTCGGGGGCTTACATTCTAGTGGGATACACAGACAATTTAACAGTTAGGTGCCATAACTTGGATGACAGTTCTGGGAAAGGAGGTCTGGGGGCTAGGAGAGGACAAAGCAGGAAGACAACCTTAGTTTGGCATCTCCAGGAAGGCGTCCCACAGGAAAGGCAGAGACCTGGAAAACAAGGAGGAGGAAGCCAGGTGCACATAGATAATGGCTAGTATGGAAAATCCAGGTCAGCAAAGAAAGAAAAGCAGTGAGAAGGAGGAGAAAGAGGAGGAAGGAAAGGAGGAGGAAGAGGAAGAAGAGGGGGACAGTTGTGTTGACTGAAATCCCAACACATAGAGATAACCACTATATTTTTACCCTACTCTCCCCACCATTCTACATGCAAATACAGGACAAATGTATGCAAGGCTATTGTGTAAACATAGATTTTAGTAATTCTCCCCCACCCAGCTGTATATAATCATATTATACATCCTGAAACCCAAGCAGAAGTGTCTGCAGGCCCTTGAACAATCCTTAAGGAGCTCAGGTGACCCTGCCTGCTAGCTGCCCAACAGTGGCCCGTGGCAGGTTCTCAGCGACGTGACTAAGACACACCATTAGCAGTCAGGGTGATGCCTGATGGAGTAACTCCTTTCCAGCACAGTTAAAACACACACACACACAACTCTCTCTCACGTGCCCACACAGACACACAGGCGAATTAGAGCACATGCAGGGCAGCTGTCTCTCCCTTCCTGGGTTCTAACATGTGGCTTGAGTGGGAGCCACATTTCCCGTGTCTAATTGGGAAATTGCCAGAATCCTGGATCCTCTATACACTTCCTCTGATTTTCCGTGACCTGCATGCTGGTGAACAGTTCTCTAAATTTCACATCAAAAGACAAAGCCTGTGGTACCATTTGCTTTCCTTCTCTTTAAAAGTTCTTGGAGTTTTTGAAAAAGTGGAGTAGGTCTATGGAAGTATGTTAACTACGACATCCCTTGTTGGTTTGGGTACAGGTGTATGTCTCACAAGGAAACAGAATGTAGAGTCTTCCCTGGAGCTACCCCAAACCCATGGAGATTGAGTATTAAAGCAGGGGTTGTATGGCCACTGAAAGGACTATGATTTTACAAAAATACAAAATATCTTTTGTCGGTAAGCTGATCTCGTTTTATTTTTTTTTTAAAGCAGTTTACTGTTTTTATTTATTTCAATTTTTATTTTTTTATTTTTTTATTTTTGGCTGCATTGGGTCTTCGTTAATGCGCGAGGGCTTTCTCTAGTTGTGGCGAGCGGGGGCTACTCTTCGTTGCAGTGAGTGGGCTTCTCATTGCGGTGGCTTCTCCTGTTGCGGAGCACGGGCTCTAGACACGTGGGGTTCAGTAGTTGTGGCACATGGGCTCAGTAGTTGTGGCTGGTGGGCTCTAGAGCGCAGGCTCAAAAGTTGTGGTCCACGGGCTTAGTTGCTCCATGGCATGTGGGATCTTCCTGGACCAGGGATTGAACCCATGTTCCCTGAACTGGCAGGCAGATTCTTAACCACTGCACCACCAGGGAAGTCCTGATCTTGTTTTATAGTTAGTGTTTTATTTTTTTCTATCCCAGAGTCATTAGGGGAAACTACTAGAACATCATTTACCCTCCAGGCATATGGACAAAGTGGGCCACAAAGAGTGAGGGAACCTCCCCCCTAATTTCTGATTTCCAGTGCAATGTGATAGGTGGGCTTTGGGGTGGAACAGACATGAGCTCAAATCCTGGTTCTGCCACTAGCTGTCTGTGAGATCTGGAATAAGTCATGTCACTTCTATGAGGATGTTTCCCTCCTCTGTTCTATGGGATAAGAAAATAACACTAACTCCTAGGATTGACTGAGATGACGTGAATATGGTAAAGGAATCAGTTTCCCTTCCATCTTGCATCTATTCCCACCTTTCCCATGTTCTTCCTTGTTCTGTTACATGGGATCTGGTACCACCACCACTTACCCCTCTCTCCTGGCTTACTTTATAACCCTGTTGTGTAAGCACCTGACAGCTGGATTTTTTGATAGTGGTGCATTAAGTTTTTGATTGCCAAGACATCCACTTCAAAGACACCCATCTCGAAGAAACATACTGCAGCTACACAACTAGATAAAGGGCCAGGTTGCCCCACCCATCAAGTCCCTTTTCTTAGAGAGCTCTGGTTGACTCACATAACTGACCATTTGACCACTTGTTTCTTCCTTCCCGCACTTTAATTCTTGCTCAGATGTTGTTTGCCAATAAAGAGTTAACCTGCAAAACCCTAGGCACCGCACCCTTGATCACAATAAAGACAGAGCCCAGGTCCATGCTCTCTCTACTTGCAACCTCCCTGCCTCAACCCACCTGGGCACTGTACCCTCCAGGACCTGTGAGTAATAAACCTTGTTCTTTGTTTTTGGTTTTTTCAAAGTTCCCTGATGGTTGATGCTGAGGTGCATCTTGAAATCATAATAACCAGAAGTGCTGGACCAGCCACAGCACTGGCTCTGGTCAGGGAAACGTCTGTGGGGACCACTGCCTTAGTGCTGCTGCTTAGTGGGGCCCAGGTGAGCGCCCACAGGCATTTCTGTACGACAGCATCAGCGTCCATAAGCTGACCCAGAGCTACCGGCTCACGTAACGGGTTCACACTGTAAAGGATCCAAATCATCTCCTGAGCGCAGTGGTTTTCAATCCTGACTACACCCAGAGTCACCAAGGGAGCTTCTTAACCAAAACCTGTACATGGGCAAGTCTACACTGGTCTAGGTTTAGCCAGAGACATCCGTATGATTTCAGAGCTCCTGGGTGATTCTGCTGTGCCTCCAGCATAAGAACCACTGCCTAAGGATGGCACTTCTGAATGTGTGCCCAGAACACACCTACATCAGGATGGTCCAGAATGCGTGTTCAAAGGCAGGGTCTCCGGGGCCACCGAACTGCTAAGTCGGATCCTCTGAAGCTGGAAACCTTGAACGTGCACGTTCATCAAGCTCCTCCAGGGATTCTTATGCTCCAAAAATCTGAGGACCACAGTTCATGTTCAAACCTCTCATTTTTTATACGGGAAACTGAGGCCCTCAAGGTGGAAGGAACTGGCCTATGACATCAGCCAGGACATGGGGTCTCATCTCAGGTATGCTGAGATATAATCCAGCATTCATTCCAATGGGTGATATTCAAAGGGGCAGGAAATTTGAAAGCTCTATTACCCTTTGTGCAGAAAATTAAGCACAAGCTTCGTGAATCAACTATAAAACCAAATAAAATTTATAATAGAAACATAAATAAGACCATGAAGCAAATAATATTTAAATAAACAACATTAATGAGAAACATAAAAATTGTTTTGCTAGAATAAAAGAAAAGCTTGCTTGAAACATTATATGAACATAGTAACCAGGCCTCTCCATGGCCTCTAACCTGGAGAGTTATTTCGATTTTGACATGTTCTACTGCTTTGCACCATATGATTTTATTTCCTCACCACTTTTCTCATTCCTAATATGGAAAAAATAAACACTCATTGATGGTAACTCACCATAACAGTTTTGCTCTACTTGACCAGACACAACACATTGCTTACATATTAAGATTTCCTTTTTAATTTTCTCATTAATCTGAAAAAACTAAATCAATATAACTGGACATTTTGCCAGTAGTGTCATAAACATACACCTATATCTGGGGCTTATAATGCATGATTGTAATGAATATAAGGTGATCCAGAATGCTTATATATTTTTTTTAAATTATGGCAATAAATCAGTGTAAACACACATTTTCATGTGAAATGTCAAAATCAAATTGGGCAAACCATAGATACAGAAATGCCAATTTTGACCAGGTAAACTAAATATATTCTGACTTAGATTTCCAAGGGATAAAAACGATTTTAAAAAAATCAACGGTGCTTTTGTTTTGCCTCTGGATTTATGGGGTAGATATTTCTTTGTGTTTACTAGCTGATTGTCTTTTGATTTCTGGTTTAACTAAATGAAGATTTTTTTAAAAAAAGATCAGCTCCTCATAATGAAACAAAATAGGGAATTCAAACATGCAATTAAAATGCACATTTAATCTACCAAGTGTCTATTTTCTGGTCTATCATTTAATAGACCAGAAGGATCATTTTTCTTTTTTTTTATTATTTATTTATTTGTTTGTTTGTTTATTTGGCTGCGTTGGGTCTTTGTTGCTGCACGCAGGCTTTCTCTAGTTGCGGCGAGCAGGGGCTACTCTTCATTGCGGTGGCTTCTCTTGCTGCAAAGCACGGGCTCTAGGCACGTGGGCGTCGGTAGTTGTGGCTCGCGGGCTCTAGAGTTTAGGCTCAGTACTTGTGGCGCATGGGCTTAGTTGCTCCGGGGCATGTGAGATCTTCCCGGACCAGGGCTCGAACCCATGTCCCCTGCATTGGCAGGCGGATTCTTAACCACTGTGCCACCAGGGAAGCCCAAGTATCATTTTTCAATCAGTCCGGCAATACCATTAAAGATCTTCATGTGTCATCCTCCAGTCACACTAACTATGCTTATTGGACATGAAGTAAAGACATTTCTTGTTCATAACTTTTCCAATTACTTATTCTACCTCTATAATTATTCATTAGGGAATTTTCTTCATATCATACAAGTAGCTCTGTGTTATTCTGTTAATCACTTACATTGTCATACACATACATATGCATATGCATATATGTGTATATGAAAAACATTTCATTAAGTAAATCCATCCATCTTTTTATTTGCAATTTTCAAATATCTATTCTATTCTTATAAATTTTACTCAAACCTGTTTTTATATGTTTATACTTTCTTGTTATTACCACACTTTTTATAGTCAAGCTTTACTCTCTCTGCAAGCAGTTTTACATGTCAGATGAGTATATACCTGATTTTTCCCTCAGCCAAATTTCAAAATACTATTTAACAAGTAACCAAATAATCATTTTAACTTCAAATTTGAACCATTACCCTTTCATACATTAGAGTTTAAATAATAGATTATGTCTCTTTCTATTACATCTTCTCTCTCCTACACCAGCACCAGGAGTTAAATTATTTTATGTTTACAGTAAATGTGCCATATAACAGGTGACGGCCCCCTCCACTGGCCTTCTTTTTTAAAATCCTTTTGGATATTATCCTATGTTTATGTTTAGAATTCCTTTAGAATCACTTTGCCAACTAGTATAACATCACATTAAGATTTAGGTAGAACTATGTTTAAGTTATACAACAATTTGGGACAAATTTTAATTTTCAGAAGATTGAGTGAAGCTCTCCAGGAACATGGTATGGCTCTCCATTTATTTTTAAATAGTTTCCAAATAGTGTCTTTGAGTTTATCACTGGGTAGTTCATATGTTTGTTGTTGCTCACATGACACTTAATGTTTTAATGGTATCAAAGAGAAGAAGTGGAGATACAGTCAAAGTAGACATTAATCAATATATCTGATTTCATTCAAAGCCCTTCTTGAGAATCAGTCTACAGCACACCCACCTTCATCAGTGTAGTCTGTTTTCTTTGTACACATCTGAAAGTAAAAAACATGAACATTTCTAAGGATATCTTGAAAATTTAGAACTTTTACTTGATTCCATAATCAAATCTCCACAACTAGCATCACCGTCCTCAAATGCCAACATCTCACCGACCCAATGCCTCTTCTTCCGGTGTGGAAACTTAAACTATTTGCAGTGGGTCTTGGAGTCCTGCGTTGCACCTTCTGGCTCTTTTGCTGAATTGTCTAGAAATCTGCCAGGGGCCATTCCACAGCCACAGCTGTCACTCGTCCATCTTCTGTGTCCTGCTTGGTCCTTGGCCACAGCCTCTCCTTATGCTCCTTGGCAGGGGACCTGACAGCCCTTTGACAATGATTCAGTATGACGTGGGCCTTGGCAGTGAAGGGACCACAGCCAGGAGATGAAAGAGATGGTGATGGTGCCTCCATTCATTCCTCCCTGGCTCATGCCAGCCAATGTCCATGACCCTGGGAATCCCAGTGCTGCCTGGGGCACTGCCATTTCCCACGGGGTGCCTGGTTCCTTCCTAGGGACAGACTTTCCTACGTGATTTGTCTCCTCTCTTGATTGTGTGAGAAGCAGACCCAGCTTTC
The DNA here is from genome assembly GCF_028023285.1 of Balaenoptera ricei. Taxonomy (NCBI): domain Eukaryota; kingdom Metazoa; phylum Chordata; class Mammalia; order Artiodactyla; family Balaenopteridae; genus Balaenoptera; species Balaenoptera ricei. The sequence goes on from NC_082655.1 coordinate 4,185,105, forward strand.
TACAGCTACTTCTCAGGTCCTCTCTTCCACTTAGCAGATGGCGGTTTGTATTCCACTGCTCCATCAGCTGGCAACCCACAGCCCTCCCCAGGTCTCTCCCAACATGTCTCTGGCTCAGTAGAAGGCAAGCTGTTGGTGACTAATATCCTGTGCATATATTAATAAAAATTTTTTTAAGTTGTACTCATTTCAAATAATGCTTATATATTCTTGAAGGCTGAGCATTCACGGGCCTAGGCGACCTTCGGAGAAGGAACTTGGAATTGTTGTCATAGAAACAATTCATTTGCAACATTGTGGCTCCTCAGCCTTGGGGAGAAAAGGGTCAACTGCGACTTCCCCGCTAAGAGCTGGAAACACTTTCTGATCATTTGGAGGGAATACTTCTTTGATGCTACCTCAAAATTTTGAATGAGGGCTAAGAGATTCAAAGTGAGATCTTCACTTTCATATTGAAAGTGAAATTCTTTTTATTTTATAGAGTAAGTTTCACCCCCAAGGAATTAAAAAAAAAATCTAACCGGCTCCTTGGGAGGCAGTGAGCTTTCTGCCACCTTTGATTTTTCAAGTAGAAATGGGATGGGCACAATATAACTCTTTAAGGAAAGCATTTGTTCATGATTCACCTATGGTACCACATTATTGCAATTATCACAATGTTGATCGCTGTAGAAACAGTACAGAAGAGTGTAAATAATCCAGCCACTGAAAGCAGACAAATCTAAATTCTACTTGAATAAGCTCTATCACCTACAAGTAATATAGCTTTAGACAAGGTACTTGCCAAACCTCAAGGTGCTTGTCCATAAAATAGAGGCTACACAGATGCCCCTCTGCTCTCTTGCTGACATGTGCTGAAGCAGTTTTCACTCCCTGCTAACCTGGAACAGAACTCACCCTCTTAGACGTCCCTGAAATAACCCATCTGCACTGAAGCCTTGGTGAGCACAGCAGACTTTCCTGAAGTGTCCAAGTGGAGGAGGGTTTACACTGCATCCCCCATACATAAACACCTCACAAAAACGGGCAAACAACCCTCAAACTCCCTTCTCACCCGTGCCTCTAACTGGCTGGTTGGTTGCCTTTATTTTTCCCTTGTTCCTCTTTCCACCTGTCTCCTCATGGATACTGATTCCAGCTCTCCTTTCTTTCCAGATTCCAGCCCCAAACCCATCTTCAAATCCCTCCACATTAATGAAATTCTACTTCCATTACTGACTCAGCCCATGAGATACTCTTCAAATAAGGGATGTACAGAGGAAACTCCCTCCTTGGAAGGCTTTATCCCAGGACATTTTTGTGATTTCACTTCTACCCCAGGAAACTCATAAAAATATTTCTCCTGAATAAACATAATGCCCTCTTCACAAGAAAAATTTTCTCAGTCTTGATTCAATGAGTTAGTAGTAAAATGCCTCAGATGCCTCATTCATAAAGTGATTCATTATTATGATTGAATGATGTAAAATGTGCGGCACCCAATGTTCAGTGCTGCTTAGAAGAAAGAAATAGAAAAGGAGGATGAGGATAATTAAAATGCCAAAAACAATTTCTAAATGAATGAGTTCATGTGTGTCATGAGGGAATTTCAAGTCAACCAAGATGTTATGGACTGAATTGTACCCACCCCCATTCATTGCTGAAGCCCTAACTCCCAATGTGATGGTATTTGGAGGCGGGGACCTTTGGGAAGGAATTAGGTTTAGATGAGGGTGGGGTCCTCATGATGGGATTAGTGTCCTTATAAGAAGAGGAAGAGACACCAAAGCTCTCTCTCCACCACGTGAGGACATCTCCACCATCTGGTGGCCATCTGCAAGTCAGGAAGAGAACTCAGCCATGCTTGCTCCCTGATCTTGGACTTTCAACCTCCGGAACTGTGAGAAAAAGAAATGTCTGTTGTTCATTGTAAATCAACTATACTTCAATAATTGTCTTTTAAATGTCTGTTGTTTAAGCCACCCGGTCTATGGTATTTTGTTACAGCAGCCCAAGCTGACTAATCCATGAGGCATCCTGGGTCCAGAGCTCACACACCTGACCACACACAACGCCATCCTACAACAGGACCTGCTCTGGATATTCTCTGCCCAAAGGTCCACTGTCCACACTACACTGCCACTTGCTGGGCTGTGTGAGGCCGAAACCTTATGAATTACATCTGCTGTGCTCCTTGCCCTCTCACTCTTATTTGGGTTTGGCCATCAGGCAGCACGAGTAGACAATCGGAGGGCAGGATAAAAGACTGACTGGGCCATGGTCCAGCAGTGACTGCCTCCCTCCCCACGTGGCCCTTGCCAAGGGGTTCTCCTCCAAACTGCAACTCCATCAGGGGTCTGATCTCTCATTCCCCCCTTGCCCCTTCACAGCTAGGGGTGGAAACTGCATCCCAGGGTGGCTTGTCTTGGGCACCCTACATCCTGTCACAGTTCTCTTAATGCATCCCTCACTTCTGTAAATATTTCCTTCCTTGCAGGGTATTCAGTTGAACCCTGTAAATGTAATTCAGTTTCCTAAGTACAGTGCTGACCCTGACAGGTAGGTGCCTTACCCAAAGCATATTAGAAAAACTTAATGATTGTTTGCTCCTGGATTCCAAATTAGGCGATAAGTTTGTTACATAAAAGCTAAGATGAAGCATAGCTGCCCTGGAGACATAGACTATAAATAAGAGGCGCTTTAGCCTGAGATCCACAGAAATCAGAGGTAGAAAGAACATGCAGGGGTCACTTTGTCTAATTTTCAGATCACTTTTAACATGCATAATCTAGTGGAAACAGAATGGTCTATGGTGTCCGACAGCTCTTGGTTCAAATTGCAGCCTGCTTACTTACCAACTGATTTGGGGAAAGTACTTAAACCCTTCTGAGTCTCAGTTTGATCAACTTTAAAATGAGTATAAAGCAGGCAAGCCCAAATCCCTTATCCAAAATCTTTGGGCCCAGAAATGTTTCAGAATTCAGGATATTTTCAAAGCTCAGAAGTTTAATATAATACCATGCCTGTTTCTAACTTTGTGAAAGGGCCAGAAAGGGGTCAAGGGCATGACTCTAATAAAACTCATTACTGTTTTTGCGGGGAGACGTGAACATTCATAAGAACAAAATAAATGAAAACTATAAATAATATCACGCCATTTCTAGCCAGGCTTTTCTACCAAATTTTTTACAAAATCCTTGGACTTTTTACCTACCTTAAGAGTCATTTTGAGATCACATTAATTAATGCATTTCAAGCCAGTAGTACAATAGCTGGAATACAGTCAGTACTCAACAAATGCCATCCTCATCAACATTGTTACAGCGGCCAACAGCGAACAATTACACAGAGCCTTCCTGTAAACTGATCGGACTCAAGGCAAGAAGCTCTCTGGCATCTCCTCCATTTCCCACAGGTGGTCGGCAGGGCACTGGATCTCAAAGAGTAATACTTCCGAGTTTAGATAGTTGGTAGGTAGAGCTGGAATATGAGTTCAGATCTTCCATCTCCAATTCTGGGCTCTTTTTCCTATATTTATCCATCCATTCAAAGACTGAGGAACAATATCTACAGTATAATCCCATGTGTCTAGAAAGAAAAGCATTACCTGAAAAGGTCTGGAAGGAAACACAGTAAGCTGTGCTCAGTGAGTGACCGGCATGGCTGGCTCATGTCAGCCACTAGACGAGGCACCAAGGGACTGACGTGGCCCACAGCTCTGGAAAGGGGTAGATCACTTTGCGAATATGCATTTAATTTCCTGGGGAAAGGCACCTTTATATTCATCACATTTTCAAAAACGCACACAGAGAGAGATGCAGACACTAGATGTGCTTGTAGGGAGAGGGTGTGCTATTCCAGGGGGCTGACCCCCGTGACATGCTCTCTCCATGTGGGTCTGACTGTGACAGTCCGCAGCTGCTCCTGGGCCCAATAATCGGATTATTGTGGCAGAAGGACACTTCATTGCTAATTAGCACAAAGAGATCTTCCAGGCTTCTTGGGTCAGGGCCTGGCGAAGGATAAAACGCTGGGTCCTGAACGGTGCCCTTTGAGATGTTTAAATGGGTTTGGGAGGGAGCCTGTCACATCTGGTTTCTAGGATAATTAGATTATGAAACAGGGAGGGAGAGAAGGCATCCAACATAATCTGCAAAGTCTCTGGCAGAGCCTGGAGTAGGAAACTGGCCGCGGAGTTGACCTCCAGAGGGTCACATTCAACGTGGGCCCCAGAGCCGGAGTTGGGGGCACCGACTCAAGGAATGTTTGGTGTCTAAGGGCGTGCTGAGGACATCTTGTCAAGTGGCTTCCAAATGCCAGGCACTTGGTGTGTTTGTTTGAAAGTATAGGTTCCCAGGCACTGTCCCTGCAGATTCTAGGTCAGTGGACTTGGGTTTGAACCAGGGGGGAGGGCGGTGTTTTTAGTTCCTGGGTAGCATTTAATGCATACAGTTTAGTAGTCACTGGCCTAGTTCAGTGCTGACCTTTGGCAGACGGAAATGAGGAGACATACTGGAGATGGTGGTGACAACAGCACCCATGTATGTTGTACTGCATTTAGTCTTCCTGGCAGCCCTACAACGGTGGCTGTGTTTGCCCAATTTGACAGATGAGGATACCGAGGCTCTGAGAGGACCAGGGACTTTTCCAGTCACACAGCCAGTAAATGATGAAATGAGACTGCATCAGTGCCTCCCAGGGCATCACTGAAAGCACTTGTCAGAGTCCACAGGCTCAGCATGGTCTGGCCCCTGCATAATCCCGAACATCTCGAAACTCTCCACCTCATTCCTGATGCTCCAACCAATTGGTCTTCTTTCAATTCCTCAAAGAAATGTGCAAAGCTCTTCTGATCTCAGGGCCTTTGCACATGATGTTCCGACTGCCTGGCCAGTGTTCCCCCCACCGCCCCGGTTCCTCACATAATTATCTTCTTTTCACTCATGTTAAAGGCAGAGTAATCATTGTGTCTGAGTGCATGCCCACATACACACAACTACACACGCATGCACATAAATACACACACACACCCCTAAGGAGGTTTAGTACCTCCCAGTGCTCTAAGGTTAACAGCAAAATTCTTTAACAGGACCTGGAAAACCCTGTGTTGCTGGCTCCCCACCTCTCTCCAGCCTCACCTTGCCCCAGGCTTTCCTTTACTCCCTGAGCTTGTAACCCCTGGACCTTTTGGTCCTTGAAGCCTCCATGTGCCTCCCGTGGGACCTTGGCACACCCACGTGCTTTTGCTTTGGTTTTGCTTTGGGTCCCAGAATGCTATTTCTTCCCCTATTCTTTCACTTGATTGCTACCCAGCCGTGAGCCAGACTTTCTCGGGGATCCTGCCCTGACCTCCCCAGTACACTGAACACCCCTTTGTGGATGTTCAGTGTGTCCTGTCGGTGGCCATCATAACCCTTGTCATTTCAGAGCCTCAGTCTTTAAAATGGATCGTCTCTTTCTTCTACTAAGATACAAGCCTGGTGGTTCTGAGTCCCAGCACACAGCACAGAGCTTGGTACGCAGTAGGCGCTCCATAAGAACATGCAGGAGGCGACCTCCCTGAGCCATTTGGGTATGTGCTTAAATATCACCTTTGCGCAAAAAGGTCTTCCCCAACTGCTTCCTAAAGGAGCTGTCTCTGCTGTTGCTTATTTGTCCCACTCACAGTCGTAATGACGAATTATAATGATCTGGGTATCTTTTAACTTTCCGCCTTCCCCGTAAGGATGGAAGTTGCCTGATGGCAGGAATGATGTGTGCCTTGCTCACTTCTAGAACGAGGCGCTCGTATTTGCTGCCTGATGTTCACTTGAGTGAATTGGTAGAAACCAAACTCCAGATTCTCAGTCCACGAATGTCTCTTCTCAACATGCAGCCTTCCTGCTGGTAGCATTTAGACCCACTCACACCGTGATACTGGGAAAGGGATGCCCGCTTTCTGGACCTTAGTTTTCCCACATAAAGAAAGGAGTGAGGTCAGATGAGCTCTGAGTCTCTTTCCAGAGTGGACATTCAGAAATTCTAGGACCCACTATTTATTACAATAGACAGATGTCATTGTTATAATTTGTTACTTCTGAAGGGCTGCACGGGACTCAATTCAGAGGTTGAACTTTGTTTTTCAGACCAGTGTTTGGCTCATGATGGATGAAGCCAAGTTCAGACACCAATCCCGCAAGTTAACCCAGATTTGTAAGTAAACTATGCTGAGAAATAAATCATCTTAACTTTCCTTAACACCCTGGCAGAAAAGAGATAGCATACATATATTTAAGGAGAATATACATGGGAACGATTTGTAAAAGGAACCATTTCATCCTGTGGGCAGGATTTAGGGGGTCAGGAGGGAAGATCCCATCCGGAATCTGGTGACAACGGTGAGACACGGCACCCCTAAGCCTGCAGGGTTAGTGGAGGTACAGTTACTAGATCCCAGAGGGAGGGGACGCTGTGTGGGGAACAGCATCTAAGATGCACTGTGGTTGTCAAGGACACAGTCAACCTGCAGAGATCTTGCAGAGAGAGTCAAAAGAATCAAGACCCTGACTTTACCACCTCCCTTCCCTCAGATCTCTTGCCAATGCTCCCCTGTGAGCTTGGAGCAAAGTGGAAAGAGTAGAGAGAATGGTGGGTGGGGGGAGGGTGGTGGATAGAAAATGTACAGCACATAATTTGAAGGAGACATCAAAATGCAATCAAGTAGAATTTTACAGAGATAACCTTGAATTGCTCTAAGTTATTTATAAAGTCTATAATTTGCAAACCTCAGCATGTTAACGGTTATTAGTCTCAGATTGCTTGTGGCACGCGTCTAAATCATTTGAGGTACATCAAAGAATCCTCACTGTGTTTACCAGGAGAAGGGGAGAAAAGATCATTTAACTGGAACATATATGACCTGCTACGTTCCTGACAAACATTTCTAAAATGTAAATATGTCAATTCTAAGAGTATAATTACCTAAAAAATATAATTCACTTGTAGGATCATCTGCATATATTCTCTTAGGTTCTCCTCCCATTATATAATGGAAATGAGAAACATGACATACAACATATATTTACATAATTTGCAACTCAGTGACTCCAAGGGCTTGTTATTCACCAACCATATAAGTGCCTGAGAACAACCACAATCCTTGTACTATCAGCAAAACTACCATTACAGTAATGCATTTTATACGGTCTAGCCTGCCCTGTCTTTATTGAATGGATTGGATTAATGGGGCATAGTGTCCAATTATTCACAGTGCTTCAATCCTATTTCTATTCTATGCCATTCACTGTAGAAAACTGTTCTTCAATTATATTTGCACCTCTGACTGTGAAAAACTGTTAGGCCAACACTCCTTCCAAGAATAACTAGAAGAGTTTATATATAATTTCACTGCACATCACAATTCTATAAATGTGTAATAAATCACCCAAAATTTGCACACACACACACAAACACATACATATATTCCATGAGTGTATAAAGAACTACCCCCAAATTTAGAGGCCTAATCTAACCAAAATCATTCATTTTCTCGAGCTCCTTCAACTGGGGATGTGGCTGCAGCGGGGGAAGCTCGAAGAGGGCTGGAGGTCCTACTTCCAGGAAGGCTCCCTCCCGCGGCGGGCAAGTTAGCGCGGGCTGTTGGCTGGGACCTTAGCCAAGTCTTCAGTTCCCAGCATGGCCTCTCCAGGTGGCTAGGTTGCACAGCATTGCGCCTAGGTTCGAAAAGGAAGCATCCCAAAAGCAAGTTTTCCCGGAGATCAAGCCTCAGTATCCATGATTTTGCTGTTTCAGGAGCTAAAAGTTAGCCTCGTGGCCAAGCCAAGGCAGCAGTCAATGTGACCGGAGGCTACAAAAGTGCGTGTGTTCCAGGAAGCACAGTGCATTGGATATGTGTGTGTATTTGTTTACTTATTGGCATAGATAATCTGTCAAGGAAATTAGAATTTGGGGACAAAAATCTTAGAGAAATTAAAAACAAAATGAGGTGAATCCAAAATCAAATTGGATAGTGCTTCCTTTATCTGAGTGATTTTTATGTAAATACAAATAGCCAAAAATAGCCAAGACAATCTTGAAGAAGTAGAACAAACATGGAGAATTTTCACTACCAAATATTAAGATTTATATAAAGTTAAATAATTAAGACAGTACACTAATAGGTGCAGAAATAGGCAAATAGAGGAATGGAATGGAATAAAAATTTCCGCTAAACACACACCCACATAAATGCAATAAAATAAATGAATTATTCTGGATAAATTGGATATCCATATTTTAAAACTATGAATATTGATTCCTTCTTCATTGGATACATAAAATTCATTCCAGATAGATTATAGATCTAAATTTAAAAGGAAAATTGTTATAAATTCTAAAAGGTAACTTGAAGAATGGCTTAATGCTATGATATAGACACAGATTTTTTTGATATAGGCAGCAGAGATAAATCTCAGAAAGATAATGTTGAATGAGCAAACCCAGACACAATGAGGTACACACTGTATTGTATATGTGTGTGAGTATATATGTGTATTGTGTGTGTGTGCATGTGTATTGTGTATGTGCGTGTATGTGCACATTGGGCATGTATGTACGTGTGTGCACGTGTATTTTAAATACAGGAAAAATTCATCTTTGATGGCAGAAACCAGGGTTGTGGTTATCTTTGGGGGTAAGTGTTGTGACTGGAAGGGAATCCAGAGGAGCTGTGAGGGGCAATGTTACTGGTTTTATTTTTTTCCTTAACGGGTGGTGGAGACTTGGTCAATTTTTACTTTGTGAAAACTCATCCGGCTGTACATTTTTTATTTGGACACTTTGAGGCCTGAATTTTTGGCTCAAATAAAAGAAAGTTTATTTTTAGAATGCTTTTTAGTTATTAAATGTATGATCATAGAGTGTGGCCGAATGGCAGAGTAGGAAGACCCTGAGTTCCCCTCCTCCCCAGGCACACCAAAATTACAAAGGTTTACAGTTGTAACTACAGAGCAACTATCTATAAGAACAACCCGAAGACTAGCAGAGAAGATTTTCCACAACTGAAGATACACAGAAGGATCCACGAGACAGGCAGGAGACGCAGTATACTCAAGACCCACATCTTGGGTAGGCGACCCACAAGCAGGAGGACAGTCAAAATTGCAGAGGTTCTCCCCGAGGAGTGAGGGGTCTCAAGCCGCCACACTGGGCTCCCAACCCAGGGGTCCTGAACAAGGAAGATGAGCCCCCAGATACCCGGCTGTGAAGGCCGGCGGGGTTTGCGTATGGAAGATCTGGAGGGCTGCAGCAAACAGAATCTGCTCTTAAAGGGCCTGCACAAAATCTCACATGCTCTGAGTCCCAGCACAAAAGCAGCAGTTTGAAAGGAGCCTGAGTCAGACCCATCTGTTCATCTTGAGAGCCTCCTGAAGAGGCAGGGGGCTACTGGGGCCTCCCATTGGGGAGCTCACTCTACCACAAGGGCACTGGTGCTGGCAGGTGCCATTTTGGAGTCCTCTCTCTAGCCTATCGGTGCCAGGGGCTCACCTGTCCACCAATGGGCTGCCACCAGCCTCCGGCTCCAAGGGCCCCATGGCCAGCTGCCCTGGGACCTGGCCTTGCCCACCAGTGGGCTGGCAGCCACCGAAAGAGGCAAAGACAGACAGACAGCTGGCCAGGGGCCAGCCCCACCTACCTGCGCACCCACGGCAGTCGTCCCCGCCGTAACAGAAGGGTCCACATAGCCCACGTCCGGAGGCACCACTAGAGCACACACATGGCTCTGGTGCCCAGAAGGGAGTGTGCTGCTGGGCCCCCTATTTAACACATGAACATATAATCTCTCACCAAGGGCAAATGGGACACTGATAAGTGCTGTGTGTAGGGGATTTCCTCTGCAGCTGGCTTGGTGGGTGCACGTAGAGGGCAAGTTGTTGCTTCAGTAATTAATTACTGTATGCCACTTAGGAGCTGAGTTGACAATGCTGATTAGAAATACTGAAACATGGGTTGGCAGCTTCAAAGCCTTGAATTCTCAACTCAGGCTGCAGGTAGAAAATCAAAAGGTGTCTAGGGCATTTCGAAAGCAGCCCTTATCTCCTGCGGCTGCAGGTGAATGTGGGTCAAACAGAGAGTCTGTAAGGACCACTGAATTATAGTGACCGTTAGATGATAATTCTCTTTGGTCTCTTGTGCCAAGTTAAGGGAACCGGAACTGATGGGGAGAGAGGGGACCCCAAGGGATGGCACATCGGGGCAGGCACATACAAGCTGAGGACCTTGAACTCTCAAATCCCTCTCGTCATTCCTTGCAGTGAAAGCAACCCTCTCTCAAGTGTAGAGAAACCCGCCTCTCCCTGCATTTAAAGATGTATTTATAAAGAACTCTGTTGGCGTCACACAAGGTGGTTGATTCACAGGGGGCTGTCGACTCTCCTCCAGACTCCGCCCACCCATGGGCACCCTGTGCTTCGGACTGATAACAAGAGTTTTATTCCAGCAAAGCCAAGGTGTGGAAATAGAGGCCTTGCCGCAGGAGGAGGTGTAACACACCAACTGTTGCCGAATCTTTCCAGTGTTTGTTGACACAGCCGAAGCCACATGAATGGCAAAGTGCTCTGAGGGCATTAGATGGTGGAAGGTGAATACAACACTGGATTGTGCCAGCTTGACTGCTATGACCTGAATGTTTGTGTCTCCCCCGCCCCCAAAGTCAGGTGTTGGAACCTAACCCCCAATGCGACGCTGTTAGGAGATGGAGCCTCTGGGAGGTGATTGGGTTATGAGGACACTGCCCTCCTGAACGGGAGGCATGATTTCCACAGTAAGCCAGGGGAAGCAAGATGAGGCCTGATTTTACAGGTGGGACAATGCAATGATGGCGACCTGGTCACAGACATACTTGGACTTAACTACATGTTCAGCCTCTTACACTGCAATATATACAGGAACATTTCAGACCTGGCAGACATATGCTTGATTTGAGATACCAGAGTGGCAGTGGGGGCGTGGGGTGAGGGATGTGTGGCCTTTTGCCAGATTCCCAGGTAGGAGTCAGTTCACAGACCCAGATCCCCTTCACGGAGAGGGAAGTGAGCTCCCTTTGAGAACAGGCTTCACAATGCAGCCGTAGGTGTGCACTGCAAATTGTCACCCAGACGGTCTTCCCGGGGAAATGTGTCCCACGGACAGGAACCTGGTCATGGCTGTGCTGTACTGACGAGTTTGCTCTTATCTTGTGGGGGGAAGGAGACCCACTTTAGGATTTTGAACAATTAAGAGATAGACTCCCGTCTCTGTCTTACAACAATGATTCTTGAACCCATTTAGAATGGTGCTGAGATAAAGGCTTTGAGGCTTGAACTGAAGCAAGGATTCTAAATATGGAAAATAGGGATTGGATTAAAGAAACATTTAAAGATGACAATTATCAAGCTATAGTGATTGGCTGCATATGAGAGGCTTAGAAGAGAAGACAGATGAGGGATGAGATCATAAAGTGTGAAGGGCCCTGGATATACTCAGAAGAGCTTGAAATTCAGAGAACAAAAGAGAGGCACCGAAGAATTATAAAGAGGAGAATTAGATAATTAGGAATGTGGTTTTATCCTAAAGATATGTGACAGCTCCTACAAAACACTTCTCCTGGCAGACTCTAACCTAAAGCTCTGTTAGAGCGTTAAGGTCACTGGCATTTATGAGTGATCTATTTGAAATGGTAACATATTTCTGCAAAAAAGAAAAGATGGCTCAATTTCAAAAAATCTAGTAATGAGATTCAACACATTTACATCCTAAAGAAGAGGAAAGCAGTGAGTAACTTAACAGGATTAAGGAACTTAAACATGTATTCCTGCCCAACAACTGTCTCTAAAATACCAGTATCTAAGGGGAGGAAAACTCATTTCCCTCCACCCTTCTAGGTTTTCGGCTGAGAATCCCATAAAAGACACACTAACAGGAGAAAAGCAAACAGAAGCTTAGTAACATGTATCCCTCCTACATATTCAATACATGGGAGAGAGGCAGGAAAACTGAGCAACTTGTTAAAATGGCCCATCCACACCTTAAACACCACCTCCAGTGAAATACAAAAGAAGATGTTGCTTAGGGGTGAGGGTTTTGGGGTGTAATTATGGGAGGCTTTCAGGTAAAGCACAGTAAAAGAAGCTACTGCTGTTACGTCTCTGCCTTCTTCATTGATCAGAGTTTCTGGAGATTTGGTCTCTAAGTTCCCCTGCAGCAGGCCCTCACCACCATGCCCACCCCTCCTACTGGTCTCTCCCCTCCTCCAGCCCGCCCTACGGGCTAACCTGTCAGTGATGCACGATGAAAAAGTTCTAGAGACCTGCTGTGCAACACAGGGCCCGTAGTTAACAACAGTGTATGGAGCACTTAAAATAGCTGTCAAGAGTGTGGATCTTGTGTTACACGGTCTTAACATAAAAACAAACAAAAATACCCAAGGGGCACAAAGACACTTTTGGAGGTAATGGATATGCTTATAACCATGATTGTGGCGATGGTTTCTCGGGTGTATACATATGGGCAAGCCTCATCAGACTGTAACATTAAATATGCGCAGTTTATGAATACCAGGTGTACCTCAATAAGGCTGTTTTTAAAATTCAAATTCCTAAAGCAGAGCCCTGCCCAGATATCTGTGAAGGTGGGAATTGGACTCAGATCAGCTGGGTTTGAGCCCTTATTAGCTGTGACACCTTAAAGAAGCTGCTTCAACAACCTGCGCTCCATGTTCCTTGTTGCAAAGTGGGGATGATACCCATTTGTAGGGTGATTGCAGGGGAAGAGGAGATGATGCAGATAGAGTGCCTGGAGCAGTGACTGATGGCTTACCATCAATGAACATTAGCTGCTATTAATTTTATGTGTAAGTTTCCTATGTCTACTTATAAACAAATCACAGTGCGATGGGAAGTCCCCCTCACACCTGCCTAGGCTCACCTGCCCTCCCCATACCTGCCGAGTAGCCTTAAACCCTTGAATGGCAGTTCCGATCTCACTTTCCTCCTCTTTTCCAAGTTTATTCTAACCTGACATTCAATCGTTTGTTTGGTCATCTCTCTGGGAGACTCTGATGCCCCCTGGACACAGTCTCCTCTTGTCACTGTCAACTCTCAGACCCCCAGTAACTCCATTCTCACGGGGACGGGGCCCCAGCTGGGTCTGACTGCCCCCCTGGGAGAGCAGGTCCCCCCCCCCCTGAAAACCTGCTCCACGTCTGGCCTCCACCCCACTCCCACCTCACAGCCAGCCTCTCGCCATGTCCTGTGAATGAGACCACAAAAGTCTCTGTAATTACAATAAAGATATTACTAACCGTTAACATTTAATCAGTAGTTAAGCACTTGGCAGACATCACACTAAGCAGTTTAAGTGGATTAATTCATTTAGTAAAAACCGTATGAAGTGAATCCTATCATTCCTCCCATTTTGCACATTAAACAGCAGCCTGGAGCTTAAGCTGCCTGCCCGGCGCTGCACGCGCAATAGGAGGTGAAGACCCTCCCTAATGCGCCCCTCCCGGCACCCCCGCCATCATATTGCCAGCCGCCACACTGAGCTTCCGAAAACACAGGAGGCCTATTGCTTCCCCAGTTGAAACTGTTTAGGAACCCCGCATCTTCCGTAGGTGCAAGGCCCACCTGTGCCCTGCCTACCGACCAACCTCGGGCCGAGCTGCCGATGCTCCAGCGCCACCCCGGGAAACTCCCCCGGTGACGCCTTCACAGGCTCTCATCGCGGCTACAGCACGCGGACGGATTTCAACACGTGGAAGCTCTTTGCTGCCCCCTGCCGGCCGTCGGCAGCTATAAGGGAGCCTACAAACCAGCTGTGTACCACCCTGGCCGCGGGATTTCAGCCCAGGGATTCCCAGGATATTGTCTAGCACAGGGTTCTCCTGATGCAGTTTAGTTTACTGTAACGTTTTCCAAACTTGAATCTCAGAATGCCCAGTTGAGGGACCCTAGCATCTTTAACTTTAATAAGTGCCTCTGTTGATTTTTATTATCAGGCCAGTTTAGAGAAATCACGTTCCATACACAATTGGGACCCAGACAAAGGTGCTTCACCTGTCAGCTCTGTCCCTCCTGCAACTGCCATCCTGCCCCATCGTCAATCTGAGCATCTCTCTTAGCGATTAATTACTACTTAAGTGAGGGTTTTGTGGAACTTGATTAAGACGATGTTAGTCAATTAATACAGTCTGTCATCACTCACCATGGTCCTCACTGCAGCTGTTCTAAGGGCCACTGACCTGCCGAGCATCAGGCAACAGCCTCTCAGAGCTCCCCCCCTTCGCACCACACCGACCTGGGTGGTCCCAAATGGCCCAGATTAAATGCTGAAAAAGTGACTTCACCTCGGGTGATACCATCATCACCTTGAAATGAGAGTGGAATTGGCGAGGGGATGACCTGCGGCTTCCATTTCCAGAACCTCCAGAGCCACGACTGGGTCTCCGCACCTCTCATCACAGGTCCTTGCCCTCAGCCTGGCAGAGGAGGGGCCCCGTCGCAGACTCCACAGCTGCCGGCCCCCAGCACCCACTCTTCTCCCTCCCCTCCCCCTCCTCCACTTCCCCTCCCCGGCTCGCAGTAGGAAAGGGTTGCCCAGTGGGACTAGTTTCTTCCTCAGCGAGGCTGGTGCTGTGTCTTGCTAGGCCCAGGTCACTGGACCGTCACCTCCAAGGGATGTTGGGGATATTTCTGAGCCGGGTTCCAGCCCCAAGCCCTCCCTCTCCCTCCCCTGTCCTGCAGCACTGGGTAGGTCAGTGGCTTAGGAACCTCACGCCCAGCCCTCACGTGTTGCCTCTGTGCCCTAAGCCTTCCCCCCACGCGGTGCCCAGCTCTGTCCCTCTCCTCACACCCGCGCCCCAGCCAAGGTCTCTCAGCAAGGCAGGGCCCAGGGCGCCTCCTGCACGGCAGGCTCCCTGCTGCTGGTCCCTGAGTGCCGCCGGCCTCCCCTTCCACCCGGACAGCAGGCTGCCTGCCTCACAGGGGGAAGCGGGCATTACGATTCCAGTCTTGTTTTCATTAGGATTTATTGCCCAGTGTCCCTAACTGGGTTCTTATCCAAGGATGCCAGTTAATGTTGTTGTTATTATTATTTTCTGAAAAGATTACATAATTTTCATCTGCAAAATGAATGCAATTATAACTCCCTCAAAAGGTTTTAGATCAGGATTTAATAAGTAAACTATATATATATATATATATATATGTCATATATGAATGATGACACATGACTTGTAAGTGCTTATTATTACAGTTAGAATATGAAACAACTCTGTGTTGTAGAAACCATTTTACATGTGATAAAGGGAAAATTATTCACTAAACACACACACATATACATACACACACACACACACACACACACAAGGCAGAAACCTCCACTGGCTTGTGATCTGTGACAACCTGAGGCAGTCCCTGCATTTGGGCTTCATCTTCCTACACCGAGGGGTAGAGATCTGGAAAATGAGGACCATGGGGGCCTTCCTGGCCAGCAGCCCTTTGGAGCCAGGTCAGTGGCACAGCCCGGAGATGGAGGAGATAATTTACAATCACTGAGCAGATTTTTCATGAATGTTCCGGAGAGACTTACAAATACACTCGAGCTTTGTTGCCTTGTGCCGTCAGGCAACAAGCCACAGGATGACCAGAGCCAGCACTTTGACCCCTCCAGGCCTCAGTTTCCTCACCTATAGGATGAGAGGGTGGGGAAAGACTCAGGGGTTACAGAACAGGGGCGGAGCCACTGTGACATTCTGCTTGTTTTCTTTTTGATATTAGGCCCCTTGAGACAAGTTGTCTGGCTCAGGAAACTCCAGTAAAGTAAGGCAGGTCTTGTTTCACGCAGTTTCAATATGCATAAATCCATTACCAGCGTTTAGTTAAATAATGCTAGTCTCTGACACGTGGTTCAAATTTCAGTTCACAGTACTTTAACTGTACTGAGTGAAGCCCAGGACACCTGATTCAGGCAGGCTGACCTGATGGGGGGATGTGAGGGGAGGCCTCCTGCAGGACCCCTGCAGGTTGTCTCTCAGGGTTTGTAACGAGAGGAACATGCTCTAAGGTCTCAGCTCTGTGACTCTAAGCAAATTACCTAGGCTCTCTGATCTTCAGTTTGCTTAAACGAAAAATTTCAAGGAGGTGTTGATGATACTTGTATTTGGAGGTTGCTGTGAACATTGATATTTAGAAAGAACATTAGTGGGAAGTTGAAGTAGCCCATGATTCAATGGGAAAAAGAGGTGCCCATTCTTTGAAAAGTGTAGTGTTGCACACATAGGGCTTCACATGCAGTACCAGATGTTAGTTATTATTACTATTCTCTGGCACTCTTGGGTCCATAGGACAGTGCAGCTTAGATGATGGTGGGGTTTTGACTTAACATTATAGAAAGGAATGCAATTGGCTAAGGGGCCTGGTCCCCTTTGGATGGACGGTGCCAGGTTTCCAAGGCGCCTGCTGGAGGGCCCAGATCATGCCTCCCTGGGCCCACCACTTCCTCTTCCTTCTCCCACTTATTTCCATCCACTCTTTTTTCTTCTCCTCTCAACCTTTGTCCCCCTTCTTCCCTTTCTTTTCTATCTCTTTCTATGGAATACCAACCACAGGGCCAGATGTAGGACGTGGCCACATGAGGGAAGGAGACCAGTTTCCTCCCATCTAGAACCTTCCCATTACCTCACGGGGAAGAGACACGAAGAGAAATGACCATCAGAGGAATCAGTGTGTGGTCATCCACAGAGGCCACCCAGCTTCCTCCACCCACCTCGCCCCAGTGAACAACAAACAGCTCCTGGGGTGAAAGGATTCCCACCGTGCCCTAAATCAGACCCAGACATCCGGAATATACACTCATGCATGTAAATACAAACCTTTACTCTTTTTCCCCAAACTATGTTTAAGGTTGTTAATGCAATAGGGTGCCCTTGCTTAGATTGGATTATAAAATTTTGAAGATAGGAGACTGTTCTTTAAAAAATGTAAGTCATTTCTATATCCTAAGAGCAGACCAAATTGATCATTTTTAAGGCAGACTAAACTTTGTTCTAGAAAATCTAGTACATGGTATTGCACTTGTAGAGAATTTCTTATCCTCATGCCTTGGGAAAAAAATTTTAATTCAGCAAAGTAACCCAAATGAGTTCTCTGAGACAAAATGAAAAAGGACATGTTCTGCTTAGTTATAGGAACTAACTGGAAGTGGTAATTGGATGTGGAAGAATTCCTGCAGACTTTGCTGCTTCAGTTGGAGCAAAGGCACTTTTGTCTGCATGGGTTGGACAGCCATAGGCCTGAACTTACTTCGTGTTCTTACAGGGTTGCATGGCTTCTCACAAAACGAGTTGTGAGGTGAGATCTTGAGGCCCCAGGAAAAAAATCAATATGCTTAAGATTCACCACATTGTGCAGGAGGAGGAATTTAGACAAAGTAACACAAAAGCTCTGTGTGGTGCTTTTTCTGGCCAAGCACCAGAGCAGTGTGCCGGGTGGTGTCTAAGGTCTTAAATCAAGGCATTTAAAATTTTTAATCATGAACTGGCCCTAACCTTAAACTGGACCCCACAAATTAGAGGCACCATAGACTCTAAGTCTCTTAACAGGAACTCAGTGCTCATAACCACCTGGCCCAAAACAATCTTCAAAGCTTTATTTCTGGGACTTCCCTGGTGGCGCAGTGGTTAAGAATCCGCCTGCCAATGCAGGGCACACGGGTTCGATCCCTGGTCCGGGAAGACCCCACATGCCGTGGAGCAACTAAGCCCGTGCGCCACAACTACTGAGCTTGTGCCCTAGAGCCTGCGAGCCACAACTACTGAGCCTGCGAGCCACAACCACTGAAGCCCGCGTGCCTAGAGCCCGTGCTCCGCAACAAGAGAAGCCACCGCAGTGAGAAGCCCATGCACCGCAACGAAGAGTAGCCCCCGCTCGCCGCAATTAGAGAAAGCCCGCACTCAGCGACGAAGACCCAATGCAGCCAAAAATAAATAAATTTATTAAAAAAAAAAAAAAAGCTTTATTTCCCATCTCAGCCATAATTGTTTCAAATTGTCCCAGTTAGGACCACGGCCCCTCACCGTAGTATATTTCCAGTTGGCTCTGCTGGGAATGACCATCCCCCCACTTCTATTTCTCTTGGATGTTTGAAGGTTAGGTTAAATGCACATGTCCGTGATGCTTTTTCAGACTCATCCTGCTCTGTAGAATCGCCTGCCTCCTTGTGTTCACCCCTTCACATACTTCTGTAAGAGCACATCACGTTTTAGAAAACAGCACAGAATGAGGCAGGTAAGCAAAGTGGTTATTAGGTCCCACTCTGGAACAAAAGCGCTAACATTAAAATCCAGATTTCACAACCAG
The DNA here is from genome assembly GCF_028023285.1 of Balaenoptera ricei. NCBI lineage: Eukaryota > Metazoa > Chordata > Mammalia > Artiodactyla > Balaenopteridae > Balaenoptera > Balaenoptera ricei. The sequence continues at coordinate 4,203,458 of NC_082655.1, forward strand.
CTAGGAGTGTGATTTTGAGCAATTTCCATAATCTCTCTAAATCTCAGCTCCCTCTTCATAAACATGCAGATAGTTATGGTAGCTGTTCTAAGACGTTTGAAGAAAATGCAGCAAAACATGTAAATATCTCAGCACAGTGCCTGGCACAGAAGCTATGCTCAATGCCCAGCCACTGTCATCATCAACATCACCACCATCATTACCAAGACGTCATCATCTCTATCAATAGCAGCAGCACCATGATCACCACCAACAGTATCATTACCATCATCCCCATCATCAGCATGATTAACACCATCATCAGCAGCAGCAGCAACATCATCGTCATTCTCATGATGGTCATCATCTTATCACCATCACCCTCATTACCACCATCATCATCCTCATCACCCTCATTTTCAACCCCATCGTCCTCATAATCATCAACACCATCATCACCATCAACACCATTACTGTCATTCCCATGATGGTCCTCATCCTCATCGTACCCACCAATCATCCTCATCCTCATCCACACTATCATCTTCACCAGTACTATCATAACTCCCATGATGGTCCTCATCCCCATTATCATCATCACCGTCATCAAGATCAACATGACTGCTGTCATAATCTGTGCTCTCAGGTCTAGTTCAGTTCTTAGATTTAGGAACTCCTTGAAAGCAGGCCTATGTTTCATTCACCTTTATGTCTGTAGCAATAACAAAAAATGTCCAGCCATTTAGACTAAAAGTTATCTCCTTTGGGGGGATGCAGGGCTACTATAATTTTGTACCGTTTTACAGATGAGGGAATTGAGGCCCAGAGGGTGAACAGACTTCCCCAAAGTCCACAAATTATATATCGCAGAGCTGGGCCCAGCATGCACGCCCCTCTCATTACACCATGGTGCCCCTTCAGGCGGTGGTTTAAGAAAACAACAGGACGTGACGAAGCCTGGAGCCCCCGCACTTCCAGGAAGACAACTCTTGACAACTGGGTGGCAACACTTCAGTGATGATCAGCTACAATAAAATCGAGGTTTTGGTTTACAGCAGAGAGACGAAACATACCTATGGACAATGGCCAACCTTACATGACAATGGAGCTCTGTCCCACGACCTTGGCAACATCCGGCTAGGAGGCCACCTCTGCAGAACCCTTCCAAAACAGCCAGGACTTGGTCGATCACCACCAGCTTCTCCATTTTTTGCCCCTACTTCTAACCCAGGACCAACCAGAAAAAGCCAAATACGCACCTACACCAACCACAAGACACCCATTTCTAGTGGACCTACTAGCTTCCCGGTCCCAGCCACCACCGATCAAGGCTTATAAAGCTTCCCCACTCCTCTGCTCGCCTTTGAGTCTCTGCCACATAGAAGTGAGAGTAGCTGAATATTTTGCCATCGCCAAGTTATGAGTAGATAGCCTCTAATTGTTCTCATTTGGGTGGTCTTTGTTTATTTTTGCATATTTAAGACCAAGAACACTTTTAACAGGGTCAGCTAACAATGGGACTGACGTGAGAGATAATGTAACAGAAACAGCAGGAGTTCATGTAACAAAACCAGTTATCTTCTGCTCCCCAAAGCTGTGACTCCCACGGCTTCAGGCCCTCTTACCAAAACCACTGCAAACGGTCTTCTGGACCCCGACCCTGTAGTCCTTGGGGTGGCAGTGTTGTGGGAGGGACCTTAAGCTGGGGGGTCAAGGAAAACCTCTATATAAATTCATGCAATACATACCTAGTACTTAATACTGTAGCCACTAGCTACATGTGACTACAGAGCACTTGAAATGTTGCTAGTAGAAACTGTAGGAACTGAAACACGTTAGAAAATACACATGGATTTTAAAGACTTAATTTAAAAAATGTAAAGTATCTCATTAATAATTTTATATGAATTGCATTTTACATAGGTTCGATAAAATATTAAAATTAATTTCACATTTTCTTCTTTTTTAAATGTGTCTACAAGAAAATTTAAAATTACCCTGTGGCTCACATTATACTTCTATTGGACAAGGTGATCTAGACCATAGTGAGAGTAAATTCTAAACTTCTCCACTGGCCATCGGACTCGCCGTTCTGTGGGGTGCACGGAACGTGGACGGATCCCACACATTCAGCCCCTAATTAATCCATATTTTCCACATTTGAAACAGCAATTTCCGGGCTGCAAGCTTGGCCTACAACCAGTGGTTCTCAAAGGCTTCTTCCCAGATCAGCACATCAGCATCTCCTGGGAACATTCCAGAACTGCACATGCTGGGACCCCATCTCAGAGCCACTGAGCCGGCAGCCCCGAGCGGGGCCGGCAGCCTGTGTGTCAGTGCTTCTCCAGGTGTTCTGAACCACGCAGAAGGGCCTCTGTCTGAAGTGCCCTGGGGCAGACGCTGAGTTTGCTTGGCCATTCGTGACCACCCTTCACCCTTCCATTCCTGCTAACAAAACTCTTTGTTCCCTCAGGTGATAGTGACCCTGATTTGGGGGGAGGCAGCCAGAGGAGGGGTCTCACGATTTAGGGGAGTCCCGGCCATGCCATTCTCCCTTATCTGACGCTCACATCCCTCACCTTCCTGGATGCTCGCGCTAAGGGGGTCAGGGGATGGCAAGGAAGCCTGTGATGTCTCTTCTGTGACAGCTTTTTCTCTTTGACAAAAGCAAAGCCCCTTTTTTGTCTGACCTACTTCTCTCCTTCTTGAGAAACTTCTGCATGAGGGCAGGTGCTCAGAGCAGCAATGACCTTACAATGTTGAAGAAAAGGTCAAGAGGATGGCAGAGACCCACCCAGAATCCAGGTATGGCCCAGCCTCTGGAGCGAGGCTGGCAATGCCCACCTGCACACTCCTTGTTCAGTGCGGTGATTACACGTCCTCTTCCTTAAGCGCCCGTGAAGTAGATGCTGTTATACCAGCAGCTGAGCACACCCAAAGCTACTTAAACCTGGGGTCTCGAAATCTACTGAAATTCTAACCATCTCTCAAGACCCATGACAGTGTCAGTTAGCTTTCCCTGAGACCAAACTATGTCTCTGTCACTGACAACGGTGAATTTTACCGAGTCTGTGATCCTGGAAAACAGAGACACTTAAAGAATTCACCCTCCCCACCAGCTCCAGGAACCAGCTCACTGCAAGAAACCCCCTCCCCATAAGACTTAGATGAGACCCCTGGATGCCTGATGCTTACCCTCCCAAGGCCAAACACACACCCTCCACGTCCCCATTATTCGCCCCACGATGATTCGCCGAGCTGCTTGTCCGCACAGATCAATGAGAACAAGTCCTCTTTAACCAAAGTTCAGTGCAATTTTTCTCCTTCCCCAGTTCCTGAACTTTGACCCACCCTCAGCTGGAGCCTCCCTTTAGGACCCTCCTGAGGATAAGCTGGCCCTAGGGAAAACCTTCCCAAACACCAGGTCTTCTAGACTCCTTTGCTTTTCCCTATAAAACAAAAACCAAAAACCCTTTTTGTCTGATTTTTGAGATGCTTGCAGCTTTCGTGGTTCATCTCTGTACTGCAACAGTTCTTTCCCTTCTTGCAATAATCCTTAGGGAGAGTCTCTCCCTACCTAAGCTTGGGTTTGTGGTTTTATTCGACACCAGCACTACACACACACACACACACACACACACACACACACACACACACACACACACGGCGATAGGCAACCTCTAAAATTCCCTCTCCTCCTGGTACACACACCCTGTGTAATCCCTCCATGCTGAGTGTGGGTTGGCTCTAGTGACTCACTTCCAATAAACAGATTACAGCAGAAATGATGGTGCATCTGAGACTAGCTCATACACAGACCGTGGCTTCCATTCGGGCTAGTCTCACCCACTCTCCCTCATTCTCCCAGATTACCCACGTGCGGCCAGCCAGCTGCCGTGTCTTGAGGACACTGCATAGTCCACGTGGCCAGTACCTGAGGTCTCAGTCCAACAGCCACGTGAACTTGGAATTTGAGCTGATGGCAGCCGTGGGCTGGAGGGCTACCTCCTGGGGGACCCAGAGCCAGAAGCGTCCAGCGAAGCCACGCTGGCCCGAGAAAACCTTGAGATAATTCTTCTTTCTCTCTTTTCCTCAGAGACAAAGGAGCCTGTAATTCCCTTATTCTCTGATGTTTGGAACCTATTGTGCATCTCTTCGTGTAGTAAATACCCTTATTTTAAAATAAATATCTAAATGTATTTTAATTAAATCTCAGTTACTATTAAATATTTCTATGTTCATTCCTATCCTCCTAAGGACATTTGAACATTTCAACTTCTCACTGAACACCCTTCCCCCATCATTGTAGTCATTGTTTTTATTTTTAAACCTAAATTGTAGCGTACAGCATCCTAAATATTCTCATTTAAAATTATTTTTGCACTGTCCCATATAAATAACTGGAATGGGCAATTTTTGTTTATATTATTGATTTTGCTGGCCCTCTCTCTTCGCTTTGGTGAACTTCATTTATTTCTTGTTTGTTGTTTGTGAGATGTTTTGCTAAAGAGATGATTTTGATCCAGTCTAGCTCATTCTACATAAGTTTACAGTGCCTCTGTTTAGTCTTACTAAAAAGTCAACAGAAATATCCTTATCCTCCTATTTGCGGTGGTATATTCCTCTTAGTTATTTAGGATCCTGATCTCGTGGCCCAGCTCCTGCCCTTCTGCTGTGCTTTTCTCTCTCTCTTCCTTATTAGTCCCCCATATTCTTAAGGAAGATTTAAACTCAGAAAATACATTGGCAGCAGTTTCATTCAGCTTAATTCTGTGAGCGCCACAGGAGTGTATATGGGAGTTGAACTTGTCTATCAAAGATGCTTTTGGTGCCCCAGGTGGCTTTTGCTCAGGCTCTGATTTCAACCACACCTGTAAGACTTGTGAATAGCAACCACCTTGGAGTCTTTTTGTTGTCTGCCTTAGGGCCTTCTCTGAAGCCACGGGAGTTCACTCAGCACTTTTGTTCTGTACAAAAGAGCTGTCAGGAAGTGTCTGTGGTCTGCCTTTTCATCATTGATTTTTTAAATGTTCTTTTATAGTGTGGATTTAAGTCTTTTGTCACATAGGCATTGCAAGACTTTTTTCCCAGTCTGCAGCTTACCTATTAATTTACTTACAGATGTCATTTGATGATCACATTGAAACAACAATCTGTTGAAGCCCAATTTTTCTCTTAACTTTTTTTTTAGGGTTGGTGCTTTTGTGTCCTCAGATATCTATGCCTACATGAAGGTTGCATACATATGATATGTGTTCTTTTACAAGTTTTATGGCTTTTAAAATTTAGTCTATGATTCATTTCAAATTTACACTAAATAGTGTGTCTATATGAATGAAGCAGAGATTTAGGGGTTTTTTTTTTCTTCATATGGATACTCAATCGTTTAGCAAGTTGACCTTGTGAAATTCACTTATCTGTTCTACTTTTCTTTTTTAGAGTCCCTAGAGTTTTAAGTATATACAATCATGTCCTTGAGAATGAAGAGTTTGAATTCCTCCTTTGTAATGTTTGTCTTCTCCGCATCTCTTGCCTATTGCTCTAAGACTTCCAGTTCAAGGTTGCATACAAAAGGTGAGAATGGGTGTCCTTGCCTGATACTCAGTGATGGAAGGAAAGCATTCAATATTTTACTTTTAGGTATAATAATTGTTGTGATTTTTGCAGATGTCCATTATCAGATTGAACATGTTACCTTCTATTTCTGATTGATGTTGATTGTCATCATGAATAGTTATTAAATTATATAAAATAATTTCCATTCTTGCATTAAAATGGTCATATGATTTTTCTCGTTGATACTCCTCTTTTTTTTTTGGTCACACCATGCGGTTTGCAGTATCTTAGTTCCCCAACCAGGGATAGAACCCGGGCCTGCGTCAGTGAAAGCGCCAAGTCCTAACCTCTGGACCACCAGGGATATCCGGATACTCTTCTTTTAATTGAAGTATAATTGATTGATACTCAATTTGGTGAGTTACATTGATTGATTCCCAAATGCTGAACACACCTTACAGTTCTGAGATAAACTTCACTTGGTCATTAGATTCATTTTACTAATATTTTGTTATGAATTTTTGCATATATATTCCATTCCTTCTTTCCTGATTTTGTGCTCTATACTTCACTTACAGATTTTACAAACCACACAATACTTTGTTATTTTTGCTTTCTACAGTCATTGTTTTAATGAAAAATGTACAGAATAAGATTTTTCATATATTTATGTACATATTTATAGTGTCTGATATTCTCTTATTTTTCCTGTAGATCTGAATTTCCATTAGGTGTCTTTTCTCTACCTTGTCCGCTAGATTCTTTTCACGTATTTTTCATAGCTACGTTAAAGCCCTGTCTGCTAATTCCAACCTCTGGGCTATGTACGGGTCTGCTTCTATTCAATGTTGTGTTACCTGATTTGGGTTGGTTTGTCATAATATTAATTTTTTATTATATGCACACAAACAGTAGGTTAAAAAATAATAATTATCCTCAGAATATATTCAGTTCTTAGGATGCAACTACTGGTAGAACTCCAAAGACCTCTTTATGCTTTTCTACCTATCTGCCAATTTTCTGAGTCAAAGCAGCTTTCTCTCTGATCAAAAAGCTTGGCCACAGACTTTCGAGCCCCTTTGTTCTACCATCCTGCTTCCAGCCTTTTGCTTCTGGGGAGATCCATCTCCATTCTGCTTCTTTGCCCCCAACCTTCAGCCACCTGCTACCTTATACTCAGTGAAAGCCTTATATGCCTGGCGGTAATCTCTCACTCTCCTGCCCCGCCTCCATCCAAAGCAAGCATCTGTATGCGGGAAAGCTTTCATCTTACCTAGAAGATGTCTCTTGGCTCTCCTACCCGTCTCCAGACTTCCGCATACCACTTTGTGCCCTTGGTTAGAGTTGTGTGGGAAAACAGTGGCAGGGGGCTACCACAAGCTTAGTGATGGGGGCACCTAGGAATTCCAGCCCATCATATCAGCTGACATGTGGCCATTAAGTGTCCGTTAAAGTTTGTGCTGATTTCTTTTTACCACCTTCCATGTCAGGTTCACTCTTCCTTCTTCCCTACTCCCCGAGGTGAAAACAGGTGGGGACTCTCCTGGGAAGCATTCATCCCTCTCTAGCATTTATTTCATTCTGCATGTGTAGATCTCTGATCTTTAAACAATTAAAATCGCTTTGTTTATGCAGCTTGTTCTTGGTTTTTAGGGTAGTGGGAACTGTCTCTTGAGATTTCCTACATCCTACCTGGGAGGTGTGCTCAGAGTGGTCACATCCTTATCTTCCTTTCTTTACTGCCCTTAAATTCAGAAGTAGTGTGTCCTGTCTCTAACCAATAACTTAGGAAATTAATCTTGGTTACATTTTCAGATATTTAGAAATGGATAGTCTGAATTTGTCATGTAGGACTTGTTTTATTAAGTCATCAGTAGAAGCATGGGTTGGTAGAACAGAACAGATCCTTAGAGGTCAGCAAGACAACCCCTCCCCCTCATATTTTCTTTTTAATTACAAAAAATTTTTTTTTAGGCCATGTCCTACAGCATGTGGGATCTTAGTTCGACCAGGGATCAAACCAGTGCCCCCTGCACTGGGAGCACGGAGTCTTAACCACTGGAAGTCCCCCACCCCCCCACCCCCCCCCCCCCATCTCATATATTAAAAGTATAGAAAACTGGCTCAGAGGAGACAGAAGACCAGTCCAAGGTTACCCAGTAATTAGTTACAGAGTCAGAACTCCAATTTACCATACATTTATCTTTCTACTTTTGAAGTACCTGCATTTTAGAGATTCAGTTCCCTCATTAGTAAAGTAAGGGAGCTGGATTAGGTTACCAGCGGGTCCCTTCCAGCATCATGATTCTATTTTTTCCTTTCATGTGCCTGTGAAAGCTTTCAAGGATGTCAAGGACACGATCCACGTTACATCATCAGAGGACCTTTTCTATTTATGCTTAAAGGTTTATCGGACCATGTCTAGATTACAATTCTGGGGAAAAATAATAGCTTAATGTAAAAAAGAAGTAAAAACCAAAATGAAACATTTAAAAAAAAATTTATTCTCACCAAATCCAAATGTGTTCATGTGAAATATTTGTTAGGCATTGTCAGGTATAATAAAAACACTATAATTTCCTTCTCCTTCCATTCCCAGAGATAACCACTATAAAGAGTTTAATATATAATTCTCACAATTTTTATGGACTTACATTATATCTGTGCTTTATTCCTTCTGCATATGCTCACTGATGTCCTACTGTGTGCTGGAATACTCTGCTAGATACCAGGATAAGACAACAAGACAGGCAAGGTCTCTCCTTCCATGGACTTTATATCCCAGTGAGGAAGGCAGACAAGAAGTAAATGAATCAATCAACAGCAGCATCCAACCCACAGGTAGAGATGGAGGACAGTGCCTGGGAAGAGGGCTGTCCTGGAAAGGGTGATCAGAGCCTGTCTGTCTCAGAAATTGAGATCCAAATAGTACAAAACAATCAGACATTTTAAAGCATGAGGTAAGAGTGAGCTGGGGAGAAAAAGCAAAGGCCCTGAAAAAGATCAAGCTTAGTGCATTCAGCCCCCAAGCAGAGTGGCTGGAGTGTGGAGAGTGGGGACGGGTGGAGTGAGGTACAGGGGAACTGGGGTCCACGTCACACAGAGCCTCAGCCAGTGAATTAGATAACAGTCTAAGTGCAGAAGAAAGTCACTGCAAAGTTTTAAGCAAAAACTTCAGACTCTGATTCATAATTTAAAATATGGTTAAATATAGACTCACACATAACACATGCTTATACTAAAATAGATATATATTCATCCACACATACATTTTATTGCTGATATAATTCCTTCTTGTTTGAGAACGGTAGGATCTTTCTACATATACTCTCTGACACATCATTCAGTTAATGGTTTGGACATCTTCACTTCTCAGTGTCTAGAGATCACACACGGTTCTTTCTTTAAAAAAATAAATTTATTTATTTATTTTTTGGCTGCATTGGGTCTTCGTTGCTGTGTGTAGGCTTTCCCTAGTTGTGGCGAGCGGGGGCTACTCTTCGTTGCGGTGCACAGGCTTCTCACTGCGGTGGCTTCTCTTGTTGCAGAACACGGGCTCTAGACACACGGGCTTCAGTAGTTGTAGCACACGAGCTCAGTGGTTGTGGCTCGCGGGCTCTAGAGCGCAGGCTCAGTAGTTGTGGTGCACGGGCTTAGTTGCTCCACGGCACGTGGGAATCTTCCCGGACCAGGGCTTGAACCCATGTCCCCTGCATTGGCTGGCAGATTCTTAACCACTGAGCCACCAGGGAGGTCCCTCACACACACGGTTCTTTTCAACAGCATTGCTCTGTTTTCATTCATCTTTACAGAGGGATGTTCATTGAAATGACAGTGTATGTATGAGTTCAATTTGCTTATTTCAGTTTCTAATCATTCACTTATTCAGCCATCCAGCAAGCACTGTTTGAGCCACTACAATGCCTAAAACTCTAGGCATTCATAGAAATATGAATCAGTGAAGGGTCCTTGTCCTTAAGAAGCAGCATTCCAGAGAAAGGGTGCACCATGCATGACCACGTCCTATCAAGTTTCACGAGGTCGGGAGGGAAGACTGCACAGAGTAACAGAGAACACGTGGGGAGGAGTCCAGTCTCAGATGCTAGGGGTCAGGGACGCCGTGCAGAGTGGCCGACTCCCGGAAGGAGTTCTGAGAGGTTGGTGGGGACGTGCATCAGGCAAAGGGCCGGGCATGGCCAGAGAGGGCCAACAAGTGGGAAGCACGGGGCAGGATGTAGCCTCACGTGTGTCAGGCATTGAGGGGACTCATGGTGAGGAGGAAAAGAACTCACCCTGGTGGTCACGACACCTGGGCTCCCGACTTGCATTTTCCCCTAATCCCTGTGTCTCCATCGCTAAATCCCTTCCCTTCTCTGTCTCAGCCTCCACATCTCAAAGGAGCACTTCGACTTTCACATCCTGTGACTTTAAGTAAAAATCTGACATAAGCAAGACAATTGCGGGGAAAAAAGAAAATTCTGTTTTGATTGCTCCTGAGTTCTGAAATGCTGCCAAGTCTTTTTCCCAGAAGACAATATCGAAACAATTAATGGAATGAGAAATACTGATCTCACAGAGGGCATCTTCAACAAAATAAGGGGAATCATTAAATAATACTGTAGTTACAGATTCAAAGTAACAAGGAGGTAATCTGGTCCCACGCTGGCTGACAATTTGATGATCCTCAACAGCGCCACCTAGTGGTCATCCGGCTTTGCCTTGAAGCCCTTTAATGAAGGAAGCTCGCCCTGTGCAGGAAACGAACCTTCTCTCCTGTGGGGGTCAAGATCGGCCCCCACTATATTAAAGACCCGTTTGTTCTGGGTGCCTGCCACACCCCTAACTTCTGCTGAAGACATCTCAGACTGCAGCTCCGAGCTGGAGTGTTCATAATCTTTACAATGTGACTCCCTACAATGAGTTAAAGCAGCCTCAACCTGGGAAGGGCCTTTCCTCAGGGACATTCAAGCATCAGGCTGGTCGTAGGCAACGGTGCATCTTGGTGGAAGAGCTGCAAACAAGGTGGTGGCGCGTAGCTGAAACAGTCAGAGTCCTTCTTTCATTAGCTGATAGTGAGAGCAGAAGTGTAGACATTCGCCGTTCAGGACATTGTGTTTGCCCTTCCAATTCCCAACCCACTTTGCCATTGGGATCGCAGTGGGGTCGCAAACTCACCCTAAGCTCCAGGGGCATTTAACCAGAAAGATTAATTCTATCCTCTTTGCTGTGTTGATTAGCATAGGCCAGTAGATGCCTGATTTTTCTGCCAGCCACAGAGAGTGGTTTATGAACTCAGGATTTTGCAGGGAATTCTGAGAAACAGAATCCTATTTAGGGTCTAAAAATGCAAAATTTGGAACTTGACCAACTGCCATTGTTTCCCCACTATGAGAAAAGGCAACACAAGAAGAAAGCAGACATGCAGAGATGGGCAGAATAAAGGGAATTGCAGAGACACAGAGGTAGTGCTATTCAACTGGTCCTAAATCCCATTCTCTATTATTGTCTAGGCCAGTTTGATTTGGAATTTGTTACTTATAAAAAATGTATCCTCAAAAAAAAAAAAAAGAAAAGAAAAGAAAAAGAATGTGTCCTCTCAAAGATACCAAGGCAGGGTGCATGTGCTATATCACTGTTGGAACCCAGCATCCCGAGTTCTCCCTGCTTGGGGCGTGATGACGTGGATGAGACCTTAGCACTAACTCAGATCCTGGTCATTCTGGACCCAGGAATCTGCACGTATCCCAGCTTCCAAGTTGTGTTTGTTCCACAAACTTTTTTGGGTACCTTATTTCACAACATATATCTGATCACATCTCCCATCCTCACTCCTGCTTAAAACCTTTTGTTTGGGTTTTCAGTGATTTTAGGACTCAGAACAACATTTTTCCTGGCCCAGAAGCTCACTCTCAGGTCTTCGTGACCTATGTTACCTCCTTCTCAAAGATAAATGCTCTAATCCACCTGCATCAGACCCCCCTGTCCCTAATACAACCCCTCATCTGTCACCGGCTCCTGGTGTGTCACATGATTTTGCCAGTGAGCTTGTTGGGGGAGCCCTGTTGGGTACAGACACCGAGTCTGCCTCTGCTCACCACTGCCTTCGGTCTCTGGCACGGAAGAGGTGGGAGGGAATTAATAGATAGGTGAATAATTTCCTACCATTAACTGAAGGGGTGAGTTCTTGCTAAGCCGAATCTCCGCAATTAACCCTTTCCAGCAAGCCAGACCATGATACAGAACCTCTAGAACTGCCAAATCAGGCTCCATGGTGCTCCCAGATGTTGCGTGCCATCAGAGAATGGCAGGAAGGCGCACCTCTGCAGTGGGCACGAGCAGGGTCAGCTGCTCGGTGATGCCGTGGGAACCGGCAAGCCATGGAGTTATTACTATCAGTTCCACTGGATTTAGGAAAAGATCGCAGCTGACACACTCCTCTAGAGTCTAAGAAAAACGTCGAACTGATTTCAGGGGTGGGGTGGGGTAGCTTTTACAAAATTCATTGCCAAACCCTTGAAATATATATATGTATATTTGAAGTGACAAAGTGTGCTGTGCTTCCCGGGGCAGCTCCTACCACCTGCCTGGATGGAGGGAGGTCGTGCTGAGGCGCCGGCTGCGTCAGTGGTGCCATCACTGCACCATGCAGTCAAAATCCTGAGTTCTAAACCCAGCCCCACCACTTGGGAGCACAGATTGTCGAAATTTAAACACGCATTAGAAGCTCGCTTGTCTTCCCCTCTCATCTTCTGTAGATGCTGATTCGGGAAATCGGATGACTGGCTGGCTTGGTATTTGGTGAGCATCCTTCCCAGATCACAGTGGAAGGTGTCCTTTCATGCGGCAGATCAGAGCTCAGGCTCTGGTGTCAGACTAGTTTGGAGCCCTGCCTCCACCCCATGCCTGGGTGCGGCCTGAGGTATCATGCTTCAACTTCCAGCTCTTTCCTGATCTATAACATGGGGCTATGGTGCTGTTGCAGGCATTAAACAAAATGAGTAAAAAGCAGTTAACAAGGCACCACACAGTACAGAGCAAGTGTTGAATGGATCTGCCCTAATGTTTTTCCCAATGAAGTCAAAATCCAGCTCCCTGTCTTGTTACACAGCTCGGAATTCCGCATCCTACACCACGGAGAAGGGGGAGCCTGGAAGACCCACAGGAGGCAACAGCCAAAGGCCGAAGGAGCCGTGCACATTGTCATCAGAAGGCAGGCGGGTCCGTCTTGCCGGAGGAAAGGGTTCTGCGATTTGCTGCCTGTGCTTCTCCACAGACTGAAGGGAGCCCCACGTGTGGAGCCAGGCCCCGCCCCATTTCATGGATCCCATGTACCTCCAAGGCAAGAACTCCAAACCCATTTCCTCTCCCCGAAGCTCGGTGGACACCCCACTGGCTTCTCAATGGAAATGATCCTCAACAGCGCCACCTAGTGGTCATCATCAGAAGGGGCGACAGTATCGCTTAGTTCCCATGAATTGACGTCAGAGAGCTAAAAGCAGAACATTTTGTGAGCTTGGAGAATAGGTTCTTTGTGCTACCTCAATTGCCGAACACTAGAGATGGGAGGGATCTTAGAGAGATTCTTGTGTTTTCCTGAGGCCAGAGAGGGAGAGTAACTTCCTCACACAGTGAGTCGCAGGAATGACGGAACTGGAAAATGCTTATTTTGGCCCTGAGTTCAGATATTTTCCATTATCCCACACCGTCTTTGCTTTTGCCCTCAGATAATGTATACGGCCGCTCTTTCTGAGAACTAAATGTTGGGGAGAACTGCACGAGATTTGCAATGAGAAGACCCCCGCCGCTCTGTGTGACTTGCAAGGGGCCATCAGGGATGCTCAGAGAACCAGGAGGGCTGGCCCCCGCCCCGCCTCTGCCCCTCCCTCACTCTGAGACTCTGGGGGCGTTACTGTGCTTCTCTCGCCCTCTGCAGCCTCATCTGTAGATTGACAGAGGTGAACCAGACATTCTGAGGAACCTATTGATTCTGAAATATCTGTGGTCCAATTCCCCAAGTGGTCAGAGACTAAGACGATCAGCTGTCTTCAAAACATCCCAACCCGGACATAGTAAACACTTGAGAGATATTTGAGGATAAATTAACAAAGGAATGAAAGGAACTTGAAAAAAAACTGCACCAAGTGAAAGAAGCCAGTCACAAAGGAACACATAGTGTTTGCTTCCATTTATATAAAACGTCCAGAAAAGAAAAATCCAAAGACAGAAAGTAGAGCAGTAGTTGTCAGAGTTATGCTCAGAGCAACATGAAGTATAAAAGGACTTCCATATATGCCATCTAATAGAAGCCAGAGAAGGATGGTGCACAAAGCAAGAATTACCTATGCTTCGCCTCCACAAAACTGAGACCCAGAGATGAGAAATGACTTGAAGGATGACTCACACACCTTGTCAGTGGCAGAAAAGGGAGAGGGACCCCTCCTTGCTCCTCTGTACCTCTCCTTTGCACCACAGCCCCTAATCCCACCCACTCAAACCCATGTACCACCTGCCTAGTGATAAGAGTAATAGGTCCTGGACCAGTGCAGACGATGGTTTCAGCCCGTATCTCACGGGGCCTGCACGCTGCCTCCAGTGCTGCTCCCTCAGCCCCCCGGAAACGCTTGTCCCACCAGCCACTCTTCCCTCCCCCTAGTGTCCTCACACCGCAGCCTCCTGGTCTCCTGGGCAGCCCCCCATCTGCGTCCTGCCCATTGATGACAGGTGCTCTCAGCTCCTGGACTCGCCACCTTACCCTATGACCCCTCCCAGGGGTATCTCACTCTTCCTCGTGGATTCTTCTTGGACTGTGTCCGACTTTCTCCCCAGATTCTTCGCCTCTCGTGAGCTCCAGTTGTACCTCTCCACGTGCTTCCTGAATTTCAACAGCCGCGGGTCCCATAGTCACGTCAAACTCAACGTCATCAATAGCTTCTCTGCTAGACCTTCTCTTGGCTCTGATCTTCGAGGCTGCAGAAACCTCACGTGATTGTATCCCTAAGTTCATGACATGCCAAGATCGGCACAAAAGTCACTTCAGGCTTGCCCTCGCCTCTCTTCTCTCCTCTCCCTCCCTCTCTCTCTGTGTTCTGATTCTTCCCCCACTCCTTCCTCAATTACAACCCCCTTGCCTCCCCAGCAGGTAACTGCTATGTGTGGTGTCATTCCCTGAATATGGGGGTATCCTTGGAAAATGTGTAATGTTGTTTTCTGGGTACGTAGTCTGAATGTGTATCAATGACATCATGCTGACAGTTCGCTCAGTGCTTTTAAGATGGAGCCGTGGGGCGGCATGTTCCTCTGGTTTGCTGCTTCTGACTGCTTCATGTCCCTAGTGCGTTCACACAGCTTGTCTGTCTCTTTCTCCACTGAAGGGCAGCTGGGCTTCTTCTAACGCCTGCTCTCACAGACAAAGCTGAGATGCGCCTCCGTATATCTGTTCCCTGCAGAGCAGCTCCTTGCTGCATCACTGGCTACGCGCCTTTTTATTTCCACTGATTCCGCCTGTATTCCCTCCAGCACGGCTGGACCCGTCCAGCCTGCCCATCCTGGCAGGTCATCAGTACCCCTTGAATTGTACCCCCTGAATTGTACCTCCTTGCCATTGTTGTCAGGATAAAAAGTTGTACCTTTGTTTAAATTAGCATTTTTAAATTACTGAGTCTGAACGTTTTTAATAAACATGTTAGTAATTTTGACTTCCCCATCTGTCAGTGGCCTATTTATAGCCTCAGCTCATATTTCTACTCCATTTAGTGTCTTTTATATTTTATTTTCAGGAATTTTATTCTTTATTACTGATATAAATCATGTGTTCATTTTGGAAGCTGGAAAAAAACTTTTCCTGGCCTGTCATTAATTTAACTTTTTTTAAAAATTAGGAATCATTATTTTTCATGTTATAAGAACAATTCTTGTTCCCTGGAGGTCGGAGCTTCCTGTGGCACCTGTTCTGTCACCCTTCATCCTAGTTGACAGCCCCAGTGCGTCCCGTCTCACCTGAGCCCAGACTGCACGTCCTCCTTAACTGCCTTACCTCCCTCCACCGGCTGCCCACCACCAGCCCTGCCAGCTGCGTGGTCTGACCGTGACTGATGCCATCTCCTCTCCCCCCAGCATCGCTGCCCTGGTTTGCTGCTCCCTGGCTCTCACCTGGCCTGTCGACTTGACTGCTCTCCTGCCCCCAGACCCCACCTCTTCCCACTCTGTGCTCCAAACTGCTCAATGAACCGTCATTTCCAACACACGACTCTGTCCTCCTCCTAAAATCCCTCAGTGGATCCCACTGACTCAAGCAGTTTCAAACTGAATGAAAAAAGCTTCACTGGGTGAAGCTTTTTTCTTCCCCTCTTTAATCAGAATTCTTAGATCCCGACCCAGAATTACAGAATGAGAACACTGGAGGACAGGGCTTGGGCAACTGTATTTTAGTAGATGATTCACATGCAGGACAAACTGTCTTTTCGCTGCACTCCCTACCCCTTATGCAGTACTTCTGAAAACCCAGTCCTGAGGAAGGCACTGTAGAAAGTAGCACCGGACCGCCAGACTGCCAGGCCAGCTCTCCTGCCACACCTGGCCTCCAAGGCCATTAAAGTAATGCTGAGATATTTGCTCTTTCATGCACTAAACTAGTTTTTGCTTCTCTGCCTCTGCAAGATTTGTGTCATCCTTTTTGGAATTCTTTCCCTTGCCTTCAACTTATTTTATTTCTTCAAGGTTTTGCTTAGCTGACCTCTTCTTCAGGAAGCTTTCTTTCTGGTCAACTGCCCTCATCCTGATGTTGCCCCTCCTTGGTGTCCCTCCCTATAGCTTGTCCCACCACCATCTGCCATGACCCTGCCATGCCCATGTTGCTTTCTAATGATTCACCTATGTGTGAGTCTGTTTCGTCAGACTCTGAGTCCCTGAGATAGAATGGTGTTAATTATCATTCAACCTGGATCAACAGGTCCTAGCATTTCAGACATGAAAAGAAGATGAAATCTGATGAACAAAAATCTTAGGAATATCAGTGGAATTGTAAGGAATTGCAAGCAAGAACATGGCCATTTTCTAGAGGTACTAATGGCATCTTTTATAATATGAATGAGTATAAGCTTCTGAGCATGGGGCTTAATGCCCACAGTTCCACTGGGCGACAAACCACCCCAAACTTAGTGCAATTTAAAAAACCCAATTTTATTACAACTACTACTACTACCACTTCTTCTTGTGGTCTGGGGGTCGACTGGACTCGGTTAAGGGCTCTCACTCGCGGTCTCTCACCCGGCTGCAGTCAGATGTGGCTGAGACGGAGCCTTGCTGAAGGCTTTCTCACTCCTGTGTCCGTCGGTTGGTGCTGGTTATTGGCTACGACCTTAGCTGGGATTGTCACCAGGGCTCTCCATGTAGCATGGGCTTCCTCAAGGCAAGGTGGCTGGGTTCTAAGAGCAAGTGTCTCAAGAAAGAGTCAGGAAGAAACTTTATTTCCTTTCATGACCCTAAGTCACACGGGGTCACTTCTGCTACACTGCATTGGTCCCAGCAGTCACTGAGATCCACCAGGTTTCAAGGAGAGGGGATATACGCTCTTCCTGATGGGGCAGTGGTGGGTCACATGGTCAGAAGAGCATGTGGACTTTGTTATGACCCACATTTGGAAACTACTGAATACAAGCTGCCCCACCACGAAGCTACTTCACATCTCTGAGCCTCAGTTTTCCCGTCTGTAAAATATGGACACTAGCACAGACTTCACAGACTTTAAATCCAATGACACCTGACTTCTGTTCAGTAGATACTGAGCATCTGCTGAGTGAAAGCAGAAATGGATTGAAAAAGCCTGTGGTTCATGGTTATAACGAGTCTACAATAACTAATCGCTTCAAGTTCTCTGTAGAAAATGACAACACCCAGTGTTCAAAGTTGGAGTCTCCATTTGGGAACGGGCCTTTGTGAAAAATATCAGAGCAGGAAATTGCCTGCCTGTGTAAATCTCCCCTCAGCCACCACTGCTCCCTCTCTTCCCTGTTTTCACCCTTTTTCTGGGCTGCTTTCAACCAGATCTGGGCACATTTCCAGCATCCAACACCCTTAAATATTTTGTCTTCAAATATTTCATTTTGGAAGAAATCCATGTTTAATTAAATAACCAGCCCAGTTTGTGTTAAGGAAAAGACAGAATATTCCCATTTTTACTACAAGAAGGCTTATGTATCTCTCTTCTTTTTATCTTATTATGCCTCTCATATTCACAGATTTCCTCCCATAAATATCACTATACACATGCACGAATTTTATGAAATATAGAGCTTAATTTTTTTATCCCTCTCCCCTTTCCCCTTTGGTAACCATAAGTTTGTTTTCTATGCCTGTGGGTCTATTTCTGTTTTGTATATAAGTTCATTTGTATCATTCTTTTTAGATTCCACATATCCAATATCCTATGATATTTGTCTTTCTCTGTCTAGCTTACTTCACTTAATATAATAATCTCTAGGCCCATCCATGTTGCTACAAATGGCAATATTCCATTCTATTTTATGGCTGAGTAATATTCCATTGTATAGATGTACCACATCTTCTTTATCCATTAATCTGTCAATGGACATTTATTTTGCTTCACGTCTTGGCCATTGTAAATATTGCTGCAATGAACACTGGGGTACATACCTCTTTTCAAATTATGGTTTTCTCCTGGGCTTAATTTTTTATCATGTAATAATTTATACCTAAGACCACTGTCTGATACAATGATTGAATTAATAAACGCATATACAGGTACAAAAATAAGTACAAACAGTATATGTAATATATGTAAATGACAAAGCAAAAAGAAAAAATTACCCATGAACCTACTACCCAAATTAATATAGCACTGACTCAACCTGGGTACTACCATCTGTCCCATCCTCCACCTCCCTGCAAAGGTTAAGTTTCATTCTGAAGTTTAAATTTATTATCTTCTCGCTCTTTTAAAAATATGTTTACTTTATATGTTATATTTTTTCCCCAACAATACTGTGCTTAATTTTGCTTATTTGGGGACTTTTAAAATAAATGCTTTCAGGAGTAAAGTGAATAATTCTGAGGTGGAACGTGGTGAGAAATTACAGAATAGTAACTATCTTAGAACACTGGAGAGTGAATTATGCCCTTTCTAAAATTATCCAAAGTCAGTTAAAAGCAACAGCAGCCTCGGCAACACCACAGGTTTTGCATGGAAAACCTCCAGCTTAAAACCCCTGGCTTTGAGGGAAAAGTGTGAACCCTCAGGCCTGGATGCAGGGCTCCCTGAAGTCCATCCACAACTTGCTTACCAGCCCATTTCACCTGTAATGATAAGGATGTGGAGCAACTACAGTGTTCATATTTTGCCAATATACACACAGATTTGCCCAAACACTGTGGAAAATTTTTAGTTCTAATTGCTAAAGATGGTATGCCAGTACTCTATGACTGAGCAATTCCATTCAATATACTCAACAGAAATAAATGCATATGTGTATCAAAATATATATACAAAGATGTTTTCTGTAGATTTAGTTATAATACCTAATCTAGAAACAACTCAAATGTACATCAGCAATCATCAATATATATTCCATCCCACATGTTTTTCTTACAGCAAGATGTTAACCCTCTTCCACTGAGAAGTGAGGGGGGTTTTCCCCCCTTTGTTTGATCCTGGGCAAAACTTTGTAGTTGCCTTGACCAACATAATACAGTAAAGGTGATGCTATGTGACTTCAAACTTGGAAGCTAGGTAGTAAAGTTAGGTACAACTTCTGCTTTGCTCTCTTACCCTCTCAGAACCCTCAGTTTTGAAACTCAGACACTGTATTATGAGAAGCCCAACTCACATGGAGACCCCATGTGTAGGAGCTAAGGTCTCAGCTGGCAACTAGAATCCACCCCCAGACAAGAGAATGTAGAAGACTGACTCTGTCAGCTGAGGCCTCAGGTATAGTGGGGTGTAGACAAGCCCACCGTACTGTACTCTGTCCAAAGTTCTGAACCTATAAGTACAATAGATGGTTGTTTTATGTTACTGAATTTTGGGATGACTTATTATGCAGCCATAGTAACTGGAATAATTACACAAAAAACATGAATAACTCTCACAAACATAAAAAGTTAAGGTCGGGCTTCCCTGGTGGCGCAGTGGTTAAGAATCTGCCTGCCAATGCAGGGGACACGAGTTTGAGCCCTGGTCTGGGAAGATCCCACATGCCGCGGAGCAACTAAGCCCGTGAGCCACAACTACTGAGCCTGCGCGTCTGGAGCCTGTGGTCCGCAACAAGAGAGGCCGCGACAGTGAGAGGCCCGCGCACCGCGATGAAGAGTGGCCCCCGCTCGCCGCAACTGAAGAAAGCCCTCGCACAGAAACAAAGACCCAACACAGCCAAAAATAAATAAATAAACAAATACTTTAAAAAAAAAAGAACTAGTGTTGTATGAACACACTTGGAGAAATGACGATGTAGGACAGAATACGCACTCCAAAATGCTACCTACTATTATTATTATTACTATTATTATTGCTAACATAAATATTATTAGGTTATTAATTATTACTTTGCAGCAACAATAATAATGCAAGAGGCCCAAATCTGAAGACATCCAAGTTACAGTTCAAAATTCATAAAGTATCATTTTCCAAACAAAATTTTGCGTGTTGGATTTTGCTCGGTGCATCTCCTCTGAATTATACCAGTTTTAGAATAGACAATTTGGAAACAGACAAATCCCTCTTCCCTTTGCTAATCAGCACGACGGATTGCTGCGATGGGACTGCTCCATCACAGCAGAGATGATGCCGTTGTTTTTAATTAACCGTACAGGGACCTGAATTGAATCAAAAAGAAAGAAAAGTTCGGAACATGCCTGCTCACCTGGGTTAAGGATCAAAGAAGTCAAAGAAATAACAGCTGTGGGCCTACATTTCCTATCGGGTTCCTTATATGAAAACAGATTTATACATACCACTTTGAATATTTATAACTGTGTTTTCATAACAGGGGGCTAATGAGAACGCAGACAGAGAAAAGCAGTGCACTCACATACTTCTGCAATGCCAGCCTTTTGTCCAGTGCCTTCCTGGATTATGCTATTAATTCCTTGGAAAGTGTGAATCATAGTAGTTGCTAGATGATGAGTGATTTTCCCTTATTCATGAGTGCACTCTTGTATGTAAACAACAGCCTCTATGTGCCAGCATCTGTTTTACTCACTGAGAGGCTCCTGACCCCTGCACTCTGGCTCTAGCCCTCCAGCATCCATAGGTCTCTAGGATGCATGGAAAACCAGAAAGAACCTAGGCTTTGGACTCTTCCCCCTGTGGGAATTTGGGCAAGAATCTCTGTCACTCCTCTCCTCTTTCCTGGCAGTAGGCTAAGGTGAGCTGGATACCTTCCGATTCCAAGACTGTATGACTCCATGGCTTCAGGTTAACAGGGAAATGAAACCACTGGATTGGATGGAGAATACAGGAATATTTGCTTTGTCACTGGCCCTATTTTTATAACTATTTAACAGGCCTTTACTGAGCACCTAGGTACTAGGCCATGGACTGGACACTGGAGAAATAGAGCTCATAATCAAGTTGGGGAGAAAAACATATGCCAATAAAATAATGCGGTGTGGAACACTTGATGCTGATGTGGACATACTACAGAGAGATGACGGAAGGCAGAGTGATCGCAGCAGGCCTCCCGGAAGTCGTTACACTGAAGCAGACTTCTGACAGTTGCATGTGAGTTTGGCAGCTGGGTAGGGATGGGCACTCTGGGTAGAGAGAACCGTACATGAAAAAGTGCTGTGAGACTCAATATACAAACGGACAAACACGTGTGTGTGTGAGTGTGTGTGTGTGTGCACGCATGTGTGCAGGGGTGTGTGCGTGTTTATGCGCGCATGTGTGTGCGTGTGCATGTGTGTGCGCATGTGGGGGTGCATGTGTGTGCGTGTGCACGTGTGTGCGCGTGTATATGAAAGGTAACTCCAATCCGCAATTTGCAGCAACCAACCCTGGAAGCCAACCAATAACCCTTATAACAATCAGCCCCAGATGGCCAGGTCTTGGTTAATAACTGACAGCCCCCCTAATTTCTGCCCCCATTTCTAGCTTCGGACCAACTGGAATAAAAATAATATTCACCTCTAAACAGTCACATGCCCCACTGCAGGTGGTTAGTCCACCTTCAGCTTCTCCAGGCCAACAGCCTCCAATCAGGGCACCCTGGAGGCCTTTGTTTTTTCGACACTATAAAGCTTTCCCACTCCTCTGCCAGCTTTGGATTCTCTGCCAAACGCGCATGATGGTGGGTGACTCCCTTGCTAGAGCAAGTTCAAAGTAAATAGCCTTTGCTTACTTTCATTTGGGAAATCTTCATTTAATTTCACAGCACAGAGGCGTGAAACCCTGTGTTTTGTGTAAAGAACTAAAAGTGTATAGTTATCGTAGGTGGTTGTGTGTGTGTGTGTTTCTGCGAATGTAAACATGTATAAATTGAGGGGAGGGCAATGGTAGGTGGGTTTGGAGAAACAGGCAATAGGTTTTTGTATAACGTATTAGCCAATTACTGCTGTAGAATAATACTATCACAATCTTTGGTGCTTCAAATGACACACATGTATTATCTCCATCCATGTGGGTCAGGGGTCCAGGCATTCTTAGTTCAGATAAGGTCTCAACTGGGGCTGGGCTCATCTGAGGCTGGTCTGGGGAAGGGGCTGTTCCTGGTCCATGTGGCTGCTGGCAGCCTTCAGCTTCTTCTGGACTTTGGTCTGAGGGCCTCAGTTCCTTCCTGGCTGGAGGTACTGGAGGAGGCAAAATAATGGCCCCCCAAAGATGTCCATGACGTCATACCTAGAACCTGTGAATATATGCCCTTACGTGGAAAAAGAAACTTTGCACATGTGATTACAGCTAAGGACCCTGAGACGGGGGGTGTGGGGGGCAGGTACCTGGATTAACCAGGCGGGCCCAGTCTAATCATGTGGATCTTTATAAGTGGGAAACTTCTCCTGGTTATCGTTACAAAGGAACGTGAGAACGCACGAGGGGTCAGACTGTGGCTGGGTGTGAAGATGGAGGATAAGGGTCACGAGCAAAGGAGTGCAGGCAGCCTCCAGGAACTGGAAAGGGCAAGACCACACTCTCCCCGAGGGCTTCTGGAAGGAACCCAGCTCCTGATCTGTGCACTGCGCAAAGGTCCCCAACCGGACCAAGCATGTGGCGACTGAAACCCTGCCTATGCTCTGCTCACCAAGCAACACCCTGTCCCAGTGGTGTCCACCCATCGGGGGTCACCTGTCTAATTTGTCCACCTGAAGATGGTGCCCTTTCCTGAATCTCTCTAGAAGGAATGTCGTTGTATACTTTGCCCAAAGGTACCAGACAGCAAGTCCTCTGTCTGTTTTCACAAACGCCTCCACAAAGTTTCTGTTACCTGCTCCCTGGAAACGACGCTTAGAAATAAGTGACATTTTGCTCTTAACTCAAAGAGATCTAGGCTCTAATTTTCGTGGAATTTTTTTCCCCCACTGCCGAGCAGTCTTCTTCATTTGTATAATCCCCAGAGCCTATACTGTGAGCCAAGCAGACAGGGCTTGACGAAAGTCTGTTGCACTGAGATGACTAACTGATTTGCAAAGGGACTTGAATGCCGAGGCTTCCACATCAGGGCTGCGGTAGGGAACGGTCCACCGCAACAGCTCCCATTTATGGAGGCCACCCTAACTGCCAGGGACCGTGCCAAGCAACCTGCCTTCCTACGACCCCAGGCCTCACAACAACCCTACCACATACGACTCGTACTTCCCAATTTCCAAATAAGAAAAAAAATACAAGAGGAGGGTTAATTAACTAGCCCAGGGTCATAGAATCAGTAAGGACAAAGCTGAGATCAAATCCTGGCCTCTGGACACCAACCGATGTGACTTCCTCTGAGAAGCGCTTCCCATCATAAACTGCCCAAAGGAAAAAGAGAATCAGGATTCACAGAAGGCAGCTTCTGCACACCTGCTCTTCGAGATTACTTTTCATCTCGGTTGGGGTAGGGGATGGTGTCTAATAATATATATTATTTTTGTAACTAGGCTAAGTTATCCACTGTCCTACAATGCAAATATTTATTCACACAACGTATCATTATTCACACAAATGACACCCATAACTCAGACAAGAAAACTTGTACAGGAATGTACATTATGAACACTGTCAAAACTACCTCACAACCCCAAACGCCCATGTTGTTAGGTGACACACTCTTCCCTGTGCACAGAAATTTTAAGAGGATGCACTTCCGAGCTAGACACTGCTTCAAACAAAGCCCAGTGGGGAAGGGCCACGTGGAAGCACTTTATCTTCAAGGAGGAGGGAGGGTGAGAGATTTACCTGCGGGCTCATCCCGGTCTCCTTTCTCCACCGGACGGAGTATACTCGACAGTTCATTAGGTCCCTCAGTCTCCTGGGATTGTCCTCTAGACCCTGCAGGAAACCCCTGGGAAGCAGGAGCCCCTGGCGGGCCAGTCCCACCCATGCGTACGTGTACGATTTCTCCCTCATCAGGTGACGGTGCATGTCAGGGCTCCCAGGCCTGTGGGAACTTGTCCTGTGGCAGCTTTGACGAGACCTTTCCAACAGCACGAAGTACACAAGACATCGCCAGGGCACATTTGCAAGGAAACAAGATGTGTGGCTAAGAGCTGGAAGGAGGGGGGCAGAAGGGGCCAAGCTGATCTAGGGTGAGGTACAGTCCAGGTCCAGTTCAGTCTGAACATCTAAACTGACCAAACGCATAGAGAAACAACATGTCATTGGTAATATATAGGCACAATACAATGCTCGATACATATGAATATTGCATAAACAAGAAGTTAGAGTAGATAGGTACACAATTACTAAGACTTCTAAGAACTTCAGATAAATAATACTTAGAGTTTATGGAAGCCTGGGCGCCACAGCTACTGAAGCCCGCGGGCCTGGAGCCCGTGCTCCGCAACGAAAGAAGCCACCGCAGTGAGAAGCCCGTGCCCCACAACTAAGAGTAGCCCCTGCTCGCCACAACTAGAGAAAGCCTGCGCACAGCAACAAAGACCCAACGCAGCCAAAAAATAATAAATAAATAAATAAATAAATAAATAAATAAAATTTTTAAGTACATTTAAAATAAATAAAGAAATGAGAGATGGACTTAAAACTGTGAGAAAACAGTAATATACTAGGAACAGAACAGCAGGCAAATAGAACACCCAGAAAGAAAAATGCAGTCATTGAAATTTTAAATAAAGTTAATGAATGGGCAAAAGTGACATTTGAAAAAGATGATGATATAATAAGGTGTTTTAGATATTAGCTGTGATAACACTTCGATATTACTCTAAACATAATCCAGAGAGATAGAGACAGAAAAATATGAAATGTAAATTCACAGGGATCATGGGAAAAGGAGGCATGACATACATCTAATAGGAACAAGATAACAATGGGGTCAATATGTAATGAGGTAATGACCAGAAAAATTGAGAATTTCCCAGAACTGCCGAAGGACATAAACACTCAGACTCAGGAGGCGTGCAAGTCCCAACACAGATAAATACACAGAAAATCACATCTGGACCCAATGTCGTGATATTGAGTAATGTCAACAGCAAAGAGAAGATCTAAACAGACAACTCGAGAGAAGAGAGAGTACCTACACTGGAATGACATTTGGACTAAATTACTGAATTTTAGGAAAGGTATTTTAGTCATTATGATATTTGAAGAATATCTTAAGAAGAAAGAAAGAAGGAAAGAAAGGAAAGGAAAGGAAAGGAAGGAAAGAAGGAAGGGAGGGAGGGAGGGAGGAAGGCAGGCTGTTATACCCAAAGGATAAATGCCATCTCTACCAGACAAGAAGTCCTGTCTGGAGGCAGTTTTGACAAAGACCCTTCTGTGAACTGAAGGAGGTCAGACTACACTGGGCTTTGGTTATCAGCTTAAATTCTTCTTCTCAAGAGCCTCTTTGGCTGCTTATTTCAAAGGTAGTGGGGAGACCATCTACCTGGGCAGGTGGGGCCTCTGTGTGCTCTCAAGTGTGACATGGTCGAGTGGAGCAGATCAAGGTCTCTGACCCCGTTTTCTCAGCACCGTTTGCCCCTCAACTTGAACATTCAGATTTCCCTGCGTCCACCTCCAGTGTAGCAAGTGACTTGTATAAAAGGCAAATCAGACCATGTGACTCTTCTTCCTAGCTCCCAGCTTCGTTTGCAGCCCCAAGTCCAAATGCCTAAGCCAGACCCTCGTGACGTGCTCCTTCCAACCTGCCCAGCACCTACCACCCTCTCACCCCAAGCTCACTCCTGCTTCAAGCCGCTGAGCCCCTGTGCTTCCCGGGATGGTCACTGCTCTCTCCCTGCCGAGTCTATGCATATGCCATCTCTCTACTCAAGCCACCAAACTAACAACTCCCAAAGTCTAGGTGTGACCTCAGAGCTAAGAAATAGAAGGCAACCCCTGGCATCTGGCAGCTGGCCTGGTGTCCTCTTGCTGAATCCAAACATTTCACAGAATATCAACACCAGATAAGGCCACTCTGCCCGTGACAGATCAAGACAAACAAGACCATTGCATAATCATGAAAAAGAACTTTATCCAAACCACAAAAATGTACAAACATCCCCCATCGTGGTTTACGGAGTGACTGCTGCTTCTTTGGAATCATAGCTGTAGCTGTCACCCCGCCTTCCCCTGAGAGCTGAAGGATCCTTGCCTTGATTTATCTCTACGTTTGTTTCAAAAGCACCTGGGGTTGAGACTTCCCTGGTGGTGCAGTGGTAAAGAATCCGCCTTACAATGCAGGAGATGTGGGTTTAATCTCTGGTCAGGGAACTAAGATCCTACATGCCACAGGGCAACTAAGCCCGCACGCCACAACAACTGAGCTCATGCGCCTCAACTAGAGAGCCTGCGTGCCGCAAACCACAGAGCCCACGTGCCCTGGAGCCTGGGCGCCACAACTAGAGAGAGAAAACCCACACGCCACAACTAGAGGGAAGCCTGTGTGCCGCAACAAAGAGCCCACATGCTGCAACTAAGACCCGACACAGCCAAAAATAAATTAAATAAATAAGTAAATAATAAAATAAATCTTTAAAAAAAAAAAGCACCTGGGGTTTGACAGAGATGTTTTGCAGCTGTGCTTTAAGAGACATGTGCCTGAACCTACTCCGACCTGACCACAGGAGCCAGCCTACGCAGAAGAGACCTCGAGCTGTCCGGAAGCTACCTTTGCTTCATCATTATGCTAAGATCTCTGCCCAATGGGGGGGATCTGTACTCTGGTAGGCACAATTCGTGCCTTGTGCAGAGAAGCAGGGAAGACTTCGCATGCCCTGGCTGTTCCTGGAAATCTCAGCCCCTTTCCTAGTTCCCTGATGACATGCCTGCCTCCTACCCCTTAAAATTCCCTCACTCCCCTTCCCTCGGGGAGAAGGTGTTTTTAGAGCACGCGCTCTCCCTCCTCCATTCCTTGATCGATGAATAAAGTTTCTGCTCTGCTACACCCAATCCGGTTTAGTTCGACTGACATTTGCAACTCTGGGCAAAGGACCCATTGAGATAACATAGCCTCACTCCAATCTCCCTTCCACAGGGGAGATCTCCCTACAGGTAAGATATAGGTAGGATACCCAAAACTAGGATTACCTGCTTTTTCCCTGAATCCAATCCAGAGCAAAGCCCACTTCCTTAACTCCTTCCCATACCACCTAACACAGACCCCAACCCTACGTGAGTCTCTTCCAGCACACTCTGACAATGACTCCCCCACCGGAAGGTAACCAAGCCCCCTCGTTCATTGCAGGTGCATTCCTGGCGGGGACTGGCTGGAGGGCATGGACCGAGGTCTCATCAGAGACCTTTCCTTCCCCCTCATCCCAGGTGAGCTGTGACTGGCAGGTCAGACAAGAGTTCTCAGGCTTTTCTCTCTGCGTTCACGGCACCCAGAACAAAGCTCTCCCCACCTCTTCCCACCCTGTGCCACCGGCAAAACCGAGGAGCAATTCCCAAGGAATAAAAATAGCGTCTGAGTAGTAAAATAAAGTCTAACCTTTTCTTTTCCTTTGCGCTTAGTCTAGTTTCACTCACTCTCAGGGCGGCCGCGGCCAGAAGCTGCACACTGGACGCTTCATACTAGAAATCCTGGTGCAACATGGCTGAGCCCACACTTCAGCTCTCCCGCCGCGTGCAGAGACGCTGCACCCGGCCCTCAATCCAAGATGGCAGCGGCGGGCAGCGGGCCGTGCGCAGAGGCACCGCACGTGGCACTGCCAGCTGGAGCGGGGAGCCGTGTAGCTGCGCCTGCGCCAGCGCCTGCGCCTGCGCCCGCCCGCCCCACGAGAACCCCGCCCCTCCCTTGCCAGATCCCCAGAAGCAGCCCCGCCCACAGCCTGCGGGCGGTGGGAGAGCATGCGCACTAGGGCCCCACCCGTGCCTCTCCCTTTTCTGATCAAAGAACGGAGCTTTCCTTTGCTTCTGAGCCCAACTTGGTCTCGTTCTACTGGCTCCAATGACACCAGGAAGAAGGGCCCTTGCTGGGGTTGGTAACACCTGTGTTCCATTTCTTCCTGTATCCACCTTGCTGTGTCCCACTGAAAACTAAGAACTTTCGGGGGCACAGGCTTTCCTGGAGGAGAGCTGCCCCCATACAACCAGCCTCCACGTGGAGGCCCCTCCGTGTTTAAGTTACAAGGGACTTCCCTGGAGGTCCAGTGGTTTAGACTTCACGCTTCCACTGCAGGGGGCGTGGATTCGATCCTTGGTCAGGGAACTAAGATCCCACAGTCAGCGCGGCAAGGACAAAAAAAAAAAAAAAATGACAGATGTGGTGATAGTTAAGGTCATGGTGAAACAATGTCAGAGGAAGCAAGTGGCAAGCAGGACCATGAGACAGTGAGAGGGACGATTCCTCTTTTATTTTACTTATTTATTCTGCTAACGTGATTATCCCTTATGAGCCAAGGTAGAGGCCTGGTGGTCCTGCACACTGTGTGCCCCTCGCCACTGTCCTCCCCCAGGCTCCGTCCTCTGAACGTAGAAGCTGCTTCTGGTTCTAACTCATTGCATCATGTCTACCTAGAGCAGCGCCTGGCGGATACCGGTGCCCGCACGCATGTTTCAGATGATTGATTGGTGGGTGAATTGACCCATGGCTCTCCCAGCTTAACCAGAAAATGTTCTCTTCTCCTTCTTTGCCTTTCTGTCCCCAACTAAATGCATCAGAATTCTCATCCTCCAGGGCCCAATTCAGATGTCATCTCCTCCACAGAGCCTTCTCTGGAATTGGCCTTAAGAAGGAATCACTTCTTCCTCTGTATTTCCTGAAGAAGTCAGCAAATCCTTACGGAGAAATGAAGGCGTGGGAATGAGTGAAGACCAAACCCCTGGTATGGAGACACTTCTAAAAGCTCACCTTGATTTTGCCCTTCTATTCCATCTCATGCCACAGATAAAATAATAAATACATGAAAATACCATTTTGTCTTTGGAGTTTGCCCTTTCATGAAGCAGCTCATAAATAGTAAACCTCATTACACAACGCACATTCCAATTAGAAGCTCACAGCCCAGAAGCAGAAGGATGGGTCTGCCCCCTGCCATTGTGAGCAAACGAACCAGTAATAAATCCCCAGTTAGCCAAGAGGAACAGGGCTTGAATATCTCTCCTTACTTTTTTTAGCCCTGCAAACAGGGCTGTGGGGTTGGCATTCAAGAGGAAAAAAATAAAGTCTTTTTAAATTTGCCATGATTTATGTCTTGCCAGGTAAGTTATTTAAAGTTGCTCAAGAATAACACTAGGGAAAGTCATTATAAAATCAGAAAGGTTATAGCTATATATCTATATCGACACATATATGTGACATCATCTTCTTATAGATGTTAAATATCGATACAACGAAAAGTTCAAGAATTTTTGATGTTACCAGATCTGGTGTTTTATAATTAATTAATTACAATTACTTTGGCCGATTTCTAGTTGGGTGATATCAATTAGGCTTTTTGAACCTCAATTTTCTCATTCTGTACAGTGGTGACGTTGTATATAAAGCTCTATTTTAAAGTTTTTAGGACAATTTCGGGACAGTTTCATGCAAGCAATGAAAGTTCCCTTCCTTCTCTCCCCCTTTGACAAATAGGATCTGTTCGACCTCTTGGCCAGGCATCTCAAGCATTTGCTGGTCTGCCCGCTGGTCTGCCCCTAGGATCCTCTCCAACCCTCCAACTCTAAAGAGTTAAACTCTACGAAGGCCTTTCCCGAATATTCCTTTGTTCGTTTATCCATGTCAGTGCTCCCTCCTGGAATACCTCTTCCATTCAGCAGCTGTACAAATTGTCCCCATGGTCCCAGGCCTGGATTAGAGCTCATCCCTGCTGTGGAGCTTTCCTTGACATCTGCAGCCCTTAGCTCTCCCTGCTCTGGGCCCAGAGAGCCCGGTTAGCTGTCATAGAGTGTTGACATCAGATCATCTTCTGCCCTCTGGGTTGGCAAAGGCAGAAAAGTAAACAAATGATTACAGTGAACTGTGAAAATGTTCTGAATGGAGATGAAAGGGAGTCATTCTGTCTGTGGTTAATGAAGGGACCACTGAGCCTTGGATCCATTGAGGGGGTGCTGTTTATAAGGAAAATGGAATCTGAGACTCTTGCATGTTGGATGGTGCTGACCGGGAGAAGACAGACCACCTGGAGGGCATGGGGAGGAACAGAGTGTCAGGTTGGTTCAAAACCCACAGCAAGCAAATGTCACCAGTGCTGCAGTGTGACCCTGGCAGCCTGCCCAGGGACGCTAGCAGTGCCTGGCACCCCTGAGCTTTGTGCTGGGAAAGATGACAACAGAGCTTGGTCTGAATACCGCATCATCTAAATGCAGGCTGCTGGGAGGGTACAGTCACTGTGGCTGGGCTCTCCACCCCCCCCTCCCCCTCCCCCAGGCCTTCTTGCCCTGAGTGGCTTGAGGCAGTGCAGGAGGCCGGCGAGAGCCAGCGGAACAGGCAGCCAAAGTGGCCACCGGGAGCAGGCAGATGTGACCGGCTCTGGGCTCCCACGAGGCCAGACCTTAGCCCCTCTCTAGAACTGACTTCAAAACTTGGCTGGAAGAGCATCACCTGGACTTATGCAATGGCCTGCACGTGGCTTGGACGTCCGGGATGGGGGGAGGCAGCGTTGTAGCTAGAGCTTTAGAGAAAAATGACTCTAATGAGGACAGTAATAAGAGCAGCCGGCACATGGCCAGCTCCGTGCCAGCCTGTCGGAATTGCCTCTACTCC
Source organism: Balaenoptera ricei (assembly GCF_028023285.1). Lineage (NCBI taxonomy): Eukaryota > Metazoa > Chordata > Mammalia > Artiodactyla > Balaenopteridae > Balaenoptera > Balaenoptera ricei. Next base: position 4,234,285 of record NC_082655.1, read on the forward strand.
CATCTCCAGATATAGCTGCGAGCTGAATTTCACTCACCCCATTTTACAGATGACAGCACCACCAAAATTTGTGGGTCATTCAACATCCAAGGGTATCGCACTAAGCACTAGAAAGGTACTACCTCGTTTAATACTCACAAGAGCCCCATGCGGAAGGTGCTATTAGGATCTTCATTTCACAGATGAACAAACCGAGGCTCCGGGCTCTCAGTATTTGCACACAATCAACACGTTGTGAGCTGGTTTCAAACCTGCAACTAAGTCACTCCAAATTACCACCAGGAAGTCTCTGTGGAAGGCACCCTGGAGGGCAAGGTGGCAGGAGGGGGAGGGAAAATGCTTCCATAGAGCAGTTTCAGTCTGGATCGGTCTGACTGCAGGCCAAGGGTCAGGGGAGCTGCTGCCCTTTTCCAGGTGGCCTGGAGCAAACCAGCTCATGTCTTAGGCCTCCCATTTCCAAGATGGGAACAGTACTCTGGTTATGATGGTGAATTCCCTTCCAAAATCCAGCGCTACGACATGGATGAACCTTGGAAACATTACGTTAAGTGGAAGAAATCAGCCACAAAAGGTGACACACTCAATGATGCCACTTATATGAAACACCCAGAGTAGGCAAATCTATGGGGACAGAAAGGAGATTAGTGGTCGTAGGGGCTAGGCAGGGTTGGGGAGGGGAGTGACTGCTGACGGGGACGGGTTTCTTTTGGGGATGATGAAACTATTCTGGAATTAGAGAGGTGTGATGTCATACAACTCTTTTCATATCGCAAAACCCTGAAATACGCACTTTAAAATGGTGAATTTTATGGTATATGGATTATACGCCAATAAAATAGATCAATTCTTTTGATGTTCAGGCTGTGTATTAGGCTCGCAATTTTTATTTATTTTTATTTTTTTTTTGGTCTACCCTGGAGTAGGCACTTATATCTAAGAAGGAAGGAGGAAGGACGTCAAGGTGCTTTGAATCTAGAGTCATGTCAGCACTTTCCCACACATTAAATCATTAAACCTTGGCCTCAGATCTTTGAGCACGTATAGTGGTTCTAATTTTATCTCCAGGAAAGTGAAGCTCAGAGAGGTGCGATTTCAGTGGAGGGTGATGTGAAGAGTCAGCACTTTGCAGCCTTAATAAAACAAGCAGCTGTCAGGGGAATGGGGCTGCCCGTGACTATTATTAATAGCGGAAATCCCGACAGCAGGATAGTAACACCGACCCACAGGTGTGCAGAGTGCCGTGTTCCCGGGGCCTTCCAGCCACTCGACATGTGTACCTCCCTTGAGTATCTGAATCGAGGCAAGAGCTGTTCTTACCCTTACCTTCTGAGCGAGGCTCAGAGAGGTTACATGACTCACCCAAGGTCACAGGCCCATCGGAAACCTGGAGGCATGGGTAGTGACAGCGTGCTGGGAGGGTCCTGACTTCAAACAGAGATGGGCATCGTGGAGAGCACACACGGCTGGGAAGGAGAAGGCTCTGTGGGTGAAACCGCAGAGGGTCCGCCCTCTCCAACAGGATGCATCATCTTCTGGCAGCTCACGTTGTCCCAGCAAGTGAAAGGCTGTCAAGGAAAGTACTGAGTTCTCCGCTACTGGAGGCATCCAAGCCGAAGCCGCCCAGAAAAGGAGGCTGAGGAGCAGGACCCCAAGGAACAGGTGCAGGTTGAAGCGGATGAACCCCCAGGCCCCTCATCATTCCTGCATCCTGGGATCCTAAGACAATACGCAGACGTCCCTGGGTTTGTCCGAGCCTCCTGGGTCTTACATATCTCAGCAGGCCCTGTCTTCTGCCCGAGTTAAGATTGGAATTCGTCCGCTGTTTGTGGTAGTAAAGCCAGCTGTTTTCATAATTTCCTTTTGGAAAACACAAGCATTGCAAAGTCCAGTATGACAAAGAGACACTTTTTCTTAAGGAAACCAGAAACTGTGCTTCACAATGGAACACAAAGCAGAGAACTGGACGGTGAATTTATGGACTGTTCTTTGCAGCTGTGAACATAGGCCCTCCTTTGGTGGCGAGCTTGTTGTGTGCATACATTCTCTGAATTTTCCCCAGAGGCCGGATAGAAAATTAAACTGTGAGGGTATTTCTACAAACCAAAGGTATGCCAGCAGATCCTGGGAACCAGGGTTTTCTGGCAGCAGCTAAAGCCATGGTAGATGCCCTGGGACAGTAGAGGAGACAGCATGGCCAGACTGTGCTCAGAGCAAGAGGAAGGGGAGAAATACCCGGCCGCACCTCTTCCAGCTGCCCTCCAGTCTCGCTCTTGGCATCCTGCTGGCCTTCCCCACTGGGAAGTCAGGAACCAGGACGCCTGGGGAAGGCAGGTCCCCGCCATGCACGGGAGAGTATGCAGGGGTGGACGGATGCGAGAGCAAACACATCACAGCTGTGTCCTGCGGTCACACGCGCGCTCTCACAACCCCGAGGGGAAGGAATCACAGCCTTCACGTCACGCGAGAGGAAACTGAGGCTCAGCGCTGTTGAATGACTCGCTCATTCAACCCCCCAAAGCTGGGCAGAATCATAGCAGAATTCAAATCCTGGGCTCGCTCTTCTACACCGGTCAGCCCCTGAATGGCAGGGTTATGCGTGATTCATATTGCTATCCCTCCTGGGACCTAGCATAGCATCCAGCATATATGGGGCAACAATAAATACTCGCAGAATGTAAATGGTAGTGGAGGAGTCATGACTGAGAGGGTAGCAAAGACAGCACGGGGTCTGGGCTTTAGAGACAACAGGGCTGTGATGGCCCGAGTGGCTTCTGGACGTGGGATGTGGAATTGGAGCTGGCTCTCCAGGGACACAGTACCACAGAGTCAGAGGTCTCTGGCGTGGGCGGCTGCTCCAGATCCAGCTCAGATGACGACTTGGCAAGACCCTTCCTCACCCTCCCCACCAGGGGCTCATCTTCCTCATCTGACGCAGCAGGGGATGTTTCAAAGCAGATGTTGTAAACGCAATCATACAGGTAGGCCAGATGCTGCCTGAGGACAGAGAGACAGGGGCGGGGGCGCTAACTGTGACAAACCATGACACGCCCCTCCTTCTGAGGGTGGGGGGCCCTCGGCTCCAGGCCGTCCTGCCCTGCGGGAACAGTGTGGCCTCACCGAGAAGCTGCCTACTGGAGCTTGAATGTGAAATTTCGAGATGCGATAATGAATTCAGATTGTTTTTCAGTACCACACAGGTAATAATAATAATAACAACAATGAGAATGAAAATCTTAAAGGTCAAGTCTGACCTGAAGGCCACGAGTTCTGTCCTTCTGCCCTGGAGAAACTGACATGGGCTCCCCGCAAGCGGGCCTGTCCCGGCTCTGTACCATTGTGTCGGCAGGAGGCACGTATTCAGGTATTTGGTTTTTGCTCATCTATGTCCCTTCCAGGGCACCTTTATCGGGCGCATTTGTAAAGGGCCTTCTCCAGCTCGGCCTTCCCCTTCTGAGAAGGCAGTCATCTCTGATCCCATCCCCTGGGCAACAGCAAGCCTTGGTCTGAGCTGCTGTCACACACATGCGATGATCTGGGTGTGGGTCTGTGTGCTGGAGGGTCTGGGGAGCAGGAGATGGAGGGCCAGGTCTGGGGGTGGGAGTGGGGCAGGGCCCCAGCTGGCTGGCGAGGTGCACGGGGAGGGGAGCGGGCCCCGGGGGCAAGCCAGCCCCAGTGCCCAGTGCAGCTGAAGCCCAGGGCTGGGGTGGTAGAATCAGAGCTGCTGAGACCAGCCCCCTCAGGCCAAGGCAGTGTGGGGAGCAGGCCAGGGCAGGGGCCAGGGGGAGAGTGCAGAGGGGCCAGCAGGGGGTGTGTGTGTGTGTGTGTGTGTGTGTGTGTGTGTGTAGCCCAGGGTCACAGACACAAGGTGCAGGGGATTTTGGTGGGTGTGTGGCTGTGCTGCCCTCCTTTTGGGGATCTGCATTCTGAGCCCCCGGCCTCCTGAAACTGAGGGAGCTCACCGGGGGGAGGGGAGGGAGGGGGAGGAAACGCAACCTGGAGTGGTTTAGCCGATACCATCATTTAGCTTTCCACTGGAGAGGAACAGAGACGCAGAGAGACAGAAGTATAGAGACAGAAAGACAAAGAGACACAGACAGAAAGAGAGAGACACACAGAGATGGAGAGAGACAGAGAGATGGACAGAGACACAGAGGTAGAGATATAGAGACAGAAAGACAGAGACACAGAGAGAGAGAGACAGACAGACAGACAGAGAGGGAGCGCTCCCTGGGAATTGAGACGGGGTCGCCTGGAGCTCGTAAGGTCCTGGCCGTCCCTGTGTTCAACTGGCCTTCACGCTGCGGCTTAGCTGTCACTTGGGCTGGCCCCAGAGGGCGCCTGGCTCTTGGCTCGCTGCCAGTTACAGGTTTTGCACACGTTCCCTTTGCGCTGCTCAAGCTCAGGAAGGCAGCCTCGGGCTCAGCGTGCGGGTGGCCCTGGCGTCCAAGGGGCACTGGGTCGGGAGGAGGAGGCACAGGAGAGCCAGGAGAGGCGGGCTGGAGGCAGGACGTACGGGTGGCGCGGCCTCAGGCGCCAGCTCTCCCGCTTCAGACGACAGTCCCCCGGGGGGCGTGCCCGCCCCATGTCGGGTCCGTAACCACGTGGCAGCCAGGCAGACCGGGCACTGCCATCTCCGCGCCCGCCCCTGTCTTACAGGGGGTGAAATTAAGTGCGGAGAGGCTAATGCTTTGCCCAAGGAAACACAATTTTTAACTAGCAGAGCTGCCAGAATGAGTTACTTCCTTGATGGCTGAGAGAATTGAGAGTCTTGGATAATCTAAGGACACGATGCTGGCCTCTGCATGGCCCTTCCTTCCTGCACCCCCATCCCTGAGGCCTGCCCCCCTCCCACTTGCAGCTCTGCTTCCTTCCAGGCTGCCGAGAGACTCGTGGAGGAAGCAGTGACCCCCATTCCAGCCCCGGGGGGTGTGTGGTCAGCCCTGGCCCTGCCCCTCACTCACTGAGACTTTGTGTGGCCCCTTCTCTCTCTCTTCACCCTTTCTGTAGCTTGTTGATTGTTGCTCTTATTTTTATTTCATTTTTAAAATTGACTTAATATTCAGTTTGCTCTGAGTTTTTGAGTTTCTTAACGTGGAAGCCTGGGTTATTGATTTTACAATTTTCCCCTAATATTTGCATTAAAGCCGAACGCTTTCCTCTAAGCAACCCTTTAGCTACATACCACAATTTTTTCCTATCTCTGAGTATTAAAAAAAAATTTCCAGTGGTCTTATAAAATAATTTTTAATTTTTTAATGAAAACATTTTTATAGAGGTATAATTGACCTATATCACTGTATTAGTTTCAGGTGTACAACATAGTGGTTTGATATAGGTCTGTATATTGAGAAATGATCACCACCTAAGTCAGTGATGTTTTTCATGTTGTATTTTCCGTAAAACTCTGTGAGAACTCTTTTCTAATTTCCACTGTGATTTCTTTTCTCTTCTTTTTTTCACGATGGGCTACTTAGAAAAGCATTGCTTCCTTTCTATACTCTGGGTCACGGTTTCTTACCTCTCTGTAAATTTTATAACTCTTGATTTTACGTCAAACATTGTGTATAGGTGAGTAGCAGAGGTTTAACTAAAAAATATTCACCCCCAGGAAACAGCATACTCCTGCCGATAGGCTGCTAGGCTGAGAGGAGGGGCGGGAGGTGGTACCCAGTGAAGCTAATCCGTATTTACACCGCGATTTATGCACTGCCGTTTAGATTTGCTGAACAATTGGCTTCAATTATTTTTAAAAAGGTAAGAAGGCATTTCCTTGAGGTGTGCACTGCAAAAACTCTAGTGATCTCTTTATGTTTATAGTATAGCTGCCAGCTTTTTGACTGTGGTAGGTCTCTCTCTGTCTCTCTCTCTTAATTTCTTCCTCACCTCAGATATGAGCTTTTGGGGTCCCTGGGAGTTATTTTCTTCCTCCAGTCCCATCCCTGGATTTCTATACCTCAGGGGATGTCCCTCTGCCTTGTGATCCTGACCTCAGCCTTCAGGGAACCCTGCAGTTACCGCACTCAGCAAACGCTTGGGCTACTTCAGAGGGATTTCTATCTGCTCTCTTTCCCTGTATTCTATCTTTGGAGGACCACTGTCTCACTGTCAGCCTTCAGGGGGAGGGGGTCTCTGCAGTGCACTCTGTGAAGGATTCGTATGACTCAAAGGGATTTATCTCTGCTTTCCTGTCCTGCCGCTGTGTGGCAGAGAAATCACTAAATTATCACGAGTTGCGAATGACGTGATGGACTTCTGCAGATGCTGGCACCTGTTCCCTGATGCATCTTTGTACCTATCTCCCTACCCCAACCTCACCATTTAAAGATTCAACTTAGTCTCGAGTAAGCTTTATGGGTACGCCCAGCCTGGATAAAAAGCACCTGCAGGACATTTTCAAATCATCTGATGCTTCTTTTAGCCAATATCTCAACCTTCTACATCTTAATGATCACCGTTCTTCTCTGTCTCTTCTGTATGCTGAGCTTTTTGACGACAGGGACCATGTCTCTTCCTCTGTGTGCCCACAGAGCCTAGAGTAGCGCCCAGCACATAGTAGGTGTTGAGGACGTACCAAAGCCGCATCTCCAGGGGGTTGGTGCAAGATGAGCTTATCAAGGGGAGTCAGAGCCTCAGATTTATGGGCACTGCTGAATCACCCTCCCACACTGGCTTAACAAATTGGTTATCGTGAGGGTTTGAAGTCAGATTTAATGCCCATTTCTTACAGCGCAAGAAAGGAAGGGAACTATCATAATAATGACAAAGGAAATCTCAATGAAGTGACATTTAAAGGCCATTGTCAGACATCCAGACCACAAGTCAGAGCCTCCTCGTGTGACATTATCAAGTTTGTAGTTGCCTGGCCTTAGAGGACTAAATAGGGCCTTGACACTGGTTTTATCCAATCTCAGGGCTGAGAGGTAGGCAGAGAAAGCAGCCGAGGGAACCTAGGCCATGAAGCTGGACCACTTACCTCCATGCTCTGAGGGGAAAAGAGCCTTGTCCTTTGGTTTAAGCCTTAGCTGAAGGAAAATCAGTCAGATGATGCAATGAGTTTGCAATATTTTTCCATAATACTGGAAATCAACCAAAATGCTCAGTAAGTGGAAAATGATTTACTAAGATGATTATATTGTTTACAACCTAAATAATATTTATATTATTCATGTTATGGGACTTGGTACAGGAATTTGAAATAATATTTAGGATGTGTTTGTAATGATGTTGGCCAATACTTATAAAATTAAGTGATCAAACCATGATATAGTTGGACACTTCCTATATATTCTCAATAATGTTCAAAACAACTTTTTCTTAATTTAAAAAAAGTCTCAGAAAATACAACGAATTGTTCATAGTGAATATTTGTGAGGTTAAAGTTTGGGAAGATTTTAGTTGACTACACATTTTCTATGGCATCTGTTTTGTAGGAAGAGAAAAATTAGAAGTGTACACATATGAGAAAACTGAAAGCAAACGTCTTCCTTGAGTCTCTGAAAATTCCTGGATTTCTTCTGGAATTTATTTATAAGTATACATTTATTTATAAATTATAAATTTATAAATGTATTCATAAGTATAAATTCAATAATACACTCCTGAAAAAGACTTACAAGTAAATATAAGTATGAAATAATTAAATTTCCTAACTACAAAATGGGACTGGTGTCTGAGAGAACTGAGGTAGATTTTGGGACCTGTATCTCACACTGTGTTGGTCACACAAAATACCTTCTACATTCGGCTTGCTGACTTCCTTTCATTGTCTCTAAATGACACCTGGTGAATTATCATCAGATTTGACATGTGCAGGAAGCAAGCTATTTTCCTGCAGAAAAACACTCTATAAAGCCACGTGACTGCAGGCACCCAGGGACCTGTGCTAACACTACTCCCCAGGACACCTGTCCTGACTTACCCTAGGTCACCACTCTACTTCTAACTGGTGCAACTGTGAGAAATTACCCTGGTCATTTATTTACCCATCATTGACTTCTATCATCTTAAGGGAAAGTCCCATTAGAACACCGCCTAGCAGATAATAGGTGCTCAATGCATACTCATTGAATGAATTATTCCCCATGGCCCCCTGTGTGCCCAGTCCCCATGTTAGGGGCTGGGGATGAAAAGATAAACACAATCCAAATCCTACCTAGCGTGAGGTTGCTCGAGACTCCCAAACTGAGGCATTCAGGTGGCCAGTAGTCACCAGATCAGTGGGTTCACAGGCAAGTTTGGAACTCAGGTTTTAATTTTATCCCTGGACAAATGACTACACCAACATCACATATGTGTTTGCACACATGCACACATCCACACACGTGTGAACAGCCCAACTGTCATCCTGGCAGTTAGAAGAGCACAAGAAAACACCATTAATCACAATACTCTGCAAATACATTGCTGAAAACTCAGACTGTGATGGATAAGGAGGAAGGACCAAAGCTTTCCATGCCACATGTAGAGAAAACGCCTCCCCCTGTCTGCCTGAGCCTCCAAATACCACTCTCATACCCATCTTACACAATGATCTTGACAGAGACGTTACGAGAAACAATAACAATGTCCCAAATAACACAACCTATTAAATGTTATCATCATTGGCTTAATAATCCTGTAAAAACCTGAAACTGATATTATAATCATAAAAATTATTTGTTAAATGAAGTTGATTACTAGCAGATTTTATGGAGGAAGAAAAAGGAGAAGAAGGAATATTGTTTTCTCAAAGTTTAGTGACAAAGAAATAGAAGAGACATGTCAGCCGGTGTATTGGTCATGGTTCTCCAAAGAAACAGAACTGATAGGAAATATATATGTATCATGAGATATATATATTATTTATATACATATATATATATATATATATATAGAGAGAGAGAGAGAGAGAGAGAGAGAGAGAATATAAAGGAATTTGTTCATGTAAGTGTGGAGGCTGGCAAGTCCAAAGTCTGCAATGTGGCCTGGCAGGCTGGAGAGCCAGGAAGAGCTGATGTTGCAGCTCAAGTCCAAAGACCGTCTGCAGCAGAATTCCCTCTTGCTTGGAGGAGATCAGTCTTTTGTTCTATTCAGGTCTTCGACTGATTATACAAGGCCCACCCATGGGATGGAGGACAATCTGCTTCCCTCAAATTTCCACCAACTTAAATGTAGGTCTCATCCCCAAACACCCTCACAGAAACATTCAGAATGTTTGACCACATATCTGGGCACCGTGGTCCAGCCAAGCTGATGCAAAGTTAACCATCACAAGCCAGAAATATAACCAAGTCCATCTCCCCACCCTCTGGCCTCGTGCATAGTCCCCTCTCTGTACATGGCTCTTCAGTACTGGTATCAGGAGCCTGTTGCTTAGTCCCCGCTGGGTTCCCAAGAGAGAGAAGCTAAGTGGCTGGGTATCTGTGGACCATAGGTCATGGGCATCCTAGGAGTGGCCACAGCCAGTCGAAGCGTCCGTCCTAGGCAGTGAGTGTGGTGTGGGTGGTGCTTATGGTGGGTACTTCCTGCTCAGCATGGCCCATGAGCAGCAACTGTCCCTGAAGGGGGCAGGTGCCACCAAGAGCACAGAATCCTGAGTGCCATGGAAACCAGCTGGTGTTGGGAATGCTCAGAAAGAAAGTGACTGCCAGCTCCTAAGGGCACTAATTCACCACTGGCCTCATCCTGTTAAAACAATGTGCCCATCATCAGGAATTATGCTACAAACCCATGTCAAAGGGAGTGAGCCATTCACCAGATCTGCTGTTTTGGGGCTGTAGGAGCCCTGAGTCTGAGCATGGCTCAGTCTTTAGCATAAGAACCAGAGCCCAGAGTGCGAGAGGGCAGGACGTCCTCGTGAGCAATGGAGGGGGTGAGGTGGCCTGGGAGTGGAGGGTGGATTTCTGGGAAGAGTTCACTCCAAAGTTCTTGGGATGGGAGTACGTTTGGGTCTTCCAAATATAGCAAATTAACCGCCTCCCCTCCACAGTTCATTCCAGCTTTCCCGCCATTCCTAATAAGGCCTGTGCTTTGGTGTTTAAGACCACACCAGGCAGCCCCAACCAGATGGGACCGGGCCGACTCAGAAAGGGGCCTTAGCCCTGGGTGGGGTCATTACCCCCATAAGCCACCAGGGGGCACACTCCTGTCGGGAATCAGCCCTGGCGGAAGCATTGCTTCCCCCTCGTCCTGCACACGTTCCCTTTAGCTGCCTCTCGGACGGGTCTTTCCCCTGCTGTCCCCTCTCTTAGCCCATCCGTCCCCTCTCGCACTGACTTGGCTTCTCTTGTGAGCCCACAGGAAGAGCTCCACTCCAGGGGCCAGACCGGGGTCACAGTCCTAGACTGGCCTGAGTCCCTGAGTGGCCAAGCGGGACCCAGAGGGCCCAGCAGGACCCTTTCCCCTGCACTTCCCTTCTCAGTGCCCACCCGCTCTCCTCGGGCAGCTCACTGCATCCAGAAGCAGCTCCATCACATGAATAAACTCTGACCTCAACTGCTTTACCCCTCGCAGGTGCTGCGGTCCTGCTTCGGTGCTGTCTGGTTAGTGATGATGGATGAATGGCCGATGATTAGCACAGTAATTGGTTGTATCTACATTCTACAGACAAGAACCTGAGGTTTACCTTGTTGAGGGAGTTGCCCTTGGTCACAGGGTTAGGGAAGTGAGAACGCTGCAATTCAGATAGAGATTTGCCAGGATTTGTGCCTTGGCCTGTGTGATACTTTGTTCAGACGCTTCCCTGTGTGTCGGGATTGAACCTGCTTCCCTCTGAGTGGATGCCCTTCTCCCTGCACTTCCAGTCACAGGTTCAAGTTCTCCCCTTGGGAACCAAACCAAAGGGCCCAGGCCAACGTTCTTCTGTATCAATTAGCTCCTTATTTATGTGATGAACGTGCTGGAAGCTGGCTTCCAGCACTTTTGTTTTCTGAGAATCTGAGGCTCACCGAGGGGCAGCAATCTTACTAAATCTCCCCAAGTCCTGGACTTGAATATAGAGCACTGAATTCTCATCCACTGAGCAGTTCCCTGGGCTCCAAGCGAGGAAAAGGCAGAGTTTCTTAGAGGCAGTGGGCAAATAAGAGTGCTGCCGAGTGACCCGTCACTTTCCTCAGATGCAACCCTTGTTGGGTTCCTCTTGTCCGTAACAGCACCTTCCCAGAGAACTTTGGGGTGGGACAGGTGAGTCGTGCGCCCATCCCTGGGAACAAGGAGAGGTTTGGGGAGGCCAGCTGTGGGATGCTGTGGGCCTTTGCCCTGGGAGGAGAAGGCATCGGGCTTCTGGAGAAGCAGAGCCAGCCAGATCTCAGGGGAGGAGCCCGGAGACCTGAGGGGGAGATGTGGCTGGGCTTGGGCGGTGGCGAGTCTGTCAGGCTGGCATGGGAATTAGACGTGGCCCTCCCAGAAATGCTCTACTGCCTCTCGTGTTTGATGTCCCCGCCAGGCTGGCTTCTGTGGAAGGGTAATGACCATCCGCAACCCTGCAGCAATCAGATGCGGCGCCCACACCAGCATCCTGCCCGGAACAGCGGCGTGCACGTCTCTTCGCATCCTGCCTTTTTTTTTCTCATGCTTTCAAAACTCTGTGTCCCTCCAAGGGATGTTCAGAAGGGCCCCCGCCCCACCCCTGCTCCTCCGCCTGGCGGGCCCAGATGTTCCCCACCAGCGGCTCCAGCCTCACCAGATCTCCGGGGTATTGGAATCGCCTAACTGTGCTCTGCAAAGCGCTTTCTGGAAAATAGTGCCTGTGCAAATGGGTCTGGGACACGCTGCCGGAGATTCACAAAGCTTGAGGTCTATTAATGATGCTGTGGGTTCTCATATAAAGAATTGGTTGAGGGCTTCCCTGGTGGCGCAGTGGTTGGGAGTCCGCCTGCTAGTGCAGGGGACACAGGTTCAAGCCCTGGTCTGGGAAGATCCCACATGCCGCGGAGCAACTAGGCCCGTGAGCCACAACTACTGAGCCTGCGCGTCTGGAGCCTGTGCTCTGCAACGGGAGAGGCCGCGATAGTGAGAGGCCCGTGCACCGCAATGAAGAGTGGCCCCCACTCTCCGCAACTGGAGAAAGCCCTCACACAGAAACGAAGACCCAGCACAGCCAAAATTTAATTAATTAATTAATTTTTTTAAAAAAAACCTCAAAAAGAAACAACTAGTAATTAAAAACTTATATAAATTATTAAAAAAAAAAAAGAATTGGTTGAAATTTGTTTAACTTGGTATTTCCGAAATCATCATGTTGTTTTTGTTGTTACTATTCTTTCTCCTCCCCGCCCCTCCCCCTCCTTTCCCCTTCTTCTTCTCCTTCTCCTTCTCCTTCTCCTTCTTCTCCTTCTCCTTCTCCTTCTTCTCCTTCTCCTTCTTCTCCTTCTTCTCCTTCTCCTTCTCCTTCTCCTCCTCCACTTCCTCCTCCTCCTCCTTCTTTTTCCTGAAATGTGTATTTGCATCTCAAAGAAGACAGAGAAGTATTCCTCTAAGCCAGTCCTGACAGGGACCAGGGCTGGAGAGAGAAACACACTCTCGTCCGTAAGGAGTCTCGAAACCAATTACCCCTCGTGCTTAGTATCCAATGCTCCCTGCGGTGGGGCTGGGGGAGCCTTGGGCATCTGCATCCCAAATCCATGGCCTACAACCTCCACCTGGTCAAGAAACTGCATTTCTGCCTCTGTTTCCTGTCCAGGACCTTAGCTCCTGTCCAGGGCTGGAGGCCAGTCCTGGGATCCAGAGAGCTTGGCTGCGATCCTGCGAGCCGGTGGTCCCCTTGAACTCCAACAACTCTCTGATCCTGCCCCAGACCAAGTATTTGGGACCACATCTCTGTCCTGCCTGACTGAGAATCCCTACAGACCATGGGCCCTTGCTGTTGCTCCCCACACACCTGGGGAGATGCTCTTATTTACGATAATTATTAAAATAGGGCTGCAGTATGTGCCAGATATTTTACATGTGTCGTCTAATTTAATTTAACCCTAATAACAAAAAAGAATGTTTTCCAGATGAGGAAACTGAAGCTTAGAGAGGTTCAGCCACTTGGGAGATTGGGATTGACATATACACGCTACTATATATAGAAATAGATACCTAATAAGAACCTACTGCAGAGCATGGGGAACTCTACTCAATACTCTGTAATGACCTATAGGGGAACAGAATCTAAAAAAGAGTGGATATATGTATATGCATAATAGATTCACTTTGCTGTACAACACTGGAAATCAACTACACTTCAATAAAAATTAATTTAGAAAAAAGAGAGGTCCAGCTACTTGTGCATGTACTTCTCACAACTGATGCAATAGTATCAGTATCCCCATCGTACAGATGAGAAGGAAGATGCGGCTCAGAGCGTGAAAGACATTTGCCTAAGGTCTCCCAGCACAAGGTGGATATGTGTGTCTCTGTTTTATCAGCCTGTGTGGAAGGTTCTAATACAAGCAGAGCCAGATAAATCCTCCAGAGGAGTGGCAGTGACTGGCAGCAGTGGCCCGGCCAGCTTCATGCAGGGGACCCTTGCAGACACATAGGACCCCACACTCAGAAGGACCTCGCGATGGTTAATTTTCTGTATCACCCTAATTGGACTTTGAGACGCCCTGCTATCTGGTTATAGGTTATTCTGGGTGTGTCTGGGAGGGTGTTTCTAGAAGACATTAACATCTGAATCGGTGGAGTAAGAGTGCCCTCTCAGAGGGGGGTGAGCATCATTCAATCCACTGAGGGCCTGATTGGAACGAAAAGGTAGAAGGTGGGAGAATCCTCTCGTTGCCTGACTCCTGGAGCTGGAACGTGGGTCTCCTCCTGCCCTTGGACTGGAATTGCACCACTGGGTTTCCTGGGGCGGCATCCAACTTCAGAGAGTAGGTCGTGAGACTTCTCAGCCTCCATAATTGTAAGCCAGTTCCTTGATTGATAGATAGTTTGATGAATAGATATAATTTTTTTGGTTCTATTTCTCTAGAGAACCCTAATATAGCCTCATACTTGGTTTGGCCCTGCTGTTGCCATCTTGAAACTTTTTGCAATTTTATCTTTGAACTTGGTTTTGTAAGTGAAGTCTGGTGGGACGATGGAGCACATGTGTGAACACAGAAGACAAGTACAATGTGCGCCCCCCTGTCCCATGTGCATATCACTCTTCAATGCCCCAGGAGCACAGAATTGCAGAGGACACACAAGCTACTGGAGCTCAATGGACTCCCAGGGAGCATAGGGTCCATGTGTTCCATCTATACTGGGTAAGGGGAGACACAGACCCCACTTCAACGCAGAGGGATGCAGTGGCCATTCTAAGAAACATGAACGACAGGAGACTATCTCAGCCTTCCTACTCCTGTTACTTCCCTGTTCAAGTCAACCACTAGGCTGAAAGTGACGAACTAGAAGACACAGAAGAGAGAGGGCAAACCAGAGTTCCTTTTCCTTTAGTCCTTCTTCCTCATCAGTAAGCAGAAGCCAGAGCGTGTTGTAAAACATGCACATGCCAACACGTGAAATAAAAATGGTTAAGTAACTTATTTTTTATAGTGATTCTTTTTTTTAAACTTATTTATTTATTTTAAAAATTTATTTACTTATTTTTGGCTGCATTGGGTCCTCGTTGCGGTGCGCGGGCTTCTCATAGCGGTGGCTTCTCTTGTTGTGGAGCATGGGCTCTAGGCGTGCAGGCTTCAGTAGTTGTGGCACGTGGGCTCAGTAGTTCTGGCTCCCAAGCTATAGAGCACAGGCTCAGTAGTTGTGGCGCACGGGCTTAGTTGTTCCACGGTATGCGGGATCTTCCTGGACCAGGGCTCAAACCCGTGTCTCCTGCATTGGGAGGCAGATTCTTAACCACTGCGCCACCAGGGAAGCCCCCGGTTAAGTTACTTTTGTGCAGCATTTCCATCATCTGGTAAGATCAAAATACATATGCATGTCACAAGCTACGAAATATGAATTGTAATTTCGGTAATTCTGTACATGATTTAAACGCTCTTACATTTGCATTTAAAACTGGCATTGCACAGTATAAAGATGGCTGGGAAAATTCACACTAGCAATATACAATTTTATTTTTCTTTATTAAGGGTGACATTAAATAGCAAATAAAACCCACAAATATAACTCAAGAGAGAGATCATAAAAGAAAGAAAAAAACTTGATAGTCGTACCTTTGACAGCATTTTTTTCCTGCTGTTTGAAAAAGGCACCCTACATTTTCATTTTGAGCTAGATCCTGCATAAAATGTAGCCAATCCTGAACAGCATGTTTTTTGTTTGTTTTTGTTTGTTTGTTTGTTTTTTTAAAGACACAAAGAGCTTTTTAATTATTATTTATTTATTTATTTATTTATTTTTGGCCGTGTTGGGTCTTCGTTTCTGTGCGAGGGCTTTCTCCAGTTGCGGCAAGCGGGGGCCACTCTTCATCGCGGTGCGCGGGCCTCTCACTATCGCGACCTCTCTTGTTGTGGAGCACAGGCTCCAGACGCGCAGGCTCAGTAGTTGTGGCTCACGGGCCTAGCTGCTCCGCGGCATGTGGGATCTTCCCAGACCAGGGCTCGAACCCGTGTCCCCTGCATCGGCAGGCAGATTCTCAACCACTGTGCCACCAGGGAAGCCCTGAACAGCATGTTTTAAAGTTGAAAGGGAATTGGGAGGATTTTCTTCTAACTCTCCTTTTACAGGTGTGGAGACAGAGGCCAGAGCAGTGAGTTGGTGTGAAAGCGAGGATGCAGCTCAGTTCTCCTGCCCCATCCAGCCCCGGCCCCCGGCCCACACAGGCCCTGCCCAGCTTCAGCGGGGCTCACCAGCCACCCGGGACATGGACTCTTCTGGGAAGCTGCCAGGGGCCCCAGCCAGGCTGGCCTTCTCTAAGGGCACAGGCTGCCTGTTGAACTGTTTTCTGAGAAAGTCCCAGAAACCTCTGCCCCCTCCCCAACAGTGTCTTTAGCCACGTGAACCCTGTGCTGTGAGGCCCGTGGCCCACTGAAAACCCCTCATTATGGCCGACACAAAGCACGAGTGCCCTGCCCGGCCTGGAATCCCGGGCTTATTCACTGTATTGTACCCAGAGGAAGAAGGGCACCTTCAAGTATGGAGAAAAGAGGGGGCACTTCTTGCCTGGAGCGTGGAGTCAGTGCCCACCCTCTGGTTCATGGGGCCTCCACTTTCCCACGGCAACTCCCCCCCGGCTTTGGCCTCATCCTACTGGCTTTGAATCTGAAGGTCATTTCCCAGGTTGCCCTGATCAGGTCATCTTGCATCAGTGGAGTGGAAAGGTGCTTATGTCACGGAGGGGACAGGGCTGTGGGTGTAGAAAGCTGGGCTGGGCTGGGCTTTGGTGGTGGAGCAAGTTGGGGTTGGGAGGGCAGCAGGCCTCGGAAGTGCTCTGAGGGGCCTGGGTTTTGGAGCAGAGCAGCTGACCTGTCATTAGAGAAGTCTTTCCTAACAGCACTTTTCCTCCCAGGTTGGAAGCGTTTCATTGGCTCTACCCCTAACCAAATCTGGTCGTGCCTTAAAATTGCACCCCCTGATTCCATGTCCCCATCTCACCAGCCTCCCACTCTTGGCTGTCAGGACAACAAGGAAGGTCTCCACTGTCACATCCAGCCACCTGGCTCCAGCCCCTTTAGCTCTCCCTTCCCTGGTCCCCGACCTCCACCTGCAACCTCAACTGAGACCAGGCCCTGAGTTTGCTCCTAACTGGAGACAGGAGAGGTCTTAACACCAGCTGACCCTTCATGCTAACCTTCGTGCCAGAACTCAGTCTTCCTGGCTATTCTGGTGCTGACCTTGGGCCTCACCTACAATATGTGTTTTGTAGCCACTTCTTTTTAAAAGTGAGACTCCTTCCTCAGGAGGCTGGCTGTGTGTGCTGGCCTCCTGATGTGTAAAAGAACTCAGACTCAGGCTCGATTCTGGGCCTGCTATTCTCCAGCTGTGAGAACTAGGGTAAGTGACTCAACCTCTCTGAGCCTCCAGTTTCTCCTAACTCTCAAGGAGGCTGTGAGGATTAAGTGAAGCAGACCTTCTGAATTGGAATTGTGGGAGCTGGGGGCTTTGAATCTCATTTCAATTTTCCCAGGTGATTCTGAAGACCAGATGCCACTGTTAAAAGAAATCCACAGACAAATAGCACAGAAGCTCAAGGGAGGGTCGGGGTGGGGACATAATTCCTTATAATGAGATCTTTGATTCTCAGAAGGCTTCTCTTACAAAAACAATAGTTACCCAGGAGGAAAAGCCATTTGATCCTCTGTGATCCACTAATGCTGTAAGCAAAGAGGAGATTCCACAGGGCAAAGAGCAGTGAGGACGGTTGGGTAGGCAGCCTGAAGGATGTGCCAGGGCCACAGAGCTAAGAGAAGGGATGAGGTACTTGGACTGTATCTTTGTAAACTCAGACTCCGATCCCTGGGTCCCAGTGTCACCTGCTACCTCCTAGCCCTGTGACCTCAGACAGGGCACTCCCCCTTCCAACATCTGCTTCTGCCTCTATAAAGGCAAGGGATAAACTGGTGCATGGGTCCTCCAAGTGTGGTGCAAGAAATCATCCATCAGATTCATACAAGGATTTGTCAAAAAGCAGGTGACGGGTTTTACCCCAAATCTTGGAGCCAGAACCTCTGGGGTTTGTCAGCCAAATCTGAAGCTCATTAAAATTGGAAAGTGAGTTGCCTAAATTTGCTATGGCCTTTTCTAGGTCTGATATTCCAGAACGGTATTCTCCAAAAGGCACCCCATTCATGAAGAATGGAGCATATATCTCATTAGTGTATTTTATTTTATAAACTATATATGGGTGTGTCTCTGATTACTAATGTATTTTAAATATTATAAGACATACCCCCAAATAAAACTTTTAAGGTTGTTATAAAAATAAACTGACCTAAAGTTTATATAGAGAGGCAAAAGATCCAGAAGAGACAACACAATACTGAAGAATAATAAAACTGGAGGATTGACACTACGTAACTTTAAGACTTACTATAAAGCTACAGTAATCAAAACAGTGTGGTACTGGTGAAAGAATAGATAAATAGATCACTGGAACAGAATAGAGATCCCAGAAATAGACCCATAAATATAGTCAACTGATCTTTGACAGAAGACAAGAGAATGGGTCAATCATAGTCTTTTCAATGATTGGTGCTGGAACAACTGGACATTCACATGCAAAAAAATGAATCTCACACCCTTCATACAAATTAACTCAAAATGGATCATGCACATAAATGTAAACTGCAAAACTATAAAACTCCTAAAAGATAATATAGGGGCAAACCAAGATGATCTTGGGTAGGGTGATGCATTTTTAGATACAACACCAAAGACACGATCCATGAAAGAGATAATTGATAAGCTGGACTTTGTTAAAATTAAAAACTTCTGCTCTGCAAAAGACAATGACAAGAGAATGAGAAGACAAGCCATAGAGTGGGAGGAAATACTTGCAAAAGATACATCTGATAAAGGACTGTTATCTAAAATATACAAAGAACTCGTAAAACCCAACAGCAAGAAAAGAAACAACCTGATTAAAAAATGGGCCAAAGATCTTAACAGACACCTCACCAAAGAAGATATATAGAGGGAAAATAAGCATACGAAAAGGTGCTTCACATCATCTGTCATCAGGGAAATGCAAATTAAAACAACAATGAGATACCACTATATACCTATCATACCAGAACACTGACAACAACGAATGCTGGTGAGGGTGTGGAGCAACAGGAACTCTCATTCATTGCTGGTGGGAATGCAGAATGGTAAAACCACTTTGGAAGATAGTTTGGTGGTTTCTTACTAAACTAAATATACTCTTACCATATGGTCCAACAACTGCACACCTTGGTATTTACCCAAAGGAGCCGAAAGCTTATGTCCACACAAAAAACTACACATTAATGTTTATAGTACCTTTATTCATAATTGCCAATACTTAGAAGCAACCAAGATGTCCTTTAGTAGGTGAATGGATAAATAAACTGTGGTCCATCCAGACAATGGAATATTATTCATCACTAAAAAGAAATGAGCTATCAAGCCATGAAAAGGCACGGAGGAAGCTTAAATGCATATTACTAAGTGAAAGGAGCCAATCTGAAAAGGTGACATACTGTATGATTCCAACTACATGACACTCTGGAAAAGGCATAACCGTGGAGCCAGATAAAAAGATCAGTGGTTGGCAGTAGTGTGGCGGGAGATGAATAGGTGGGACACAGAAGATTCTTAGGGCAGAGAAAACACTGTATGATGTTATAATTACAGATAGACACCATTATACATATATCCAAACTCATAGCACATGCAATACCAAGAGTAAACCCTAATATAATTGTGGACTTCGGGTGATCTTATATGTCCAAGCAGGTCCATTACTTACAACAAAACATCACTCTGGTGGGGATGTTGGTAATGGGGAGGCTGTGCATGTGTGGGGCAGGAGGTATGTGGGAAATCTCTGTACCTTCCTCTCAATTTTGCTGGGAACCTAAAACTGCTCTTTTAAAAAAAAAAAGTCATTAAAAAATAAACAGAAAGTGAAACACAATTAAAAATCTACAGTAAGGAGATAAGTAGGGGCCCCCCCAAATTTGACCACATAAAATATGGGGTCCTGTAAAAGCAAAGTTAAAGAAAAGCAGTGTTTTAAGTGGTCTGAAATGTCACAATAAAGCAAAAATAGATAGTGAAATGTACGTCTGTCTTATGCAATTGAATGAGAACAGAGAAATTCTGAAACGCCAAGAGGCAGGCAGTTTCCCAGCGCTCACCTAACTAACCCTGACCCCACAGAGGGTGAAAATTGCAGGTGCCTTACCTGAGAGCAGGGCCGAGAGTGGGCACCAATCACTGAGTCATGCGTGTTAGCCTGGGGCTGCCTGCATTTCTGCTGTACCCACACGCCTCTCCTCGTTCACTCTCAGCGCTGCCCGCGCCCCACGTGCAGACCACTCTCCTAAGACCATGTGGCTCAACAGAGGACAATGGCTAGCTTCTCTGAGCACCTACTAAGTGCTGGCACTTGTGGCTAATTTCACAGAAGGGATCTCATTTATGTTAGGAAACTACATTTTAGTCACCCTTGAACTACATCCTTGAACCCACGGTACAGGTACCACAATACAGGATTCAAAGTGAAGTCTCCCGGGCTTCCCTGGTGGCGCAGTGGTTGAGAATCTGCCTGCTAATGCAGGGGACACGGGTTCGAGCCCTGGTCTGGGAAGATCCCACATGCCACGGAGCAGCTGGGCCCGTGAGCCACAACTACTGAGCCTGCGCGTCTGGAGCCTGTGCCCCGCAACGGGAGGGGCCGCGATAGTGAAAGGCCCGTGCACCACGATGAAGAGCGGTCCCCGCACCGCGATGAAGAGTGGCCCCCGCTTGCCGCCACTAGAGAAAGCCCTCGCACGAACCGAAGACCCAACACAGCCAAAAATAAATAAATAAATAAATAAATAAATAAAGTAGCTACAAAGTGAAGTCTCCCAACTCTGCCCTGTGTCCTTGCCGGGCATGATGCTTGGACTTCAAGGCCTCCCTCCGAGACCATGTATGGGGCCCCCTCCCCAACCCTTGCAGACAAAAGGGGGCCCCTTCCAGCCCTTTCCTTGTCCAGATAGCCTGAGGGCCGGGCTAATCCGTTGTCCAAGCTCCCGCCCAGTTTACTTTCACTCTGTAAATATTTGTCGGCACCCTTCTCACTCCCAGCGAAGGTGGGTGAGCGCACAGCCAGGCTGGGCATGTGAACACAGGCAGTTTGTCAGCATAATTGATGCTGCAAAGCCGCAGGCCCAGCACAGTGGACGCTTGCCCAGCAGATGGGGGAGGATGTGTAATCCCTATAATACAAACAGCCGTGTAATTTAGGAAAGTGGATTTGTTTTTCTTGAACAACTGGGACAGATAATGCCATTCCATGCGGCCAGGACTGTCTCTGGAAAGTTCAGACGGGCATTACTCCTCTGTCCTGCGTTTCGAGCTCTCGCTCCACAGGCATCCATCACCAGATGGCAACCCTGTGAGCAGTCCATCCTCACTGGGCTCCTGGCCCTGGTGCCCTCCCCCTCCCAGCTGCCCACGTGTGGATGCAGACTGACCTCTGAGCAGCAGCAAGCACTTCCCGGCAGCGGGGTGTGGAGGAAGTCGTAAACCCGTCTGTTTTCTCATCTTTACAATGGGGATGACAGGACACTCCGTATCGTCATTCGTTCATTCACATCAAGTATATTCATGGAGCACCGTGGGCTGGGCATAACCAGCTCTGGAAGTGCTGAGCAGATACTAGACACTCCACACATGCGACTCCCTGACTTTTCCCTCTTTCCTAAAACTCCGGTTTATAAATCAGCCTCCCATCTCCAAAGCCCCCCCTGTGGCTCTTGCCCTGTCCAGGGTAAAGTCCATATTTCTTTATTGGGCTCTAACATTTAAGAGATCCAAGAAAAATATATCTATCAGAAAATAAGTTGTACACATCCTAAACCACCTGGGGCCACTACTAGGACCCCTCCTGCCTAATTCACAAACAGGTAGAGAACAGAATGAGATATACATACAAAGATGTTTATCACAGCACGCTAAAACTGAATAAAAAAGTGGGAATAGCCATCTGTCCGTTGCGGTATCATGATGGAAATTACTATCCTTCCATTCATCAAGCTTAGTGAAGCTCTTCCTGGCATGGGATGGGCATCTAATGTGTGTGGAATTAGAGAACAGATGGAAAGCAAGGGGGCCATGAACAGAATAAGGTCGATCTAAAGGAACGGACATTGACAGGTGCCCAAGACACAGTGTTAGGTGCCAAACATCAAGCTACAGAATGGTATGTGTAAGGAGTATGTTCTCATTTTACAGAATAGGATGTGTCTGGGTCTGTACCCGACAGAACATACTCGAATGAACAGGAGATATTGTGAAAGCTACAAAATCATCTCTTCAATAAAGATTTTTGGAACGAGAAGCGGGGATCCCTGCTTTGCTAATCTGCTTTATTTTTTTCCCCCATTGAACAGTACAGTCTGGGTGTCTCTACATGGTAATGAGCATAACTTTATATCACCACTTGGATGACTTTCCGTCATTTGTTTCATCCGATCCCCTAGTGTTGGACATCTTGACTACTGCCAATTCTTTTGTAAACAGCGCTGATCTGAACATTCTTGGGAATATATCTTTGCTGTTGAGGAATACATTCCTGGAAGTATAATTGCTGCCATGTTTAATGATATTACTTCTGGTTGTCTTTGATCCACTGCACATCATTTAATTGACTTCACAATCAGGGAATGGTTCAGCCTTTACGCGCTCTGAGACAGAACAAGTTAACCTCTGAACTTAGCTTCCCTCACCTGGAAAATAGAAGTATATGGCTTGAGATGCTGCCAACCAAGAAGATGAGGGCCGACAGGGAAGGTCCCTGGATGTGGGCCATCACATCACCCTGGGGTGCTCAGGAATCTTAGGAGGGGACTCCACAGAGGGAAGGAATTATTGATGTTGGTGTAACTGACCCAACTTCTAAAACAGGGAAGCCTGGGGCCTGGGTTCACACCCAGGGCAAGAAACTGACTCAGGAATTGGTTAAGTGGCTTTGGCAGGATCACACCATTAGCTAGTGACACAGTCTCTTTGGCTGAATTACCCTGAATGGAACACAGGGCAAGACCCAGGAGGAAGGAGATTCTGAGTTGCCAGGAAACCAGCATTTGATTTCTCAGCAGACCATTGCAACCCACTTTTCAGAAATTGGAGCATTTTCACGCTAAAAAAGAAACTTTTAAAGTCATGTTTCAGGCTGGGATATGTAGAAGAAAACACAAGTTTCTAGAAGAAGACAGACCTGGATTTGAAGTCAGGTGAACAACTCTGGCAAGTTTCTCAACAACCAAGCCTCCGTTTCTGTATTTGCGAGAGGAGGCTGAGCCCGTCACCCTGCCAGCTGGGCTCAGAAGTGACACACAAGCGTCTGGAAGTGTATGTAGCCCACGGGTACCTAATCCATGGCCGTGGTGACTGACGTCGTTGTTGTTTAGTTATTATTATTATTTGCTCTCTCTCCTGGAGAAGTTAGGGTGTCTCAGGAGGAAACATCAGGCTCATGACTGAGTCCACTCACTGATCAGCTCTTCCCTGCTCTAGGCCTGTCACTGTCCTGAGCACGAAGGATGAAACAGAACTTCCCAGCCTCTTGGATCTTGTTTCTGGTTGGGGAGGCAAAGAGGAAACACACAAACATAAAATATGCTGTCAGAAAGCACTAGGGGCCTCGGAGAATCACAAAACCAAGTGGGGAGCAGAGAGAGATGTGGGGCTGGTCTGGATTTTTTTTTTTAAATTTTATTATGGTCAGGACACTTAACATGAGATCTACCCTCTTAAACACATGTTTAAGTGTGTCATCTTGATACCATATTGTGCACATTGTTATACAGACTCTAAAACTGATTCATCTTGCTTCAGTGAAACTTTATACCCACTGAACAGCACTGCCCATTTCGTCCTCCCCCAGATCATGGCAACCACCATTCTGTGCCCACCTTCTATGTATCTGACTATTCTAGGTACCTCAGATCAGTGGCATCATACAGTGGTTTGTCCTTCTGCAACTTGCCTGTTTCACTGAGCAGAATGTCCTGAAGATCCATCCGTGCTGTCACATGTGGTGGGATTTCCTTCCTTTTCAAGGCTGAATAATATTCCATCGTATGGAAGTACCACACTGTCTTTATCCATCCATCCATCCATCAGTGGACATTTAGGTTGTTTCTGTACCTTGGATATCATGCTCAATACCGCAGTAAACATAGATGAGGTGGTGTGAAGGCCTCGCTGAGGAGGGGGCCTCTGATCTCAGCCCTCCGTGGACGAGAATGTGACCATTGAGGAGGGCTCTCGTGGGAGGGACAGCCACGAGAAAGTCCTGAACGTGAAGTGGGGCTCCGGCTTGGACGAAAGGCAGGGAGGCCATTGTGGCTGGAGCTCCATGGTAAGGGTCCAGAGGTAGAAGGCGGGGAGAACAGGGATCTGGGCAGTGTGTGAAGGACCATGGTGGCCTGGGGTTTCAGAATTGATTCTAAGCATAAGGGGAAGCCCCACAGAAGGGTTTGCAGCAGAGATAAAGACATTGGATTTAATTTTCGAAGGATCCCTCTGGAGGCTGGTGGGTGGAGGGAGGATTCTGCCCAGAATCCATTCCAAACATGCCCCACTGTCCCCAGGCACCCTCCCAACTACACCAATTTGGCCCCATCACTTTTCTGTGACTTTCATCTTTTTTAACCTTTCAGTCTTGTGCATCCTAACATGTCAATCTGATTTAAAACTTACCACCTGGCCCTGTGAGAGTCATTTAGACCATCATTCATTCATTCCTTCACTCATTCATGCATTTCACAAATATTGTTCATACCTGTTATATGCCAAGCGCCGTGCTAGGCTTGGGGACATGGCAGTGAACAAGAAGATACATTTACTGTCCTCATAGAGATTGGAGTCAAATAAAAATGCAGGAAACAAACAAGTTTTTTTTAAGAGGAAGAAAATGAATAATTACAAATTTCAGTAAGTGCAGAATTTTGAAAAAAGGGCATGGTAGGTCAGAACGATGACTCCCAGGAAAATGTCCCTCCCTAACCCCTGGAATGTCAGCATGTGATGAGATATCACTCTAGTGATTGTGTTATGTTATGGGGCCCAATTGACATGAATAAAGGGAGGTTATCTGAGATTATCTGGGGGAGCCTCATCTAATCCCATGAGCTCCTGAAATCATAAGACTTTCTCTGGCTGGTGGCAAAAGAAGGTAGAAAAAGACACGAGAGGGCCGTACTCCAGCTGGGCTGGACCAGGAAGAAGCAAACAGCTACCTTAGGAGCTACTGATGGAGAGCGCCAGCCTCCCAAAGGGATGCTGGGGGCCACCCTTGGTGCTGACAGGGAGCGAGAAAACAGGGATCTCCGTGCTACAAGGCAAGGAAGGAACAAAGGCCAACAACCCAAATGAGGTCGGTAGCTGACTCCTACCCAGAAACTTCAGGAGGAAATGTGGCACCTGGATTGCAGCTTTGGGAAACCCTGAGCAGACGATCCCATGATATTTCCACACAGAAATATGAATTGTGGCTGGCAATGGCCTTAAAGTTATTGTGTATGTTTACGTGTGGTGTTAATTATCACCGTGATAAAATGGGTGGTAGAAATGAGAAGAAGTTAAGTCACAGGGGGACATTTTCTAACTCTTTGTCTAATGCATAGCCATATATTTTTGTGTGCATAATGATATACATATTTTCTATTTCTGTTTAATACATCTCAGAAATGTGAACAATTTGTCATCCTGGCAGAGAAAGAGTCCAGAAGGGGAAGGATGTGAGACAGAGCACTTTCTGGAATTGTCTTTCCAGAGCCCTCTCCTCACCCCTGCAGCCTCATGGCCTCTCTTTGCAGAGGTGGAGGAACAAAGCGAATCCTAGCGTCCACTTCTTAGAGGCAGAGCATGACCTTGTGAAAACACGGATCCGTTTTTGTGAACAGATTTGGTCTGGAGGAGGGTCTGGAAGGTGGGCCGCTGAGGTGGGCCAGGCTCTGGCCTCTTCTCTGGTCTTTTGGGCGCTCAGGCGAGAAGGGAGAGCTGCAGGGGGAGGCCTCTGGTCTCCAGGGGCTTCTGCAACCCAAGGAGGGTTGTATCACAGTTTCACAGTGACAGCAGCAGAAGGGAAAGTGGGAGGTTGAGGGTTAGGGTGTGGCAGGGAGGACACTGTTCACTGCCAATGGTGAGGACAAATTCAGTCACGGCGAGGCCTGGGGCCTGGAGCAGGCGGAGAGCGCTGGGTGGCAGGACAGCTGCAGGGCAGGGACCCAGAGACATTCTCAGTGGTGCAGGGGGCATTCTGTTCCCGTGGGCCAGACCTCCCTCACTAGGTCTCAAGGGTCGTCAGAGGGGAGAGGCTATTCCGGGGACCCCACTGGGCTGCCCCTCCAATGTGCAAGCTCGTTTTCACTGCGGGGCTTGGCACTTGCTGTTCTAGTGAGCCTACTGTGCTCTCTCTCTCTGAGACTGAATGGTTTCCCAGCTCATCTCCCTGCCACTGCCCATGGGCTCTATGATGCCCCCCCCCCACTGGCCATGCCCCTGCCCCCCTAAGCACTTCAGAGACTCCTGGTCATCCGGCTCGAGTCCACGCTCTCCTGCAGGCCTCCCCAGTGCCCGTCAATCACCTGTGCCCTGCTCCCCTCTCCAGCCTGGCCCCCGGCCACAAGGGTCCTCAACTCCACGCTTGAGTCCTTCACTCTGCCTGGACGGTCCCCATGTCCCGTGAGCTCTGGGCACCCTGCTAGCCCTGGCCCCCTCCTTCGCACAGGGTGGGGCAGGGGACGCGCCCATCTCTAGTCTCGGCCTCCTCGTGCTGAATCTAGAGTCTGCCCCCCCCCCCCATTCATTCTCTGACTCGTCCCTCTTCTCTGTCTCCTTTGCACTTAGGGTAACATGGTCAGTCAACGTGATGGTCTGCTTCCCTGTTTTCTGTCTGTCTCCCTGTGAGGATGCGCCTAGGCAACCCCTCCTGGGCTCACCCCGCTACCCGCGCCTGGGCACTCACTGGGCCCGTGATGCCCATGTGTTAAGTGACTGTGCCCTGCGGCCTTCTCACGCAGGTGCGATCACTCTCTTCCCCGCCTCCCCACCCTACCTGTGACTCTGATAGCCAGGGCACCTGTCTCAGTGCACTGCCATCCCACAGCAGGGCCTGCCCTCCCCAGCACGCCTCCTGCGTTCCATTTAGCTGGCACCTGACACTCTGCCTGGTACCAATTGCGCCCTCAGCAACCATGCGTGGAATGAACTGTCGTGGGGTAGTGGGAAATTAGGAGGAGAGGAAGGAAGGGGCCAATGGCCGAGGATTCCCTGGGTCACAGATGAGCCCCATACTGCCTGTTTATTAAATCCCTGCTACCCAGCAGGCGGCCAAATAAAGACGCCCCAGAGTTTAGGAGCCTGATTGGGAGTGGAAGAGGGGTGAGGGAGGTCATACAAATTAAGCCATGTTCTCATCTAGTTCAAAATACCCATGCCTGGCCCATTTTTAGGAACAGAAGTCAGCAAGAAAAAGTAGAAGAGCCCCCAGGGCCAGCACCTGTTCCTTCTCTGCTTTTGGAGTCTGGGAAGCCCTTTAGGAAGGAAAGTGTTCTCATCAGACCCACCTGGGCCCCCGTCCCTGCTCTGCCGAGGGGCCCTGGCAAGTGACAGTGGCTCCCTCTGAACTTTCACAGTCCTCATCTCAGAGTAAGGACATCAATCCACCCCTCCCCCAGGATGTCCTGAGAGCCAGTAAAGGGGGCCACCTGCAGGAAGAGACAGGTAGGTGCTGGGACAGGAGTGGGACTCCCTGTGCGGGACAAAAGCAAAGCCCCAAACCTCCGTCCCCCTGCCCCTCCAAACTTTCCAAACTTGCAGGCAGCTGCCCAGGGAGGGGGCTATTTCAGACCCGGCTGTAAGAGGGACCAAAATATCCGCTGAAGTCTATAACTGGACGGAGCGTTGTCGGGCCCTGTCCTGGGCTTCCTCTTTAGCCTGGAGCCCGACGCCGTTCCGGCTCCCCTGACCCCTCCCCAGGGCCCTGCCCCCTGCCCCCGTCCCCCGCAGGCACGCAGCCTCGCTGCCTCTTCTTTCTTCCGGGAGGCCTCCCGCCCCTCCGGCCCCTCCCGCTCCGGGGGACCAAGCGTCTCCTTCTCCGCTCCCCCCGCCCCTCGCCCCGCCCCTCCTCGCCCCGCCCATCGCCAGGCTCCGCCCTCCGCGCGCCCGGCTGGGGATCCCACCGCTCCGGCCCCTTCGCCCCCGGGGGGGACCGAGCAGCTTTGTTCCTGCGCAGCAGCTGGGCTGGCTGCGGCTGCTGCATTTCTCCCCAAAGAAGTGTCTCCCCTTTCCCTATTTTTCTGTTTCTCACACACTTTCTATTTTATTCTCTGAGTGCCAAGCCTTACCTTTTTACTGTATTTATTTAGTTATCTGTTTGAAAACTAGCTCTCTCTCCGGACCCCTGGCCTGCGGGGGGCCCCCAGACCTATTACAAGTCTTATCTGGAGAGTCAGTTTGCTAGATTTGGGGGAAGGGTGGGGGGGGTCGCTGGCAGGTGACCCTCAGGAGGGGGCTGCCTGGGGCTGGCGTCTTCTCCAGACACTGTTTCCTGTGGATCCGCCAGGACTCGGACCCTAGCTGGCATCCCTCTGAGCTTCTCCCCCCGCCAGGTAAGGCCGGCTTCTCGTCTCCGCTGGGGGCTGCAGGAGGTCACGGGGCTTCAGGCTTCCCCCCCCCATCTCCCCATGACCAGGAGGGGAGAGTCCTGGGGGCGTGCGCCCTGGGGACAGTGCCCTCTCCTAACTAGGATCTGTTTCCTTCTGGAGCCAGAACACGCTGAGCTCTTCAGGGAGTGACCTCGGTCCTGCGAGGTGGGTCTGTGCTTTGCCTGAGCTTTCTAGTAGAAAGGAGCAAAGTCGGTGAGAAGGCACCTGTTGGATTATAGTTGAGCAGCCCGCAGGAGGCAGGAGCCCAGGGCTGAGGGCAGCGTGTCAGATGCCGGGCTTGTTTCCGATTGCTGTTTTTAGAGTTGTTGAGATATCCCAGCTTCTTTCAACCTTCCAGTAAGAAATTTGGAGTAAAAGTCAGAAAGATTGAAAAAAACAAAAAACAGGACAAACAAAAAAAGTCACAAAGAGAGTGAAGTGGGGGAAGAATAGCTGCCCTTTGGTTTTGTATTTACTGTCCAGGAACTTTGCATGTTGGTCTAAATTTAAATCTCTTTCCTGTCTGAGCAGTGGATTTCGCCTCTCCCAACATCCTCTGGCCCAGGAAGGTGTTTTTGTTCTTTTTCTGCAAATCCATCCTCTGTAGCAGACCCGGGTTTCTTGTACCAGGTTATAGAGTGTAACTGGAATTAGTCACTTTATTGGAAAATGTGCCCTTCCCTCTCCCCACTCAAGTCTAGACTCAGAGATGACAGACAGGGGACACGCTTATCAGGCATGTCCTGAAGGAGGCAGCCCAACCGGCCTCGTCCTGACGCTCCGTGCCCCGTCTCCCTCCCCAGAACTTCATTACTTGTCATCTTCCAGAACCATGTAGGGCACCCCTGTCTCTGTACAGGTCATTCAGGCCCCAGTCTGTCTGTGTCTCATTGAGGATGTACACCCGGCAAAATCCTAGGAGGCCAGATTTGAGCTGTGAGAGCCCCCCCCCCACCCCCCTCGCTGATGGGCCGCATCTTCAGGCCCTTTCTAGTTTAGTTCATGAGTTGTTCCGGGAAGGTTCTAAGCTCCAGGGCTTGTGCATTGCTAGAGGCAGGCCGAGTTGGGTGTGCTGGCCAGCTGGCATAGATGCAGGTGAAGGGCAGGAGCTTTGCTGCTCATCTGGCCTTCTGGTCCTAACTCAGTCGCTTTCTCTGGCTGCCCCGAGCTGGGGGGACTGTACCCAGTGAGCTTCAGTTTCCTCACCTGCCAAGTGGAGGTGACGAAATGACGCAGGAAGAGCTCTGTGAGTGCCTAGGACCTCGCTGGCATGCGGTGCATCTTAGTTTGCTCTGCTTCCCAGATCTGGGGAGGGGATGGCATCAGTGGTTGTGGGGAGGAAACACTCTCACCCCACCCTAGATCTCCTTGTCACGCTGCTACTCAGGGGCCAGCTGCGTGACTTCGGGAGATTGTCACCTTGTGTTTGTTGGGCCTCCCAGGTCTGGCAAGAGGCTGGAAGAGATGAGGGTTTCCTTTCCTGGGGATCCAGGAGTGCCTCCGGGGGATCCATGGGGCCTTACAAATGGGAGCAGAAATTTGTTTGTAACTTTTTTTTTATGGGGCTTCTTCAAAGTTTCATCAGATTCTCAAAAGTTTCTTCATATTAACAAAACGGTTAAAGAAGTGGCCCACAGGCTGGTCCAGCCCACAGACAGTTTTAATGCTTCTTAGGTTATTTTACATTTGTTTTAATTACTCGCCAGCATAAAATGTTCAGGAGATGTCATGTACGCATCTTAATCTCTGGCTTCTCTTGAAAAATGAGAAGATGGGACAGCTTTTGGCTTGTGTCCCCGGGAGGCCTTCCGAGGAGCCGCCCACTGTGGCCAGGCACGTGCCCTCTGGTCACGCCCGGTTGTCTGTGTGACCCGCAGGGGGTTTGCTGGCTCTGGACTGGATGAGTCAGGTTCTCTCTCTCTCGGTCTGATTCCATTCTAAGAGGGTTACAGATAAGTGAAGGCACTTTCAGAGGAGAGAAAGCAGGATGTCCTGGGAACAGAGGCGTGGCTCACAGGGAAAGGTCAGTGCGACCATAGGAAAGATGCTGTGGTGTGGAGGAAAGAAAACGCGTGGCCACGGGAATCTGGAGGGACGCTGGGGAGAGGTGGCTGATCGGTTCTCTTGGTCCCCAGAGGGTGGAAGGAGGGCCAGGGGGCGAAGTTTCATTGGACACTGGATTCCAGTCCAGTAGGAAGATTGGGGCAGATCCACCCCCCTGGATCCGCTCACTGGGGGGGTGGGCCCCAAGTGCCGGAGGGGTTTAAACTGAGGTTGGATGGCCATTTCGCAGTGCTGGTGAGGGGCTAATCTGAACTTTGATGGCCAGGTGAACATTTAAGGTCTTTTCCCAGCTTGAGATCCTACCCTTCCTAAGTGCTTCCTTTCCAGCCCTAGAATTCTGCTGATTCCCTTCTTCCCGCTTCGCTTCTTCAGTGCTGCTGCTGATAGAGGCCAACACAGGTTGTGTGGTCACTTGGGTCAGGACGGTGAACTCTATGTGGATCATTCATATCTCGGTTTTGTGAACAAGGAAACGGAAGGAGAGAGATTGAATGACTTACCTGAGGGCAGGTAGAGAGAATACAAGAGTCAGGATTCAAAACTATGTCTGGGAGATCAAAACCCTTGTCACATCAACAGAAGGAGCCATCATTACTAATGCAGGCCGGCCGGGGAGAACCAGAATGAGAAAGGCCCATGGGGATTTTTTTTAGGGTGGGAATTGTCCCTGAGGATATCTAGCCAAACCTCCTGCTCAAGAATTGAAGACATGGCAGGTTGCCTGACAAAAATAACTTTGATTTTTAATAATTTTTATTAAATAAAATAACAAGAATATTTTTGTGAATAAAAAGAAAATAACAAAAAAAAATCAAGGAAGAGGGATATGGCAAGATGGGAAAAGTATAATTCCCCCATTATACAGATGGGGGGATAGAGTCCAGGAGAATGTGAGTGACTCGCCTGCTTTGTAGTTAGAGACAGAGGTGGGTCTCAAACACAGGTCTACCAAGAGGTACCTGGGCATAGAGAGGTTGGCCCTTTGGTCTTCCCGCCCAGGACTCGTTATTGTGGGTGCGTGCATGCATGCCTCTGTGTGTGTGTGTGTGTGTGTGTGTGTTGGAGGTGGGGTTGGTGTCTGAGAAGACCAGACCGAGGCCAGGCGGCCACACTGACCTCTCCGCCTTGCGCTTTGCAATGAGTAAATGACCACATGAATGCAGAGTTGAATGAATGAATGTTGTGACATGTACCATTCCTCAGCTTTACTATTTAGCAAAATCGGTCACCTTCTTTGTGGTTTTAGTAAGCACCATTTTTTATTGCTTCTTAGAATCCCTTCAAGTGGATGAGCCCTGACATGCTCACCGTTCTCGCTGGCCACCGCAGCTAGCATCTTTCTGCACGTGACTTCGGCCCCTTTTCGATGCGGTCCGGCAGATTATTCCCAAGGAATAGGATTTCTGGGTCAAAGGGCATGGCCATTTTAATGGCTCTCAGGAGGTTTGGGACGGAGCATTCATGAGAGGCTGAAAGCCGAGTAACATCATGGCCCAGACAAAGGGAAGTCTTGGCCGAGACCCAGGGAATGCGCGGAGCCACCAGCCCGCCGTGGTCGTGGACATTGTCAGAACCCTCGGGGACAAACCCCATCAGATAGTTAAGTTCCCTCCTGCTGCCCACTTGCCTTTGCTTGTACCCTCCCAGTTACTGGATGCTCACTACTTCTAACTAATTCTGTCTACATTCTGGTAGAGATGAGAATATCATTTTCATTTTTTAAAGTTTGGTTCATAATACAATTTTGAGAAAAAAAATAGCAATTTACACCGTCCTTTGGTTGGAACTCTCTCGAAGGAGAAACCTTTCCTTTAACTGCATCCTGGCAGATCTGAGCCAGTTGGAGCTGGCCTCAACTGCCCGGCAGCCGAGTGGCTGGGGGATTCCCTTTATAGGCTCCTGCACCTGAAGGCTGTAAGATGACCATCACGGCCACCTTGCCCAATCTCCTTATCCAGTGCCTGAATCTTGTCCCCCAGCGTTTGCCCACCTTCTTCTGTCCAGGGACAGAGGAATCACCACCTCCCAAGGGAGTCCGGTACATCATTAGATACCTCGTTAAGACGAAAGCTCTCTCCCTGCCACCTCCGTCTGCCAGCCCTTAATTCATGTTTTTGGAGGTACTTAGAATAATTGAAATCCCCTTTCCCATGACATTTTTTGACACCTGTAGAAACAAAAATAATGTGACCCTGAGCCTGAGATTGGATGCCAGAGGGTGCCAGGCCGTGTACTATGCAGTCTCACATCACTTACTCCTGTGACTCGGCTATGCCGCTACCCCCCTGTACAGATGGATAGACTGAGGCTTATGGACATTCAGTCCCACAATTAGTAAGCCGCAGAACTGGGATTCAAACCCACGTCTTAGTGCAAAACTCGTACCCTGAACCAAAATTCCACATGGCCTTAGTGTATAAGGTAAAGGTATAGAATTTATCCAAAGAGGCAAATACACCATTTAGACGATCTTTGTTCTTTTTAAAAAATATTTCTCATTAGAATGTTTTAAATTATAAAAGTAATGAAAGCGTATTTTTACAAGGGGAACAATGTTGACAACAGCCCTGTGTTCTCATCCCCCCAGCTTACCCAATAGTAACATTCCGGCAAATACCCTTGCAGAATTTTATATCCAAACATACACATCAATCAAACTCCAGCATTTGAGCAGTTGGGGGACAATCGCAATGAATACTAAAACATGTTTACCTCGTGCAGTGTCTGGCTCATAGGAAGTACTCTGTTTATAATTGAAAGGTTGAATTCAGGTATGTTTTGCCCGATCTAATGCTTGCTGTGAGGCCACTGGGCAGTGGTGCCATGGTCCCCATTTGCCTTCAGCAAAGCCGATGGGCGGGATGGGACCCTGGGTGGGATGTTTCCAGGCCTCTGAAGAAACACCTAATGGCATCCCAGCTTTCTCCCTTGCTCCTGAGTTGCTGTGGGCAAGTCAGCGTGGGCTCTCCTTGCATCTTGGGTTGCCTGGAGTGCTTCGCCCCTAGCACCCCATGCTGCGACAGCTCTACATCATCAACTGCTGTAATCCACCGTGGGCTGGTCTGTTTCTGCCACTAGGCAATGAGTTCCTGGAGTTCTTGGGTTTTATATTTCTTATCTCTGAACTACCAGTGTCTGTACAATGCTGGACACAGTAGGAACTCAAGAAATCTTTGTGGAAGGAAGTAATTTCAAAATGGTGATAATCAAGTGCCTGGCATGTAGTATTGGATTAACGAAATTACAACTTGGTTTAAATCACAATAAAATAATGAAATATCAAAATTGGAAAAGCGGGTACTGATATTTACGAGGTCTGGCACAGCATTCCACCTACAGACACGCATGATGGAAGCTTCTCCTTCCCCATCAATAGGGGAGTCTGAGTGATGACCAGGCAGCTCTGGACCTTGGGCATTGTTGGGGGCCCCACTGAGCTCAGGGGGCCTGGATTCACGCATGGGGCCGTGTTGGTGTGTGTAAGTCTGGCTTGGGTCTGAATTTGGCCCTTCTTTGGCTAGCTGTGTGGTTCAGTGCCTTTTAGAGCATCTCTGTGCTCGAGTCCAGGAATCACCAGAGAAAACATGATACGGGTCAGTTCAGGGCCTGGGAACCTCTGGTCAGTGAGTTGGTCTGACATCCTTAATGCCTGGTAGGTCAATTTTCTAGGACCTTTCAAAGGTCGTACAGGCCCCAGGATTCCCTGTCAGCCACACCAGACTGTTCCTGCGCTGGAAAAGAAGGTGCCTCGACCCACCTGATCACCCTCTCCCTCAAGTGACGCACACAAATACCTATAATCCCTTGTCTCTTTGGTTGGTCAGTTCCCCCAGGGGTGTATCCGGTCGTCCATTTAACACGCTCCGAATGCCTGCTGCGGGTCAGGTGTGCCTAGGGAATCAAGGGGCAGACACCCCGCAGCCCAGAGGCCAAGCTGCTCACGGTGCTCAGGTGAGGGTTCAGGTGCTCTGTGCTGCGGAGGGCTCCCCAGCCAACCGCTCGCCGTGCAGCAACACTTAGCAGAATGCAGACCTTGGCCCTGCGTGCTTACACACTCCCCCCAGGTAGCTTTTGCAGCAATCCTACAGGTAGTTAGTCATCACTTCGTGTATGAGGAGAGACCTAGAGAGTTAAGTGGCCGGCTAAGGACAAACGGCCAGATGAGAGCAGAAGCCTCTTTCCTCTATGCTTCCTTCCCTTCCCTGTGTCACAGTGCTGTGTGCTAAGGCTGGGCTTTCCCCTAAGGCTTCCTGGAGGGGTAATGCTGTCTTGCAGGAAAGCAGAGAATTCCCCACACTATGTTTAAATGCCTTGTTCCTCCTGGGGCCTGTCCAGCTACCGTGTACCGTTCTGAAGGCAGGAACTCTGCCTTGTTTATCTCCATCTCCGCAGCCCCGGCGTAGACCTGGGTGGGAGTGGGGAGGGGTGCCGTGCCTGCGCATGAGTGTGCATCTGTGTGGGATGAGTGGGTGGGTGCTGGGTCAGGGAGGGAGGGTGTGGGTGCAGAAATGCGCAGCTGCCTGGAGGGACAGGCAAGGGAGCCGATTCACGAAGCAGTGAGTGAGAGAGCAGGTCCCTGGCTGGATAAAGGCATGAGGGTGTTAGCAAGTGTCGATCAGCCGTGTCTGGGTGGTTCTTCAGGTGAAAAGGAAGGAGGATGGGGGTTGCAGTGGTTCTTTCCTCAGACAGAACCTTTCAAGAGGCTTTTCTTCTGTTCCTCCTGTGGAATTCTCCCACCAATAAATGCTCAGATGGGGTTTAGATAACCCGACTTTACTCGACACAGCAAACCACAGAGGGCATGAGCAGAGGTCCCTCCCACAGGGGGCCCCCCTTGATGGGAGAAATTCCCGGAGCCTCCTCTCCCCCTTGGAGAGGGACAGTGACGACAGAGGCGTAGGCTCCCTTGGGCAGGGAACTGGGGCCCCGGGTCGAGATGGCTCGTGAATCTCTCTTGTCCCGCTGTGCCGGGCACATTTGTGAATCGATTCCTGGGAAGAAAACTCATCCTGCAGGGCCCCCGTTCCTGGTCCCTCCCCACGCATCCCTGACCTTCCCGCCTGCTCCTGCCTGCAGAGCGACGGGATCCTGGTAGGATCTGAGGAGATTTCTTAGAAGAAAAGAAACACCCTTTGTGACTAGGCAGAGGCAGTAACTCCTGTGCTCATAACCCACATGCTTCCTCTGTTCTCAGGAAGTAGAAGCTGCAAGATTATTTTTTAAAAATGTTTTTTTAGAAAAAGTAAAAGGGAACGCCCTTTTATTACCTAAGTTAAATATAGAGTTAAGTTAGTTGAGACACTCACCTATTGTTATGCTGATATGAGGAGCGCCTGCTCTGTGCCTATCACTGTTCCAGGCGCTGAGGAAGAGAGACCAGAGACATAACCCCTAAGTCTGAGGAGCTCCGTGGAGAAGACAGACGGATAAGTAGGTCGGTTTTAATATCACCTGTGCGGTGAGAAAAACCGAGGGTCTGTGGGAGCCTGAAGAAGACAGTGGGGAATCAGAGAAGCCTTCACAGGGGAGAAGGCACATACGCTGGGTTTTGAAGGATGAGTAGGAGACTGCCTGGCAAGGAAAAGACATCATCTCAGAGGTAACAACAGAGGCAATGGCTAGGATTTAGGAAAAGAAAATGCTGGGGTGTTGCAGAAAGAGAGGGAAGTCGCTGAGGTTGGAGAATTAGGTTCGTGAGGAGTGGGTGGAGACCATGAACGTGGAAAAGGAGATTGGTACCAGACTGAAAAAGGCCTAAGGAGAAGGCTTTCAGCTGGGAAATGATGTGAACAGACCTGTCTCCTCTGATGACATCTGTGCTCAGGGTGAGCAAGGCCCTTTGCAAACGCACAGAGTATAACACACGGGGTTGACAATCAGATGTCAGATGTCAGAGTCTCACCCTCAAAAGGGAAAGTGTCTTCAGGGCTTCTGGGAGGTGCGTGCCCTCAGGGCTGAGCGGGGAGCTTGGATTTGAGACTGCAGGGTCTCTTAAGGTAGGGGGTCCAAATGGTCCAGCCGCCGAGGGGGCTGCCTGTGTGAAACTGCTCGGACTGGGAAGGGGAATCCAGGGCCTGAGCCTTCCTTCAGCTTCCTTATCTGAAGACGGTTAACATCTCTCAAGCTCCCTCCTGCTCCAACAGTGTAGAATTCTGAGATACACTTAGCGCCTTGCAGAGTTGCCAGCACCTGATTACTGGGGACACCAAGACCTAAATGAAAGCATGAGAGGGGCCGAGAGGGGATTCAGGCATGGGGTGATGGGGGAGCTTCGGGGTGGACCACTCTCTCAGATAGAGAGGTCTCTGAACTGGGTTATGTGGTGGTACAGAAAGTACTGCCAGTATGAAATAAATGCCGAAAAGGATTCTCTGGTAGCGATAACTTCCTTTAATTGAGCGCTTGTACCTTTTTAAAGTTTTAAGTCTTTTTACGGCTGCCATTAACTAGGCAGCCAGCCTCTGTGGTAGGGACCCTAATCCTTGCAACCAGCTGGTGAGGCTGGGTTAATCCCCTTGTTACAGACGAGGCGCTGAAGCTCAGAGACAGTAGCTGAGATCACACAGTGCTGAGGACAGGAGCCAGACTACAGCCCGTCTGGCCCACGGCGCTCCGTCTACTGTCCTGTCTCAAATCTCACGGGGGAGGCGCTGCTTATGGCTCTTTATTATCCTCCCCCGGGAAAAGGGGAGCCTTTCTGGGTCGGCACCTCCCAAATCAGTGTGGGTGCTCTGGCACTATTTATATGCATTGCTTCATCGGACCAGACGCTACTCAAAATATGTTAAACAGAAATATCTTTCTGTGTCCTCAGGACCCTGTAATCTGAGACCGTCTCTTGTGAAATGAACTGAGACAGTCTATTTGGGGTCGGGGGACGGGGGAGAAAAGAAAGGAGAACAAAATCAGGAAGAATTCAATACTGAAAATGAAAGAAATATGAATGGGGTTATGACAGCTCTCAGATGTCTGCATAGACTCATAGAACAATGCAGGGCAATGAGCGTTTTCTGGTGCAGGTGGTGGGGCTGTCTAAAGGGAGGGGGCCCCCCTGTCTGTGCCACCGCCCCCTTGGCCCAGGAAGGGTGCAGGCTTGGGGTATCTGGATGGATTTTGGAAGTCAGCCCTTGGAAGGGGAGGGGGGGCAGGGTGATTCTGGGAAAGCCAGTCTAAGCTGAGTTGTCAATCAAAGAAGAAAGGAGAGGAAGAGGAGACAAGATACAGAACAAGGAAGGAGAGTAAGGAACCAGGGACCACGTGGGAGAGGCTGGGTGAGCTCCAGAGATGGAGCTGTAGCCTTGTAAAGTACAAGGCCTGCCTGTGGTTTGCAAATGAAAGAATCCCAGCTCAGATTGGCTTAGGTTTAGAAAATGGGGCTGGGGAAATATTTATCCCTAACACAAAAGCTCTGGGTGCTTTCTGGACTTTGGGCAACATGGGGCTAAGGTGCTCGAGTGACAAAGCTTGTCTCGTTCCCCTCAATGGGTGGCCTTCTTCTCCATCAGGATCCCCCCATGTCATGACAAACGGCCTTCCGCATCTCCAAACTTAGCGACTCCCCAGAAATGCACCTCTCTTCCCCGAAACTCCAGCAGAGTTCCCAGGGATGGCCCTAATAGGCCCAGCTTGGATTATATGCTTGTCTCTTGTCAAATTCCAGTATCTAGTAGGGATGTGGAGTCCAAGTTGGCCTGGTCTGGTCTCCTACCACCCACCACCCCACTCGCCGGGCCATGGGGTCCCCTCACGTGAACCACATTGACCAAGGGTAGGAGAGACCTTCTCACCAA
Organism: Balaenoptera ricei; assembly: GCF_028023285.1. Taxonomy (NCBI): domain Eukaryota; kingdom Metazoa; phylum Chordata; class Mammalia; order Artiodactyla; family Balaenopteridae; genus Balaenoptera; species Balaenoptera ricei. The sequence goes on from NC_082655.1 coordinate 4,272,380, forward strand.
AACAAGATACGGATTCTTCTGCCTGGAAAAGGGAGTCTTGGAAGGCATAGGCAACAGTGGGACCAGGCAGGAGACTCTTACTGGTGTGCGGGGACTCAGAGGGGACCACACAGACAGGGTCTCCATTTCTGGGATCCACACGGGCCCAAGTTATACGGCCCTTCGCTCCCAACTCCACGAAAAGCTCATTAGTCTCCACCTTTGTGGAACTCACATATGATTCAAAATTGAGGAGTGTTTTGCTACATGTTACTTGAAGCACAGAACTCAGACCACTGACATTCAAGGGCCCACAGTCTGTCCTAGACTCCTGTTTGCACTTACACCCTGCTTCCCTTTAGGAGGCAGCCAGCAACCCCAGGAGTTGGGTGGCCCAGAAAGTGAATCCAGCCTCTGCCATTTTATTTATTTATTTATTTGGATTTTTAACTTGAAGTATAGTTGATTTACAGTGTTGTGTTAGTTTCAGGGGTACAGCAAAGTGTCTCAGTTATGTATATAACTTGTTGATTATCTATTTTATATATGGTAGGATGTGTATATGTTAATCCCAACCTCCCAATCTATCCCTCCCCCCCACCCTTCCCCTTTGGGAACCATAAGTTTGTTTTCTATGTCTGTGAGTCCATTTCTGTTTTGTAATTAGGTTCATTTGTATCATGTTTTTAGATTCCACATGTAAGCGATATCATATGATATTTGTCTTTCTCTGTCCTGCTTACTTCACTTAGCATGATCATCTCTAGGTCCATCCATGTTGCTGCAAATCAGCCTCCGCCACTTTATAACCGCGTGGCCTTGCGCGATGCCCTGGCCTCGGGTTTCCAGTCCGTGAAAGGGAGCAGTAACTCTGAGCACATCAGGCCACCGTGGGGATTCCTTGTGGCTGAGAAGATAAATATTCTGACTCTGCACCTGCTGTGGGGCCACCAGCCTTGAGTGGATTAGCGGTAGGGAACATGTTTCTTATTCCCCCGTCAGGCCTGACAGTCACACGCAGGGGGTGATTAATAGCAGTAATGCTCAGGTAGCCACCCGGACATCTGACGCCCGACAGCTCAGGAGCGTGGAACGGTTTTATGTTTCCCCATCCATGCTTCCAGCCCCGTTAGGTCAACACCCCTTGTCTTGTCCCGTAACCAATCTTGACCAAATCACACAACTATTTGTTCACTTTCAGGGGCTGCAAGGGCTAGTCCAGTCTGTTCCAGTGTCAGAGTTTCATCCTGTATTCACATTCACAGAGTTTCATCCTGTATTCACGTTCACATTCACATTATGAAATTCACAGAGTTTCACCCTGTATTCACAGTTTCATCCTGTATTCACATCCTGTATTCACATTCACAGAGTTTCATCCTGTATTCACATTAAAGCTCTTTGCCCTCCCGTCACCGCTGAGGCTAAGCATTGTCCAGAGGGACCTGAGTGGGGAAGGGGGCAGTGGGCTCTCTCGCTCCTTCTTCCTCTGTCTCTGGAGGGTCGGGGTGAAGATGAAGGGGGAGGCTGGGGGGCAGCAGGCCCTACTTCAGTGGCTGCAGCGGAGCCCTTTCCTGGCTGTCCTTGCCACCCACGCTTCACTGTGTTTCAGGTACCCAAGTGGTGGTTCTCTAATGGCACCTCCTCAGCTTGGAGCCCCCCCACCCTGGGAGATCTCTCCCCTGCCCCTTCCACGTCTGCCCCGGCAGTGCCCTCTGTGGCTGCGTACCCGCTGGAGTCTCCTTGTTGTGCAAACAGCTCTCTTGGTTGGGTGCCAGCCCAATAACCCAAACCCAGCTTCCTTTTGTGATGTTCGTCTGACTCATGGGAAACTCCCTCATCCTCGCCACGCGGCGTCCTGGGAGTGCCCCTCCCCTGCCCCGGCACTGGCAGCTCTCCCACTGTCTTCTCCCCTGTTCACAGAGGGCCAAGCAGACATGCAAGCAGGTGACAGAGGGGAGGCCGGAGAGGTGGGTACCAGCCGGTGCCGGAAGGTCTGTGACGAGGACCCTGTGCTCTGTCACAGGCAGCGAGGGGCCACTGCCCCCACGAGGCTAAAGATCACATTTGTGCGTCGGGAGCCTCATTTGGTTCTTAGGAGGACTTGCAGATGCTGAGGTCAGGGGCCGGCCTGAGGTCTGGAGGCCACTCCCAAGGCTGTCGGTGGCAGAAATCCGAGACTTGATAGAGGCCTTTTCCTCCTCCCCCCAACTCGTCTTTCTGAGTGGCCGGCTCCATCTCATTCGTCAGATCTCGGTTCAGATGTCCCCAACTCAGCAGAGACTTTCCTTTCACAAAGTGTAGAAACTGTCCTGCCCACCACGTCCCCTTCTATCCCATAACCCTGTTGTGTTCAAATCAATTATTACTCTCGGAAACCACGTGGGTATTTGTTCGTTTCTTGGTTTAGTTTCTCTCTTCCCTCCCTAGAAAGTCAGCTCCAAGGAGGCAGAGATGTCGCCGCACCCAGTGATTAAAACAACGCCTGCTGTCTAGTCTGGGACTCGATGGATAAATGTTGGATTAGTTAATCAGGCCGTGGGGAAGGGTGAAGGAGCGGGCAATGGCTTCAGGAGGACGATGGGCCTTTCAGGTCCTTTTGGGGGCCAGTTTAAGAAATCTCCTTTGTTTCAAGAGGAGATAGGGCTTGAGTTTCATTCACAGTTTTTAGCAACTGGCAGAGAAACACGACTGGCATCTGGCCTCTTCTAAGGGGAAAAAAAGAACTGATAGGAAATATTTTTGAATTCCATAGCATGCAGAAGGAGGTTAGGAAAACACATTTCTCACTCGATATTTCCATCTCCTTCAATCAAGTTAATCCTGCGTTTTGGCAGCGCGGGGCTTAAGTTGATTCCATTTAAATCTGTGACGTCTGAATGGAGAGGACGTGAGGACTGGATGGGTGTTCTTCCTGGTTATTAGGACCAAAGGCTCCTAAAGGCCCGAGCTCTTTTCTTCCCTCCTCTTCTGTGAGACACCCAAGCAAGTTCTTCCATTCTATAGAGGACAGAGACCAGTCCTCTGTGGTTAAGTTAAAAGGATGCAGGATTTAGGATGGTAGTGGCCTAGGACTAAACTCCAGTTCTATAACTTCCTGGGTGTATGATTTGGGACATGTTTCTTAACCTTCCTGAACTTGAGATTCCTCAGTTGTAATAACCATTTTGTCAGCTTGCTCTGAAGAGAGAAAACCATTCAGATGAAACCACAGCATGGCTCTGGCTACCATTTATATCATTTGTGCCTTTGTATGTTCACCATATCTGTTACCACACAGCCTGCTGGATCAGCTGCCATTCTGTGGGTTTGGACATGTATTTTCACTGCCCTAAAAACCCTCTGTGCTCTTCCTGTTCATCCCTCCCTCCCCTCACACTCCTGGAAACCACGGAACTTTTTCTTGTCTCCATAGTTTTGCCTTTTCCAGAATGTCAGATAGTTGGAATCATACTGTATGTAGCCTTTTCAGATTGGCTTCTTTCACTTAATAATATGCATTTAAGGCTCCTCCATGTCTTTTCATGGTTTGATATAGCTCATTTCTTTTTAGCACTGAATAATATTCCATTGTATGGAATACATACATACATACAATGGAATGTGTATTCCATTCCACAGTTTCTTGATTCACCTCTTGAAGAATATCTTGGTTGCTTCTAAGTTTTGGCAATTATGCATAAAGGCACTATAAACATCCACGTGCAGGTTTTTTGTGTGGACATAAGTTTTCAACTCCTTTAGATAAATACCAAGGAGCGTGATTGCTGGATCCTATGGTAAGAATATGTTTAGTTTTGTAAGAAAGCACCAAACTATCTTCCAAAGTGGCTGCACCATCCTGCGTTCCCACCAGCAATGAATGAGAGTTCCTGTTGCTCCACACCCTCACCAGCATTTGGTGGTGTCAGTGTTCTGGATTTTGGCCATTCTCATAGGGGTGTCGTGGTATCTCGTTGCTGTTTTAATTTGCGTTTCCCTGATGACAGGTGATGTGGAGCATCTTTTCATATGCTTATTTTCCATCTGTGTATCTTCTTTGGCGAGATGTCTGTTGAGATGATAGGCCCATTTTAAAAATCAGGTTATTTGTTTTCTTATTGTTGAGTTTTAAGAGTTTATGGTGTATTTTGGATGACAGTTCTTTATCAGCTGTATCTTTTGCAAATATTTTCTCCTGCTCTGTGGCTTATCGTTTTAATCTCTTGAAGGTTTTGTTTGTTCATTTTTAGCTAAACGTATACCTCAGAGAATTCTCCACCGTAAAAGGCACAGGAAAACACTGGATCAGGGGAAGAAACCAAAGGTACAGAAGTACTACAGCATGCGCACTTCTATGACTAAGGGGTAGTAATTGAAAGTGAGGCCGACCCCAATATGTCAAGGGGGACCCTTGACTTCTCTCCTTGCCCCGACTCTGGCTACACACTGCTTCCCCTCAGGGCTCTGTCCTCCACTCCCTCTTCACTTTTCCAGGGGGACCTCCAGCCCCAATTTCTCTTAGGAGCTCTAAACCCAGATGTCTGTCTGTCTTTGACTTCTCCACCTGGCTCTCTTCCAGGTGTCTCAGACTCACTCACTATGACCTGCCCGAGCTCACCATCCCCACTCCACTCAGTGACTGGCTCCCAGATGCTCAAACTGGAAATCTGGGCTTCCTGCCAGACTCTCTCCTCCCTCTGTCCCTCCGCTTCCTGCCAGTCCCCTGGTGTCACGGAGTCTGCAGCTGGACCACTTGACCTGCTACTGTCTTAGGAAAGGTTGTCAGCATCTCTTTCTGGATGTTGCACTAACCTTCTCATTGGTCCCTCTACTCCATCCATCCTTCTCAACAGGGTTTTCTAAATCGCATCAGTATAGACCACTCCCATGCATGAGGACATCCACTGGCCTCAGGGGCAAAATCTGACCCCTTTTCCTGGGTCACTGTACAAGTCCCTCAACTGCCTTTATTAACGTGAATTCCTGCCTTCTGCTCCAGCCTGAATTTTCACCATTCCTTTCACCTCCTTCTCTAAATAATTTATTTTTTGCTCATCCCACAGTGATACTGGAAGGGAGGCAGGCTGCTCCTGGTGAAGGCAACTCTTGTCCCCCAGCCTCCTCTCCACCCATCTTTCCCGGCTCGGATCAGGCGTTCCCTCCTCCAGGAAGCCTTCCCTGATTGTCAGGCTTGAGTCAAGTCCTTCCCTCTATCAGAACACTGACCACATGGAAATGTAAGCATCTACTTGCTTGTCTGTCTCCACCATTAGGTCTCAAGCTCCTTGGACAAAGTGTCCTAGTCCATGTGCCTGGCACTTAGTAAGTACTTGACATGCATTCAGGGCATGATTGAATTAGGGAATAAAACAATGAAGGCCGTGGTACCCCTATGCAGTCAACATCAGCTGAGTTCTCTGAGTAGCTCAAACTGACAATTGTCCCCTTGATGTTGATAATGGCAATAATGGTCAACGTTTTACTTTGTAAAGGATTATCACTCCCATTGTCTCACGTAGTCTCTCCCACAGATCTATGAAGTAGGGACTATTGTTCCCATTTTATAGGTGAGGAAACAGAGGATTGGAAAATCACAAAAATAGTATGCCTTAAGGCCCGCTGTGATCAGACAGTGTTCTAAGCTTTTTTACATGTAGCGATGTGTTTAATTCTCCCAATAGCCAGTGACGTAGATGTTATCCCCACTCGTACGTGAAAGGGCTGAGGTCCAGAGAGGTTAAGTGACTTCCCCTGGTTTACACAGCGAGTCACAGGCAGAACTGGACTTTGAACACAGGGGTTCTGATATAGAAGCTTCATCGTTGAGCCAGCCACCCCGGGAGCAGTCAACGTCTGCGTGGGACCTGGGTACAGAAGGTGCTCGGTCTGTTTGGTGACCGAAGAGGGCTTGTTCCAGGTCACACGGGGCAGGGGTTTGAATCCAGGAGGTGGGCTCTGCAGCACTTCCCAGGCAGCTGGGCTCTAGAGCTTCCGTAGAGACAGGAGCTGCCCAGCTCCCTCTGCCCCTCTTGACCAGCAAGTGCAGTTTGCCTTACAGACAGCCCAGCAGAGGCTCAGAAGGACCCAGCTCAGTGGCCTGGACACAGCACACCAGGCTTTTATGTCTCCCCCAGATTCCTGCCCAGAGCATCGCCCGTCGCCGCAGCAACACATCAGTGGTGCCTCATTCCACGCAGTCCCCACCCCCAGTGGGCAGCGGCCAGACCCTCTGAAGCAGACAGAGCTCGCACTCTGCCCAGGCTGCCCTCGCAATGTGCCAAATCTCATTTCCTCCCTCTAAATTGCTTTCTGCTCGGTGTCTTTTCTCCCCTACCTCGGAGTCCCTGAATAGGGAAGGCTGGTTACTATGGCGATGGGCCGGCTTGTGGAAGGAACTCAGCTCAGTAAATTAATTGCTGGACTTTTGGAGACTAATGGCAGAGCCGTGCCTCCAGGGACAGGGTGTGGCCTGCTTCGTGCCAGCTTGGCAGCCAGACCCTGGAAAGAGCTGGTGAGAGAGAAATGGAATCATGGTACCCATGCTTGTTGGGACTGCAGCCTGAGGTGGTTTGGAGTGGGCGGGGAAGCTGACTGACACAGATCTCACACTTGCTGTGCACCTGCTCTGGGCCAGCATCTGTGCTGCATGCTTTGTAGAAGTTATTTCGTGTAACCCTCACGGCATCCCCTATGGGGTAGTGACCCTCCCATCTTACGGGGATGGGATGCTCATTTATGTGGCTAACGAACAGAATTCCATACCAGGCCTGCCTCCTCAGTGGGCATTTTGTTATGAACACTCCAGTTATTCTCTTCTCTACAATATCTTCCAGAAGGTAGAAACACAGGGAACATTTCCTATCTCATGCTATGATGCCAGCATCACCCTAATCCCAAATCAAACAAAGGCATTCCGAGAAAAGAAAATGACTGACCAATATCTCTCATGAACAAAAATGCAAAAACCCTCAACAAAATATTAGCGAATCAAATAAGACAATGCGTAAAAAGAATTCTAGGCCACGGCCAAGTAGGAGGGATCCAGGTATGCAAGGCTGGTTCAAAGTTTGAAAATCACTTAATGGAATCCATCACACCAACGGGTGAAGAAGGCCATTCTCTTTCCTCTGGGGGATGCATGGCTTGGTTTTTGACTATATCCTTTGCTTGTTTCCCATGTTGTTTCTGTGCTTAAGAAATAAGTGTTGCTCCAGCCAGATTCCCAAGAAGCCATGTTGTTGTTTGATTACAAGTGTGGGCCTGTGATTACCTGGGGCTGAATCCCGGCTACTAGGTGTGAGGTCACGAGCAGTTTCCTAAGCCCTTTGTGCCTCAGTTTCTTACCCTGTAAAATGGGTCTCATGATACCTGTCTTTCAGATTAAATGAGTTATTATGTATAAAGCCCTGGGAATAGCTCCTGGAGCTTCGTAAGCATGCGATATGTGTTAAAGGTTAGTGCTGGAAAGAGCGTGAACTTTGGCATCATTCAGGCCTGATGGCAGGTCCAGCTCCATCTTTGCTGGCCTAGGTGCCTAGCGGAGTTGTCTGTGCTCCCTGATCCCAGGTTCATTTTCAGGAGGGTGGCGCCAGCGGTACTGACTTGCAGAGATGTTGCTAAAAGTTGCTTGGCTCACGGCACACACGTGTTTCCCCAGCCTTTTCTCTGGAGAACCTGACATCAGGACTGTGGATTTTCAACTCCGCAAATATTCACTGGGACAGTGGTGGGCACAGACTGGCCCTAGGGGAGCTTCCAGTTAAGCAAGAGACCACACCTGCTTTTTTCGGGGGGGCAGGAGCTTCCAATTAAGAATGTTTCTGAGTCCCGTGGATCTGCTTTCACACGCAGCTCTGCCCTTCACCAGCAGGGTGTGCTGCGGGCACCTCCCCCCTTCTCGGCCCCAACTTGCTGGCGGGGTTGTTATAGAGATGGGATGTGTGGTGTCTGCAATGTGGAGGCCCTCCAGTGACGCCGGGTTTTACCCCAGGTACCAGGCACCCTTGGGCGGCGGGTGGGCTGAGGAAGCAGGTATGGCTTGGAGTGCCAGCTCTGGCTCACGTCAGTGATGTGGCCTTAAGGTTGGGCTAAGGCTTTACCTGCAGTTTTATTGATATTATTTAATCTCTACAATGACCCCCTCGCGACAACCCGCTATGGTAGGTTTTGTTATTCTCTCCGCTCCTCGAGTGAGGACGTTAAGGCACAGAGAGATTAGGTGTCTCTCTGAGGTCGCAGAATGAATGAATGAGCTGAATGAATGAGCTGGTGAATGACCGGGATTTGTACCACCAGGCACTCTGGTTTGAGGCTCCACCCTCCTGACCACCCGGCGAGCTCTGCCCCCATGTGCACTAGAACCGACGGAAGCTGCTTCTGTCTTTTTGGCGCTGGTGGGTGATGGAGATGCGAGAGGGCTGAGCGTGCTCTGCTGCCGCCCGGGATGTGGGGTTGGGTTGGCCTCGGCCCAGGTGTGGGGATGCTCCTGGGCTATTACAGAATCCGCTGCCTGTTTCTGCGGTCAGGCCAACCGGTCCGCCTTCAGTAGAGGGAGGAGCTCCTGACATCTCTTCTTCTTCATTTTTTAAAAATATTTATTTATTTATTTGGCTGCACCGGCTCTTTAGTTGTGGTATGCGGGCTCTTTCGTGTGACACGCATGTGGGATCTAGTTCCCTGACCAGGGGTCGAACCCGGACCCCCTGCATTGGGAGCGCAGAGTCTTAACCACTGGACCACCAGGGAAGTCCCTCTTCTTCTTACAAGGGCACTAATCCCATTACGGGGCCACACTCTCATGACCTCATCTAAACCTGATCACCCCCCAAAGGCCCCACCACCAAATGCCATCACACTGAGGGATAGGGTTTCAACATATGAATTTGGGGGACATAATTTAGTCCAGAGAAAAGGGCCTGAACATACATTTGTAGGAGGCAGGCGAAGAGAAGGGGGGGGTGGGTGGGAGATTGCCAGGAGGGACCACTCACCATGCCCCTAGCATCCACTGGGTCCTCCATTCCCCTCAACTCTCATCACCATTCAGTATTCTGTGGATGCTATGACAAATCACCCCAGACTTAGTGGCTTAGAACAACACAGATTTATTATCGTAAAGTTCTCAATTGAATTGAATTCCAAAATGGGTCTCACTGGGCTAAAATCAAGGGGTTGGCAGGGTTGTTCCCTTAGAAGTCCATAGGGGAGAATCCCTTTCCTTGCCTTGTCCAGCTTCTAGAAGTCACCTGCATTCCTTAGCCTGTGGTCCCTTCCTCCATCTTCAAAGCCAACAATGGCCAATCCAGTCTTTCTTAGGTTGCCATCACTCTGGTTCTGACCCAGACTCTTCCATTTGTAAGGACCCTTGTGATTACACTGAGCCCGCCCAGATACTCCAAGTTAACCTCCATATTTTAAGGTCAAGTGATTAGTAATCTTAATTCCACCTGTAACTTTAATTCTTCCTTGCCATGTAATGTAACATATTCACAGAGATTAGGATATGGACATCTTTTATTGGGTTTATTGTGGTAAAAAGTAAATAACATAAAATTTACCATTTTAAGTGTGTGATTCAGTAGCATTAATTCCATTCAGATGTTGTGTAACCATCAGCACTATTTCCAGAACATTTTCATCACCCCAGACAGAAACTCTGTAATCATTAAGCAATAACAGAAGATGTCTTTCCATGTATTTAGGTCTTCTTTAATTTCTTTCAGCAGTGATTTGCAGTTTTCAGTGTACAAGTCTTGCACCTCCTTGGTTCAGTTTATTCCTAAGTATTTTATGCTATTTTTTGATGCTATCGTAAGTAGAATTATTCTTCTTAATTTCTCTATGGATTGTTCACTGCTAGTGGACAGAAATGCAATGGATTTTTAAATGTTGACTTTTCATTCTGCAACTTTGCTGAATTCGTTTATTGGTTCTAACAGCTTTTGTAATTTTTAGGGTTTTCTATATATAGGAACATGTCATCTGACCTCCTCCTGAAATGGTCACATGGCAATCCCCCTACTGTCCCCATGCTCCCATAACCCTCCCCATTTCCCTCTACCGGTGTCATTCTATCCTACTTTGCCCTGGCCTGTGTCTTACCTGTCTCCCAGGTGTCAGTGAGGGAGGGTTTGGTGTCATTCATCTGCCTGCCCTCAGAACCTGGCACATGAGGGCCACTGGTAAATCTTTGGGAATGAATCAATCAATGGTCAAATCTATAAGCTGTTTCCTTTTCCTGCATCTTGGAGTGAGCAATGACAAACACTTTTTGAAATGGCCATCCACATGAAAATAAAAGATACAGGAGGGGAAATAATTTAGCTAATAAACCTCACGGATCAAAGAAATGCATAGAAAGCAAGAAGCGCTGTCTGTCCAACTGGGTTAGCAAAGATCAAAGGAACGACGCTTCGTCTGTGCTGCCAGGTACGCGGTGAGAGGGGCCCCCACACACACTCCCACACTGCTTGAGGCAGCGGAAATGGTACAACCTTTTTGAAAAGCAGGTTGGCAATTCATATCAGGGTCCTTTCAAAACCCATAGGACACCCTAAGTATTTTCCCACAAACCTACTGTAAGAAAATAATTAAACAGGGGCAAAGACTTAGGTACAAAGATGTCCTCTTGTGACATGTTAAACAAATAAAACAGCCTATTAATGTCTAAAAGTAGAAAATATGATCAGAATAATGATCTTACTGTAACAGGCCATAGCCTTAGGGAGCCGATAACGTGGGGCCTGGCAGGTCCTTAACACGAATTTGCTAATGGATGGATGTGGGGGGAGGGATGGATGAATCAGTGACCGGGAGGTAACACTGGGCTTTGCTCTTAGAAAGTCACACCTTTGGCTGTGTGAAGAGTGGAGTCTGAGCAGTGAAGAGGCGGGGGAGGCTGGGTCTGGGGAATTCCTCCCACGTGAGGCCCAGAGGTTACTTCCTGCAGCTTCTCAGCTCAAGGGCCCTCCTCTAAAGGCGTGTCTTTCTCCACACAGGACATGTTCCAGTAGACCCTAACGGCGTCTCTTCCTGGCCCAGAAACGCTTGTTCCCAAGCACGAGAGAGCCATGGGCAGCCTGCAAGGGAGCGTCGTGGCCCATCTCCTCTGGACGCTGCTGCTCTGGAGTGGGGACAGCAGCTGTCAGGCCCAGAGGGCAGGTGGGGCTGGAGGCGGTGCCAGGCCGAAGACAGAGCCGTCTGTGTGCGCGTCCGTGCGTGTGTGGGTGTGGGCCTCGGGGTGGGCTGGCGCCTGTGTGTGAGAGAGTGCAGGTCATCACAGGGGAGGTGTCAGCTGTCCCCCAGCTGGTGTGTGTCATAATCAGTCGTGCAGCTGGGGCGTGTGCATGTGTGCGTGAGTATGTGTGTGACAGTGAACACACGCCTTTTTCTTTTTTTTTTAAATTTTTATTGGAGTATAGTTGCTTTGCAATGTTGTGTTAGTTTCTGCTGTACTGCAAAGTGAATCAGCTATACATATACATATATCCCCTCTTTTTTAGATTTCCTTCCCATTTAGGTCACCACAGAGCACTGAGTAGAGTTCCCTGTGCTATAAAGTAGCTTCTCATTAGTTATCTATTTTATACACACACACAGTAATGTGTGTATGTCAATCCCAATCTCCCAATTCATCGCATCCCCCCTCCTTCCCCTCTTGGTATCCTTAAGTCTGTTCTTTATACGTGTGTCTCTATTTCTGCTTTGCAAATTAGTTCATCTGTACCATTTTTCTAGTTTCCACATATAAGTGATATTATATGATGGTTGTTTTTCTCTTTCTGTCTTCACTCTGTATGACAGTCTCTAGGTCTATCCACATCTCTGCAAATGGCACTATTTCGTTCCTTTCTATGGCTGAGTAATACTTCATTGTATATATGTACCTCATCTTCTTTATCCATTCCTCTGTTGATGGACATTTAGGTTGCTTCAACACACATCTTGTGTCGATCATAGAATGTGTTGTGGGTGTGTCTCCGTTGAGCGCATACAGGGTTTGGGGACAGTGGGCAGGTTAGTGCCCTGCTGCGTTGTCTGGCTCTGTGAGGACGTTGGACCACACCCTGGGGGGCGTTGGATACCCTGGAGTCCAGCCGGAAGAGGCAGCTGGGACAGTGAGTGGACGGGAAGTGAGGAAGTTACTGTAGCAGAGAAGGCCCGGGCGGGAGGGGGTGAGAAGTGGCAGGAGGGTTTGCCCACCTGTCTGAGGGCCTCCTGGGAGGAGTCACTGTCAGTGGGGGACACGGGGAAGGGGTCAGGGACCTGAGCTGGTCTGGTCTGTGTCACAGCACCCAGCCCAGAGCCCGTGCACTGCGTCCACGGCACACAGCTGGACCAGGTCTCAGGGAGAGCGCCTGTCACTATACGGCTGGGTGTAAAATGCTGCCCCCGTTTTACAGATGAGGAACTGAGGTAACAGAAGCCCACTGCTGTATATAAAATAGGTAAACAACAAGGACCTACTTATAGCACAGGGAACTATATTCAATATCTTGTAATAATCTATAATGGAAAAGAATTTTTAAAAAGAATATAGATATATACATCTATATGCATAACCGAATCACTTTGCTATACACCTGAAACTAACACAATATTGTAAATGGACTATACTTCAATTTAAAAAAGTGTTGGAAAAAAAAAAGAGAGGCTCCTATCCCCTTACCCCCATCCCCGTGAGGCTGGGGGACACAAGAAGCGCTGAGCCAGAGCCAAGCCCTTTATCCGGGGCCTCCAAAGAAGACGAAAAACAACAGACCCCAGAGGCTTGCGTTTCTCCATCGTTTTACAAAGTTCTGCTTTGCCTGAGCCTCACAAAGCCCGGCTGTCTAGAAAGACAGTGATGAGTGTGGGCGTCCTGGTTTTCATGGGAGGAATGTGGGGCTTCCTAGGAGCTTTCTGTGTCCCCTGGGATGACCCCACGTGCCCAGGCGATACCCAGGATTATCAAATTCAGAAGTGGAAAGGCCCAAGGACCTTCTGTCCGTGCCCTCATTTCACAGAGTGGCGGCCCAGGGGAAGCAGTCGCCTGCCGGGTCACAGGGCCCTTGCCTGTGGCAGAGCCGAGGCCAGAAGCCAGGACCGTTCCCACCACATCTCTCTTCATTCTCACCTGCCCAAGACCCAGCCTGTTCCCTGGCCTCCAGGAGAAAGTGGCCCCTTGGCGAGGCCTCTTGCACATATGAACCTTCTGCAGCCTAGAGGATTACAGCCGCAGGGTGGGCCCTCCCTGGCCCGTAGCAACAATTATTCTGATCAGGCTGGGACATCATTGTCCCAAAGACAAAAGGATGACCTTTTGTGTCAAGGAGAAACACTCCCCAGGAATTATCTCTGAGTCCACACATCTGGGCGGACACACTTCTAAAGCTCTAATCCTGTTAGGGGATCAATCCTGCGAAGGCAGGGATTCATCTCAGCTCCTCTGCGGATCGGACTTGGATTTTAAAAACTAGAGGGGAAGGCAGATGTGGAAAATTCAAGGGAGGCACTGGCTCAGGGCAGGATAAGAAGTATTTGTGTGTGTGTGTATAAATATACCTAGCTTTATTGTTTTTCTGTTTTTTGAACATAATGCATTGCTTGTAAACACAAAATCAGAAGTACAAAAGAATACAATTCACTCATGGTTCTGCTTGCCAGAAATAAGCCATGTTTCTTTTTGTAGCTTCTCTCCTGAATACACAGTGGTACACAGAGACACACATGCTTTTCATGCCCAACAACAGAGTGGAAAATGTATCCACTTTGGTAAATAAGGGTTCCTGTAGGGCCCGGCCACGGCTGTGGTGGCTTCCTGGCATCCCACTGAATGAGCACAGGAGGAGTATTATTTAAGTAGTTCCCTATGGGTGATCATGGAGGTGGTCTCCAGAATTTTGCTTGGCAGTGCTGCCATGAACTTCCTTATACATCTTTATTTTTTTCCCCTTCCATTTATCTGCTAGTTTGCTTCAGTTACATCACTGAATCTGGAATTGGTGGATCCAAAGATACCCTCTCCTGCAAAAGGCTTTTAGGACCCTGACAATGGGGTGACAAACCCCATAGCCACTTCTTGAGCCCACAAAGGCACTCTCCTTACGCTCTAACTGGCTACCACGGTCTTTCTGACTTTTGCCAGTTGGACAGTTTAACAAAGTGGGACTCTTTTGGTTTGTTTTTATTTTATTTTCACTAATCAGATGCTTGTGCCAGGTGTTCCCAAAGCCTGATCAGCTGCTGCTGTTGGCATGGCCAAGACTCAGATTCCAGAAAACTCGAGACAAGGGCATTTTGATGGTTCTCCTGTATATATGTGCAGCACTTTGGAGTTTAGAAGACACTTTTCCTCATATTATCTAGCTGTGAAATGGGGACGAGCAAGCTCTCTGCATAGGGCTGCCCTGAGGATCAGAAATAAATTATATAGTGCTGCATTTTGTTTAATCAAAAGCATCACATAGCTTATATAAAATTTATATTTGTAAAAATATAAGCATATTTTTTATAGAGCACTATAGAGCTTCTAAAATATATGAATGCAGTCTATCTTATATGATTTCTAATAGTGAAATACTTGGAACTGTTTAACTATCTGACAAGAGAGGACTGGCTATAAGTAAATTATGCTCATCCCTGCAGTGGAATCTCTGCAGCCATAGAAACCGGCATTATCACACTGGAAATGGGCTCCCAGAGCATCGCTGGATGCGGTAAAACCAGCTTATACATCAGTGCGTCTGGTACAGGCCCACTTCCATCGATAACTATATGGAAACAGAACATAAATAAATACACCATGGACTAGCAGTAGTTATCTCTGAGCAGATGGAAATACGAGCGTTTAAAGATTTTTTGATTGCCTTTTCTGCTCTTTCTGAAATGGGCGTGCATTATTTATAGTAGGTTTGAAAGATAACGATGTCACTTTCGAACGAAAATAATGGGAATAAAGAAACGGGTACGGTAGTGTTCCATGATTGTTACTCACTTATATAAATATATAAACTATATATAATTATATATATTTATATAACGTCTATATAATATGTAATATATAATTATATATGTATTATTCACTTATATACATATATAATTATATATAATTATGTATATGATATATTTTATATATCATTACATAGTATATTATATATAATTGTATGTTATTCACTTTTAGAAATATATATAAACTATATATAATTATATAGTTCTATATTAGTATATTTTATATTATATACAATTATATATGGTATCCACTTGTATAAATATACGTATTAGCTATATATATATAAATATATATGTTAACTATATCTATAGGCAGCTGAACCTCACAGCCGCCTCGGGGAGACTTCTGGTCACGTGACCTTTAGGGAACCAGAGGTTGGGGCTTTAAGGCAGCAGTCGAGGCCCCGCCCCCGACCCCGCGCGAGGCCGTGTGGGCGGGTCCTGGGGGCAGGTCTGCGAGACCCGGATGACCACGCCTCCCACCCCCAAGGACCGTGCCCTTCCCGCGACCGAGCGGCCCCCGTCGCCCTTCTTGTCGCCCTGCAGGTTGCAAAAGCGTCCACTACGACCTGGTCTTCCTCCTGGACGCCTCCTCGAGCGTGGGCAAGGAGAACTTCGAGAAGGTCCGGCAGTGGGTGGCCAACCTGGTGGACACGTTCGAGGTGGGCCCGGACCGCACCCGCGTGGGCGTCGTGCACTACAGCGACCGGCCGACCACTGCCTTCGAGCTGGGCCGCTTCGGCTCACGGGCCGAGGTCAAGGCGGCGGCGCGGCAGCTGGCCTACCACGGCGGCCACACGCACACGGGCGACGCGCTGCGCTACGTCACGCGGCACAGCTTTGCGCCGTGGGCCGGCGGCCGCCCCGGGGACCGCGCCTTCAAGCAGGTGGCCATCCTGCTGACCGACGGCCGCAGCCAGGACCTGGTGCTGCCCGCCGCCGCTGCCGCGCACCGCGCGGGCATCCGCATCTTCGCCGTGGGCGTGGGCGAGGCGCTGCGGGAGGAGCTGGAGGAGATCGCCTCCGAGCCCAGGGCCGCGCACATCTTCCACGTGTCGGACTTCGACGCCATCGACAAGATCTGGGGCAAGCTGCGGCGCCGCCTGTGCGAGAGTGAGTAGGGACCCGCGCGCGGGGCGGGGCGGGGCGGGGCGGGACCCGGCTGCACCGCAGAGGGGGGCCCGAGGCCACCCGGCCAGCTCAGTAACTGAGAATTCCCCACCCCCAGTCCGGGCCCCTCACCCAGGGCCCTGCCCCGTGGGCCCCGCGTCCAGGGAGGCAGAGGTGGAAAGAAAATTAAAGAGAGCTGGGTTCTGAACCCCGCCCAGTCTGAGATACTCGGAGACTGGTTACGTCTCTTGAGTTGCAGCTTCAAGTCTGCAATGGGGACCATATCCACTGGCCTCCCAGGGCTGTTAAGTCAGAGCAGGTGCCTGCAGAGGCCTCGCCAGAATATCTGCACGCAGAGCTGAGAGATGTCGGGTCCTGCTTCTCTCCTGAGGGGTCGCAGTGAGAGGTCATGGAAGAACGGGGTCACAGACCGCCTTTGGGAACTGCCCGAGTCAGTCTGGGCAGGGCGTGACATGGTCAGATCTTTGTGCAGAATGGAATGCCGGCAGGCCAGCGGAGTCCGAGGAGCCCCCTGCTGGTCCCAGAGGCCAAGGGCTCTTGACCTGGTGCCCCCTGAGATCACCCGAGGCCTCCGAGTTATTTGCCTGGAATCTTGACTGTGGCTGGGGATGGAGGATGGGAGAGGAAGGAGTACGTGGGCGGAGGGGGCAGACAACGGGCAGAGATCCAGTGGCCCCTGGGGCTCTGACCTGGACGGCTGACCTCCAGGACCCTAGTGGGGTCATTCTGAGGCCAGCCCCCTCTCCAGGACAGGAGGGGTGAAGTGAGTTTCTCTTGTGCCAGCCTTTCTGCAGGTTCAGCCTCTGCCTGCTTCACTGGGGTGATATTTCCTCCTTGCCGGGTAACTTCTGCCTCCAGGGCCCAGGCTGGGGCAGGGAGCAGAGTGTCAGCCTCTGTCTTGCTGACTTCTCTGGGGGACTGCGCCCTGGGTGGGGCAGCCCAGAGGGTCGCACCTGGGCAGGGGCAGGGGCCTGGGGCAGTGGAGGAGGGACGGGCAGTGAGAGCAGCTGGCCAGAGAGGCAGGGGCCTTGTCCCAGGGCTGGGCCGGGCTTGCAGCTGACTCATATCTGAGACTGGATGCCCTCGGTTTCTTTACCGCTCTGCGGCTTTTTCTCTGCTTGCTTATTCATAGATACTTACTGGGGGTCTAATGTTTGTGTGGCCTCGTGCTGACTTCTGAGCCTATAGAAAAAGATACGACACAGCACCTGCCCTAAAGCTTTCCTAGTCTAGATGGTGGAAAAGACAGCAAAAAAGGAATGTGATGGGTGGGGTCCTGCTGTGGTTTTGGTGGATGGTGACCCTGAGAAGAGGGAGGGCTTCCTGGAGGAGGTGACACTTAGACGGTCTAGAAGACAGAGCGCGAGCTTCAGGATGAGGTGGCCGCACTTAGTCAATGAACTGGAAATGGCCAGAGGAAAGGAGCAGAGTGGAGGATGGTGGCTTTGTGTGATTGTCAAGGCCTAGATAAAGGAGGGCCTTGTGTGCAAGGCGAGGCATTGGAGGGTTCTTCGCAGGGCGTGACATGGTGAGATCATTATGCAGAATGGAATGCTGGCAGGACAGCAAGCAAAAGGGAGCCCCTTCACAAGACTGCTGGGGAAATTCAGAGAATGGTGGTGGGGTGGATGGCACATTGATGCCGAGGCCCATTTTACAGATGAGGAAATTGACGCCCAGAGGGCTGAGAGACAGTCACCCACTCTACAGTGTGCAATTCATTGGCCATAGACTTCCTTAGTGACTTCATTTGACCCTCATTACAACCTCCTAAGATACAGATGCTCTTCTTTTTGCTGCTGAGGGCATTTAGAATGCTGAGATCATGGGCTTCTGGGCCCTCAGCGGTAGGCTGGAGAGGTGATGGGGCCACACTGGGGAAGAGGAGGAAGGCAGAAGGAACAGCCCAGGCAGGGCCAGGCGAAGGCTGGATCTAGGTGCATATGCTCAAGAAATCCGGGCGGACAAGGGCCTGACGCTAGGTCACGGGCCTAGCCAAGGGGCAGACATCCAACGTGGTGGCTCAGGGTCCATGAGCGCCCAACTGCCATCCCAGAGCCTTGATCCAGGGACCTAGGAAGCAAGGCTGCTTCTAGACCCTACCCTCTGGCATTTCGTCATCCTGCCAGCCTGGGTTCAAACTGGTTCTGCATCTTGGCAGAGCAGAATCTAGATTTTGAAGAACTTCTGTGCCCAGGGGATGGTTTTGGGACTGGTTCCGACAACCCTGGAGAGGTCAGGTCACTGGGTCACGTTGCCCGGTTAATACAACGGCGGGGCTGGGCACAGGGTCCGGGCCTTCAGCCTCCGCATGCTGGCCTCATCCCCCTGTGCCCCCAGAACACAGATTTCAGCACCACTGACCTTGGGTCTGAGTCAGGGACGATGATCACAGGTAACAGAAAACCCCACTCTAACTTGCTTAAAGCGTAAAGCAAACTGACGTCACACAGGATGAAGAGGCCAGAGGTCAGGCAGCCTCGAGCGGTGAGACCAGGCCCTCTCACTCTCCCTGTTGCTAGGCTCTTCTTTCTTGGTGTTAATTCTGATCTTAGCTGATGTGTGTGTCGGGGTCCCGGCAGTGACCAGTGTTGACTGAAGAGATGCTGATGGGGGTTCTGTTTAGGGAAGACTGAGGTCACCGAGGGATGCCGAGGCACCGGGAACCAGCGGCAGGAGAAGCCAGCTGGTAGCAGGGATGGAAATGACGCTGGGGCCCGTGGGTGGGGAGGGCCTGCCCGTCAGGAGCTGTAGTCTCCTCACCTCAGGGAGGAGCACGGCTGCCCACTCCACCGTGACCCAGAGGGAGCGGGAAAGGAGCCCCTGCCTCACTCCCTGCCCGCTTGGCTGGCACTTCCCGTTGGCCTGACCTCATCCGACACCGGTCAGCAAAGGGGCCAGGTGATACGGTGACAGGGGCCAGCCTCCTGGGCTCAGAGCAAGACAGAGAAGGAGAGCAGGGGTGTGGGAGGGAAAAGGAGCTGCCAGCACAAGACAGCTCTGAGTGACCTCGGAGTCGCGAGAGTCCTTGGACCCAGGAGAGGAGAAGGTGACCCACAGGCCCGGGTTCAGTCTGACTGGAACGCCTGTAGGCCCTGCGACTGTTCCCAGCCCATCGCTGTGGCCTCCGAGTGGAAACAGGCTGACTATCTGGGGCCTAAACCACAGGACCCAGTTTGACGCTGGGGAGTGGAGTTAATTACCACCTCTCCTCCCTCAAGGAAAGGGGTCTGACCCAGGCAGCAACACCGGGGGCTGTACCCACGGGGAAAGGGCTGCAAGCCCACCCAGCCCGCCACACATCCACCGTGATAACATTAGGAGAAACCCACGATTCTCTCTAGACAGGCTTCTCCGAATGCCTGAATAGATGGAAGATTCAAGTTATTCTTAGTCATCTAAAGGGAATCCGTTTTGTAAATACAGCTGTAGGCTGAGAGGGTCTGCTCTGTTCTGGGGACAGAGGAAGCAAAATCTCCGCACAATTGCTTCAATTAGAAACAAAGCAAAACAAATAAAAGAGCTAACAGTAACGTAGTGGAAAGCACGTAGCAGATTAAATCAAGGAGCATCACAGCATCCGAACAGCTAGAAATCTTTTGGCACAGGGAGGGTACCTATGGGTGACCTCACGGCCTGAATCAGAGCTGTTCTGACAGGGGCTTCACGCTGATGATCTGGGAAATCGAAGACTAACAATGTGGGGTTTTGGTGTCATGATCAGTCCACCCAGCCCCCTCATTCGTTCATTCAACAGCCATAGTGGATTCACGCTAATCCGTTCATTCATTCAACTTCAACCCAACCACGTGTTGTAAGCATTGGTTCAGTTCAGTGCATCCATCCATCCATTCGTTCGTTCGCTCATTCATTCAGCAATCACACATGAGTGAGTCCTCCGCTGGGCACACGCCAGGTGCCCGGGATGCAGTGATGGACCTGATCTTCTTTTGTCCTTGAGAAGCTTTTATCTGCTGGAGGCAGCGGGAAAGTGACAGATTATGACACCATGGACTGCCTGCTGGTTACCACCTGCCACTGGAAATTGCTGTTAGTTTATCTGCCTAGGAGCTGCCTTCACATATAAGAATATAAGCTTCACGAGGGAAAGTCTGTTTCTTGCGGTGCCAGTGCCTGAAACAGAGCCTGGTATGTAGGAGGAGCTGCCTAAATATTGTTTAAAAGAAATCAAGAGCAGCGGCCTGGCAGTTAGTTCTGTGCTTGCTATTGTACTTGTTGTGCTGTGCACATCAGAAGCACTCACGCAATGATCTACTGCCTCCCAAATGCAAAGAATAAGAGTATTCAGCAAATCTGAACTCATAGCCAGCAATAACTGAGTGTTTCACTTGTGCGTATTTTGGTAAGCAGAGACAAACGGTTGGATTTTTTTTTTTCCCCTTTAAAAACAAAACCTTTATTTTTTTAAACATCTTTATTGGAATATAATTGTTTTACAATGGTGTGTTAGTTTCTGCTTTATAAGAAAGTGAATCAGCTATACATATACATATATCCCCATATGTCCTCTCTCTTGTGTCTCCCTCCCACCCCTCTAGGTGGTCACAAAGCACCAAGCTGATCTCCCTGTGCTTTGTGGCTGCTTCCCACTAGCTATCTGTTTTATATTTGGTAGTGTATATATGTCCATGCCACTCTCTCACTTCGTCCCAGCTTACCCTTCCCCCTCCCCGTGTCCTCAAGTCCATTCTCTGCGTCTGCGTCTTTATTCCTGTCCTGCAATGGTTCTTCAGAACCTTTTTTTTTTAGATTCCGTATATGTGTTAGCATACATATTTCTTTTTCTCTTTCTGACTTACTTCACTCTGTATGACAGACTCTAGGTCCGTCCACCTCACTACAAATAACTCGATTTCATTTCTTTTTATGGCTGAGTAATATTCCACTGTATACATGTGCCACATCTTCTTTATCCATTCATCTGTCGATGGACACTTAGGTTGCTTCCATGTCCTGGCTATTGTAAATAGTGCTGCAATGAACACTGTGGTACATGGCTCTTTTTGAATTATGGTTTTCTCAGGGTATATGCCCAGTAGTGGGATTGCTGGGTTTTATGGTAGTTCTATTTTTAGTTTTTTAAGGAAGCTCCATACTGTTCTGCATAGTGGCTGTATCAATTTACATTCCCACCAACAGGGCAAGAGGGTTCCCTTTTCTCCACACCCTCTTCAGCATTTATTGTTTGTAGCTTTTTTGATGATGACCATTCTGACTGGTGTGAGGTGATGCCTCGTTGTAGTTTTTTTTTTTTTTTTTTAAACTGGAGGACTGTATTTGTGATCAATTGTTTTTTTTTGTTTGTTTGTTTTTGGTTTTTTAAAAATTAATTAATTAATTTATTTATTTTTGGCTGTGTTGGGTCTTCGTTTCTGTGCGAGGGCTTTCTCTACTTGTGGCGAGCGGGGGCCATTCTTCATCGCGGTGCACGGACCTCTCACTATCGCGGCCTCTCTTGTTGGGGAGCACAGGCTCCAGACGCGCAGGCTCAGTAATGTGGCTCACGGGCCCAGTTGCTCCGCGGCATGTGGGATCTTCCCAGACCAGGGCTCGAACCTGTGTCCCCTGCATTGGCAGGCGGATTCTCAACCACTGCACCACCAGGGAAGCCCCTCGTTGTAGTTTTGACTTGCATTTCTCTAATGATTAGCGATGTTGAGCATCCTTTCATGTGTGTGTTGGCAATCTGTACATCTTCTTTGGAGAAATGTCTGTTTGGAATTTGAAGGCTGGTGAGGGTCTGGAGGAGGCAGGCCGGGATGAGCTGAATCTTCCCATGACAGGACAGATGCGGAGGAAGAGGGCCCTGACCCGGCTCCCTGGGCGGTAAACAGCACTGAGAGAGTCTGCTGTTCTCTGGGCACCAAAGGCTCTGAAGGCTGATGAGGGTCTTTGCGTTACACTCTCGCTCTGTCCCCACCCAGCCCGGTTGGCGGGGCCGGGGGGCGGGTGTCCCTGCTGGTGTTTTGCACGTGGGGAAGCCACCAGTGCTCTAGACCCGTGCCGGCCATCGCATGTGGGCACTGACCAATCTGGGGCTGGTCTGAACTGAGAAGTGCTGTGAGTGACATACACGCCAGATTTTGTGGACGTGGCATGAAAAAGAGAGTAAAGCATCTCATGCATATTTTTTATATATATTGATTACATATTTAAATGATAATATTTTGGAAATTTAGGGTTTATACAATATATTCCTAAAATCAATCTCACCTGGTTCTTTCTACTTTTTAGAAATTGCAGCTCCTAGAAGATCTAACTTTACGTATGACGCTTACCTGTGAGGCTCTTCTCCTCCTCTGCTTCCTCCTCCTTTTCCCTTTTTCTTCTTCTGTGATGCTGGTGCTGCAGACGGAAAACTGAGGTTTGGTCGCTTCTAGAGCCCATGCTTTCCAGCCAGCTTGGCTACAGGAGGGAGGAAGGGCAGTTCTGGGGGACAGAGGGGAAGCTGAGTCCCAGGTCAGTGCACAGGAAGCGAGGGGCCAGTGCGGCGGCCCCGCTCCTGAGGCAGCACAGGCTGGGGTCTGGAGGCAGTGGCTGGTCTGGCCTGGAAGCCCAGCTGGGAGTGACAGTGTGAGCAGAGGAGGGGTGACCTGGGGACAGGACCAGGCCTGGGATTGGGCAGCGCTTCTTCAGGGTGGCCATTGCGGAAGCTTCTCTTTGTCCAGATTGCTCCTGGACCACCCGTGGACCTGACCTGTCCTTTTCCTCAGGCCTCAGGATGCCGTCGTTCACCACTGCTTAGAGCAGAATTCCTGGGCATATCTTGCTTCCTAAGTCATAGCTGCAAATAGGATAGCTTAGTGCTACCAGTTGATTTTTCTCTAACACATTTATGGCTTACCCTGTGTGTCCATCCGTTCTCAGAAGTAATGTGCACGACACTTACGTTGGCGTTGATACCTTAGCCACTCCTGATTGGTCGGTGAGGTGGCTGCTTAGGATCCCTCCCCGAGGAGGCCCCACCGGCAGGGAGCAGAGCTGGGAGTTTAACCCCGTTCTGTTTGAGCGCAGGGCCTGAGTTCTTTCTGGTCACCGTGGCTGTTTAGGAAGCACGTTTAAATCCACCGCGGCATTGAAGCCTCACCCCAGCCCCCTAAATCAGTTTTCTGCTTTTTCCTCTTCTGTTGCTGATGGCACTGAGGGGCTGAGTGGCTTCTCCGGGATCACAGGGAACCAGGCTTTCAGCTCTTCACATAGCTCAGAATCTGCTGCCTGCGAGTCTGAGTTTTTTCAAGCTATCCTTCCGTAATCCTGTTGGATGTCTAATTATTGAGCCCGCCCAGTGCCTGGCCCAGGCCTGGCTCACGCACGGTGACCAGTGGCTGTTTGCTGAAGTGACAAATGAAGCTCACTGTACTTGAAGAAATCATCATCCCTGTTCCGTAAACGAAAGATCACGTGCACGCCTAGGAGTGGCATAGCGACAGCAGCAGCAGCAGTCACGCACGGCAGTGTCATCAGAGATGCATTTTCTAGCATCGCGACTCCCGTGGCCTCACCCAGTGGCCTCCCCTGAGATCTGCTCTGGCCCGTGGCTCGCTGTCCCCCTGGCCTTGGGCTCATCCAGGGAAGCACCTCCGTGTCACGGCATCAGTTCCTGCCCCTCTGTGACCTGATGAGGTTCCCAGGGGACCGGACCTCAGCCTGGCTTCCCGCAGGGCGTGGGGCGGAGGCCCAGCCCCAGAGCCTCGTCTGTAATTAAGAGCTTTCTCTCCCCCAGGCTCAGTCGCGGCCACGAAACAACCTTTATATAGCCGGTGGTGTGGCTGTCAGTGAGCTTGTGGCATGCCAGTGGCCGCAGCTGGGGGAGCCTCTGCCTACTTCTATTTTGGGGACACTGTTTGTGGCCCTGACTCCCCTCTGCCTGCCCTTTAGCCCTGGGGTGTTAGTGTGGATGAGGGCACAGAAGCGGCCCCTTGTGCCTCTCTGGTTCATGACACAAAGCCTCCCTCTCTCTCTGTGTGTTGTGTGTCCATGTGCTGTTCCAGTGAGTTTTGTCTACTGGATGCAATACTTTCCACGACGACACAGAGAGAGAGAGAGAGAGAGAGAGAGAGAGGGAGAGAGAGGAGAGGGAGAGAGAGAGAGAGGGAGAGAGAGAGAGGGAGAGAGAGAGAGAGGGAGAGAGAGAGAGAGGGAGAGAGAGAGAGAGGGAGAGAGAGAGAGGGAGAGAGAGAGGCTTGTTTGGTGTGAGGCGGGGATGGATTTTATTGTTCTCCTGCAGTTCACACTGGAAAAACGTCGGCATCTCTACCCCAGCCGCGCGTTCTGAGAGTGCGTGACTCTGCGTGTGTCCCCCGCCACTCCGAGGAGAGTCTCAGCTTCCTGTACTGGTTAGACCCGCTCACAGATTCAGCCGCTGTGATCGTAAGTGAGGTCCGTCTGCGGGCGGGTGCCGAGATTCCTTGAGAGGCTCTTTCTTGCTTTTGACTGTGGCTGTCACAGACCACTGCACCTTCAGATGAGGGAATCGTTAGGTTCGCTTGAAAATTTGTTCTATGCTTTTTTCTTCTTGTAGCAGAAAACAGTTTGAGTAAATAACACAACTTATTTGTGTCACTGGGACCAGGCTAGATAGACCTTGCAGGACACCAGCTCACAGCGGTTCAGGTCTCAGGGGTCTTTACTGCACTGTTGGCTTTTTCTTCAGCACAGATTGTTTGTTCCCCTCTTATCTCCCAGACATTGTTGTGAGGCGAGGGGATCACGATGGTGAATGATTCACCTGCGATCCTGCTTTTAGGGCAATACTTTCCAGAAAGGAAGGGAGATGGAGAAAAAAAAAAATCAAGTAAGCGGGAAGGTGATTTCATAGCGTGGTAAGTGCTTTGAAGGGAGTAGAGCAGGGCCATGTGACAAAGGGTCTCAGGTGGGAGGTTTAGGAAGACCTGAGTTGATCCAGGAAAAGATCCATGGGCCCAGAGTTCCAGGGAGAGGCAAGTGCCAAAGCCAAGGGCCTGCAGGAGGCGTGGTCCTGATGCTGGAGGAGCAGGTGCCGGGGGCCAGGCTGGCGGCAGGGGCAGTCACAGTGCCCACGAGGGGAGCGTTGTTACCGCCCCCACTGTCGGGGGCACATGTCGAGGGCTTAGCTCTGCAGCTCAACTCTCCCAAGTCCACATGCCAGGAGGAGGCCAGGAACCAGCCAGAAGCAGAGCGCACCTCAACCCCCTGGAATAGGCTGTCCCCTCGACGGCCCAGAGATAACACCCACGGGGAGCCTGGGGCTGGCTGTTGGCATGTCTGGGTGGCGTGTCCAGCCTGGGAGTTTCTTTGGGTCCGTCTCCCTCAGGACCTGAGTCTCGTAGTCATCAGAGAGGGGACAGCCCTGCTGGTGGCCTTGTCCCCAGTGACCAAGTCCTCCTGTCCCCACCCCTGTCTCCATCCCCACGTCCCTCTGCGTGGCCTGGAGACTCAGAGGTGAACTCAGCACACACATACGTGCGTGCGTGCCTGTGCACATACACCACACATACCCCCCCCCCCCCATAAATCGTACATACCCTCTCACACACACACATGTATCTGGGAGCACGTGTTCCCACGAGGCGACCCGCCCAGCTCGTCCTCTGGGTGAGCCTGAAGCCCGGGCAGAATCAGCGGCCGCCTCAGCTGTGGGTTAGGAGCTGCCACGCGGATGCCTGTGGCCTGGCTCTCGGGGCCACACCAGCCTCAGGAAGCAGGGCTGGGGCCCCGCCCTCGGCCCAGAGGTCACTGGGAGCGCCTCCCGGGTAAACTTGTCATGACTGAGGTCACCCCCTGGAAATAGTCATCGGGTTACTGAATTCTGATTATGTGCTGGGGAATTTTATTAGAAAATTACTGAAAGTGATGGAAAACTAAACCCCACCCATCGTTAATTTTTCATTTGTGTGCATCAAGGAAGAAGAAATAGTCTCCCAGCTCTGCCCGGCCAGGCCCAAGCCTGACGAGGCCCCTGCCTGACTCCTTTCTCGGCTGCATCTGCGTGACCCCCTGTAAAAACCCCAGCTCTTCTGCCTCCAGCCTCCGCTGGTCCAGGGGACGCGGCTCATCTCGTCCACGCTTTCTAGCCCGTGTGTCCCGCTCCACGTGAGGGGCAGGCGCCCTCGTGTCCTGAGTTCTCCCCAGCCTGCCCGTCGCTCTCTCTGCTTCTGGGTTCTGGTTTCTCATGGCGGCAGCGCTTTTAGTACTGAGCTCCGTGGGGATTTGTCCCGGCAGGTGCATTCCCAGAGGAGGTTTGCACGTGCACCGTGATTCCCACAGTGCAGCCCGTGGGCTGGCGGCGGAGGCCGTGGCGCATGCTGGTTCAGCCCCAGCGCCTGCAGCGGCCCAGCCCTGCCTCCTCTCGCTGGGTGAAGCTTCAGGCCAGTTCCCTAACCTCTTTCTGCCTTGCATGTTCATTGGTACAAAGAGGATGATGGTGACATTTCCACCTTGTAGAGTGTTGTGAAGATCTAAGGGTTGGGACGTGGAAAATGCGTAGCACAGTGGTGGCCCTGAGCACACGCTCTACAACTGTCTGCTCTTACCATGTACCTTCGTGGTGTGTATGATTTTTATGTATGTCTACATTTTCATCTGTCTCTATCTGTATGTGTATATGTGTATGTATATATTACTTTTCAGAAAGGTGACTGAGCTTATACGCTTCACTTAAGGCAGTATTTCTCGACCTCCTTTTGAGGGAACCTATACAGTAAGTCTCCTGCACACAAACAGGTTCCGTTCCGAGAGCGCGTTCGTAAGTCCAGTTTGTTCGTTAAGTCCAACAAAGTTGGGCTAGGTACCCAACTAACACAATCGGCTATACAGTACTGTACTGTAATAGGTTTATAATACTTTTCACACAAGTAATACATAAAAACAAACAAACACAAAAGATAAAACATTGTTAATCTTACAGTACAGTACCTGGAAAAGTACAGTAGTACAGTACAGCAGCTGGCATACAGGGGCTGGCATCATCGGGTGAACAGGCCAGAAGAGTTACTGACTGGAGGAGGGAGAGGAGGTGGGAGATGGTAGAGCTGAAGGATCGTCAGCGATAGGAGGTGGAGGGCAAGCTACCATTTCACTCACGCATGACGCTGATGGCACAGGTTCTGGCTCCTTGCTGGAACCAGATGCGCGTTTGCATCTTTGGAAGTTCGCAACTTGAAGGTTTACTGTAGGGGACTTGCTGTATAAGTGTTTTTTTCCCTCTAATTGCCTCCTTCTCTGGAATTGTAATACCACACCTAACTGTCAATCTGTTTATGCTGTTGGGTAAGGTTGAACTTTGGAGAGCCGCAGACCGTTGAAATCGCTAAGGGTTTTTTTTACCCGCTCCCTCAAAGCCAGTTTTACCTCCTTGGAGGCAATATTACCCCCTTTGAGAATGCATAATTTCGGGCATGTGAGAGGATTACAGGATGCGAGTTCAGGGAAGGCCTGAGTTCGTATCCTGCCCTCTGTCCCTCGGGAGCTGCGATGATGCAGCCTCAGGGTTCAGCGGATGGACTGAGGTCTAAAAGCCCCAGTTAAATACAGGTTTCCCTGTTTGACAGATTACTTTTTTAAGCTTTAGTTTTCCCTGTAAATGAAGACAGTAATATATGACTGCCTGCTTTCTAGAGCCAAGAGAACACGCACATAAAAGGCTCCCTTTGTAGCCTGGCACAGAGTTAGTGCCCATCATAATTCAGGCGCAGCACTGCCAGGACCTCTTATCTGTGGCACGGGGGCTGGATGGAATCCCAGCTCTGCCGTCTGCCAGCTGGGGGGTTCCTGGGCTGGAGTGTGCACCTGCCTGAGCCTTGGTCTCCTTATCTGTAAAATTGTGGTATTTACCAATCTGGTGAATAATTTACTGTGGTTCTTACTGTTTTTATTGTGCTGTTATTATCATACTTAATATTTTTATGGCAAATCTGTATAAAAAATGTCAAAAACCGAAGTTCCCAGACATGACATGACTGGATCTGAGCTCCCCGTCACAGGAGGGAATCAAGCAGAGTCTAGAAGTTCATCTGCTGTGAGTTCTGTAAAGGAAACTGGCCTGTCCAGGAAGGCGAGACTGTCCTTGATCTAGCGCACGGGGTGCCAAACCCCTCCCCACAGGCCACATCCCACCAGGCAGAACGTTTTACACACTGAGTTTTATTGGAAGATGTACTTCACGTCAGCTTCTTTACACGTTGTCTGTGGCTCTGTCGGCACAGCCGCCAGCTGAGTAGTTGTGACAGAGACCACGTGGCCCACAAGATCTGAAGTATCTACCGTCTGGCTCTTGAAGAGAAGAAGATTGCCGACCCCTGATAGTGGGTTCTGACGTGATGGCTGGGAATCTGAAGTCGCTGCCACTAACTCCTGGGGTGACCCTGGAGAGGGTGTCCCATGGAGTGCTGAGTGGGGTGGGTGGGGACCCTCCTGGAGGCCCCTTCCCTTCTGTGTCTCCACCACCGTCCTGCGTAATCCCCTCCCCTGTCCGTGTGCCATTGCATTACGGGTGCCTTCTCATCTTGTCAGTTTTAGGGGCGACCCATGTATCCTAGAAAGTCCTCCTACCATCCCAGGTCTTGGACGAGGATTCATGCGCCGAGTGGGACTAGAAAGGACTTTGAAGGGCAGCTGTGAACGTGTGTCCTCCCTTTGCCACTGCCCGGCTGTGGGGCCGGTGCCAGCCACGGCGCTCTTTGTGCCTGGTAGCATCCCAGGCAGAGAATGCATCCACGTAGGCGTGACCGTCTCGTTTACTGGTATCCTCATGCAAGGAATTCCAGCTCAGGGAGGTTCGACTGCATTTCCCACAGTGGCTTTCGTTTTGAGTTGATAAAGGGATAAAATATAGTGGCCACAGTGAAATTGGCACTTGCAAAATGTATACACGCGTATACACAGTCTGTATATAAATATACGTCTGTATAGTTAAATACATGGAGAAATTCTGCATTTCTGAGTGTCTCTCACATCCTGCAGTGAACCTTGTCCTGGCCGAACTGGATTCACACTTGCGAGAGGGCGAGCGGGGCACGGGGCTTACACGATGTCTGGGGCTTTCCAAGAAGTGTGGCTGATTAATTGCGATGCTTCTGATAACAGCCTCACGCTTCGTGGAAGCCTGAAGGAAAACAGTTGTCAAAGCAGTGTGTTCTCCGTGACTTGTTCTGCTGTAAAATATGTCTGTCTTTGTCCGTTTAATTACACAGACTCTGGTTTCTTTGCGTTTATCCATATACAAACACAAGCAGAAACACACACAAAGTCACGCACACACAGGCACACAGACACAGTCACCCATGCCCACTCATACATACACGGGTGTACACATGTGCCCCCTCCCCCCCATACACACACACACACACACACACACACACACACACACACGTGAACCTAGACGGGGCGGTCAGCACAGCAAAAACCCCTCCCTCCTGCCCCTCACCCTGGAACAGGCTACATGCAGCTGCTTAGAAAAATAGAGCTGTATTAAAAATCAGTGCCTTTTGAGTGTCTGTCTGCGCTTGTGAAATACCTACTCTTATTTTCTGGAAGTAGCCAATTTTGCTTGATCTAGTAACGGACACATAGTGCGTTTTTGTTTGCTTGTTTTCAGTAAAGGCTCCTGTTCTTTGCATCAGTCCAACAACCAGGATAAGTGTAAGGATAAGTGACCAAAGAGGGGACAGTGATGACTGGTGCTCTTGGAGGGTCCCTGAGGGGCCCGGCCTGGGTGTTTCCCGCTGCGCCCGCGTCTGCCTTGGGCCCCAGACTCTGCCCTGTGCTCGGGTTGGGCTGCCCACGAGGCACCCATGGGCCAGAGCAGCCTGTGCTGGCGGAGGGAGTGGAACCCTCAGTTACAGGAGGTCGGGATGCAGGGCTGATCACCTCCAGTGACCTCTGCTCGCCTTGACGGAACCCCGCGCGGCACGGGCGCGGCGCTGACCCGTGAGCCTGGGGCAGGAGAGCAAAAGGAAGCCTGCCTGCTGTGCAGTCTGTGTTTATAAGTCACCCGTCAAGTGTAAAAACTGTCCCGGGAAACACGTCCCATCCCCCTAGCGTGGGCCTGGGAGACGGGTGGTACCTCCCCTTCCAGTGGCATCCAGGACACGGCGGCCCGGGAGGGTCACACCCTGGCCCCAGTCCACCCAGCCCCCTTCTCTTCACACGTCCTGTTCACTTGGGCTTGACTCATGGGGGCCTCATGGGGGCAAGGACACCCCAGGATATGAGGTCAAGCTCTGTCCACAAACCCCACATGCGGTTGCCCCTCACAGCCCCTGGGCCCGGGGATTGCATGATCCACTCGGGAGAGCAGGCGGGCAACCGCTGTACCTCTGGAAGTGGAAGTGGGCTGCTTGGGCGAGAAAGTCCAGAGTGGTTTAGAAGAGGAGCATGGGGTCTGAGTGGGTGTGGTCCCTTGGCCTGTCCTCCCCCTCTGTTTTCTCTTTGTCTCCTTTTTGTCAGGGAGGCAACAAAATGGGGTTGAAAGAATATGCTTTCTGAGATACAGCAGGCCTGGGTTGTAAACCCAGCTCTGCTGTCTACCGGCTGTGTGGATGTGGGCAGGACACATCTCCCCCATGGGTATGTGGCAAAGAGTCCGCAACTGTCTGTGGATCCTGAGACCCGAGTTAAGTCTAGGCCCGGTCCCCACGTGCCCCACTTCAGAGAGGCCTCGGCCAGAGCCCAGAGAAAGCAAAGCCGCCTTTCGGAGTCCAGCCCAGCGAGCCCCGGTGCCCACTCCCACGGTCTCACACCTCCTCCCTGTCCCGGATGCAAAAATCTTGGCCTAGAAAGTGAAAATAACCAGTTCAGCACTGTTTCTTTGCACACTGGAACTTAGAGGTAAGATGGACTGCAGTGACCTTGATCCGTTGAGACCAGGCCCCAGACACCAGCGCTGAAGAGGTGCTGGGGTCACAGGGAGAGCGGCCCAGGCCGGCTGGGGTCTGGATTGACGCCCGGAGTCCGCTTCTCCCCCTCCTCCTTGCTCTGCATGAACTTGACGCCGTAGCCCACCTTCAGGGAGGGATGACCAGAAACGTCTAATTAGGATCCCTGGCTCAGCAACTGAGGATTCCAGTGTCAAACAGTCAGCCTCTGCAGCATTTTCCGTTGTCACTGGGCGGATGAGCAGGGCCTGGCCAGTGGTGTCCAGCATGATGTCCACGAGACTGTTGTTGGTTGGAGGCCACGAAGGGCCTTGAGCTTAAAAAAAAAAAAAGCAGCCAGTAAGCCTGTAGTGAACATGCAGATCTTTTAAAATTCTGAGCTATAGAGAATTTTCTTCCTCCTTCCCTCCCTTCCTCCCTCCCTCCCTCTCCCTCTCTTTTTTTTTTTTCTCTGTTTTCATCTCAACTTCTGAGGCCCAGCAGTTTGTATCATAGGTCAGTGCTTGGATGTTTAGGCTGATGGACCTTGGCTTGAAGTCCTGTGTTTGCCATTTTCATCTCTTTACTTGTTACCTCTGTGCTTGGCTTCCTCATCTGTAGAATGGGTGCACCAGTCCCACCTTCTCCCATGAAAATTAAATATGTTAAAGTACGAAAGTGCTTCCAGCAGCGCCTGGTACAGAGCAGGTGCCGGGCACTTGTCCTTGAGGAGGCACCTGGGTGCTCTGACTCTCAGTGTCCTTGTCTGAAACACAGGGATGAGAAAACCCACTTGGTGGCTTTGTTACAGCACTTTACTCGTGGGTCCAGGACATTTTTTTTTTTTTTTTTTTGGTCCAGGAAATCTTGATGAAATGCTGTCTGTGAGCTGGAAACTGTGACTGCGGGTCAGGGGCGTCTGGGAGTTCGTGGAATAAACATACCCTCTATCTCAGGGGAGAACAAAACCATAGAAGAAACACTGAAACATAAGTGAAAATTCTAGCAGGAAATTTTAGTAGGTGCCCTGTCAGACATAACCAGGGAGGCTAAGAACAAACAAGAAAGAGGGGAATTTGCTGTAGGTCTGGTGGTTTGGGGGCCCTCTGAGGACACACCAGGAAGAAGGCCCAGAAAGAGAATTCCAGGCAGAGGAAACTTTCTATAAAGGAACGGGATCGGGGTTACATAAAGGAACTGAGAAACCAGGGAGCCTGTGCCCTGGAGCAGGTCGGGGAGGGACAGGATGAGACTGGGGGCAGAGGCCAGCTCCTGGATGGAGTCGTGTGTCTGTGGGAGGCGTTGGGAGTTTTATTCTGAGTTGAATGCCAAGCCGTTGAAGACTTTGTTTCATTTTACATTTAATAGTGAGACATAGGCAACCTTCCGAAAGGCGTATCTGAAGTGTCCAGCTTGGTGAATGTTGACACACGGCCTGTACCCTTCTGTCCGGAGCACGGCAGCTTCACTCTCCAGGCGCGGCGTCGGCAGGGGCAGCAGAGCCCGGGCCGCGGGTGGGGATCCACAGCCGGGGACCCCCAGAGGAGGCGGCCGTGTGCCGTGGGCGCCCGGGGTGGGGATGGGAGAGCGCGTGGGCGGTGCCCCGTCCGGAGTGTGTGCGCTGGACGTCCCCACCCTTGCCCCAGGCCTCAGCCCCGTCTCCGGTTACAGCTCTGCCTTCACCGCTGGACTTGCCGGGGAGGGGCGGGCGGGGGGAGCCAGGCCACACCGCTGCCCCGCGTTGCCATCTGGCCGTGACCCTCCCCCGGGTCCCCGCAGGAACGCAGCCAGTGGCCGTCCCAGGAGCCCACCTCCACCAGCCCTCGGGCAGAGGGGCCAGGAGCAAAGGAGCATCAGGACTGGCTAGTTCCACCCCTGTCCAGTGGCCTGGGACCTGGTGAAGAGGTCCCCACCTTGCTGCCTGCTCCCACAGGCGTTCAGGGGCCTGACGCAGGACGGCTGAGCTCGGCCCCGCTGCCTCTGGGGGCTCCTGTCCCTGTGGCCTGCCTCGGTCACCGGAGCTCTGATTCTGAGGACACGACCCTGAGTCCGGGCACGGTCTGATCCAGGCCACATGCTGATGGAGAGGACGTGGCCGCAAGTACACAGAGTAAATAGCGCCGCATGTTGTTTGCCCATCTCCCGTGAGAAGCACAGACACCGCAGGGGCCGGGGATGTGCCTGTGCGGAGACGTGGGGCTCCCTTGGCCAGTCCTGTGCTTTCCTGAGACGGAGGGGAGAGGTGGTCAGTCCTGGTCAGCGCTGCGGTCACGCAGGTCAGCGCTGCCCCCGGAGCCAAGGCTCCTGAGGCCTCTTCCCACCGTGGGCTCCCCTTCTCCCCGCGCCTTCCCGGCAGAAGGCCTCAGCTCCTCTCCATGGGCCACAGGGAAGTCTCGTCAACCCTTCCGTGCGTTCACGTGATAAATTCCCATTTTGCCACTTATTTGGTTTTATATTTCTCCACCTGCTCTGAACCCACGTGGGAGGAGGGAGGGCGCTGCTTTGCCTCGTTTCTCTTCCCTGCTCAGCAGCCCGCTCCCTCGGGACCCTGCGCCATGGGAGAGAGCCTTGGGGATGCCCCTCCCGCCTCTGGTCCAGCGGGAGCTCCGGGTTCCTGGGAAGGATGGCAGGCTGGGTCCGGGTGATGCTTCACTCAGCACCCGAGTCCTGGGGTGAGTGGTCAGGAGGAGGAGGACGTGAGTGGGTGAGATCACGGCGGCCTTGGCACCGAGTCTGGCGCTTCGTGTGCTTTCTCTTGTCCAGTGCCTGTCAGGACCCTGAAGGGTAGATACTGAGAGTGCGGATTCAGTTCTAGAATGGAGCAGACAAGCCTCAGAGGGTTGGAAAAGACGGTGCCAGGCACAGAAAGCACAGGTTCACCCCCACGAGGCCTTTCCTCCTTGGCCGTCCACACGGCAGCTGCTGTAGTGCAAAGCGGGGTGATGCTGGAGTGAGACGCGCCTGGGCTTGAGCTCTGGGTCCCTGGTTATGAACTCTGTTACTCGGCGGGCCGGTCTCTTAATCCTGTAACCTGAAAGGCTCCCTCCTCTGGACCTCCGGGCCTCCTCTTTGCCCCTCCTGCCCCACCAGCGTCCCCTTCTCAGCCTCCTTTGCTGGTCAGTTCTCATGTCCCAACATGTAAAGCTGGAGGCCGGGACCTACCCTGGGACCTCTTCTCTCCTCTGTCTCCATCTCTGAACCATCTCTTCCACTCCCAGCGCGTTAAAGCCTGTCTACAAAGGAGCAACTCCCAAATCAAAAGCCAGGAGCTTTGTTTTGGAGGCTGAAGGCCAGGCTCACAGATCCGGTTGCTTGCTAGGTGTCTAAGAGACATCTCAAACTTGAAGCGTCGGAAACTGGACTTGTGTTTTCTGGTTCCAAATGGATTCTTCCTGCAGGGTTCCATGTGCTCAGGACAGAACATTCTTTCTTTCTGGGACACTCTTCACCCATTCGGCCACCAGCCTGCCCGCTCTGCTTTCCAGAGAGACCGGGGTCTGAGCACCCCTCCCTGCTTCGCCCCCGCCGCGTGGCTCGAAGCCGCCAGTGTCCACTGCGGTAGCCTCCTCACCTGTCCGTCCACCTCCACCCCTGCCCGCCAGCGTCAGGCCCCCAGGCAGAGGGGCACCTCCTGCCAGGACCCATCACCCCCCCGCCCCTCCCGCCCCTGCCCCCTGCTCCACCTCGTCTCCCTGTGTGCCATTCTGGCCATGGTGTCCATGCTCCCCGACCCTCGGGCCCGGGCCTGCACCCCCGATGGGTCACCCTCCTCCCGCTCTCACCTACTCGCCTCTGACTCATCCCTCAAATCTCAGTGGAGACACCCTTTGATCCCACTGTTTTCATCCCCCCACTGGCCTCAGTACCTTTCAGGGGTTATAATCACAGAGTTCTTGGAGACATCTAGGCCTTACTTGACCAGTTTCCATCTTGTCTGCTGGACGGCAGCTCCCTGAGCTCTGTGGGCCCCTTAGCGTGTGCCCTGGCTCGGCTCAGCGCCAGGTGCGTGGCAGGCACTCGTCGGACGTGGCGCGAAGGGAAGGAGGTTTGCGTTTAGGTGCTTCTCAGACACCAGGCGCTAAAGGTCACTGCTAGGCTGAGCTGGGCCCTGGCACCTGTTCAGGCTGGCCGAGGGCTCTGCCTACCTCCTGCCGTCCCACTGCCCCAGGCTCCTCTTGCCAGTCCTACAGGAGGTCCTCGCAGTCTCTGGTGACACCTACTGGTGCTCTGCCCACGGGACAGTCCCCAGGAGGGAAAGAGGTCCAAGTAGCCCGGGACAATCGAAACCACGCCCTCTTCGCAGGAGTCTCACTGCCCCTGGCCTGGATCACGGCCCCCTTGTATCTGGGCAGCGCCATCTCTTTCCTGCCCTGAATTACAGACGCCGCTTAGGGTTAGGAGGCTTCCGCTGACCCACCTCTCCTGTCTCCACGCCCTGGGCTGTGCTGCAGGGCTCGGTCCCCCTCCCACCTCTGCGCCCGAGAGCCCCTTCCTCCTCAGGGCTCTGCCCTCGCTGGGACCTTCTTCCCTTTGCTCGTCCCGTGGCTGCTCACGCCCTTCTTAGCTCTCAGCCCGGAGCTCACCCAGCCAGGAGGTCTTCGCAGGCCGGCGCACCCCACGTGCATCCTGGCCCCCACGTCACCGACGTGTCCCCAGCGGCACTGATCACTCGTGGCAGCTGGCTCGCTTCCCTGTGTCTGTCTCTGCGTTTCCTCTCTGCCCTCTCCTCTGTCTGGCTCGTCCCTCCAACAGGGCGGGGCCCCCTCGTCTGCGTGTTTACACGTTTGCTCCTTATGGCAGGTCGTATGGGTCGGGCGCTGTGCAAATACGTGTTGGCTGAATGAGTGAAGGAACGAACAAGCTCGTATTGGGTGCCGGGCATCAGGCCGTGAACTCCTCATCCACTGGTTCATTTAGTCTTCAGGATGACCTTGGATGGGGAAAAATCCCACAAACTTTTACGCCTGTTTCTGGGTCTGGAAACAGACACAGGAGGAGAAACTGACGTGGGTGGTGGGTGTCTGCAGGCTCCAGACCTTGCCCCTCCCCAGCCTTGGGGAGCACTTCCTCCTCTGGCCCCATCCCCGCTTCACTGTACCCCAGCAAGCAGGCGTGTGCTCGGGCGGGAGGGCGCCTGGTAGCCTCTCCTCACCGTTCTCTCGCTGTACGTGCTCTTCCTGAGACAGAGGATGGGTGGCCCTGGTCTCCCGGACCTGGTGATCCTGCTGTCAGCAGGCCGGGGGTGGGGGTTTCTTTCTAGCAGTACTTTGTCTCTTACCACCAGGCTGCCTCTAAAACACTTAGCCTTCATTCCCCCATAGACTGGGCACCCTGACCACACCCTCCCTCCAGCCTAAGGGACCTGGGAGGTGGGCATCAATGAGCGAGGGGATCTGGGGCCTCTGGGGACCAATTCACTTTGACCTAGAAGGGAAATGCAGGCCGGGAATCTCCAGAAAGTTCTAGAATAGGAGGTGGAGGTGGAACCTGGACCCTGGGTTGTCCTCTTTGCTCCTCACACGGTCCACACCATGGCCCTGGGATGCAGCTAATAACAATCTTTAGGTGTTTTTTTTCTGTTTTTTGTTGGTTTTTTGTGTGTTTTTTTTTAAAAATGGGGAAAGCTCCTTGTTCACCTGTAAAGAACGGATGCTAATATCTGCCCTGTGAGAGCATTGGATGAGACCCTGTGTGTGACCTCAAGGCAGTGGAGCTATCCGATGACTGGCTGGTTGTTATTATACTCATACCCAGGGTGCTTTCTAAGGCTCAGATGTGTGTGTAGAATAGTGGTCCAGCGCTCGATGTCCAAGCCTCACTACCTGGCTTGATTCCTGCCTCTGCCACTTGCTGGCTGTGTGATGTTGGATAAATTACTTAACGTCTCTGAGCTTTGGCTTCCCCATGCATCAGCACGCCCATATTGCAGGGTTGCTGTGAAATCAGAGCACATAACTGTCTAAAGTAGCTGGTAGGTGGTGCACAGGGCAGGTCCAGCACTTCCCTTTTCTTCCTCACCATTTCGCAAATGGGTGGAGGGAGGCCCCGGCCTGCCCTTGCTGAGAGCTGCAGGGAGCTCATGACATGCGCCAGGATTTTAGTGACTCCAAAGAACGTGCTCGTTGCTGGTTAGGGTGTCCCTGTGTCCTCGGCCCCCACCAGTGAACCCTCCCAGCATCTGCAGGTATTTGCTGGCTGTGGCACAGAGCTCTCGCTCATCTGTCCTGCTGTCTGTCTGTCTGTCTCCCTCCACGGTGGCTCCCTTGAAAATGGGGGCCTGTCCCCCTGACCGGCAGCTCTTGGGTCCAGAAGTGCATATTGAGCCCCACTAGGCCCCTGCCATCCCCCAGACCTCCTGGGGATGTCTGCACCAGCTGTCCTCCGGGGCTCCAGTTCACCTCTGGAAACAGCCCTCATGGCTGCCTGCCTGTCCCTGGCCATCCCGCTGCCCCCTCCCCTAGAGCCTCCTGCTGCCTCAGCAGTGAGGGCCCCAGGGCAAGGCTCAGGCCTACTATTAAAAAAAAAGAATGACACTGATAACCTACAAACACTGTACTAGTGAATCATGTTCAGACCTTTAAAACAAATTTGAAAATGCAGAAAGGGAAAAAGGAAATAAAAACCACTTCAAGTTCTGCCCCCCAGAGGTAACCACAGTTAGTTTGTGTCATATATGTTCTTCCAGACCCCTGTGTATGTACGTCAGTTTGTCGTAGCGAGTACGAGAGTGCTAGAGTCATACTGAGTTTGAATTCTGTTTCCACCACTAACTAGGGGTGTGCTTTGCGCAGGTCATCTAAGCGCTCTTAGACTCAGTTTTCTCATCTGAAAAATGGGCATGACAACTACACGGACGTGTGTCAGGATGCTGAACACTGGCATCTGTCAGCGGGAACATGCCTTGGCCGTGCCCTCGGGAGCTGTGAGTCTACAGTGCGTGTGCGCGTAGATTCCTAACTGCCCCCGTTGGGATCTTGTTCTTTCCGCTCTTCCTCCTCCGGTGTGCGCGTAGATTCCTAACTGCCCCCGTTGGGATCCTACTCTTTCCGCTCTTCCTCCTCCGGTGTGCGCGTAGATTCCTAACTGCCCCCGTTGGGATCCTACTCTTTCCGCTCTTCCTCCTCCGGTGTGCGCGTAGATTCCTAACTGCCCCCGTTGGGATCCTGTTCTTTCCGCTCTTCCTCCTCCGGTGTGCGCGTAGATTCCTAACTGCCCCCGTTGGGATCCTGTTCTTTCCGCTCTTCCTCCTCCGGTGTGCGCGTAGATTCCTAACTGCCCCCGTTGGGATCCTGTTCTTTCCGCTCTTCCTCCTCCGGTGTGCGCGTAGATTCCTAACTGCCCCCGTTTGGATCCTGTTCTTTCCGCTCTTCCTCCTCCGGTGTGCGCGTAGATTCCTAACTGCCCCCGTTGGGATCCTGTTCTTTCCGCTCTTCCTCCTCCGGTGTGCGCGTAGATTCCTAACTGCCCCCGTTGGGATCCTGTTCTTTCCGCTCTTCCTCCTCCGGTGTGCGCGTAGATTCCTAACTGCCCCCGTTGGGATCCTGTTCTTTCCGCTCTTCCTCCTCCGGTGTGCGCGTAGATTCCTAACTGCCCCCGTTGGGATCCTGTTCTTTCCGCTCTTCCTCCTCCGGTGTGCGCGTAGATTCCTAACTGCCCCCGTTGGGATCCTGTTCTTTCCGCTCTTCCTCCTCCGGTGTGCGCGTAGATTCCTAACTGCCCCCGTTGGGATCCTGTTCTTTCCGCTCTTCCTCCTCCGGTGTGCGCGTAGATTCCTAACTGCCCCCGTTGGGATCCTGTTCTTTCCGCTCTTCCTCCTCCGGTGTGCGCGTAGATTCCTAACTGCCCCCGTTGGGATCCTGTTCTTTCCGCTCTTCCTCCTCCGGTGTGCGCGTAGATTCCTAACTGCCCCCGTTGGGATCTTATTCTTTCCGCTCTTCCTCCTCCGGTGTGCGCGTAGATTCCTAACTGCCCCCGTTGGGATCCTATTCTTTCCGCTCTTCCTCCTCCGGTGTGCGCGTAGATTCCTAACTGCCCCCGTTGGGATCCTATTCTTTCCGCTCTTCCTCCTCCGGTGTGCGCGTAGATTCCTAACTGCCCCCGTTGGGATCTTATTCTTTCCGCTCTTCCTCCTCCGGTGTGCGCGTAGATTCCTAACTGCCCCCGTTGGGATCCTATTCTTTCCGCTCTTCCTCCTCCGGTGTGCGCGTAGATTCCTAACTGCCCCCGTTGGGATCCTATTCTTTCCGCTCTTCCTCCTCCGGTGTGCGCGTAGATTCCTAACTGCCCCCGTTGGGATCCTGTTCTTTCCGCTCTTCCTCCTCCGGTGTGCGCGTAGATTCCTAACTGCCCCCGTTGGGATCCTGTTCTTTCCGCTCTTCCTCCTCCGGTGTGCGCGTAGATTCCTAACTGCCCCCGTTGGGATCCTATTCTTTCCGCTCTTCCTCCTCCGGTGTGCGCGTAGATTCCTAACTGCCCCCGTTGGGATCCTATTCTTTCCGCTCTTCCTCCTCCGGTGTGCGCGTAGATTCCTAACTGCCCCCGTTGGGATCCTATTCTTTCCGCTCTTCCTCCTCCGGTGTGCGCATAGATTCCTAACTGCCCCCGTTGGGATCCTATTCTTTCCGCTCTTCCTCCTCCGGTGTGCGCGTAGATTCCTAACTGCCCCCGTTGGGATCCTGTTCTTTCCGCTCTTCCTCCTCCGGTGTGCGCGTAGATTCCTAACTGCCCCCGTTGGGATCTTATTCTTTCCGCTCTTCCTCCTCCGGTGTGCGCGTAGATTCCTAACTGCCCCCGTTGGGATCCTATTCTTTCCGCTCTTCCTCCTCCGGTGTGCGCGTAGATTCCTAACTGCCCCCGTTGGGATCCTATTCTTTCCGCTCTTCCTCCTCCGGTGTGCGCGTAGATTCCTAACTGCCCCCGTTGGGATCCTGTTCTTTCCGCTCTTCCTCCTCCGGTGTGCGCGTAGATTCCTAACTGCCCCCGTTGGGATCTTATTCTTTCCGCTCTTCCTCCTCCGGTGTGCGCGTAGATTCCTAACTGCCCCCGTTGGGATCCTATTCTTTCCGCTCTTCCTCCTCCGGTGTGCGCGTAGATTCCTAACTGCCCCCGTTGGGATCCTATTCTTTCCGCTCTTCCTCCTCCGGTGTGCGCGTAGATTCCTAACTGCCCCCGTTGGGATCCTATTCTTTCCGCTCTTCCTCCTCCGGTGTGCGCGTAGATTCCTAACTGCCCCCGTTGGGATCCTATTCTTTCCGCTCTTCCTCCTCCGGTGTGCGCGTAGATTCCTAACTGCCCCCGTTGGGATCCTGTTCTTTCCGCTCTTCCTCCTCCGGTGTGCGCGTAGATTCCTAACTGCCCCCGTTGGGATCCTGTTCTTTCCGCTCTTCCTCCTCCGGTGTGCGCGTAGATTCCTAACTGCCCCCGTTGGGATCCTGTTCTTTCCGCTCTTCCTCCTCCGGTGTGCGCGTAGATTCCTAACTGCCCCCGTTGGGATCCTGTTCTTTCCGCTCTTCCTCCTCCGGTGTGCGCGTAGATTCCTAACTGCCCCCGTTGGGATCCTATTCTTTCCGCTCTTCCTCCTCCGGGTGAGGGAGCTGCCAGGGAGCCAGGGTTGCTCAGCTGGAGAAGATTGGAGGGAGGAGGACGCTGACGGTCTTGAAACATCTAACCGGCTTTTGTGAGAGACACGGGACCTGTTCTGGATTCGGTGCCAGCAGAGGACACACTCAAGGGCAGGGTCTTGCCGTCTGCCCACCTCAGGTTCCCCAGTGCCCTGTCCAGAGCCAGGTGTAAGTGGGCACAAGCAGACGGACCCGATGGGCAGAACTCGGAGAGCACGTGAAACCTCTGGGTGCAGAAGCCCCTTGTACGTGTCAGGGGTGTCCAGAGGCAGAAGGGCTGCCTCAGGAAGTAGCATGCTGGCTGGCTGTCCCTGCAGGCTTTGGAGACAGACTTGGGCGCCTTTGTGCTGGGTGGCCTTGGGCAGGTGACCTTGGAGAGACTACATGCTGTAGTGGTCCGGAGCCAGAGGCTAGGGCCAGCATGCTGACTTTGCCATTTGCTAGCTCTGTGGCCTTGGACGTCTTGCTGACTTCTGTGTGCCTTTCTTTCCACATCTGCAAACGGCAGCACCTGTCCCGTAAAGCTGTAGGGGGAGCTCAGTCAAAGTGCTGATGGATTCGACATCCCTAGCACAAGGTCTGTGCAGAGCAAGCCCTCTACATCTGTCTCCTGACCACGGGGATAACTCCATCCCCCGGCAGAGCAGAAACTGTCCACATCGTGCACCCAGCACAGTATCTGGACGTGTGGGCGCGCAGTCTTGGAAGCCCTTACGATTCTAATTATTCGTATCGACCCTGGGACCTTGGGGCCTGGCTCCCCACAGTAGGGGTGTGTGGACGATTTCCTGGCTGGCCTCGGAGCCGCTGAGGAACTGTGCCGTGAGTCTGCCGGGGGTCTGATTCATCTCTCTCCTCCTCTGCCTCTTCCCCTGCCCACTTGGAATGTCATCATCCCATCTGTGGTGAGCTGCACTCAGCAGCGACTGCCGGGCGGTGATGGATGGGCCGTGATTGCTTCCTCCCGCGGCGCTCTGCTCCTTGCTTCTCGTGGTGCTGCTCAGCTAGGCCGGGGAACCGTCTCCCCTCCGACATTCTAGACACAGGTAGACCTTCATTCAAACCCAGATACTCCTCCTATCTGGTGAGTTTCTTAACCTCTCGTAGCCTCAGTTCTTAACATCCGTGTAACAGAAACAAAGTCTACCTCCTCAGATGGTTGTTGTGGGTAAAATTTCCAGGTGGGTGAATGGCACACAGTAGGCACTCAATAATTGCCAGCACCCTTTTTTTCCCAACTGGAGAAACTCTTGGCTGAGAGCCAGGGGACAGGGAGCCAGGGGACAGCATGGCACATCTTCTCTAGACAGAACCACGGGCGTTCAGCACGAAGCAGAAGGACGGCAGAGACCACCTTGTGCAAACCCTCCTGCCCTGATGCTCAGACACACTCTCCCCTTTTGCCATTTGGTAGACTGAGGGCAGCTTGAAGCGTTTTTCCCGGGAAACTGCAGTGAATTCATGGTGTGTCCCCCTGGGAGCGGCAGCCCTGATCAACCAAGACTTGGCCTCTGTTGAAGGCTTCTGGTGAAAAAGATCTCATACTGTGGAAAGGGATCTTGTTGCTCTCCAGAAGTCTAGAATGTTCTGCCTTCCTGAAAGATGAGGGAGTACGAATGGCAGTGGGTGACAGTAAATGAACTCCAGGGGAACAGGGGCTTTGTAATCAGCCATGTCTATTTTGTGTTTTCACACTTTCAAGAAGGAAAATCAACCAACTAACCAAGAGCTAATTAAACACACGTTTTGATTCCTGAGAACTTACCCTTATCCTTAATTCCAGAACTACTCTTTATGTTGATCCTGAATGATTACCTATAAATCTGTATTGATTGGTTAAGTGAAGGTAATCCAGTTTGTCAGTAGCTTCTTTACCGGGAAAATGAGCTTCTTTTTCTTATGCTTTTCACATAGGCTTGGGGGTAGCTGGAGTTCCTCTCTCCTCAATTCTAGACAGTCCTGCAGATGTTATGTCCCACGTTTGAAGGAGGAAGAAGGGAAAGTACACCTGCCAATCCCTTCTACCTATCTGCCCCCTTACATTGGGAAAAGCAAAAGCTTTTTAAGACACCACCCCTCCTCAACCAAGCACGCTTCTGGTATTTATGTCCTTGGCCAGAACTGGGTCACAGGTCCATCCCTCGCTGGAAGGGCGGCTGGAAAGGTGGGGAACAGAATCACAATAATTGGCTTAGACCGACCAGCCACAGCTTTTCTCCATAGGCTGAAAATGCTGCCATTCTGCATAAAAGTGACACTCTTTCAGCAAGGAAGGAGTGGGGAACGGGTATTCGGGTGGCAGCTGACAGTGTGTGCTACACCTCAGTGGCAGGAGCCCTGGAGCCTGTGCGATCTTCTCACCGGATTGTCAACATCATGATGCAGCCCACGCCCGAGAGGCGTCCAGGCCGCCACTCAGCCTTTACTTCTTGGCTCAGGCGTCACTGGTCGTTCTGTTCAGCACAGACTCGAGGCCTGTTCTGTGCCTGGAGCCGTGAAGGCAGTGGACCTACAGCTGGACTGAGACTCAGCCGGGTGTCCAGGCTCACCGGGGAGACAGCCATGCCAGTCAGTGCCTTCAGCATGGTGCCATCAGCTCTAGGACACGGGGCCCTGCCGAGGGCTCCTTACCCAGGCTAGGGCGAGTGGAAGCAAGGGTTGAGGAGGAGGAGCCCGTGAAGCAGGGGGACACAGGACGCCACGGCAGCGCTGACGCTTCCTTGAGCTTACCTGTCCCCAGTCCTCGTCACAGCCCACGAGCGCCCTGAAGATAGGGGCGGTGTCTTATCTATTATCCCACTTACGTGTCCCTGGAACTAGCTCAGTGCCTGGAATGTGTCTGGAGCTCTGTAAGTATTTCAGTTCGAATAAATGAGTTAACGTGGAAATAAATAGATCATTATCCAAGATGTGGGCGTATCTTGGCCAAAGGGATGTAGTTACGGGCTGAGAGGGACTTTGGATGCTAACTCCCCTCCCTGCCAAGAGGTGAACCTCTGGGGCCCCCTTCCCTGGGGAGCCTGGCTGCAGCGGGTATTCTGGGGGCCATTTGTCCTGACTTACTAGGTCAGCTGTAAATGCCCCCTTGAGGCTTTGGAGTGTATGAGGCTGAGTGATGGCCCCAGAAGGGGATTGGCAGGTGGTTTGGGGACTGATTTCTTGAAGCAGTTTGGGCAAGCGCTAACGTCTTTGAAACGTTTCAATCTTTTCTGTGGTCATGGCTTTCGGACTGTCTTTGACCATCCCGGTTTGGGAATCAGGGCGTCCCCTTGGGATATTTGCAGAGACAAGGCTCAGTAGCTTTGCCTGCCCTGAGCTCCAGCCGTCAGCCTCCAGAGGTTTGCTCATAATCAAGGCTACAACCTTCTGAGTCAACTCATTTTAAATGACGCACGGTCCCAGCCAGCCCCTCTGGCTGGCGGCCTGCCAACCGTAAAGCAATTGGCCGTCACCCGCAGCTGCCGCTGTCCTGGGCGGCGCCGTCTAAACACTGCGCGCCGCTGGCATCCTCTTGCATATCTGGTTCTAGACAGACAGCTCCGTGCTGTTTCCAAAATAACTCCTTCCTTGGGGCTTGTCAGACCTCTG
Organism: Balaenoptera ricei; assembly: GCF_028023285.1. Taxonomy (NCBI): domain Eukaryota; kingdom Metazoa; phylum Chordata; class Mammalia; order Artiodactyla; family Balaenopteridae; genus Balaenoptera; species Balaenoptera ricei. Next base: position 4,316,520 of record NC_082655.1, read on the forward strand.
GTGCCTTTGGGATAAATACTAAAAATACCTCCTCCCAAATCAGGGAGGATCTCATTCTTTCCCCTCACTGCTGATTGGAAAAGGGGCCTCAAACTGGTCCCGCAGTGAAACATTTGTGAAAACATATGAGAAGAGATTATTGCACATGGAATTGATGGGATGACAGGACTGCCTGATAACGTGTGATTATTATAGTGATGTATATAGTAACCAGACTGCTTCAAGGGCAGTATTTGCACTAAGTTGCCTCCGGTGCCGCGTTGAAGTCCTGTTACGGCTTGATCTTGCTCCGTCCTCCAAGCAGCCCTGCAACAAGTGTGTATTTTGTAAGGTGTCCCATGTCACACATACTGACACCGACAGAGAGATGAGGAGACTTGCAATGGAGCCGACACTTGGGCCTGGAACCTTAACGCTGGCAGTTGGTGCTCTTTCTGGGATTCTTAAAAATTGAAGTATAATTGACTTACAATGTTGTGTTAGTTTCAGGTGTACAGCAAAGTGATTAAGTTACACACACACACGCACACACACACACATATTCTTTTTCAGATTCTTTTCCATGTTAGGTTATTATAAGATATTGAATATAGTTCCCTGTGCTATACAGTAGGTCCTTGTTGTTTATCTATTTTATATATAGTAGTTTGTATCTGCTAATCCCAAACTCCTAATTTATCCCTCCCCTACCCATTCCCCTTTGAAAGAAACCGTAAGTTTCTTTCTGGGAATTTTAGGGCAACTTAAAGAATCCCTTTTCCTTCCAACTTTTTTTTTAAAGTGAGAAATCATGAAGACATTCAGATAAGACTTTTATGTAATATCATATAATAAGACATTTATGTAATATTGTATAATGAAGTATTTTTCACTGTGTGAGTGACTCCATTGCCTTTGTGTAACTGAGCGGTCTTGCTTCTTCTGGGATTATGCCTGCTTCTGGAATTGCACCTGAAGCTCCCTGGGGCGGCATAACAGACACCTTGCAGGTGGGCCCCCAGCACGTTTCCTGTTTCATTGACACCCTGCTGGCTTGGGATTTTCATCTATAAGTTCCTGCCTTTATGAATGAAGTTCCCTCTGCCTGTATCGCCTTTTGGTCTTTTGTCCATCTGGCTGAGTCTTACTGTTCCTTTAAGGGAAACCTCAAACATCACCTTTCCAGGAAAGCTTCCCTGACCTCCCCAGGCTGGGCCAGGTGTTGGATCTGTGTCCTGTGTGCCTTAGCAACCCAGACCCATTTCTGTCACTTGCGACCCCATTGATCATGTGGATTTCCGTGTCTGACTCCCTCTGATGGACGAGTGTGAGCTCCTTGTGGGTGGGGACCATGCCTGTTCTTATCTCATCCCTGTATGAGCACAGTATTGGCAGAGCCGATGCTTAACAAGTACATTTGGGAGTAAATGAAACACTCCGTCAATGTGGCGCTGCCTCTGCGTCTGCCCCATGCTGGACGTCCTGCATGCGGGGGGGTTGGCGCGGGGTCCCGATGACGTCACGTGCCATGGAGGAACCGTGGGCTGCGTTTGCTCATCAATCTCTGTTTCCTCTTGCTTTTCTCAGACGTGCTCTGCCCCAGCGTTCGTGTAGAAGGAGATCGCTTTAAGCACACCAATGGCGAAAGCAAGGAAATCACAGGTAAGAGAGTAACAGCCACCCTGCACGGCTTGCTTTGCTGCGCGTTTTGCTGGACTTGACCATGACCCTCCTTGATTCAAGGGTAGCCTTGCTGGTGCTGTCCTCATTCCTGTCCTTCACCACTGTCCTAATAGGATGGTCTGAACTGTGCAGGTCGCAGCTCCCATCAACGAACCATCCAACAGGGAAGACCATTCACGTGTTCCCTCTGGGAGCAGGTGGTGATGCTGTAGGGTCGGTAGAGAATGCAGTGGCGTGAGCGACATGGTGAGTGAGTGATTGGCAGCCGGGCAAAGGGTGAATAAATAAATGCATTTGGGAGTGAATCAGAGTCCTAAATACATGAGTGAATCAATGGATGAGGGAACACAGAGACACACGACTGCGGAGCCAGCAGCAGAAATGAACTCCGCAGAGGCTGTCTCTGTACACGACCACGACGGGGTAGCTGGGGTGCGTGGGGGTGGCTGAGCCGGCTTCCTCCTCGCCCTGATGGCGATGAGCATCCGCTGACTACTCCCTGTGGCCAGGCGTCCAGCTGAACACTCCAAGTGCAGGATCTCAGGGAAGCTTTCCTCCCCCTCCAGGACACCCGCCCTGCTCTCCTCACCAACGCCGGCCGGGTCAGGAGCCCCATCTCTCCACCCCAGAGCATCTCGGGTCCATGTCTAAGCAGTGCAGTCCGTCTCCCATCCAAGGCAGTGAGCCCCGGGCCATCAGAACCCCGTGTCTTATAGGTGCTGCAGTGCCCTGCCCTTCCCCAGGGACCCTGCCCAGGTTTGCCTGCCCATGCGAACACGCCAGCATCTGCACCCTGGCGCCTGAGGGATGTTTCTAGAACAGCAGAAGCCTATGCTCCCTGTGTGCACGGCAGGTGAAATGTGCCAGGGGGTTAACACTCCTCGGGAGTGACCCAGCCCTCAACCAGTGAGCGTCGGTAAAGAAACACCCGGCTCCTTGACCCACTTCCCAGCACGTCCCCGCGGGGGCAGCCGGCTTGGTGCCGCTCTCCTCGTCAGCTGCCGTGCCTCCCTCCCTGCTGTCCCTTCTCCTCGATCGAGCGTCTCCCAGATAAGCTAGCACTTCTCGGGGAGCGCCTGGGCTGTAGTCAGTGCTCAGTGAGGTGCTCTCTCTATCAGGATGTCTTTGTCCAACTCCTGAGAGCAAGACGACTTCCATCCTAGTCACTGCATTAATGCAGCTACCTTGAGGTGAAAATATTTATAGTTGAGTCACCGTCCAAAGGGCAAAACTGCTGGGAACACAAATGTCCCCACTGATTGCCTCGGTAATACCCAGCGGAGCTCTGGCTCTGGATAATCTATTCTCCATCCCTCGAGCCTGGCTGGGCCTGCCGGTTCTGCCCCGGGGTAACTTCCTCTGAAGTCACTCTGGAAAGCAGATCTTTGCCTTGCTGCATTATCCGTATCGGGCTTCCTGAGCAATGAATCCTTCGTAACGGTATCTCCCCTAAATAATTCATTATCCAGTGTGTCTGTTCATAGAAGGGAAGTTATGACAGTAATACCGTTAATAACAGAAATAGTAATGATTGATGCTTACCAGCACTTACATGCTTACCACGTCCTTGCACACCAAGGGATTTGCACTTATTTTCTCAGTTAACCCTTACAGTGTAGGAGACCAGCACCACTGTGTCTTTTGTAGCTGGGGAAACAGGTACAGACACATTAAGTAATTTGCCTGAGTTTGTGGCGGAGTCAGGGCTCACATCCAGCCCATCGGAAGGAAGAGAGGGAGGGAGGGAGGAGGCACAAATGAACACCATTTCATCTGCCTTATCGTCTGTAAATCAGAATGAGCTTTCCTCTCGTTCTACGGACTGAAGAGCCCCCAGTATTTTTTTCCACTGAAGAATAACTGATTCTGGCTGGGAAGATTCAGAATGTGTGTGTGTGTGTGTGTGTGTGTGTATGTGTTTGTGCATGCGTATGCGTGCGTGCATGTCCGTGTGCGCACATGTGTGCTTATGCAAGCTGGGAACAAATCCTTTTGGCTCTGGCATGTGAGGATCCCGCTGAGGAGTCTTGTGGTGATTGGATAGAAATGGGACCCTCTGTGCGGAATCCGCTGTGTGGATCTGCTGCCAGTGGAGCCTGGAACCTCGCCTCCCCTTGGTGGGCTCCGAGGCCCCCAGGAAGTAAATCACAGTGCTGGGTGGGCATCCATCAGCACACGGTGCAGATGCCCCGCTTGTGCAGCTCTGAGAGCAGAGAGCCTGCGGGATCTATCGTCTCCTCTAATTATAACCAGACCAGAAAAAAGGCTCCTGCCAGCTGGAGCTGAGACCGGAGTTAGGGAGAGATGGCACCGCATACTTGCCAACTTAAACGCAGTCGGGTAATCGGAGCAGCTTTTGTAAAAAATGCAGTTCCCCAAAGCCTCACCTCCAGGCGGTTCCTTAAATGACTCTGGCTATTTTTAGGGCTTATCTGGGCTGGAACAGTGAGGACGGGGAACAGAACAGACAAAGCAGTTTGGAGGCGTGGGTCTGGCCCTGCTGCTCCCCAGCCAGGCGGCCTGGGTCCATCACCCGACTCTCTGAGATTCAGTTTCCCCACTTACGCAACAATACATCCAACATGATCTCTCTGAGGACCCCTCCCGGCTCTAAAAACGGAATGTTCTGCAAATTCCAGTGACTGAAGGTGTTATACAGCATTCCTGGGGGGTCAGCTATTTCAGGCTGAAAGAAAGTGCTGGCCACGGTCCAGCTCTGAGATTTGGCCACAGACATCCTAATGTCTGTCTCCTCCTACCGGGTTCCGACCTTCAGATAACCGTTGCCACGTCACGAGCATCTCAGATGATCTCAGCTCTTTGCTCCTTCCCTCCCTCCTCCCCAGGCCTGTGTTTCCGAGTCTAGTCCTCACCAGTCTCCCGGATCCTCCATCCCCACTGCCAGAATGGTCTTTGAGCATAGAAACAAGATTGTGTTTCTCCCTTGCTTTACAGCCCTTCCGAGGCTCCCCACTGCCTGTAGAAAGAAACTCAAACTGCCTCGCGTGGCCGACAGAGCCCAGCCTGATCTGCCCCTGCCTAGCTCACTCCCCTAACCATGGCTCCTGACATCCCGAAATAGTGGGATTCTCAGAAAGAACCTCGGTGACTCAGGTCCGGTGACCTTTGCACATCCAGTTACCTTGGATGCCCTTCCTTCCATCTGTGTCTGCCCAGATTTTATTTGTTCTTTAAATTCAGGCCAGGCCTTGCCTCCTCTGGGAAGCCTTCCCTGATTGCTCCTCAGCTGGGCAGGGAAAATATTCCATGTGCTGTTATTACAAGCCCAGCCATTCCCCCTCCTTCTCATTTACCCATGATACCAACACGGCTTCTCTCTGTGCCTGTTTCCCTGTAGACACTAAACTTTTGGGGGTTGGGGTTGGGATTTTGTCCTGTTGATCATTGGAGCAGCCAACAGGGCATCTAAGATGGAGGAGGCCCTTAATGGTTTAGTGAATTCCTTTCTTTTCTCCTTCCCTCTTTCCACTGACGGTGCCTCAGTTAAGAACGACAACCAGAGCCCTTACTTTTTGAGGGATGGAAACATGAATCAGATCAGGTCCCATCCTTCAAATTGCTCACCTTCTCCTGGGGACACATAAACCGTGTGCACCTCGGCCAGACCCACGAAAGACCCGGGAGTAACTTCCGTGCCTGGGGGTCCGGCAAAGCTTTGTCTATCACAGACCTTTGAAGGACTCTGGGCGATCGTCACGGTGTCCCCGATACCACCTGGTTCAGCTGAGTCCGTGACTTCGGAGAGGTGCATCCTTGCAGCTTCTACATTAAACAATCGCCGCTTTATCTCGCAGTGCCTCGCTCGCATCAGGGTCCATTTACCTCGGGAACATTTTTCATTTTCCTTCCTGGCCTTTATTTATTGCAGGCAATTCATCTTTCTCTCAATGCCCTTTGCTGCTTCCTAGTTAATTGCTTGTTGTTCAGAGTTTTGTGGTGTTTAAGTCTTTGTTTTTATCCATGGAAGCCAATGAAAGTGGAACTAGAAAGTAGAGCATATGTTTGCTTTTTTAAAACTATTTTTTATTCTCCCACATATAACTGCTACAAGGAAGCCCAGCTTAAGGTGGTGGTTTCCAGTGACAGGGATGGAGCTGTGAAGTCGGGGAGCAGGCCTCTTTGCCGTTCTGCCTGACACCTTACTGGGCGGCATCGGGCCCGTGCCCGCCGGATCTTGAGCCCGCTCTCTGAGTCAGAGCCAGCACTCAGTGGGAGCCCCCGGGGCCCGCGCACCCCTGTGGACCTTGGGCAGCCCCGTGAAGTGGGAGTTTGCAGGGGCTGAGTAGTTGCACCAGAGTCGTGGAGCTGCAGAGTCTAAGAGCAGGGAGGGCCCAGGTGTGTCTCACTGAGACGCTCTCCGGTCCCCATTTTCCCTCCTTAAATGAAAGTGGCTGCTTCCCTGGAGCGACAGCCCACCCCATGTCCAGGCAGTTACCGCTCCAGGGGTTTTGCTCCCAGGCCACTGAGAGCCTCTGAGTGCTGACAAACGGGAGAGCCCGCCGGGACCCAGTTGCTCCCGCAGGGGGAGATGTCAGGGACACCTGGAGGCCCGGAGGCGGCGAGCCTGCAAGTTGGGCCCTTACCCTTGCGTCGTTGCTGAAGGAGACGCGAGGATGGGGGCTGTGCCCCGGCTGGCGCTGGGCCGGCTTTCACACCCAGGGTAGAGTGGCTCCAATACCTGCGCCCGCCTCTTCTGCCTTTCCTGGGAACAGAATCTGAGCCTAAACGAGCCTTTTACCGCTTGGTGTCCCTTCCATGGAACCCTTGTGGGCCAGTCACCCCATTCCCAAGCACCAGCCCCTCCCACTGTCCTCTGCTTCCCAGCCCCGCGGGTCACTTCCAGGTCCAGGGCCCCAGTGCACGGGCAGCCCTTTGGATCTTCACGAGATCCCTCCTTGTGTGGCCCAGTGCGGTCCACCAGCTGATCCCGCTGGACCTGCCGGGCTCTGTGAGGCCTTAAACCCAGAGCTGCCAGTGATGACGTTGGGGGTGCCTGCCCCTTGGGGGCGCCCCCACCATCTCTGGGGAGGCTAGATCGTTTGCCTCAGTGTGCACTAAATAGCACACTGTTCCAAGGTATGCCGTCTTCATCCATGAGGGAGCTTCTGGGCACATGTTTTCTACCTTAAGGACCAAGTCTCATTTAACGTTGTGCCGAGAATTCTGTTAATTCGCTGGTGTGTGAGATGCTGTTTAGAAATGACCTGATGGCAACTCTTAGTCATTTTCTGAGAACTAGGCAACCTCAGAATGGCAGGGGCTGGGGAGGGGCCGGTGCCTAAAGTCCCCCAGGGCCTCAATCTCAGCACAGCCTCGCTCTGCGTGGAATCCCTTCCCAGACCATCGCAGGCCCTGCCCCAGGCCTGGAACAGCCCCTGCTCAGGTGGCCCGCCCCCTGAGGCCTGCCTGGTCACCCCTGCTCACCTCCCATCAAATCCTGTTTAATTATTCCTCACTGCCTGAAATTGTCCTTTACATTTGTGCTGGACATGTGCTTATTCTTGGTCTCCCACTAGGGCACCAGTTCTCCCAGCTGCGTCTCCAGTGCTCATACATGCTTGGCACAGAGCAGGATCTCAAAAAATATGTATTGAATGCGTAAATGATATCCATGGGTAGAATCTAGTGGGAGAAGAGGCTGTAATCATTGTAAAGGGAAATAATTAATACGAAAATTATTTTGTGGGTCTTCCGCTCTATGTCAGGCTCTGTACGAAGAGCTTTGTTATCATATTCAAGCTTCACCACAATCCTGTGAGGTGCAAAGACAATCCCCTTTTTACAGATGAAGAAATTGGTGCTCAGAGACGTCAGGCAACCTGCCTAAGGTCACACAGCTAGGACCTGGTGGTCAGGAACACAGCCCAGGCCTGTCTGACTCTGCTGCTGAAACTCTCAGTTGATGCTAATTCCTTTCTGTCCTTGCAGCATCTTACACTGGGCTTGGAACAGAGAGGCTCTCAAAATACAAGTTGAATGACTAAATCATCTCTTAGCACAGAATGTAGTTAGAAGATGTTTGAATCATCCTAATGTGAGCCCTGCAAGTTCGTTTCCCGTTTTCCATGGCAGCACCTCAGAATGTTGGAGACAGCAAGAACCTTCCTGAAGTCTCGTGGCTTAGGTGCCACTGACACCGAGTGGCATGTTAGCCCGGGGATGCGGAGACAAGTGAGGCCTGGTGCCCCCCCCGCAGGCGGCTTCCTCTCACCTGCCGCGAGGTTCCCCTTCCCCAGGGACGCAGTGTCAGGCCGGTACCTCCCACCGTTGCCTCCGTGTGGGCGTCGTGGTCGGGCTCCTCTGAGGACCCCAGCTGCAGGCCTCAAGGCAGCCCCCCCAGACCGGTCCAGGTGGTTTTGTAGGGGGTCATGGATAAGTATGTGCTGTTGATGGTGGGGAATCCTGAGTGAATAACTGACCTGCTGAGTCGGTTTCCTACCACGGCTGAGCGACCGCCCTGGGATTCTCTTGACAGCCAAGGTGGCGGGTGTCAAGCCTTCTGTCACAACCAAGTACTGAGGCTCTTGCGGGTTCTGTAACCCACTCAGCATCACACAAATGTGTGACTGAGCTGGATGACCGCCTGTCCCGTGAGCTCCCCTGAGCCCGAAGTTCGTGTCTTTTCCATTACTTCGTGTGGCCAGTGAGCAAGGTCCTCTCTCAGAGCCGAAACAAAACGAAATACGCCTTTCCATTAATGCAGTATCACGAACGGTCTTCTTCTCTCTGATGTTTCGCGCTTTAAAATCATGCAATTTAAATGCTGCTAAATTATAACTCAAGCAAAGTCCAAATGAATTGCGGAAATGTGGCTGCAAGAAGGAAAGCCGAAGTTGCCACTTGGCCTGCAGAGCCAGCCTGTGTGAGCCGGGGGTCCCCACGTGGGCTCCCTGAATGCCAGTCACACGGCCAGAATGGTGGCCGACTGCTTACTTCAAGCTCGCCTGTGATCCAGGACTTTCACGAAGGCTCGTGTTTCATTGGAAACCCCAGCGTCTCTGCCTGTTTCCTGCAATTGGCCATGGAAACAGAAGCTGTCCGTCTCCTCCCTCTGTTGTTTCTGTTTTCACCTGGGAGATGTATTTGCACAGTTCCCTCCGCTTAAATCCCACACTCGCTCCCCCAGGGCAGGGCGGGCTGGCCACCTTCCCAGAGAGCAGATGTGCTTTTCCTCTGTCTCCCGGGCTCCTCTGGCCAAACTCACTCCTGGCTCTTCTTTCTGGACAGGTTTTGACCTGATGGATTTGTTCAGTGTGAAGGCGACCTTGGGGGAGAGAGAGAACGGGGCGCAGAGTTCCTACGTCCGGATGGGATCCTTCCCTGTGGTGCAAAGGACTGAGTGAGTGGTTGCTTCCCCTTCTAGACCTGCCCGGGCCGCCTCTGCAAGGGTGGGAAGGCGCTGCTCAGCACGGTTGCTCACTGAGCGCTGGGCAGGGATTTCGCCCACAGAGTGCCTGGTGAGGTCAACCCTGAAAGGAAGCAGCCGAATCGCTGGCCCGGGAATTCAGCCTGTTTCTTAGCCATGTATCGCCATTGACGCTGTTGGTCCCCTGGCCCTTCTACACTCACCTGTCCATACAGGTGTGCTGTTCATCCTCCATCCATTCATGCCTGCATTTTTCTGTTAGTTCAGTAAACAGCAGACGTTTATCATTTATGGCTTAGATCCACGGCACCTACCGTGGACCAGCCACTGCATGACGCGCAGGCAGAGCACCACCCAGAGTCGTGTAGTCGTTTTGGCCAGTGGAGACCCAGTTCAGTGTTTGCTGGGCTCCTGGCCTTACACAAATCATTGGAGGTCCCTGTGCCCCAGTCATGGCATCTGTTTCACCTGAGATGAATGTGTCCGCCTTGCAACGTCGTTTGAGAGGCTCATGATGCAAAGATTAGTCCAGGGTCTGACACCTGTGGGGTCTCCAGTCAAGGGCTAACGATGACACCACGATAAATGTTCCATTCTGCTCCTCTCAGGCAGAATGATCTTTTGAAAATGACAAGTGATATTTTATCTTGACATTATCCTTCATCTTAAAACTCTTTAATTACTTCTAAGTGTTCTTAAGCCAAGGGCCCGCGAAGACCCTGTGTGTGATCTAGCCCCGTGCTGCCTTTCTGGCGTCAGGTTCGCCCTGGCCTGTCACTGTCCGCACTGCCCTCTACCTGGGACCCTGCTTGTCCTTCAGAGTACAGCTCGTCTGTCCTGCTTTCGAGGATGCCTCCCCCGAACTCTGAGGTTAAGCCAGGCCTCCCCTTATTCTCTCTCCTCACAACCTGTCCTCCTGCATAAAATGCAGCAACATTGAAGCCAGCGACTCGATTGTGCAATGAGTCATTTGCAGACTGTCTCCCCAGCTCTGGGAGAAGCTCCTGGAAGGGCCTGAGTCTGGTCTCTGCCTGCCTGGAGGAGGGGATGAATCAGTCCACGATCAGTGAGAAGGCTCCGTTAGATACTAGCCTGGCAAAGGTGGGCTTGGCACATGAGGCCTCAGAGCTTGCATTTTGCAGGCATGCAATCGTTTCTCCAGCTCGGTGGGCGATCTCTGAGTGCCAGCCTTGCACCAGGACTGTATCGGGCCCTAACGTCCTCCACGGCTCACAGTGCCAGCATCCCGGGAGAGTGCTGGTTCAGAAGAGGAAACGCCAGGTCAGTTTCTCTCTCTGGGTCCCGTTTCCTCACCCTGCGATGGAGACCATTACCACAGTCAGCAGACCCTTAAGGGAGGCGTGCCTTCCTGACTGTGGGTGTTGTTCTGTCCACACAGGGGCTGAGATACAGATGCTGGGTGATCTTAATCACCTGGTCCCATGCTCATTTGGGGGCCACACAGGGATGAACCGAATCCAGGTTCCATTTCCCACTTAACTCCCCTTACTTCTTTGGCCTAACTTGTGCAATTCATCCATACCACTTAGAAACAGAAAAAAAAAAAAATCACAGGCAACTTCACTTTAAAGCAAACGTACAAGGGGTTTCCTTGGCAGTTCGGACTCCACACTCCCACCACAGGGGGCCCAGGTTCGATTCCTGGTGGGGGAACTAAGATTCTGCAAGCTGCACGGTGTGGCCAAAAATGATAATAATAATAATAATAATAAAGCAAACGTGTAATAGAGAAAGAACAAAACAGAGGGAGGAAAGCACACGTTACGCAAACATGGTGGGGAGCCCAGCAGAGGCCTCCCACTTGCTGAGGATGCCATCTTTCTATCAGGACATTTGGAGCAAACAGCACAATGGCTTTGGACTCTGCTCTCTGGACGTGGGGCTGAAGTGTTTCTGGGAAATGGATTTGGGCTCATGTTATGCTGAGTCGTCCTGAGAAGGAATTTCTACATGGTTTCAAGTTTGTTTTAATGGCAAAACACCAGAAACAGAAACCGACAGAGCTCTGACGTGTTGAGTGAGAATAGCACCCTTTTCATTTCTAATACAATTTACACAGATACATACATACATGTATAATTTTTAATGTACGGGTTAATTTTGTTCATAATGAAAAGGGGTGTCACTTTCAATATTTGTATTTTTCTTACTTGCTAAACGTTTAAAGGGCACTTTACACACCTTATCTAACTTATTTCTCACCACAGTAAAATAGGGGGAGCAAGGCTTGTATTATTCTCAGCATTTATCTGGTGCGACATTTGAGGCTCAAAATGGGACAGTTACCTGTTGAAAATCTCATAGTTCCTGGGAAGCAGAGGTTGGCCTCAAACTCAGGTCCTTCAGCTCCAATCCCTTTACCCTCTCCTGTATATCTGTATATATACACAGCCTAAGAAAAAGTATTCGTCTCTCAATAGAGAGAGAGAGAGATAGAGGCACACCCCGGAGATGTTGTGGGTTTGGTTCCAGACTACTGCCGTAAAGCGAATATCAAAACAAAGAGTCACATTTTTTGGTTTCCCAGTGCGTATAAAAGTTATGTTTACACCATACTGTAGTCTTTTAAGTTTGCAACAGCATTACGTCTTAAAAAACAGTGTACATATCATTGGCACTGATGGACTTGCTTGGTGCAGGGTTGCCACAAACCTTCAATTTTTAAAAAAAACACAGTATCTGTGAAGCACAGTAAAGCTAAAGCACAACAAAACGAGGTGTGCCTGTAGATAGAGATATAAACATATAGTTATCAATATATAGATACGGTGTGTTTAGATACATAGCATATTTGTATATTATACATACGTGTGCGTTGAGAATTAAGTGTGTTTAGAAAAGAACAGTGGCATAGTTGGCCTCATTAATGCAATAATAAGAAAAAAAAATTGAAGGGCAATGTCCATCTGAGGCTTCACAGCCTGTGTCCGTGCAGAGGGGTGGGGAAGCCCCGTGTCCCTCCCGTGTGGCAGTGACCTAGGACGTCCCTGAATCCTGGAAAGGCCCGAGGGAGTAAAGGGCACTGCTCCCAGTGCCTGGATGTGATCCTGGGTGAAATCCCAGCTCAGAGAACGACTCTGAACGGCTGGGCCAACTCCCGGCTCGGATCTGTGCACCGAGATCACAGAGGGAGGACCAGTCTTGGCTCACAGGTTCTACAGCCAAACGTAGGGTCCCTGAGGGTCCATGAGTCTGAGAACCAGAAACCCAGAAGCCTCCTCATTTCCCTTCCTGGCTCTCTGGCCAGACAGTTTCCGCCTCCTCCGGTGCAGAAGGCAGCGCCTTGCGTTCTTTGCCCCCAGAGCAGGGTTTGGCCCGCCGTGAGCGGGTGTGCCGGGCAACAGCTGGCGGTTAAGAGGAGAGCTCTGGAGACCTGCCGCTGTCTGCAGGGGCGCCTGTGCTCGACCGCTGAGCAGCGGGGTGCAGGAGTCACCCCGTGAGAGCCTGGCCGCCCTCAGCTAGGGCGGGGGCATCACAACACCGTACACCCGTAGCTTCTGTCGCGGAACAACGTGCATGCCGAATTTGTAGGGGGAAGGGCAGTGCAGGGCTGTCTGGGCTGGAGCTGCAGGGGTCGAGGGATTCCCCCATTTGAGGGGCTGGTCCCCCGAGCTCAGGAAACCAGTGCTCTGTGGAGACGGAGGATGTCCTGGCACGTGGGGCAGGGACCAAGCGGGCTAAGATGTGACAGTGTGGCCTTGCTGAGGGGCAGCAGGCAGGGAGAGGAGAGGGCTGCAGCACTCAGCCGCATTTGACTCCGCGGCGGGGTGGCAGTTTAGCATTTATCATTGGAGAGATGGAAGCAGACGAGCACTGCGGGGGTGGATTTGACGGGGCTGAGGGCGGGTGCAGCGGGACAGTGAAGGGGCCACAGCGAGGGTCAGCAGAGGGTTGAATGGAGGCCCTGATTGAAGGAAGAGGCAGTAAAGGCAGGCGAGCAGGTGGACTTTAGAACCCTAGGCGGTCAGAGTGGCAGGACTTCGTGACCCCGGGGTGCGTGGGCTTCCTTTGCAGCCTCTTCTCTCAGCCCGGCGCCATCTGTCTCTGTCTCCCTCCAGGGATGTGTTCCCGCAAGGCTTGCCTGATGAGTACGCCTTTGTCACCACCTTCCGGCTCCGGAAGATGTCTCGGAAAGAAGACTGGTATATCTGGCAGGTCATCGACCAGTACGGCATCCCGCAGGTGTGAGCAGCACGCCTTGTCTCAGGGCAGATTTCTTTCTCCTTCTCGTGGGCTTGGCATCAACCACCGTGTTTTCTCCTGGGGTCTCTGTCCTGGGCCTGGGAGATGGAGGGTCTGGTGTCCATAGAGGCGCAGGGCAGCTGCAGGGGCTGGCAGACCGCCAGAGGGCTGCACTTCTCCCTGGACGGTCAAGCGCCCGTCACCTGGTGGGGCAGAACGCCCAGTTCCTGTCTCAGGGGCCCTCAGCCCAGCCAGGGAGGTGGCAGCCAGTGCTGCTGTCCTATGGCACACGCTCTCTTAGCAGCACGTTCATGATGTAGTGGAGGAAACTGGCTCAGAGTCAGCACGACCTGGGTTCAGACCTCGTGTCTAGTCCTTTCTTGGTGTGGGCTCTGAGACACGTTCACTTTCTTCTTCTTTTTTTTTTCTAATTTTATTTATTTACTTTTTATACAGCAGGTTCTTATTAGTTATCTATTTTATACCCATCAGTGTATACATGTCAATCCCAATCCCCCAATTCATCACACCACCACCCCCCGCCCCCCTGCTTTCCCCCCTTGGTGTCCATACGTTTGTTCTCTACATCTGTGTCTCTATTTCTGCCCTGCAAACCGGTCCATCTGTACCATTTTTCTAGATTCCACATATATGCGTTAATATACGATATTTGTTTTTCTCTTTCTGACTTACTTCACTCTGTATGACAGTCTCTAGGTCCATCCACGTCTCTAAAAATGACCCAATTTCGTTCATTTTTATGGCTGAGTAATATTCCATTGTATATATGTACCATATCTTCTTTATCCATTCGTCTGTTGATGGGCATTTAGGTTGCCTCCATGACCTGGCTATTGTAAATAGTGCTGCAGTGAATATTGGGGTGCGTGTGTCTTTTTTTTTTTTTTTTTTTTTTTTTGCGTGTGTCTTTTTGAATTATGGTTTTCTCTGGGTGTATACCCTGTAGTGGGATTGCTGGGTCATATGGTAGTTCTATTTTTAGTTTTTTAAGGAACCTCCATAATGTTCTCCATAGCAGCTGTATCAATTTACATTCCCACCAACAGTGCAGGAGGGTTCCCTTTTCTCCACACCCTCTCCAGCATTTGTTGTTTGTAGATTTTCTGATGATGCCCATTCTGACCAGTGTGAGGTGATACCTCACTGTAGTTTTGAGTTGCATTTCTCTAATAATTAGTGAGGTTGAGCAGCTTTTCATGTGCCTCTTGGTCATCTGTATGTCTTCTTTGGAGAAATGTCTAATTAGGTCTTCTGCCCATTTTTTAATTGGGTTTGTTTTTTTAATATTGAGCTGCATGAGCTGTTTATATATTTTGGAGATTAATCCTTTGTCCATTGATTCGTTTACAAATATTTTCTCCCATTCTGAAGGTTGTGTTTTCGTCTTGTTTATAGTTTCCTTTGCTGTGCAAAAGCTTTAAAGTTTCATTAGGTCCCATTTGTTTATTTTTGTTTTTATTTCCATTACTCTAGGAGGTGGGTCAAAAAAGATCTTGCTGTGATTTATGTCGAAGAGTGTTCTTCCTATGTTTTCCTCCAAGCGTTTTATAGTGTCCAGTCTTACATTTAGGTCTTTAATCCATTTTGAGTTTATTTTTGTGTATGGTGTTAGGGAATGTTCTAATTTCATTCTTTTACATGTAGCTGTCCAGTTTTCCCAGCACCACTTATTGAAGAGACTGTCTTTTCTCCATTGTATATCCTTGCCTCTTTTGTCATAGATTTGTTGACCATACGTGTGTGGGTTTATCTCTGGGCTTTCTATCCTGTTCCATTGATCGATGTTTCTGTTTTTGTGCCAGTACCATATTGTCTTGATTACTGTAGCTTTGTAGTATAGTCTGAAGTCAGGGAGTCTGATTCCTCCAGCTCCGTTTTTTTCCCTCAAGATTGCTTTGGCTATTCAGGGTCTTTTGTGTCTCCATACAAATTTTAAGACTTTTTGTTCTAGTTCTGTAAAAACTGCCATTGGTGATTTGATAGGGATTGCATTGAATCTGTGGATTGCTTTGGGTATTACAGTCATTTTCACAATATTGATTCTTCCAATCCAAGAACATGGTATATCTCTCCATCTGTTTGTGTCATCTTTGATTTCTTTCATCAGTGTCATATAGTTTTCTGAGTACAGGTCTCTGACCTCCTTAGGTAGGTTTATTCCTAGGTATTTTATTCTTCTTGTTGCAATGGTGAATGGGATTGTTTCCTTAATTTCTCTTTCTGATCTTTCACTGTTAGTGTATAGGAATGCAAGAGATTTCTGTGCATTAATTTTGTATCCTGCAACTTTACCAAATTCATTGATTAGCTCTGGTAGTTTTCTGGTGACATCTTTAGGATTATCTATGTATAGTATGTCATCTATAAACAGTGATAGTTTTACTTCTCTTCTGATTTGGATTCCTTTTATTTCTTTTTCTTCTCTGGTTGTTGTGGCTAGGACTTCCAAAACTATGTTGAATAATAGTGGTGAGAGTGGACATCCTTGTCTTGTTTCTGATCTTAGAGGAAATGCTTTCAGTTTTTCACCATTGAGAATGATGTTTGCTGTGGGTTTGTCATATATGGCCTTTATTATGTTGAGGTAGGTTCCCTCTATGCCCACTTTCTGGAGAGTTTTTATCATAAATAGGTGTTGAATTTTGTCAAAAGCTTTTTTTGCATCTATTGAGATGACCATATGGTTTTTATTCTTCAGTTTGTTAATATGGTGTATCACATTGATTTATTTGCGTATATTGAAGAATCCTTGCATCCCTGGCATAAATCCCACTTGATCATGGTGTATGATCCTTTTAATGTGTTGTTGGGTCCTGTTTGCTAGTATTTTGTTGAGGATTTTTGCATCTCAATATTCATCAGTGATATTGGTCGGTAATTTTCTTTTTTTGCAGTATCTTTGGTTTTGGTATCAGGGTGATGGTGACCTCATAGAATGAGTTTGGGACTGTTCCTTCCTCTGCAGTTTTTTGGAAGAGTTTGAGAAGGATGGGTGTTAGCTCTTCTCTAAATGTTTGATAGCATTCACCTGTGAAGCCATCTGGTCCTGGACTTCTGTTTGCTGGAAGATTTTAATCACAGTTTCAATTTCATTACTTGTGATTGGTCTGTTCATATTTTCTATTTCTTCCAGGTTCAGTCTTGGAAGATTATACCTTTCTAAGAATTTGTCCATTTCTTCCAGGTTGTCCATTTTATTGGCATAGAGTTGCTTGTAGTAGTCTGTTATGATGCTTTGTATTTCTGCAGTGTCCGTTGTAACTTCTTTTTCATTTCTAATTTTATTGATTTGAGTCCTCTCCCTCTTTTTCTTGATGAGTCTGGCTAACAGTTTATCAGTTTTGTTTATCTTCTGAAAGAACCAGCTTTTAGTTTTATTTATCTTTGCTACTGTTTTCTTTGTTTCTATTTCATTTATTTGTGCTCTGATCTTTATGATTTCTTTCCTTCTACTAACTTTGGGTTTTGTTTGTTCTTTCTCTAGTTCCTTTAGGTGTAAGGTTAGATTGTTTATTTGAGATTTTTCTTGTTTCTTGAGGTAGGCTTGTATTGCTATAAACTTCCCTCTTAGAACTGCTTTTGCAGCATCCCATAGGTTTTGGATCGTCATGTTTTCATTGTCATTTGTCTCTAGGTATTTTTTATTTCCTCTATGATTTCTTCAGTGATCTCTTGTTTAGTATTGTTTAGCCTCTGTGTGTTTGTGTTTTTTACGTTTTTTTCCCTGTGATTGATTTCTAATCTCATAGCATTGTGGTTGGAAAAGATGCTTGATAGGATTTCAGTTTTCTTAAATTAACCGAGGCTTGCTTTTTGACCCAAGATGATACTGAGACCAAGTAGTCGTAGGAAACTGGGGAGAAGTGATGGGATTCTGGATATGTAGTTTGAAAATAGAACCAACAGGGTTTGCTGATGGATCTGAGCTGTGGAGTGCCCCCCTGAGGCCCCCCCAGCTTGGACTCGGGCCTTCCTCTGCTCTGTATGGTGCTGGGAGAAGTAGAAACATTGGAGAAAAACCCATGTCCTCATGAAGCTCCCCAGGTGGCTCAGGGGTACAGGGCTCAAACAGGTGAAACTAATTTCAAGAAAGAGACCAGGTTTAATCATGATTGTTAGATTATGCTTACGAGAAGTTTCAGGTTATTAGTCAGGGGTTCATAGTTTTGTTTTTCACCCTAACCGTAACGTACCAGCAGACAATGCAGTTAAAAATAAATTTTAGGTTCCCCTTGGCTGTGCTGAAGCCATGTGGGGGACCCGAGACAGAGAAACCAGAACACCTGGGTGGTGTCATAAACACTGTGGCTGGTTCCCTGCAGGGCAGTGGGCTCCTTCCTTTAACCTCGGGGCTCTCATTCATTCATTCATTCATTCATTCCCTTTCTGTTGAGTCCTACTATATGGCGTGTGTTGTCCTAGCCACTGGGGTTAAAGAGATGAGCAGTAGAGACAGGGTGCCTGCTTAAAAGGACGGGGCGGGGCAGGGCAGGCAAGAAACGGGTGGATGAAATAAATGACCCAAAATGCTTTCATACACTGACCCGAAATGCTATGAAAAAATAAATAAATCCACATGCCTGAGGATGTGAGAGCAAATGACCAGGTTAGAATCCAGTTACACGTGTGTGTCAGAGAAGGCTTCACTGCGGTGATGTCTTTGAACTTGCTTCATTTATTATAGATAATATTTAGAACAGTGCCTGATGTGTAAGTGTTTTACATATCTATAAATTCATTTAATTCTCATAACAACTCTATCAAGTAGGCACTATCATCAGTGCCATTTTACAAATGAGGGAACAGCACAGAGAGGTTAAAAAACCTGCCCGAGGTCACACAGCTTAAAAATGACTTGCCAGTTTGGGTGTGGGCAAGCAATAGACAACCCAAATTTTTGAAGAGTGTTTTAGTAAAGTGTCTCGGGGTAAGGGAGCTGATGAGGTTAAGGGTCAGGGTTAAGGAAACCAATGAAAGATATTGTGGTGTCCAGGGATTACCAACAGCAGGAAGCTCCTGCCCGGGGCCTGGATGGCCTGGGCAGGGAGAGGTTGGTGGTTATCGGAGACGTTGTGTTCTGGAGTCGTGGAGGAGGGATAGCTCCCAAAGGGCCCTGGCATGTGGAGAAACATGGCCGTCTGGAGCCGCAGGGAAGCTGGGAGGGCGGGAGAGTCAATACCAGACCCCTCTCTCTTCCTGCTCTTGGATTTCCACTCCCGTGGGCCAGACTAACTGGAAGCCAAAGGGCATCGGAGCCCAGGTCAGGAAGTCAAAGGTCAGAGTCTGGGAGTCCAGATCCGGGTAGAGAGAGGTGGAGCGTGGATATCAGGGCAGATGGAGACTAACCCCATGGAGACTGGACAAGAATATACCCATCCATCCATTCGCTCAGTGAATACCTGTTTTCTATGCCACGTTATGTCCCCCACCTCCGTGCGCTGAGGGAGTGTTGATCTTGCCCACTCCTGCACTCCTGACACCTAGCAGGTTGCTTGCCTGTCACAGAGGATGTTCAGTGAGTATCGTGCAAGGGATGAAAAAATAAGCACATGGATGAGCATACATTCATTCATTACTTCATTCATTCATTTTTTTAAAATTTATTTATTTATTTTACTTTTTGGCTGCGTTGGGTCTTCACTGCTGCGTGCAGGTTTTCTCTAGTTGTGGCGAGCGGGGGCTACTCTTCGTTGCAGTGCACGGGCTTCTCATTGCGGTGGCTTCTCTTGTTGCGAAGCACAGGCTCTAGGCGTGCGGGCTTCAGTAGTTGCGGCACGCGGCCTCAGTAGTTGCGGCTCACGGGCTCTAGAGTGCAGGCTCAGTAGTTGTGGCGCACGGGCTTAGTTGCTCCACGGCATGTGGGATCTTCCCGGACCAGGGCTCAAACCCATGTCCCCTGCATTGGCAGGCGGATTCTTAACCACTGCACCACCAGGGAAGCCCCGCATTCATTCTTAAAATGCAGAGGAAAGTAAAACTTTCTTCCAGAGTTTTCAAGGCATTTTGCATAGGGCTGGAGGGTAATCCAGTGAACAAGACAGCCAAGGTCCCTGCCACCGAATTGCTTTATTCTACCAGGGCTTCAATTTTATCTTCCAGGTGAGAGAGAGTTTGGGTTAGTGGATGGGGTCTCAGGCTGGCACCTGGTATCTAGACACAGACGGATTCTGTTTTGCCGCCTGTTAAAAGAAGCTGAAACCAGTCAGGGTTTCTGGTCGGTCTCACAGATCAAGACCCTCCTCACCAGTCCCCTTGTAGTTTCACAAAGGTACTCTTACCTGCATGGCCCCTCGGGTACTTGAGATTTTGACCCCTGGATTAACGTGTGAGCTCAGATCTTCCATTTAATACAGGGTTTAGAACAGCCTGTAAGGTAGATGTCGGTAACACCATTGTAGTGAGGAGGACACCAGGGCTTAGGGATGGGAAGTGATTTGCCCAAGGCTGACCAGCTGGTGAGGGTCACGGCCAGGATCTGCCTCAGGTTTGTCGGGTCTGACTCTGCGATCTCCCCTCCCCAGTTGCCTTCTCCTCCCTTGGTCCCATGCAGCTCAAGGGGCCTCTGGTCCTCTCCTCCCCAGGTGTCCATCCGGCTGGACGGCGAGAACAAGGCCGTGGAGTACAACGCTGTGGGTGCCATGACGGATGCCGTCAGGGTGGTCTTCCGAGGTCCGCGGGTCCATGACCTTTTCAACCGGGACTGGCACAAGTTGGCCCTGAGCATCCAGGCCCAGAACGTCTCCCTGTACATAGACTGTGCGCTGGTGCAGACACTGCCCATCGAGGAGAGGGAGAACATCGACATTCAGGGGAAGACCGTGATCGGCAAGCGCCTCTATGACAGCGTGCCCATCGACGTGAGTACTGGCAGGCCTTCCGCAGCCCAGGTCCTGGGGTGACCAGGGAGAAGCCTCAGGAGCCAGGTGCTCCTGATGTCCCCTACACCTGCCTGTATCATTTATCAAGCCATCACCTCGCACTGTCTTAGGAGGGAGGACCCTGACTCAGAAAACTGCCATATCACCATCACTCATTCATTCACTCATTCATTTAATTATTTAGACACTTAATCATTTTCCATATATATATTAAGAACCTACTGTGTGCCAGGCACTGTGCTCTGCACTGGGGGCACGTGACATATATCTGCATGTATACGTAGACAAATCGATGGGCAGAGAAATAGAGTTACACAGTTCCCTGTAAATTTAGACTCTTTTCCCTTCTTCTTTGATTGTAAAAAAATTGGAAAATATAGGAAAGTATATGGAAAATAAGTAAAAATCATCCTCATTTCACCAACCAGGGATATTAACTGGGGAAGACTCAGTGGCTGGTAATAGCTGTCCTTCCATCACCATTCCATCCATCAGTGTTCTTTCCTTCTTTATTCTTTCTTTTTCCTCCTTAATTCTTTTTTCTTTTTTTTCACTTTCCTGTATCTTTCCTCTACAGATGCATTCCCACATCTATACACACAGACACACACACCATGAATGTGCACACACGTAGCACATGTACACTCACGTGCTGTCTTCAGGCTGAAGTCAGCTTGATCCTTCCGACTGGGAACGTCCCCTGCTTCTCGAGAAGTAACCAAATCATGATCTGGGACAGCTCTTTCCAAAACCATTTCTTTTATTATTTACACATATATGTATTTCTGTTATCAAATATAGGATTGTTGGATGTGTGCTGGATATTTTGGAATTTATGTAAATAATGTGCAGCATGTATAGTCACGTCTTGCTTTTTTTCTCTGAAAATTATGTGTCTAAGCTTTTATTTCTTTTAGCTGCTGCATGATACTTCATTTTATTGTACATTTTGCTTATTTGTTCTCCTGTTAGTGAATATTTAGATTGTTTTGATGTTTCACCATCATAACCAGCAAGTCTTGGGTCTTGAACGTGCTGGCACATCTCCAGATGTGCTTTCCTCATGAAGAAAATAGGGTAACACGTGCCTTTGAGGCTGGAGATATATACCAGTTGGGAGAGTTTCTCTGGGGCATTCAATGATTAGATTGTAGGGTAAACAATTTTTGACTTTCCAGCATATTTTAACTTCTCAACAAAGTGACAGAACATTTATGTGTCTACCAGCAACGTATGAAAGACCCATTTTCTTAGATCCTCACCAACACATTGATAGACTTTTTTTTTTAACGTTTTTGTTGTTGTTTTGCTAATCTGATGGGCATACGATGGTATTTTATCGTGGTTCTATCTGCAGTTCCCTGATTACCACTGAGCTCAGAAATACTTCTGTGTGTTTTTTGATCGCCTACTTGATTTCCACTTTGGTGAATGCCAGTTCATAGCATCTGCCTGTTTTTACGATGATGCTGTTTTTCTTTCTTTCTTTTTTTTAGATTTTTTTTTTTTAATGTGGACCATTTTTTTTTAAGTCTTTACTGACTTTGTTACAATATTGCTTCTGTTTTATGTTTTGGTTTTTTGGCTGTGAGGCATGTGGGATCTTAGCTCCCCGACCAGGGATCAAACTCGCGCCCCCTGTATTGGAAGGTGAAGTCTTAACCACTGGACCACCAGGGAAGTCCCAATGCTGTCTTTCTTTTCTTAATTATTTCTAGATAATCCTTATATACTCTGGATACTAATTGCATATTTATTATATGTTTTGCAAATATTGTTTCCTGATTTGTTAAGGACAAACCATAAACTAAAAAAAAATGAGTAAGTTTGACTACATCAAGATTCAAGAAGTGGTATTATGATATTGCAAGTTTTCAGTAAGAGTTAGTCATCATCAGGAACATGGTCACCACCGTCACCATTATGCTATCTTGGTGGTACTGGGATCTTTTCTAAGCAGGAAAGTGATTAGATTCCACACCCTCTAAGGCACCCATCTGTATTATATAGCTGAGTGCTAAACAGGGGATCAGGGATCAGACTTGGGTTCCTTGTAAACACCGTCTCTCACCACACACTTAGCCCTGGTAGGAGAAGTGGTCATCGCCCCACCTACACCCCCCAGGCCAGACACAGCGCTGCCCACACCAAGCAGCTATCCACACCCCAGGAGCAGCCCTCAGCCAAGGGCTGGTGGCAGTTGGGGTATCAATACCCCAGCTCCCACACCTCTCAGCACCCTAAGTTGCATTTTCTCCATTGGCTCCCTCAGAGCTCCCCGGCAGGTCTAAATTGCACTTGCCCACAGTGGTAGTGTCCTTGATAACAACCCTTTGCTGGCTAACTCACTTCCCAACTCTGCTACTAGTACTTCCCAAGTAAATAAACAAAACAAACATACTACTTTCACTTGAATAAAGGTCTCTGGGTCTGCTAAACCAAACGAAACTAAAACATCTGGGCCAGTGACTGCAGCTGTCTGTGCCTCTGTTTTCTCTTCTGTAGGATGGAGACCGTGACTCACCCCTGTCGATGTGTTTGTGAGGACTGTGTGCGATAACTAATGCATAGAGAGCAGCTAATGGTGCCTGGCACGTGGGAAGTTCTCAGGCCTGTTAAAGGCAGTAGAGCCCAGTGATTAGGAAGGTGGGCTCTGGAGCCAGCCTGCCTGGGCTCAGATCCTTGTTCTGTGTCTGTGTATCCTTGGAAATGTTATTAACATGTCAAACCCTCAGGTTTTGTTGTGGTGGTGGTTTTGTAACCAGGATTGCATTGCAGCTTGTGTGCATGAGTGTAGTTATGCTGGTTGCTAAAATACTGAAATAGTCTCATGCTGGTTGGTAAATAGCAGCTGCCCAAGCCCCCCCCCACACACCCAGTACCCCATCTCCATCTCGGCTGCTGGCACTTATCCTTCCCTGGGGCGCCCCAGGTGGCCCATTCTCTAGCAAGTGAAGGGTAAGGAAGGGCCTGAAGCAGGCAGCGTCAGGGCCCTTCTGATTGCAGGGCCTGTGCTTACTGGTTGTTAAAGATGCTGAGTATCTCCCTGACTCTAACGGGATGATGGCCATCCTGCAAGCAGTGATGGTACCCGGTGACATGGAGGCTGTGAGGATGGGACGGAATGATCCTTGGCAGGAGCTCAGCACGGTGTCGGCACATGTTAAGCCTGTGAAGAGTACCAGCTGTTCGGAAAGTGAGGGTGAAGAGGTGGCCTGTGCTTCAGAGATCATACGGTCTAGGGGTGGGCGAGAGAGGGTGGCCGAGGGCGCAGGTGCCCATGCAGGCATCACTGAGGCTGCTGTGCTCTGGGCTCCTCTGCAGAGCCCCGTGACCCAGCCCTTTCCCCCCCCACTCCTCCTCCTGCAGGTCCCCCTGATGCGGAGCTCGGCCCCTCTCACCTGCTCTCTGCAGCTTCTGTGCCGAGTCTTCTTCTGACCTTGGTCTGGACCCGCCACGGGTCATTTTGTTCTGGTTTGCTCAGCATCCGGTGGATTGCGTGCTCTGTGCCTTGGAGTCTCAGTTATTGTGTGGAAGCGATGTTCCCCTGAAACTTTTTCCAAGAAGACAACGTGGGCTTAGACAGTCAAGTGCCTGCACCTGGGGGCATGTAGAACGGAGGAGAGTTGAGTGCAGGGGCTTCACAGTTCGGGATAGCGGGTTTTCCTGGGAGGGCGACTCACCAGACCTGGCCTTGTTTTGGGTGAGTTAATGCACAGAGATCAGCTCATCCTGATCTGGGGGTGACCTCTGAGAAACTGGCTGGGGGGAGGGAGGGGATGAAGGAGTGCAGGGCAGGGGATCTGAGTGTCTGCTCTGTGGTCAGCCAGGCTCACGGGCTGGGTGACCTTGGCAAGGGCGGAGCCTGGGAGTTTCAGTCTCCTGTCTGTGAAATGTTACTGCTTAGAGGAAATTTATTATTAAGAGGATTAAGAGATATAGGAAGAGTAAAACATTTCAAATAGCCCATATGCACAATAAGGACTTAATAAATGTTAGTAAGTAGTA
Organism: Balaenoptera ricei; assembly: GCF_028023285.1. Taxonomy (NCBI): domain Eukaryota; kingdom Metazoa; phylum Chordata; class Mammalia; order Artiodactyla; family Balaenopteridae; genus Balaenoptera; species Balaenoptera ricei. The sequence continues at coordinate 4,340,679 of NC_082655.1, forward strand.
TTACTATTGTATTTTAGTTATGCATATTTAATTATAGAATAACACTGTTCATTATATTAATTATATGCACACCTACTGTGGTCCAGGTACTAAAAATAGAACCTAATTTGATTCTCATAACACCCGTGAAATTTGTAGACTGTTCCTATTTTTAAATAAGCTTTGGTTCAGTGAGGCTAAATTAATTCACTCAATAAACACATATTTTATTTTATTCTTTATTGAGGCCTAATCATATATAGTGAAATGCACAGATCTTAAGTACGTATTTTGATGAGTTCTGTCACATGTATATGCCAGGGATGGAAAGCGGTAAATGCGCACCAGCTGCCCCGAACCTGCGGCCTGGCCCTTCCGGTCCGTGTGGGCAGCGTCAATGGGACTCATGCTAGTGCTTCGTGTTGTGCTGTGGGGTTCATGTGATCAAGCAGGTGCTGTCTGAGTGTCCCGGGTGGATAGGGGCGCCCCAGTGGGTGCTGACTGCTCTTTCCGTCTTGTGTCTCAACACTATGTTTAATGAATAGAGAAAGACTTTAAGACTCTGACTTTAAGCCACTTATGGTCTCATATAAAAGGAAAGGATCACATTGAGATCTTTCCGGTCTCTTTGAATTACTTTTTTGATAACAGTAAGCATCAGATATTGTGGGACCCAGAGGAAAGGCACCCGACCTAGACGAACAGGGTAGGCGGATGGGGGAAGACAGGAGGGGGTGGGCAGGGGTGGCTTCCTGGAGGCAAGTGACTTCTGGCATGAGCCTGGAAGGATGAACTGGATTTGTCTGTGCGCACGCAGGATGGGAGGTGGCGGGAGCTGAAGCACGGTGGGGGGACGGGCGGGGCAGGGCAGGAGGCAGGACCAGGCCTTTCTAGTGCACAGGGCCTGGGATCCACCTGTAGGTGAAGGGGCAGCAAAGGTTGAGGAGGGTGGGGAGAGCTCAGGGCTGTACTGGAGGACGTTCCCTGGGGCTGCAGAGAGCAGGGTGGATGGAAGGAGAAGGCGGGTGAGCCCTGTTAGGGAAGGAGGTGAGAGGCCAGGGCCTGGGCTGGGAAAGGGGGCAGGGCTGGGGGCTGGCCTGGGGATCCTGGCTCCCGGGTGACTCTCTGCTGAGGAATGTGCAAGAGAAATGGCCAGGCAAGTCAATGGGCATCTAGGCTTGTGGGCAGGGAGCCCGTCTCCGAGCTGCGGGGAGAGGAGACTCAAACCCTTGGGACCCGGGGCCGGGAAGGGGTGCTCCTGGGCTCTGGGGGTCAAGCTGGTCTGGGACCTGCCATGCTGGGACCCCTCCCGTGTGACTCCCCAGAGGCCCTGCCAGCCTTCCCTCCGTTTCCCGCTCCTGTGTCCCAGGCCTGCCCAGCTCCAAATCCCAGGGGACGGAGCTGGTCGCTGAGAAGCCGTAACCCCTCTCAGGAACCAGAGGGATTAGTTTCTGATGCCCTCCACCTCTCTGGGTTCATTGCGTGGCTGGTTCTCGCGCTCGGGACCAGCCCCCGCTCTCTCGCTTTGAGCAGCACAGACCCAGAGCGGTGCCCCTTCCACCGCTCAGTGCCCTGGAGCTGGTGGGCTGCCTGCTTCGCTGCTCTGCACCAGCCCCAAAGCCGCGATTCAGTTTTGGGTAAAGAAGAGTCCTTCGGAGACAAGAGCATTCAGGCTCGACTGGGCAGAAGGGGGCTGGGGCCGCGTTTGCCCTCCTTCCGCCCCAGTAGTGGCGGGGGGCAGGCGCAGAGCCCACCCAGAGTCTGAGCAGGGGCGCCGGTGGGTGTCAGAGCCGCAGGCGCCAACCAGCCCCTTGCTCTGTGCCACCCACCGTGTTCCCAGAAGTTCTCACGGGCTGACTAGTTCCTCCACGTTGCAGGCTGTGACCTCACTCACCGCATGGTCCCCATTCTGTAAGGATGTTCAGCACAGAGATTGAATCACTCACCCAAAGTGGCAGAATTAGCAGGCGGGGATGCAGACCTCACCGTCTGCTTGGAAGTTCTGCCTTTACTGTGAGTCTGGGCCTCCAGGTCCTGTCCCGCGCTGCCTGTCAGATTCGATGGTCACATTGTGCCCTTCACTGGGCCCTTTTAACCCACAGTGTGGAGTCTGGGGTCTGGGCTGGCTCCCACTCTCTCCTCCTCTGGCCCGTTGCCATTAGCTGAGTGTCCACGTTGTACCCAGTGCCGGGGAATCCCAGAACCTGACGTTTGTCAGAGGAATGCTGTGCCCCCTTCCTGTTTCGTGCTGGGTTTCTAGATTTAAAATGAATCCTGATGAACTACATGGAGGGAGCATCAATGAACCCCGCACTCCTTCGTAAACCTTCCAGAAGCGTAGGCTGGGGCACCTGTGACCACGTAGCTCAGGCTTGAACACGGTGGGGAGAGACCACGGCACCCTGCAGCCCCACCTGCCGTGGACGCCTGTGTCTGGCCTCACCTGGTCTTCACGGTGCCCTAGGAGTCACGTCAGCATCTCCGTCTGACAGAAGAGGAAACCGAGGCTCAGGGCATTGGGTGCCTTGACCAGCTGCTCTGAGAGAAGAGCAGGGCTGAGGCTCAGACCCAGGCCCCGCTGATCTCAGATCCTAAGCTCTCTGCGCCTTGACTGGTTTCCACACTGTAGCCAGGAAAGGGTCACCAAGCTGCACATGGTGGACACGGAGGGAAACTGGGGCTGGAGAGAGGACCCTGCAGTAGTTCAGCCTGGACTTGCTGAGGGTGTAAACGGGAGCAGAGATCCCAGGGGGTGGGGGCAGAGGGGCATCAGGAGGTGGGCTCCCTGACATGGTGGAGGGAGGGGAGAGGGAGGAAGGTGGGATTCCAGGCAGTTGGAAGGGACCCCTCCTGGCTCCCAGGCCCTGCCGCCCACCCTGAGTGCACCTGTGCAGGCCCCAGGCCACCTGTGCTCCTCCCTGACCCTGACCTTGCCTTCCTTCTCCACCTCTGTCCCTGCGGCCTTGCCAGACTGACCCAGTTGCTGAGCATGTACGCTTGCTAATGTAGAAAGCAGGACCCTCTCTTTAAAATAGGCCTTGTTCCAAAGCGTGATTTTGTGTTTTGTCATTTTCTCCTGTCTGTTGGCTGGTGTCTCTACAGGAAATACAACAGACAGACAACTGGAATTGTTACTGTTTCTGCTGAGTCGAGTCTGTGGGGTGAGGGCTTACACCTGCCGGGGCCTGTCCCAAAGCCAGGAGGGTGAGGTCGAGCTGCTTGGCCAGCTTGCTCAGGGCCTTTGAATGCAGCACAGACCGCAGAAGGGCACAGGGGACGTGCAAGGCTGGGAGCATTCAACATTGGTGTTAATAAAATAAGCATCCGTTGATTTAGCTCAATTTCCATTCGATAAATGTTTGTCCATGCATGGTGCATGCATGTATCCACTGAACCATTCATTCTATGCCTCGGGACATCTGCTATGTCAGGAAGTGCTCTGGGGCTGGGGGTACAGAGAAACACAAGAGATAGGAGAGGCCTGCCTCACAGAACTGCTGTTCTAATCGGAGAAACACAGTTTAAAAAGTAAACTGAGAAATGCACACAAAGGAGGCATTGTAGTCATTGCTTTTATGAGGATGTACAGGATGACAAGTGACAGGGAGGGCCTGGGCTCTGATGGGTGGTTACAGAGGTGAAAGGTGAGAGGAGCCAGCCTTGTGAGGAGCAGGAGGGAAAAGCAGCTGGGAAAAGAGCGCTCAGTGTGTTTGAGGGCTGTGGGCCAGGATGGGGAGCCCAGGGGGAAGATGGACACACAAATGTATAATTACCATGCAGGCTGGTATATTCAGTATTAGCTGTATGTACAAGGAGCCAAGCGGTGGAGAAGAGACCCCGTGAACTCTTCTTGACAGTAGAGGATGTGTATCAGTTATCAGTTGCTGCATAACAAATATCCCCCCCACCCCCGCCCAAAAAAGAGGGATGAAAACAACAGACACTTATTGTCTCATAGTTTCTGTGGTTCAGGAATCTGGGAGGGGCTGAGCTGGGGGGGTCTTGCTCAGGGTTTCTCATAATGTCGCTGTCAAGCTGTTGGCTATTGCTGTGATCTTGAAGTTGGAACAGGGCTGAAAGACCACCTACAAGCTCGTGCAGGTGGTTGCTGGCAGCCTCCTGTGGGCTGTTGGACTGAGGGCCTCAGTTCCTTGCTGTTGGATTGCTGACAGCGGCCCTGGTTCCTCCCTATGTGGGCTTCTCCGTGGGGCAGCTCCCTGCGTGCCAGCTGGTGACCCCCAGGCTGCGTGATGTGAGAGAGAGAGAGAGACTGTGCACGCATACACAAAGAAGCCAGTCTTTCTATAACTGATCTCGAAGCGACACGCCATCACTTCTGCCATGTTCTGTTCCTTAGAAGCCAGCGACCAGGTCCCTGCTACACTCGGGGGTGGGGAGGGGAATGAAGCTCCACCTCTTGGAGGAGCATCAAAAGATCTGTGGGTGTATTTTTACGACAACTCCTGAGGGGATGCCTCAGCGTGGTTGCTAGTTTTCAGGGGTTTTCCTAGAAGAGAGACCACGTGCAGAGGCATGGACGTGGCAATCCGTGGTTTCATTTGCTGTGCAAAAGCATATAAGTTTAATTAGGTCCCATTTGTTTATTTTTGCTTTTATTTGATAGAAGCAAATTTTTAATATAAGAAAGTTTACTTAAGCCACCACGTGGACATGAGAGAGTTGAAAACAGGGATACTCTGAACCTTTGGAGACTGTTGGTGGCAGCACCATGGCAGGGGCTTTAGTGAACGCAGTGGCCACGGATTGTGGACGGGAGGAGGCGTGTGAGGGGCCTGAGCTGTAGCACATTCAGAGCAGGAGAAAATGCCGCCCCCAGTCTGTGCTGACTCACCTTGCGCTTGGGGCTCGCACTTCTAGAGGGAGAGGGACGGCCTGTCTGTAGATGAGACTTAGGCTCCCTCTGAAGTTCAGCTCAGGGTCAGACCACACAGCACCCTGAGGAGGAAGTGGGCCTGATCCCTGAGCAGGGCCTACCCGAAACCTGGGAGGATCTGGGTTCCAAAGCCCCCAAAACTCACTCTCTGTCCTCGCTTTCCCTCCCAGTTTGACCTACAGCGGATCGTGATTTACTGTGACTCCCGACACTCGGAACTGGAGACGTGCTGTGACATCCCCTCGGGCCCGGTGAGCAGAGACTCTGCGTGGAGGGGTTGGTGGGGGGGGAATGGGTCCTTGGCTTCCCGAGGGAGGGGACGTCCTGGGCCCCGGGGTGGGATCAGGGGACACCCGCCATCACAGTGCGCCCTGGGAGGGAGCCCGGTGGTCATCGCCAGGGTTCCATTTCCTGGTCTGGCGGGCGTGGGTTGGGGGAGCGGGTCATGCAGGTCTGTCCCAGCCTCGGTCTACAGCCCCCGGGGCTGCAGCTGAGCGATGAGGCCCAGCTCTGGGGAGCACGGGGCAGAGGCTGGCAGGAGGGAATGGCATCCCTGCTGCCGGCGCTCAGAGCGGGGAGGCCGCCGTGCTCTGCGCTGCTCAGCAAGACAGGAGGAGGCAACACGGGGTCAGGAACGGCGGGCAGAGGCTCCTGGGCCCCCGGCGCAGTTCTGCCTCTCCCAGGGCCTCCCCACCTCCACCTCGGTCCAGGTCCCTCCCTCTCCGTTTACCAAATACCAGTTCCAAGGGTACTTCCATAGTCCTGCCGCCCAGAGTTGAAGGCTGAAGTCCATGGACTCGGCGGGCGCGGGCCCCACACGCAGTGAGCACTCGGTCAGCGTGTCCTGTGTCAGGACGAGGCAGGGGCACAAGCACCCGGGGTGGTCGTTACCAGGGCTGGGGCTGCGGAGCCAGCTGAGCCTGACTTTTGAGAGAGAGGAGAGAAAGGAAAGGGAGGGAGACGGATAAGAGCAGGAGAGAATAAAGGGAAAGAAGAAGGGGGGGGGAGAGGAGGGGAAGAAAGAAGGGAGGGAGGGGGCTGGCGAGGGTAAGGAAATAAGTCATTACGGGCACACCTGCTGGGTTCCTGCGTGCCAGACTCTGAACTGGATGCTTTCTTCCTGTCGCACTAACTCCTCCTCACTGCATTATGATGGAAATGCCCTTGTCCCCATTCTGCAGAGGTTGGCACCGAGGCTCAGGGGGGTTAAGTGGTTCCCACAGGCTGCTGAGAGGCCAGTGAATTGGCTGAGACCGTTGGCCCACGCCAGTCTGACTCCAGGGCCTCAGGGTGTCAGGACCCGCGGTCAGACGCTACTTGCCCTCCCTGCTCAGGCTCCAGTGTCCTCAGGGTTCCTGGCTCCCCTTTGCCTGCGCAGGGAAGCTCCAGGGAGCGGTGCTGGGCAAGAAGCCAGGTTCTGACCACTGTGCTTTCCTTCCAGTGCCAGGTGACCGTGCTGACGGAGCCCTCACCCCCACCCCAGCCGCCTCCCACCTCCGGCAGTGAACAGATCGGGTTTTTGAAGACTATCAACTGCTCCTGCCCAGCTGGAGAAAAGGTACCATCCACGGTCCACCCTCAGCCGCCAGCCCAGGGCCCCAGGGCTGAGTGGGGCAGGGTGGTCGGCAGAACCAGCAGTGGAGGTGGGAATTTCCCATCATGCACGTGGGCTGCCAGGGCAGGGTGGCCCCAGGCTCCAGGTGACTCTCCGGTCAGGGGACTGTCCTTGCTCCTTGGGCTTCTCCCTTCTTGATTTCTGTGCACGTTGGGAGGGGAGCTGCTCAGACCCAGCTGTGATGCACATCTTCCTGAAGTTCATAATGTCTTCCCAAGGTGCTTCTGGCTCCTCCCGGTCTCCTCTTCACTCGTGTGCGACTAAACCAGCCAGATTTGCTTCGAGAATAAGACTCTGCATGGGCAGCGGCTGAGGGTTTAGGTGTGCTCTGCGGGACACACCCTCATCCCTTTCTTCTCAATGTTCCCTGTAATTAGCTGGACTATATAATCTAAATGCATATATGAGTAGAGTTTAATGCCTCTTGTTTCTAATTTTAAAACCTAGTATGTTTCTGACTGCCACCACCGCCCTTTAGCCTAGATGAAATGTCTCCTCGAGTGCCTGAGGCCTTCATCTGTTTTTCTGTGGACGAACAGCCCTCTTAACGAGAAACAAGTTTCCACTGTTTGAGCAGAATAAACAGATATGTGAGGATGACGAAATCGAGATGGTCTCCGTGAAGATCTGCTCGACTGGTAGCCCCAGGGCCCTCGGTCTACAGCATTCAGTGTATCCATCGCTCTGCCTGCCCCTCCCAGCTCAGGGCCCGCACGCAGGAGCTGCTCCCCAGCTTTGCGAGGGCCTTGGGAGACACAGACAAAGATACGAAATCGTGGTTCACGTTCACTGGGGTGGACACACTTTAAGAATTTCCTAACAGTTTTGTGTCAATAAGCCGCCTGTCCTGGCAGCCTCTCCTCCCTCCCTGCTTCCCTCTCCTCTGTTCTCCTTCACACGCTCCTTTCTTCTTTCCACCCAGAGACCCCCTCCCAAGGAGCTCTCAGTCAAGTGGGGTTGTCCAACCATGGCCCAGCTGGCTGGGAGGCCACGAGGAGCCAGCTTGGTCATGCTGCGAGCTGAGCCTTTGTCTGGGGCGTCGGTGAAGTTAGGGGCTTCCGGCCTGGTGCTGGGTTAGGGTTGGGAGAAGCCAGAGAGGGAACCAGGGTGGGTGCGCCCAGGGCGCTGGGCAGGGATCCTCGTCCGCGCCCCTGGCAGGCTCAGGCGGTCCACAGACAACGTGTAGATCCGGTTCTCACCCATCAGTGTCATAACGAAAGCAACTGTCCAAACCCAAATCCTTTTGAATTCTTGTTTTCCGTTGAAAACCCCAAACGGAAAGGGTAACTGCAGCAGCGTGGGGCTTGGCCCACTAGCCTGCAGACTGTGCCAGGGAGGGCGGCCGACGCTAGCTCTGCCCAGTTCATGGTTTCCCCGGAGCCCTGCCCTGGCGGGGCCCCTCGGGAGGAAGTCTGGGGTCAAGCAGGCCTCCATCCTCTCTTCCCGCCCACCTTGTCACTCTCCAGCTCACAAACACCTGCTGGGTCGCCACTGACCCTCCTGAGCTTGGCTCACAGATCCCCTCCCCCACCTGTCCCCACTCTGTGTGGCCCCTGGTGGGTCCTAGTTGCCCTTCTACCCTCATCTCACTCCCCTTTCCCCTCCCAATTTCTAGGCAGGCAGGAAGGTCCTGTTCCTCTGCGAGGTCATGATCTTTCTTTCCTTCTGGAATTTGCATACGTAGCATCTTCTGCCTAGAACATCTTTTCCCTCCGCCACCCCTTTTAATCTGCTAATGCCTGTTCTTCTTTCAAGACATCCCCAAAGAATCCTTTTCTGCTCCCGTTATTCTTGTCCGTATGATCTCCCTCCTCCCTGCCTGCCTGCCTGCCTTCCTTCCTTTCCATTCTTCACATCCATCCATTCAATACCTACTCATTTAGCCCGTGCTATTTGGGACATTATGACCCTTTCTTTCCCTCTTCTTCCATCGACCGTAACAATTATCACATTGGATTAAAACTGCCTACTTGTCTTTACTTCCATAAGCTCATGAATTCCAGATGGCAAAGACTGAATCTTTCCATGTCTGTATTTTCAGCCACTATATGAAATAGTGGTTGAATTGATGGATAAGTGGACCCAGGGTATGAAGGATGGATGGAATGGCTTATTGGGTGATGCCACCCAGAGTTTGAGGCTGGCATTTGTAAATTGATGGATGATCTTTCCGCCAATGGCTGTATTTGGAGGCCACGTCCGAGTTCCCCATGTAGGTTGGCAGTTTGAGAACGGGTGCTCAGCTCCGGTGAACTTTGTCCAACTTATTGATCGGCACGTGGCTTACTAAGGGACTGGCTTATGAGCAGCTGGAGGGGATAACCAACTAGTAAAGAGAGAAAGGGGGAAATTAAAACAGAACCTTACTTGTTTCTTTTGTCTTTCTTCCTTTAGGGTGAAAAGGGCTTTGATGGCCCAGTGGGACTCCCCGGCCCAAAGGTCAGTACCGGAGCCGGCAGAGAAGCTCTTTAGAGCGTGAGGTCCTTTGATTTGCTCTCTTTGTAAGAAGGAGGAAAAGAACTCCCAAACAATGGTGTGTTAGATTACTGTCCTGCGGGGTTTTGCTTCTGAGCTTGTTGAGATGGAAGGCTAGAGCAAGTGGCATAAAGTCCGTAACCTCTGAGTCCCTTCACGGTTCAGAGCGTCCGTTTCTCAGCCTGAGCGTGTGATCGAGAAGGAGAACACGCGTGCCCGGGCTCAGGTGCTGTTCGCTCCAACAGGCTCGGCCCTCCGTGGTCAGCTAACTCTGCATCCATCCTTTCAGGCCTCTATATTCCAGAAACTTTGGGGGTTGCGCTTTAAAGAGTCTATTTGTTCAGGACGCACGATCTGTTTGCTTGACGTGCGTGAAATTCTTTTTGTACACGTTTTCCAAACTCACGAATTGCTCAAGGCCAGGTGCCTCCTTGTGGGCTCCTCCCTCCTCAGCCGTGGACCAGCCTCTTCTCTGTCCAGCACTGCCCAGGTTTATGGCATTTACGGAGCTGGACAGGGCTGTCGTCTCGCATCATTGTTTCGGTCTCGGAAAGCTGAGACCCAGAGAGGTGTGCATTGCCCGGGGTCACACAGAGGCTGAGGGAAGAGGTCAGCGTTGCCCAGTGGCCATGACCTGGTCTGGTGTTCGAAAGGGGCTGAGTGTGATGGTGCAGACACCTAGCGATGACTGCATCCCCTTCCCTTCCCTCCCCCCTCCTCCCTCCTCCCTCTCCCCCTGCCTCTGTCCCGCCCTCTCTCCCTCTTTCTCCCCCTCCCTCTCACCTGTATTACTTATGTTCACATTCATTCAGTGCATCACCATTGAACATCTCCTAAGGTCCCTTTTGTCTTCTCCCTTTTTCCTTCCTCTGTGTGTACCTCCTTCATCTTCCCCTTCTCTCGCCCTTCTCCTCTCTGTCCGCAGTGTGCTAGGATGGGGAGAATAGACAGACAGACACACGCACACACACACAGGAGGTCCAGGATGCCAGGTGTTCGCTGCGAGAAAGAGAGCAGGGGCTTCTGCCTTGCTGAGCAGCCCCTGGGCTGTCAGATGGAAGAAGAGAGCAAAGCTGTTTGGGGGTTTGTGAACCTCTAAGCAGAAAACGTTTGTCTGAAGCAGTGGCCGTTCACGGAGCGACCGAGCTGTGCTGTGGTTGGACAGATCTGGGGTTGTGCGGACGGCAGAGCCCGACCCCTGACCCTGGGAGAGAAGATGAGGTGGGAGGGAGGGGATTCTAGGGAGGGAAACAGGTCCCACCACCTGCAGATAAGCCTGGCTGCCCCGTGGCTGATTGGCAGTCCTGGCCCTTTAGCCAGCGTCCCAGCCCGTCCGTGGTTAAGATGCTGGGTGAACACCTTGATTCCAGCGGCTCCGTTTACCTAGAGGTGGCTCCGGTCGTATCCGTAGGCGTGGCCTGGTGCATCCTGGGTGCCCAGGCCCGTTCTGGACGCTGGGACATAGCAGGGAGCCATGTCCCCGGACTCAGAGCCAGCAGGAAGAGGCGTGACGGGGGGTGGGACGCTGGGTTGGGGGGAGCGGGGCTGGGAGGGGGGGCCCTGAAGCTTCCTGGGGAGGCTCCAGGATGCCTGGGGGCCCCGCCCTGGCTGGGTCCTGTAGGATGCATAGGGGCCGCCGTTCCCGTTCCCAGGGTCAAGCGTGCGATGCTGTCACCCACTTGCTTTCTCCAGGTGTCCTTCGTTCCGGGATTTAGGAGTTTGAGAAAGTGATTCAGATGCTCCTTCCCTCTCCGGGGGTGGGAGGCTTGGCCTCATGGTGCAGTTGGCAATGACAAAATCGGCTGCTGCCAGAAAACTGGGGCAAGGTGGGCCACGGGAAGCTGGTGTGGGAGAGGTTGGTCGGAGGACCCGACCCAACGCTTGTCTCTGGTTTCCACCCCTCAGGGGGACATGGGAGCCCCTGGGCCGGCTGGAGCTCCTGGACCCAAGGGAGAGAAAGGAGATACGGTGAGTGGAGGCCCCTCCGCGTGGCCAGCATGGGGGACCCCTCTGCATGGGCACAGGAGGCCTGCCGGCCGCTCCAGCCTCACCCTGCACCACCCCGCCCTCACCCCCCAAGTTCTGTGCTCCAGGTTGACAGTGGTGACTCCCCCAACTGGTCATATCTCACCCTGGCCGTTGCATATGGTTTTTCCTCTGCCGGGAATCATTTTGCCCTCTGTCCACCCCCGTTTGCCCCTCACCTCCCCTTCCTGCCTGGCTCACGTTTTCGCACCTTTCAGACTCAACCGGGCATAGTTCTCCAGGGTATCTTTGCGACCCCAGGTCTGGCTCACACACCCTCTCGGTGCTCCCACATCCCTGGTGCCTGTCAGTCCCCACATCAGCTGACTCCCTGATACCTCGGTTCGCGGTTTGTCGGTCCAGCATCCCCGGCATCTGGCCCAGCACAAACTGTGTTCATGGATCCTGCGGTTGATGAGCGAGCACAGTGGATGGTGGGTCAGGGAAGAATTACAGAGATAAACGATTCATGGTGCAGAGCAGGGCTTAGGAGCCACATGGCTGGGAAGCAAAGGCTGGCTCCACCAAGATAACTTAACCTTTCTGTCCTCAGTTTCCTAATCTGTAAAGTGGAGAGGATAAAATTAACTGTCGAGTTGCATGATGAGGATTAAATGAGTTAACACATGTAAACAGTTTGTAACAGTGCGGAAACAAAGTAAATGCTATTGTTCCTCTATTGTTACCTGGCCTGGTGGAAGCACTAAACCCATCCTTCAAACTGCATCTTGTAGCACCTATAGCACAAGTTCAGAGTCAGGTGGACCTCAGTAATCGTCCCTGGCTCCAATCTTCATTAGCTGTGTGACTGAGCAGGTTTCTTAACCTCTCTGAAAACCTCATTTGCTCCATTAGCAGAATAAAGAAAAGAACAACTTTGTCTATAAAATGCCTGGCCCGTGGTAGGAGGTCAGTGAATGAGAGTGAGTATAATCAGTTCCTTTTAGGTTCTCAGTGCTCGGGGGAAACCCGACGACAAGACGGAGCCGCTCCCCTAGAAGAGTTAGCCTGGCAGATACCCCCGTGCCATCATCTGAGAGCTCATGATTGTAGCTACACCGCCTGCCCTTCTTCACAGGGGCTTCATGTGGGTCCCTCCTTACTCCTTAGAACAGCTTCTTAAACTTAGGCTCCTCACTCACAGATGGGAAGGATACAGAATTTTCAGGCTTGGTGATGCACTCGTGATCACATCAGGTGCTCTGCCTGTGTGTGGCAGAGGCAGGATTTGAATCTATTTTAATCTGAGTCTTGTGCTCACTTGCTGAGCTACACCTTTCACCCACACCATACACACCTGCCTCCTGTGCAGAGGTAGGAAGCACCTGCTCTGTGCAAAATAACATGGAAATAGGAAGAGAGGCTGATATTTAACAGCATTCATGGTGTGCCGGGATCTGTGCTATATGTTTTACAGATTTCTGGCCCATTTAACCCTCAGATCAATGTTGTGAGGTGCGGGCTAGTGAAACACCCATTTTACTGATACACAGGAAAAAACCAGGCTACAGAAACTGCCTGTGAGAGGGCACAGATGTCGGATCTCACAGACGAAGCCTGCAAAGTAGCCATTGTAATTATATCCAGAGAACTAAAGGAAGCGATTCGGAAGGAAATAGAGGGGAGTATCGTGACATTATCTCATCAAGTATAGAACATAAAGAGGTAGAAATTGTTAAAAAGAACCAAATGGAAATTCTAGAACTAAATGGAAATTTTAAAGTACAGTCACTGAAATGAAAAGGAAAATCACTCGAGAGGCATGACGGTAGGTTTGAACTGGCTGAAGAAAGAGCCAGCATTCTTGAAAACAGATCAGTAGCGATCATGTAATCTGAAGATCAGAGAGAAGCAATAATGAAGTAAAATGAGCAGAGCCTCAGAGAAGTGTGAGGGCCCGTGAAGTGCATCAGTGCACACATAACGTGGGTACCAGGAGCGGAGAGAAAGGAGCAGAAAAAGTATTCAGAGAGATCATGGCTGAAGACATCCCGACTTTGATGAAGAGCAGTAATCTACACGTTCAAGAAGCCTCAGGAAGTCCAATCAAGAAAAACAAAAGGAGGTCCATCCTTAGAAAAATCATAGTAAAAAATGCTAACAGACAAAGCAAAAATATCGAAAGCAGAAAAAGAAAAATGATTCCTGATGTACAAGGAAAACCCAATAAGATTATCAGCTGACTCATCACCAAAAATAATTGAGGCCAGAATGCAGTGGAGTGACAAGTTCAAAGTAATAATTATGGCAGTGCATCATTGGGTATTTAAGAAATATTTGTAACAACAATAGCACAAAAATGGGGAAGAAGGAATAGATCACATAGGAGTATGTTTCTAAATCTCACTGGAAGTAAGTTAGGGTAAATCTTAAGTAGATCCTGATAAGTTAAGATGTATATGGTAAACGTCAAGCAACCTCCAAGAAAATAATTCAAAACTATATGGTGAAAATATCCTTAAAGAGGTTAAAATGTTGCACTGAAAAGAACTCATGTAATGCAAAAAAGAGCAGTAAAGGAGGAATAAAGGAACAGAAAAAGTCAGGAGACACAGAAAACAAAAAGTTAAATGGCATATGTAAATCTACCTACATCAAAAATAGCATTGCCTGTAAATGTATTAAACAAACCAGTTGAACAGCAGAGAATTTCAGCCTGGACATAAAAACAAGATCCAACTGTATTGTGTCTACAGGAGACACACTTTAGATTCAAATATATAAATAGGTTGAAAGTAAAAGACGGACAATGCACATTCTACAAATAGAAAACATTAGAAATTGGAGTGACTATAACAATATCAGACAAAACAGGCTTTAAAAAAAGTTAATAGAAATGAAGAGGAACACTTTATAATGATAAAAGTGTCGATCCTTTAAAAATATGTAACAATTATAGACATATGTGCACCTAACAACAGAGCCCCCAGATATATGAAGCAAACATTGAGAATTGAAATGAGAGACTTAACACCCCACTTTAATAGTGTGTAGAACAACTAGGAATGTGGAGAAATCGTAACTCATACATTGCTGGTGTAAAATGCAGCTGCTTTGAAAAACAGTCTGGTGGTCCTTAAAGGGTTAAACACAGAATTATATGACCCAGCAATTCCACTCCTAGGTGTGTAACCGAAAGAAATGAAAACACGTGTTCATACAAAAACTTGTCCGTGGATGTTCATAGCAGCATTATTCATAATAACAGAAAAGTAGAAGCAACCTAAATGTTCATCACGTGATGAACGGGTAAATAAAATGTGTGTCATAGCCATGCAATGGCATAGTATTCTGTAATAAAATGAGGTATTGATACATGCTGCAAGGTGGGTGAACCTTGAAAACAGTTTGCTAAGAAAACACAGGCTATGAAGCCAGTCATAAAAGCCCACATATATGATTTCATATATATAAAATGTCTAGAATAGGTGAATTTATAGAAACAGAAAACCAATTAAGGTTTGCCCAGAGCAGGGGGGTGGGGGGAAAAGGGGAGTGACCACAATGGGTTTGGGGTTCTTTTGGGGTGATGAAAACATTTTAAAGTTGATTGTGGTGGTGTTGCACCACCACATTTAGTACATTTAGTAAATGCACTAAAAAACCATTGAATTGTACTCTTTATTTTTAGTTAATTAATTTATTTATTTATTTATTTTTGGCTGCGTTGGGCCTTCGTTGCTGCGCACGGGCTTTCTCTAGTTGCGGATGTGTGCAGGCTCCTCATTGCGGCAGCTTCTCTTATTGTGGAGCGCAGGCCCTAGGTGCACGGGCTTCAGTAGTTGTGGCTCGTGGACTTAGTTGCTCCGCGGCATGTGGGATCTTCCCGGACCAGGGCTCGAACCCGTGTCCCCTGCATTGGCAGGCAGATTCTCAACCACTGCGCCACCAGGGAAGTCCTACACTTTAAATTATGAATTAGGTGAATTATGTGCTCTGTAGATTATATCTCAATAAAGCTGATGTGGAAGAAAGAATAGTACCATAATATTGAGTTGTTGGGAAAATTAAATGAGATAAAACTGACGAGACTCTACCCTCCGTAAAAGATAGTGTCTTTTAGAGGCTCCTTGGCAGGGCTTATGAGAAAGCAGCCCACCATTCTGAATCCCAGGGCACATCTGCCATGTGTGATGTCATGCCGTGGAGATACTTCGTAGAAAACCTTTGCCTTCTGCTTTGCTTTTCCAGGGCAGAGGACCTTTTGTCCAAGGAGAAAAGGGTGAAAAGGTAAGCACCTCCCTGCTTTCTCACTCCTCCAAGGGCCGTGGATGTGGCCCGGGAATGGGGTGGGGGACTTGGGTTCGGGAGAGTTGTGTGCTGCCGTGGTGCTGCCTGGTAAGAATTTGGGTGGGAGGGGAAGAGGTTTCCTGGGCTGAGTGCCTCAGTGTGTGAAGTGGGAGGGAAGGGCTTGTTTAGGACATGAATGGTTCACAGTGCTTAGAGCAGAGGGTACTTAATGGCGCTCATGGAAATTGGGATGCAGAGCTGCAGATGTGGTTTGAGGACCAACATGCAGGACATTCAATATCAAAATGTGTTCAGGCCTTGTTTGCAGTGATGGGAAGGCCTTGGACGGTCTGTGCGTGATCAGACATGCTGAGAAGGTTCGGATAGCAGGTGCCGATAGACGTGAGAGCGGGGCAGACCAGACCAGAGGAACTTGGGGAATAGTCGGGAGATTGCTGCAGAAGTACGAAGGCAAGATGATGAGGGACAGAGTCATGGGTGGCCGCAGGACTAGACAGGCAGAGGAATGGAGGCCTATTCACATTCTCCCTGGATATGAATGTTGCACCTTCTTTAACCTTCATCAGTCGTGATGATGATGTACAAGCTCGACAGATCCTGGGAAAGAGGGGATTCCTTCTAAAGAGGAAAGCTTTCTTAAGGTGTCAGCCTAGAAGGAGAAATAAAAAGCAATCACTAAAAATGCCATTTTCCACTCACACCAGTGATTAAAAATACATCTCCCATTTCCCAGGAGAGACAGCCACAATACTTTGTAACGTACATTTATGTTGGTTATTTTGCCGGAGTCTAGGCACTTGTAGACTCAGAATGCAGGGCATTGGACCCCAGAAGGATATCGTTACTCAGAGGGGGGCTCACGTCAACCCCTTGCGTAGGGCTGATGGTGTAAAGCAGGTGCCACTCTGTCAAGTTACTATGGAAACAGAGCTTTCATGTGCCCCGCTCGTTCTCTCCGTGTAGCACCTTTTATTTAGTCCGTTCATGTCTAGAGATTTACTCTAAGGAGATAAATCAAGGCTGTGCACAAGTACATACCCACACGTTTCGTAATTACAGCGTGATTTATAAGCCAGCCTGGAAACAACTGTAATGCTCTGCAGTGGGCAAAAGGTAACATGAGTTATTGTACAGCTAAATAATACAGTGGCATTTAGGGACACAAAATCACGTTTAGAAGGATGATTAATGACTCAGAAAATGAAGATAGCATTTTGTTAATTTTTAATTAAAACACATTGCAAAATATCTATACAGTATGACCCCGGTTGTGTTTATGGTGTGTGTGTGAGACTCAGAGAGGGAGGCTGATTCTGGGGGCAAACCCCCATTGTTAACCACTGGTTGTCTGTGGGTGGCAAAACTATGAGAGTATTTATTTTTTCCCTTACTTTTCTTTGTGTCTTCCTTTATTCCACAATGAACTTTTCTTTTTTAACCTCTGTTAAAAGCACAGGCACACACACACACACGTAATAACTACTGCACAGGAATACAAAGCCGTTTGAGAGACAGTGTGACACACAGCGTAACACGAGCTTTGCACCAGGCAGACCTGGGTCAGTCGAGGCTGTTCCCAAGCTCTGCCATCAGAGTCTGGGTCTCCCTCTGCCTCCAGCAGGACTGGCGCCACCATCTTCCACGATTCCTGTGTGGTCTCAAAGCACAGCACCTGGAACCTAGGCGCTCAGCTTTGATAGTTGCCATCATGTTCGGTTCCTAAGAGCCCAGAACCCGGGCACAGGGTATTAACAGGACACCCACATGTTCCTCGGGTTCAGGACTGGGGCTGCCAGAGCCCTTGAAGTCAGGGCGCTCAGCCTGGGTCGTGCTTCCCAGGCAAGGCCAACGTGCAGCTCCTGGACCGGCTCGTCCTCTGAATGACGTGCTGTCCTTCTCATGTGCTGATGCCACCAGGAGAAACTGACAGGCCCCCTTTCTCCCATGAGCAGCAGCTGCATCTCTGCCCCGTCTGTTCTGGTTGAGCTCAGGACAGGCAGCCTTCTGCTTCTGGAGGCACCTCCCCGGTGCCCCAAAGCCCAGGCTGCAGCACTACGCTCAGGACCTGAAGCTGCCGGGCCACAGTCCCAGCCGGGAGACCCCTTCACACATCCGGTGCTGGCAGGAGAGACGCGTAGCTGAATAGACTCCGGCACTCCTGTCTCTGTCTTTGGTTGACATTCTCCTGCGGTTGAGCATTTTTGGCAAAGTCTGAGTCTAGATTCTGCCACATCTGAGCTATGTGATTCGGGATGAGTCACCTCCGTCTCTGGGTCTCTGCTCCCTCATCTGTAGAAACGCAGGGGTGGGATGTGATGACGCATAAGGGACCTTGCAGGTGGCAGTTCTGAGACTTGGTCATCAGCCCACCCCCAGCCTGAGTCCCTGGGGCTGTCTTCTGTAACTTGGAGTCTCTGCTTCCCCTCCACGATGCAGCGAGGCCAGGGAGAGTCAAGGGGACAACAGGATCCACAGAAGGGAGAAGGCCACTGGTGACTCATGCACTTGGACAGAGCTTAAGTGGCTTTTTTGCTTGAACGTTCTCTCGAAAGCAGTCGCAGAGTACCAAGGGGATTGGACGGACTGGAGCCCGATGTGTCCAGAAATCATGTGATGCTGAATCTTGCTGTGGTTTGTTTTGTTTTTTTTTTTTAATTTTTGGTGATGTAATCAGCCACTGTGACAATGTGCATTGGCCTATCTGAGGACCAGGCACCGTGTAAGCTGTGTTCCATGCTTTATGTCTCATTATTAAGACAGTGCTTCAGGGAAGGCACGACTATGCCCTTTTCACGGATGAGAGAACATAGCTTAGAGGTCAAGTGACCTGCCCAAGGTCACAGTAAGATGGCTAGAAAACACAATCACTCGTGAAGGGAAGCTGGAAGGCTGATTGAATTACTCCTTTTCCTGCAGCTGAGGAAACTGAGGCTCAGAGAAGGTGAGTGACTGACCCAGTGTCACACAGCTGAAACACTGCCAGAGCTCTTGGCCTCCTGACTTTGCCAGAGCCCCCCACCAAATGCCCAAGACCATTGTGTGGTGCTTTGTTCCTGGGCTGCCTCTGCCCCTCGTTTTGGAAGCCAGCCTTCTCTCTGGTTCCTGTGCCATCCCACATGCACCACGGGTTCTTGGGACAAAGCTCCCTCAGTGTTTTAATATGTATGAAATCGGGCTCAGGGAAAGGGGGAAGCAGGCTTTTAGGGGCCGCCTGAAAAGATCTGCGCATAGCCCAGGTGTTGGGGGCACGGAAGGAGAGAGAGATAGGCATGGACCCTCCTTCACAGCGTCTGGAAGACAGCTGGCACTAAATAAATGCTTGCCTAAGGAGTGAATGGATGGATGGAGTGTGGACCTCCGTCATCCAGGACCAAGAGCCAGTAGAATGGTCACAGACTCTGCAGTCAGAAAGGTTCAGCTTCAAATTCTGGCTCCACTTCATGTGGAGCCTCAGGTTCCTTTTCTGTAAGAGTGAGAAAGGGAATGATAGTAGTTCCTACCATGTGAGAGGTTGCTGGGAAGGTTAACCCAGTGCCCCACACAGCAAGCCCTCATGATGGGTGGTGCTGCTGTTCTTGTCGCCCCATCATCGTTGGCAGTGCTGTCTTGGTGATGAGGATGATGATGGAGGGGGAGGAGGAGGGGGAGGAGGAGAGGGTATCGTCATCAGCATCATCATGGTTTGGACCAATGCGGATGGTCTGGTTTGGACCAGTTTTGGGGGGAGTCAGGGGGAGCAGGGAGGGGTGATGACTTCCGTGCCCTTCCCACCCTTGGTCCTTCCATGTTGACAAAGTAAATTAATAAGCACAGTGAAGATGTTGGTATAAGGTTTCCTGTGGCTGGACACTGAGTCTTTTCCATGGAGATGTGGTCCATGAGCCCCGCGGTAGAAAAAAATTCAGAAACGACAAAAACAAGGCCAAAGTGCGTGGTGTCCAGTGAGCTTCCTTTCGCATCCCGAGGGGCCTTCTGCTCTTGGGGACCAGAGCCTTCAGGGCAGGAACCCCACAGAGAGGCTGCGTTGTCGTCCCTTCCTGGACCCACAGCGCCCTCTGGTGTCTGGAAGCCAGAGCGTCGCTCCAGTTTTCCTCTGCAGGGGTCCGTGTGATACTGGGGAGATCTCTGCCCTTTGGGGGCGTTCCTCTTTCCCTTAGGAATCTAGCACCTGGGGGAACGAGGGCAAAGAGAGCTTTCGTTTTGTGCTCAAATGTGGGCTCAGGTGATGGAAAGAAAGCAGGTTCGGGGAGTTGGGCAGACCTGGTTTGGATCCCAGCTCTGCAGTGGCTGGGTGAGCGTTGGGTGGTGTCTCTCTGAGCCTCAGCTTCCTCATCTGTAAAGTGGGGCCATTGATGCCCACCCCTTAGGGCTGTTGTGGGGCTTATAGGAGGTGGGCAGTGCCTGTGACAGCACCTGGCTTAGTCCCTGGGACGTGGTAGCGCATATAAAACTCTGTCCCTTATCTTTATTCCGTTCTTTTGTCTGCTAGAAGCTATTGCTAAAATCCATAAAAGAGTGACAGATGTGCTTCTTCAGTAAACAGCATTCAAGTACCTAGTACGTGGGAGAGTGGTGGGTTCACAGAGCTCTAAAACATGGCTTGGGCCTCCCCCAAAGGCTCACTCACCAATTCAGCAGAGGAGACATGCACACACATTCTGGTCACGTGGTTATCTAATCATGAGTGTTTCTTCTTTTTCCTGGTCCTTAATCGAGTCTGTTGTGCCACCTCCATCCTCCACCCTGTTACACACTCAGAGGGTGACGACACTGTCAGGAGACCCTGCCTAGGACACCGGTCACATCAGCACTGCACCTTGAGGGTTTCCCAGGATACTCGGTGTTATACTGCTGGGGGTACTTAGAGAATGAAACTAAAAAATATCTAGGAAATTATCGTAAGCACAGTTCCAATGAAGGGAAAAACAGAAACAAAACGATCTCAAGCTGACTCTGTTCTTTATAAGTACTCTTAACAATGACCAACCGCAGCAAAAAATGGAAACAACCTGATGGAAAATTGCATTTCTTCAACCAGAAGGACATAAGTGAAAATTAGGAAGCCCTTATATATGTAGATGTGCATGCAACATGGCGTAAATGAAATAGTAGAATAGGAAGCCATATGCGCTCACACACAAAATGCGTGTGCAGCGAGAATAGCCAGTGCACTGGGGTAGTGGGATTTGGGATATTTCATGCCTTGTTAGTTGCTCTTTATGTTGCTATAACATTAGTACTTTTGCTAAACATAAACATTTAACTAACAACTAGAGCTTAAACTTAATATGATGAAAAATTTTTAAATAATAGTATATTTACAGTTGTTCATGCATGAAATCCAAAAGCAGTATTATTTTGGAGGGAAGAGCCCTCTCGCCCAGCATGGGGCATTTGCTGAATCCTGGACACTGTGACAGCTGGTCCCAGATGACAGAACATAGCAGCGGGTGAGGGTCAGGCTTTGGGAACCTGGCACTGCCCCTGTCCTGCTGTGTGACCTTGAAGAGGTCATTACAGTTCTCGGTGCCTGTTTTCTCATATGTACACTGAAGATAATAGTAACAATAATAGGCTCTTGTAAGACTGAAGTGAGGGTTAAGTGATTGCATCCACGGCAAGAACTTAGCAGAGCACCTGGCAGATGAGAAAGCATTAGCGGGAATCAGGTCTAAGCCACCCGGGCACTGGATTCTCTGAGCGTGATGGTCAATTCGGACACATTATCTACATTAGTCCAAATAGAACGACAGACCAAGTACTTTCACTTAGAAGCCCGGGGACGGTGTTCTTTCCCCCAGGGCCTGGGGCTGTGCGATGAGAGCCCGGATATCCCTGCAGCCGTGCAATGAGCCAGGTGGGGTAGGGCAAAGGGGACACACACAGGCTGGGCCCAGCGTGGACCCTTGTAGATGACGTTGCAGGGCGGAGTCCAGGCTCCCCAAAGCCGGCATCGCCCACTGCTCAGACACACGGGCAATGCATTTCCTGCCGGGGCTCTTTGCTTTCTTTACGAGCAGCTGCTGGTACTAATATTTGAATTAGAGTTGGGATAGGATGTAGAAGGCGGCCCTCAGGTAGAGACCAGCCTAGACCTGGTGCTGAGGAGACTGCCCCACCCCCCGTTTCCCTCGAGTGGAGAGTAACAGAGGACAGGGCAGGGAGAGGGCTTGCAGCCCCTCATCAAGTCTGGCTCACACCTTGTAGATGGGGGGGGGCCCTTGGGAGCCACAGGGGGTGGAATTGTGGCAAAGTGTCCCGTAAAGCCATGCTTGGGTCAGCAGCTGTGTACTCAGCACTTGGTAGAGGGGGGGAAGAAACCAGAACAACAACCACCAAAAAGTCCTTTCTTCAGCATTTTCACAGAAATCCGTATGGCAGTATATAAAACTTTGTATGGATTTTGTGCTCGGATTTCACAGTGCGGTGCCCCAGAAAAACTATGCGAGCAAATAGGAGGAACTCAGCTGAATTTTATTGGGCTGGTTGACTCAGTAGCAGACAGAATTTTAGGTCACGCAAACATGGGTTCCTTGTCTTCTATGGCTTTCTTCCATTTTTATGGGGACCATAAACCTGACGGGGAAAGAGGAATCTGAGCCAGACAAATAGCAGAGGCCGTTCTGACTTCCTGGGAAGCTGTCTCTAGAAACTTCAGCCAAATGTCCTGCAGCGGATGCCGGAGCCGAGTGCAGGTCATCATGGGGGAAGTCCTTATGGGTTGGTTCACCATGAAGTTAAACAAATAAGGTGCCGATTGGAAAACCGAGGAAAGAGGCCACGGCCATCTTGATGGAACTAAGGAGGGTTGTTAGAAGGCCAGGTTCGGAGCTGTCCGCTGAGGTGGGCTGGTCCCCAGGTCTGAGAAAAGTAGGTTCCTCACATGCGTATTCCAAACCAGGCCCCTGAGAAGCCCGGTGCCTCCTGTTCTCTGGTGATTTGAAATTGGACAAAGCAGTCTCCCCGGCATTGCTGTGGACCTGAAGGTCCAGCCTCTCAGGAAAGGCAGTGGCTTAAAGAGCGCTGGGGACTCATGTGCCCCGTGGTGGGGCGGGGCGCCTGGGATTCCTCAGCTCCGGATGGCTTCCTTTGGCTCATTCTTGCTGTCCTATTTGAAACATGCAAATGCGCGTGAATTTGCGTTTGATTTTCAAATGCTGCTGTGGTCACACCATTCCCTACAGACCCCTGCTCAGCCGCTCTGTGTTACTTGGAGGATCAAGTCCCCTGCGTGTTGGCCCCGAGCGACCCTGCCCCGTCTCCGTCTCCTGCCAATTCTGGGTCCATCTCTGGGTCCATATTTCCACCTCCCCGGCCTTGATTCCTCCTCCTTGCACATCCACAGCTCCCTTCTCCTGTGGAATCCTGGAGAGGCTTCTGATGCAGTAACCTTCGGGGCGTCAAGCCCGCAGCCAGGTGGTTCCACAGTCACTGTCTTACTCAGTCCTCCCAGTGAGAGCAGGTGGAGGGTATCACCGTCATCATGTCATGGAAAAGGGCGCTGAGACTTAGGAAAATGCTCCTACACATCGATGTTTTCACTGTAGAAGCTATAGGAAGAGGACGAAGTAGTTTATAGGGAGCTCTGGTTTGTTCAAAAGTGTAACACCTACCCAATTTAGATCTAGTCCTGTGCTGGAGGGCTGGAGAAGGACAGAAGAATGACGGACATGAACTTTGGAGTAGGATTAATCCAGCCATCTGCACTGAGAGTCAAGGCGGGTGGAGGGGTGGAGGGTGAAGAGTGTCTAGAAAAATACCTGCATCACTGCAGAGCTCACAGGGCAGAGGGGCGGGTGGTGGGGACGCTCCCGCTCCCGTGGTCCTGATTAGCCCGCGGCCTGAGGTCTGAGCTGGCTGAGAGCCCTTCCTGTGAAGCACCACCGCAGTGCACGTCCCACTTCATGGGACAGTCAGACCTGCTCTCACAGTGACACTTCTCTGGTCTCAACGCGACAGACACACCTTGTGCCACACACAGTGTGAAAGACTGAGTCCTTCCCACCTGAGTTAGTTCTTTCTTTGGTGTCTTTCAACGGCAGGCTGTACTTGAAATTGCGAGATGAGAGGATTTCGTGGAGGTGGAGATGGACCGTACAGGTGGGTGGGGAGTGAAGCGCGGGGTCTGCTACATACGGATTTTCTTCCCAGTGCCTCCTTTCCAGAGCAGTGACCAAGAAATGCCCTCAGAAAGCGTAAGGTGCTTCTACATAGCACGGGGTGCTGGTGTAGGTGAGACGTGTACCGTTGCAGGGGATGATGGAGACACTTACTTCGCAGATTCTGTCTGAAGGGATGGGTGAGGGTGTTAGCAGTGGCAGCCATGGAGAATTCAGTGGCCAGCACTTGGTGGTTTTGTCTGCAGCAGTCGAGCGACTTTGTCTCAAAGAAGGTGCCTTGCAGTGGAAAGAATCATGACATCAGCCTTTTACTGACCACTTGATATCTGCCAGCTGTTCACTTTATGAGTATCAGCCTCCTGCAGCTCCTTGAAGGAGTCTGGAGCATGCCCAAGGGCACAGAGTGGTGGGTGAGGGGCTGAGGTTGTGTCTGTCCGACCCTACACCCCCCATTCCTAACCACTGCACTGGACAATGCCGGTTCCCTGCCCTCCCCCAAAAGGGATGCTTTTATCTGAGAATTCTTGACCCTCAAAACCCATGTACCTTGTAGGAATCGACTTATTTTATGCAGTGACTACATTATAGAGCCTCTGAGCCATAAAGTATAAATTATATGTGTGTGCTTGTATGTGTGAAACCTCTAAGATGAATTTATGCCATTTGCCTCTGGCTCTGGGTCTCATTCTCTTTTTTCACAGCTGGCTTAATCAGCGCCCCCGACTCCTATTCTTAGCCTGTGCCTTAATGTGCATTATTCATGGTTATCGACTTGGATAACTGTGGTCGAGTGCCTTCTATTTTTATCATAATTAAAGGGTTTAGGGGAAAATAGGTTCAGCTGCTTATGTGCCCTCAAATAGCCTTGTAGGTTGGGGCAAAATGCTGGGAGTTAGAATTAAGATGCCGCAGACCCTGTCCGTGGTGCTGCAGGACACGTTGGGGAAGTTTTGAGTTCACGGGTTCTCACGGCCCCAGGCAGAGCTGGAATAGGAAAGTCTGCACTTTTTCCAGCCCCGCCTGACACTCAGGCTCTTGCCAAGTTTCATGGCCCAGCCACAGGGCCAAGGGCTTCATACAGGAGGGGAGAGCATTTATGGGAGGGTAAATGCTGGACTGCTAGGCAGCTGGGCTGGGAGGGCAGGGGAGGCCAAGGGCATGCACCCTAGACACGGACCGGCTGGACTCAGATCCCAGCTCGGCCACTTAGCAGCTGTGGACACTGGGCAAGTCAGTTACTCAACCCCTGCAACCCGTGCTTTCCTCACCTATAAATTGGCGACTATAATTCTACTGGCCTCAGAGGGTTACAACGAGGATGAAACGAACTAATGAAAATAAATGACTTACATTTGTAAGAAGTGCTCATAAATGTTCAGTATAATTACCGTGATACCAGCATAGTTTTCCACCTTTTACACCAAGTGACATCTTCTGCGTCCTCTGCATCCATGAGGTCTTATCCCCAGGGCCGGCTGACAGCTGGGAAATGCCGGTGTTCCCTGCCTCCCCCAAGGAGGACTTCTGTAACTCCCAAAGCCTCAGGGAGCCTGGGGAGTGTTATTAGAAAGCGTGTTCCAGGTGGGCTGCC
Source organism: Balaenoptera ricei (assembly GCF_028023285.1). Lineage (NCBI taxonomy): Eukaryota > Metazoa > Chordata > Mammalia > Artiodactyla > Balaenopteridae > Balaenoptera > Balaenoptera ricei. The sequence continues at coordinate 4,365,629 of NC_082655.1, forward strand.
GTAGAGGTGTAAGGTGTCTTTTCCTTTCTTCAGTTCATCCACAATAATTTGCAGAGCATCTAAGAATAATAACGGTCCCCCATATTTACAACTACTACTGTCTGCCGGGACTGACTCACACACAAGCTACTCAGTTTTGGGGTAGAGATGGTTGTCCTCGTTTTACAGGCCTATTAACTGTGTGACCAGGTGCAAGTGACTTTCTCTCTCTGTGTGGCCAAGCCAGGAAGTGAGCTCATGTATTCTGACATCACAGAGAAGTGGTTCTCCAACTTGACCAGGCGCCCAAACCCCCTTGAGGGCTTGTTAAACCACTGTGCCAGGCCCCGCTCCCGGTCGGTCTGACTCAGTGGGGCTGTGGTGAGGCCAGAGAATCTGCCCTCTGACAAGGCGCAGGTGATGCTGACGTTTCTGGCCCGGGAACCACACCCGGAGGACCACTGCCCGGAGGACTCCTCAGCCCCACCCTAGGGCCTGCTCTGGCTCTACCAGTGGAAGGGGAGGGGTACTAACATGGCACCTCTCGCAGCGAAGCGACGTCTTCGTCAGTATTTCGGGGGAAAGCTCTGATATTTAATTAATCGAAAGAACAGGGGAAATATCTGTTCTCTCTTGTCTATTTTGCCCACTGAAGTAACCAGGTAATTCCTAGAGCTCTGGTTCTGACACGTGGGCATATGGGTGGATAATTTCCTGCCACGTGGTACCCACCGGGGGCTCCCAGTGAGATTACTGAGGCAGTGTGTGTGTGCATGAGGGGGTGGCCAGAAGAGAGGTCAGAGCCTTGGCTTGGAATCAGGGCCCCGATTTTGAGTCACAGCTGCCAGTGTGAACTGGGGGAAAGCCTCTCTTCCCCGAGCCCTGGTTTTCATCTGTAGTGGGTTTCACATGCATTATCTATGGTCATTTTCTTTTTTTCAAGTTTTTCATCCAGATTTTATTAATTCAATTCCATAATGACTGTGACATATCATAAAGATGAAACAAAATGTATTTTGTTTATTTAAAAAAATTTTTTATTGAAGTATAGTTGATTTACAACCTTGTGTTAATTTCTACTGTACAGCAAAGGGACTTAGTTATACACATATATACATTCTTTTTTATGTTCTTTTCCATTATGGTTTATCCCAGGATATTGAACATAGTTCCCTGTGCTGTGCAGTAGGACCTTGTTGTTTGTCCATTCTATATGTAATAGTTTGCGTCTGCTAACCTCAAACTCCCACTCCATCCCTCCCCCACCACCCCCCCCCCCTTTGGTAACCACCAGTCTGTTCTCTAGGTCTGTGAGTCTGTTTCTGTTTCATAGATGGGCTCATTGGTGTCATATTTTAGATTCCACATATAAGTGATATCATATGGTATTTGTCTTTCTCTTTCTTACTTCATTTAGTATGATAATCTCTAGTTGCATCCACATTGCTGCAAATGGCATTATTTTGTTATTTTTTATGGCTGAGTACTGTTCCATCGTATATGTGTATACGGTCATCTTCTTAAGCTGAGTGATTTCCTTTTTACAGGTGAAGAACAGAGGTTCCAGATAGTTTACTCCAACTAACAGAACTTGATGCTTCTATCTAATTTCCCTGTGTACAAAGCATTTTCCAAAGCATTGTCTCAAGGCATCTTACAAACCACCTTGGGCCAGAGGTACTATTACTCCTTGCGTCACCCTGTTTACGGACGATGAAGCTGAGACCCAGGAGGGGAAGTCACTTGTTCTGCTCAGCTAACGGGCAGCAGAGGCTTCATGCGAATCCAGACCATCCTCTCCAGTCTGGTCCTCTCCTCTCCTCTCCTCTCCTGCCCTTCTCTCTCATCTTTCTCTTTCTCTTTCTCTCTTCCCTCCCTCCCTCCCTCCTTTCTTTCCTCCCTTCCTTCCTTTTTTTCCTTCCTACCTACCTCCCTTCCTCCCTCCCTCCCTCCACTTTCCTGTTTTTTTGTACTTTACTGTGGATCCTGAGCTACACATATTCCCTTTAAAGATCTCCCTGTGCCTGACCTTTCCAGTTCCAGGGCAACCTCCAGTCTGTTCCCCACTCCTTTCTTTGAGCCACCTTATGGACTTGTGAAAGTGTTCTTAGTTCTCAACAGAATATAAACAACGGGCATTTTAATAATATTTTATAGTCTACCAGTTATATCCACACTCATTTTCTCGTCTGGAAGCAGCATGAACCTCTATCTTAGGAAAGATGAAACTGAGGTTCAGAGTGGCAGCATGACTTTCCTGCTGGGATGTCAGCGGACGGCTTAGGGCTGTAACTCTCTCTCTTCAGAACATCTGCAGGCAGCTGAGTCCAGGTAGAGGACTCTGGAAACTGTGTCACGGGGGCATGGTGGTATTCTGTGATGTTAAGAGGAGGTGACACTGAAACATGAAATATGCGGGTCATGTTGACTTTTCCTTGGGGACACAGTTTTCAATGGCAGGAACCCATCTAATGAAATGCCTGGACCGCATCATGACTTGAAAGTGGAAATTTCTCAGAATGTGTCTGTTTGCAGTGCCAGCTTGGTTATCCTAACCATGATTCAAATAAGATTAAAAAAAAAAAAAAGATGTTACCTTCTCAGACAAAGAAAATATTCATCTCTAAAGAGGCTCAGTTTCTTTGACTACCAGTGCTCTAAAGCCAACTTGCCAAGGTGTCCCCGTCCTTGGGAAGCACAAATCCTGCAGGAAGTTTATGACGCCTACTTACAGGTGTAAACTGAGACTCACGGTGTTTCGCTAACTTGACCCAGGCCATTAGTACTGAGTGACGGAGCAGGATTTGAAGCTGCAACTTACTGGTTCTTGAGACTGTTGTTTTCCTGTAACAGTTTGCTGTTCCCTTTGTCCCTGGGGGTTTCATACCCCCAGGGCTCATTCCCACAGGGCTCTGGGGAAGGAGTTAGAGCACAGGGAACACTTGTGGGGCCTGGGGCCACGTGGGCGCGGCTCACACGGAGGTGACGGAGCCCTGATTCCCATCTCATGGAGCTCCCGTCTTGTGATGACACAGACTCACACAGATACTTGTTGGGCCTCTACTGGAAAGTGCCAACAGAGCTGGACATGTGACGACTGTGGGCACAGGGGAGGTTCCAGAACTCTCTGGAGTTCCCTCTGGCATTGTCTCTGGTCTTCTCCCTGGCTTCCTTTATTAGATGGTCCTGGAAACTCCGTGCCCTGCTGCTCTCCCCGCTGTATTCCTGAGGCAGGAGCCCACCTAGACCCCCCTTCCCTGCCTGCAGCTGCGGGACCCCCCACCTGCAGCAGCCAGAAGACGGGCTGGGCTTTCAAGGACTGGGTAACCCACCCCTGGGGCAAGCTCTGCACCGCGTCACCCCAGGAGGGCTGATCCTAGAGGGGGGCACTGTGGGAAGCGTTTCCTTTTGGGAAGTTGTGAATTTATCCCTAGTGTTGTAAGGAAGCAGAGTTAAGTAGGCTGGTCCCTGCCATCTGGAAGCACACAGCCTTTTGCTAAGATCAGAGCAGGATGGGGCAGGAGATAAAACGTGGCCTTGGAGACAGGGCGTCTGGGGAGCTGAGCCCACCCTGTCGTTGACCCCCAGCATCCTGGCTTGGGGCAGAGCTCCTGCCTCCTGCGAGGCCTTTGGGGATGCTCTGATGCTTTCCCAGGGAAGGACGGCTGGCTGAAGCTGAGTGGGGCGGACCTTGATCCCTGGGGAGGGAGAGCAAGGCTGGGCGCCCCGGCCTCAGCCGCCCCAAGCTGCTCACCAGGCCATGGAACTGCTGGGTAGCCGCCAGAGAGTCAGGGTCCCTCTGTGCTCACGGGCTGCATGTGAAGACAGCATGGAACGCTTAGCCCACAGGGTGGCCGAGCATCCGAGCGGGGCCGTGCGTGCAAGTGCCAAGTGCTGGCAGACGACGAGGCAGGCTCGGGGCCCCAAGTCTGATCTCCCACTACACGCGCTGTAACTTTGCGGAGTACTGAATCCCTGTGTCTCCATGTCGTAAACTCTGAAACGTAGGTAGCAGTTGCATCTCCCTGTGGAATTGTTGTGAGGACGGGTCGAGCGCACCGATGAGGGTAAAGCGCTCAGAACCTGGCAGGTCGTGAATGTGCAGCGAAGACTGGCCGCCAGCAGCACGTCTGTAATACCCCCTTAACGTTATCTTTAGTATCCCGTTAATGTTACTGCTGGTTCTGCCATTAGCGCTAACGATAGCGATGCTGGTTGGTGTCTGGTTGTCACTCTGCGTCGCAGAAGTCACTTGCATCTGTACTGGTTGCCTCTTTCATCCTCGGTTGAGCTTCAGAATAGTCAGAGGCACAGGCAGGCAGGGCGTTCATGCCTGCTGTGTGGGTGTGGAGACAGAGGCTGAGAAATCTCCGGCCACAGCTGCCCTGCCCTTACGGGGACAGTGGGGACAGTTGGACCCCAGAAAGCACCTCATCAGCTCCCACCTGTCCTGAGGAAACGGCCACTGCAGAGAACCCGGGGCCCTCGATATCGAACAATCCTTCCTCTGTGAAAATACCCAGACTGTTCGCCTGCCTTTGTGTCCAGCCAGGGAGAGTCAGACGTTCCCTAAGACCAACGAGAAAGTCTCTCCGCTTCGGAAATCCCACCTGAGTACAAGGCTTGCCAATCAGAGACTGTCTCCGTCTTTCTTCTTCTTACTCAATAACTAACTCCCTTTTAACACTTTTGAACCCCTGCTGATGGCAGCCTGGTCCCCTGGACGCACGTGGGTGAAGGACTCGGTTTTGTCCCCGAGGAGGTGCAGGGTCCCCGCACGCGCCCCAGGGGCAGGTCAGGCGGGCAAGGACACTGTGCAGAACCGCCATCCACAGAGCAAGTTTAAGGCTTCAAGACAACCTGCTGTGAAGGAGCATGTTTAACTTTATTTAACTGCACTTCACAAGCTTATTTGACCCAAGAACCCAGCAGTCTTCCCCCCACCCCATCACACACTAACTACAAATCAAACAGGTATCGTCCAGACCAGCTTTGGAAATGTTATACGAACCCCCGCAGAGACACTTCATACTTACGCAAGCTCCACGGTGTCTGTAGTCGTTTCCGTTTTTTACAGAAAGCGAGACCGAGACTCTGAGATCAAGTAATTTGTCCAAACTGGCCCACCCTCCTCTAAGGGATGGTTGCAGGAGCACCAAGGTTACACTCAGCCTGCCAAGTCCCTGAAGTCCCGCCCCCCAGGCTGCCTTGCCTGCGACATCCCCTCTGGAAGGTTCCACTCAGATTAACTGATCTCCTTAGTGTCCAGGACTAAACCCTCCCGGCCCCAAGCTGAAGAACCAGAAACCACTTCCCAGCAAATCAGTGTTTCGTGGGAGCACAGGCGCCCTGTGGGCACCGTTAAATTGCTGGGTGATGGCAGGAGAGGGCACCTCGTGTGGCCATGATGACAGCGTACCGGGGGTAGAGGTGTCCCCCCAGCAGGGGGTGTGCTTTACTGCCCCAGCCCCTTCATCCTCCCAGCGACCTTGCTGGTGTCAACCTCCATGCTTGGACGAGGGGCGAGTGCCACACAACCTTTCAGAGTGGCTGCCTTTGGGGCCACGCAGCTAGAAAGGTGCAGAGCTGGGCCAGAGACGTCTGTCTGTTTTTCTCTCCAATATCACAACAACTTAGAATGTTGAGACCATGGAAGGCACTTTGTAGAAGTTTTAAAAGTGTGTGTGTTTGTGTGTGTGTGTGTGTGTGTGTGTGTGTGTGTGTACATACATACATACACGGTTGCATCTTAATTTATAGATAAAAACTAGAAATGTATAACGTGTGTTGTGTCTTTCAGAAAATAAGATCTGTCTCAAGGGCTTATTATGAGTACTAAATAGCGCAATATATGAAGACATCCTACAGGGTCCAGCCCTTAGTGTTTTCTAAATATACTTATAGATTCATCAGTTCAGTCATTCATTGAATGTCCAGCATCGTCATTTCACAGATGGAAAAGCCCGGAAAGAGGCACTGACTTGCTCAGTGTCCCCCGGAAAATTGATGGGGAGGGGGCAGCTGGGATGAAGGTCGTGGTGGAATCCTTTGATTTGAATCAGGTGGTGCGGGAGCTGGACAGGCGCGAAGGGCTCCTGGATTTCCCTGTTGTTGAGTTGCCCCCAGTCCATCTCCAGGAGGCATGGTTGGGGGGGACGAGCGGGTCCCCACAGCTGCTCCATGAGCGTGCCTGTCACATGCTTCTGCACAGTTCATTAGAATGGAGTTTGCCCCAGCTTAAGAAACATTTTTAATACCTGGTCTAGCCCAGTGGTTCTCAACTGGTGTGATTTTTACCTCCCAGGGGACGTTTGGCAATATCTGGAGGCATTTTGGGCTGTCACACCTGGGGAGTGCTACTGGCACCTCAGGATGCTGGAGGACATCCTGCAACGCCCAAGGCAGCCTCCCCACCCCCGAACAAAGAATCATCAGCCCAGTGCTGATGGGGCCCAGCTCAAGAACCCTGCTCCGGCCTGCTGCTGTGCTGACATGTGTGACCCCGGTCCTGGAGGGGGTCAGCCACACGGCGAGTTAGGGGAGGGCGGGGCAGGGCATCTCACTCCCACTGTCAGGTGCGTACGTACCCCCTGGGGGGTCTTGTTAAAACATGGACCCTGGTACAGTAGGCCTCCAGTGAAGCCTGAGAATGTGCATTTCTCACCCTCTCCCAGGAGGCGCCCAGGCTGCAGGTCTGTGAATTGCCCTCTGAGTAGTGGTGTCTTGGCCACAGGTCGTGTCTGGCACTTTCTCCGCTGCACCAGCATCCTGAGAGCCTGTCTCCAGTGCTGTCCTCACCGTGTCCTAATTGCTGTTCTCTTTCTCTCGTCTTAGGGTTCCCTGGGCCTGTCGGGTCTCCCTGGGAGAGACGGCAGCAAAGGCATGCGGGTACGTCTGTTCCCACGGGGCAGCACCGGGCTGGGGACCTCCTGATCAGAGGCCCCTGTCCTCGAGTGGGGTGGCCTTTGCCAGGGCCAGGCCTGAGCTGGGGCTTGTTTGTACCAGGATCTTCCCAGGTCCCCGGGGGCCAGCCTGATAATTATAACATCACCAGCAGCAGCCGTTGCCACCAGGCATCACCTGTGTGTCCCTGGGAGCTGTTTTCTCACTTAGTTGACAAGCAGTCCTGCATGGGAGGTCTTGTCCAGTGCCTAGACCTGGAACCAAGTCGAGGTCCAAGCTGAGGGACTTGGTTCCCAAGTCCCCAGTTCACAGCTCAAGGAGTCGGTGAGACCCCAGCAGCAGCCTGAATGGCCAGCCGGCCTCCCTCTGGGGGGCACCCCGACTCCACCTCTGCACCCGCAGCCTCTGAGTTGGAACACACTCTAGGACCCCAGGCAAAAAGTGATCTCAACTCAGGCGGGTCAGTCTGATCCAGGATAAAGGGGTCCTCTTCTCCAGCAAGAACCCAAATAGAAATCGGCTCGGGTTCTTGGCGGCGCCTGGTGGGCACGCGAGCCGCTATGCTTGCTCCACTGTTCTGTCTCAGCTGAGTTTTGTTGGACCAGCAGCAGGAGTGGATGGGGGTTGAGGTGATGAACACCCGCAGTGAAGATAAGCTCCTTTGCTTGTAGAAAGAGTCTCTGGGGGAGCCGGGTCTCCGCTCACCAGTGGTTACATCGTTTCCGTGCCGAGTTCTAGTTCCAGGAAGAGATGCCCCGGGTGCCTGGGCCTGTGTCCCCCGGGTTGTGACCACATGCTATTCTGTGTGTGCAGGGGGAGCCGGGAGAGCCAGGAGAGCCGGGGCTGCCCGGGGAGGTGGGCATGCGGGTAAGTGTTGCTTCGAGTTATTCCTCTCATGTTCCTGGTGCACAGATCTTGATGCAAAACGAACTTTGTGGGTAACATCTCCTTAGGTGTAGAGGTGATGCCCAAATGGGTTGCCTACCTGCGTTCCTCATGCACCACACCCGGGCTCATGCGTGTATGTCCACACATCCATGATGTTTCCTAAAGTCTTACAGAAAATGAATCGTACCGTACTCTGCCAGTTATCTTTTTAACAAGAGACATATCCTTCCACACCAGTACGGATCGATACCACCTATTCTCTTAATCAGTGCATGTTATTCCATGATATGGATGTGTCGTAATTTACATAACTTTTCCTCTGTTTGTGGCCCTCAAGGTTATTTCTAATTTCATCTGTTTTTCACTAAAATCAGTAAAGGTACACACGTGTGTGCACGTGCACGCATTTCTCTTACGTATACTGTATTTTTAGTTCAGTAGGCTAGATGACAAAAATCGGGATACCTTTGGTCGAGGAAAAGAACATTTTAATTTTAATAGATTTTAACACGTATTGCCCATTTACTAGCCTAGAAACCATAGCAGCCCATGGTCCAGGCAGCAGAGGGGCCTCCAGGCCCTGCAGGCTCCTGTCGGGCTTTGTCAGGACTCGTCCGGGCTGTGCCGGCCCCACGGCGAGTGTGAGTGATGCGCTGAGGGAGTCAGTCATGTGACCGGGAGCCGTGCACACGTCCTGGCCGGATCCTGGCACGGCCGCGGGCCGCGGGGCACGTGGAAGCGAGACGGCCGCGCTGGCCTTACGATGGCTCAGAGGCAGCACACTGTTTCCTGTTCCTCGAAGTCGAGCAGAGTTGCGTGTGAATGCTGGCTCCACCAGGCAGGGGATGGCACGAGCCCTGCGTGGGGCGGGCAGCAGCGGAGGTGGAGGGGTGTCTCGGGGAGGCCTTGTGCGGGCGGCACGGTGGCGCGTGGTGGGTGAGAAGCAGCCCTCTCAGCCCTGAACACGGTTGCTGACCGAGTGTAGCCTCTGCTCCTGCCTCTTCTTGCCACTCCCGACCTTTTCTGCGTGAGCGCTCTTCTGCAGGGGTCCCAAGGACCTCCTGGGCTTCCCGGACCTCCCGGCCCCGTCGGAGCTCCTGTGAGTAGAGGCAGCTGTGCGGAAGGGGCTCCGTCGCCTCTTCCAGGGACTGGGACCCAGACTCTGACAGCTCCCCGTCCCACATCTGTACACGGAGGACATGGCAGTGAAGCATGGGTGACTCTTCTTAGACCAGAAATGCTTACACGTTATGGTACTTAAAGGACCTCTTGGAGATCACGTTTAAATGCACGTTCCCAGGGCCCCATTCCCAGCTAAAGCAACAGGTTTGTGTGGAGCCCAGGACTCTGCATTTTTACCCAGCAGCCCAGGTATTTCTGACACTTGACCTAAAGAAGCCATTTTTACCAACCTGTCTAGTCAGCCGCTCCAGAAGGGGGTGGAGTCTTTATTATAAATTCCCAGCCCCTAGAACAGTGCCAGACACATGGGATGTTTAGGGACCAAGTGCCCCATGAATAAAGCGATGAAGAAGTAGATATGGTACATTGGAGCAAGTGTCTTCTTGGGCCTCTAACCTCGTTCTTGGTTCTTGTTAAGAAAGATTTGAGATGATCTCCAAATGAAAGAAGCAGTGTTAAAGGTCGTTTTCAAACAAGGCAGCCTGCATTGCCTCAGGGGCATTCAGAACCTCTGATCTCTGTGTATCTGGCCAAAATATTTGGATGGAATTAGAATGGCCTGTATATCCAGCTGCCTCCAAAGGCCTAAGTGGTCCGCAGACCGTCTGCCTTCTGGGAGAGCGTCCTGTGCTCTGGCCCTGTGCCTCTTCTCCAGGCACCAAAGATGTAGGTATTATTCCTGGAATCCACAAGCAGGCCTGGGCAGTCTCTTCCCCCTTTAACATCTTTTTCATAGAGCGTCCAAGGGTCCGTTCTCCAGGAAGGGAGTGGAGAGAGAGGGGACGCAGGACATTCACCTAGTAACACAGGACATACTCAGGCCTCTCCAGCAGGGCCATGCACCAAGCTGCATTCCTGCCCGGGAGAAGCCGTGCTTCCACCAGCTGGGGTGCTTGTGACCCGGCAGCTCACTGCACACCCTGCACGTCTCAGAGGAGCAGACGCACGTGCATTCCGATCTCTGCCCTGTAATGTGGGGCAGTAGCCTTCAGGTAGAACTTCTACAAGAGTCTTGTGCAAACCAAGGGATTGATGTAGCCATTCATTGGCTCACTTATTCGACAAGTGTTTACGGACATCAAGCGGCAGCTGCCGTTCCGGACCGTGGGGCACGGTATTGAAGGAAAGGAGGCACCGCCCTCGTGGGGCTGGCATTCTGCTTGGGGGAGACCAAGGGTGTGTCCTGTGGGGCTGAGTGCTTGAGGAAAGTGAAGCCTGGTGAAGAGGATGGACGGTAGGCGGGCGGGGCAGGGACTGTAATTTGAATCCTGTGGTCAGAGAAGCCAACACCTTGGCTGGCGTTTCCATCACGTCTGCTCACAGGGGAGGGAGTCCTTAGTGCAGGTTCTAGGTGTTGCTCCTGAGGACGGTGGGGTGGATGGAGGGTGGGGCAGCGGCCCTGTCCCTGGGGAAGGTGGAGGAATGTGGCTCAAAGGGGCCCAGAGTCTCAGGTTCAGTGTTGGGCTGCTCCGCCATTCCATGATCAGACGGAATCACAGGCCCTGGGTGGCAGTGGGGACTGACTCCAAGGCCACCTTCCTGCGCTTGACCAGATGAGCTCAGGGACCAGGGTGGGTTCGAGTCTTAGCAGGGAGGACCTGGATGATCCAGGCGGGGGGACCAGCCCCGGGAGCTCACGTCTCACGCAGGGCGGGCACCCGGCTCGCCGCCCAGGCCTGAGGGGGGAGTGCAGGCCGCTGTGCGGACTGAGGCTGCACGGGACACAGACCGTCACCGCCTTCCCAGGCAGGCAGGCTGCCCACGGGCCTCAGACGCAGCCCAGAGAAGCTGGACGGGGCTGTCCTGTTACTCACCTTCCCCTCTTCCCCAGGGTCTCCACGGAGAACGAGGTGACAAGGGAGCCCGAGGAGAAAAGGTATGTCCAATCTGCTTCAGTCAGTCAGTGCAGCTTTCCATAGACAATGTGTGTGTGCACGTGTGTGTGCGTGCGTGCGTGTGCGCGCTGGCAGGTGAAGGCCGGTGCAGAGGAGGCATTAGTTTCCAGCCTTCTGAATGTAAGCTGTGGGCCCAGAAGGCTGTGGGCTCGGTACCTGCGGGGGCTGCAGTCCCCTCGCAGAGACAGGGTTTCGGGTTTCCTGGCCAGAGAGGTTTTGAAAGAGCCTTTGGATCCGGACTCAGTTCCGGTTGCTGCCGTGGACTCACATCTCCCTCGGCAAGTTGCACGAGTTCTCCACACCTCGATTACCTGACTCTCCCACGGAGGGAGGGAGCGTGGCGACACTCGTGGCCTTGGGGACCCACGTTTAGCCTCATGCATCAAGTGGTGTGACCTGACCTCAGCTGAGACTCGTAAACGCACGTTGCCACCGAGGTGACGTGGTCAGGGCGGGCTGAGGCTGGCCGTGCCTTCGTAGCGAGGCTGCCGGGTCACAGGTAATCCTCAGACCAGATCCTTCTATAGGTGCTAAGGCCGTAGAAGGCTCGGGGTTCTGCTGGGTGGGGGTAAGGACCGCATATCCCCCCTGACCTCGCCAGACAGCAGCTGGCGTCGAATTCTCAGGAACCCCAGGCCCATCTGTTCATGGGGCTCCTTCAGATCAAGAGCTAGAAGTTGGCCATGTTCCGTTTTCAGCAGCTACCCTGTTCCATCTTCCTAGAGTACATGTTACTCTAGTTTTATAGGGAATGTCTGAATTACTAAGGAACTTAATTTTATTTCAGTATATTTGGAAAATAGGGAAAAACCAGCCTCTAATTCCACCATCCTGCTGCGACTGCGGTGGCCACTTTGGCTCGTCCCCTGTAGGACCCGTTCTTGGGTGTCCCGTGTCTCCCTGTGCAGTCACACGTGACACATTCTGCTTGGCGTCCCGTCTTGTCTCTTGTTCCCGCGTGGAGCCTCTCCCCCCACGCTGCTGTAGACTTTTATGACTTATCTTAAATGGCTGCGCAGCATTCCATTGTGTGACTAGACCGTGATTTATGTGCCCGTTCCCCTAGTATTGATCACTTAGGGTTGTTTCCAGTTTTTCATGATTAAAAACACTGCTTTGGTGACCATTTTTGCACCGATAGCTTTATTTATTTATTTTTCGAATTTAGGATGGTTTCCTTAGGCTGCTCCCCCAGAAGGGGGGCTCCAGTCAAAGGAAACGAATGTGTTGTGTGGCTCTGGAAACACGTGGCCCCGTGGCTTCCCAGAAGGCTCCAGAAGGAAGGAGGGGGCAGAGGCCAGCACAACGCCCCACCTCAGCTCCAAAGCATGGTTTCCGTTTGTTTGGATATTAAATTTTAATCACTGTAGCTTAAAAAGTGAAACACCTTACTTACCCCTTGGTCATTATGAGTTGCGTCTCTTGGTTCTTTCGAGAGATTTCACGTGGCTCCGTGTATTTGGTTACAGGTAGAGCGCCTCTCTGTGGCCCTCTGCTCCTTCCCTTTATAAGGTAGAGTCTTGAAAGTGACACTTGGGATAACTGAGAATCCAGGCACAGGGCTTGATGGGCAGCTCTGGTGCACGAGGGAACAAGGGTCTCATTTGAAAGCCCCCGTGGGAGCAGGCAGGGTTTGGGGAACGGACCCGGCAGTAGGGCTGAGCTCCAGACCAGCAAGAGGGACCCTGAGACTCCGTGGCCAAAGGCCCAGGTGCGTGGACATCCCCCTGGCTGTCACCTGTGGGCACGATCAGAGACCCAGGCCCGTGCCCTGGCCTCCAGGCTTTCAGTGTCCCGCCAGCCGCTACTGAGTGCCCGGTGCCTCACGTCCTGCGCTGACGGTGGCAGCGCCAGCGAAGACTGAGGACAGGCCCTGCTTTCGAGGCCCCAGGAGTTGAGTGGGCCACACGGATTCACAGGGTCAACTCGCTTCGTGGTCCTGTGAGGTGTGCGGTGCCCAGTACAGCCTGGAGCGTGGATAGCCCTCTGTAGGCCTTGGCCAGACCAGTCAGCGAATAACAGGTGAGTCCTGTGTCCTCAGACCAGACCCCCATAAGAAGGATAACTGGTGAATCGAAGGTGTGGGAACCGAAGCAAAGGACAGTAGCGTGGACACGGCTGGTCGTGTAAGGACAGGAGGTGGGTGCAGCCCCCCGGTAGCTGTGGGACCTTGGCCATCAGATCCAGGTGCCATACTGACACAGCACTGCAGGGCGCGGACACCCAACGCTTGATCCCCTGGGAAGGATTCCCCACACGGAGGGGTCAAGGCTGTGGCTTTGCCACTTGCCTGAGACCCGGGGCTGGGCCAGGCCTGCAGTCACGGCATCTGAGGACCCACGGGCAGGAGCTCATGAGGGTCCCCTGCCCACAGAGGACTCTGCTTAGCTTCACGTGGGGACCACGTGCCACCAAACGCCCTGGGGTCCGGGAGATGTGGGCTGAAGCCACGCAGCACTGATCCGGAGTGTGCAAAAGGAAATTAGGAAAGGAAAAACGCCTCCTTACTGGGCCTCAGTCCCCTGCATTGTAAAATCATGGTGGGATCTGGATTGAGCCAGAAGCCGGTGAGGCGCCTGTCCCCAGCCCTTGCCCATCATCTGGTTCACACGCAGTGCCTGGGGTTTCCGGATGCACCTCCCACAAGTGTCTTCTGCCTCATGAAAGAATATGGAAGGAATCCTCCCAATTGAAGCTATGTTTTAAGTGCTTTTTTTTTTAATGTGCTGGAAAGGACCCAAAAAAGTAAAAGCATAACTTCAGTCCTTAAGAAGCCTGCAGTCTGACTGGGAGCTTGTGAAAAGTTAAGTTGATTCATCCATTTGTCTATTCATCCATTCATTCCCCAGTCATGTACCCACCCCCCAGCGCCCAGCTACAAATATTTTAAATATTTGTGCGACCTCCTTCCACTCTCTGCTCAAGCGCCACTTCCTCAGAAGTCTTCCTCAGTCCCCAGCCCTGTCCCAAAGCTTGCACGTTGGTGCCCCTGGAGCCCCTGTGGTTTTCACCCTCATGGGTCACATGCATCACATTTGTTTGCCTTTCTCCCCCAGCCCCGCACACACACCTGTAGCCCCCTGGCAACTTGAGCACGGCGCTCACACCCTGTTCACCTTACACACCTCTGGGGCCTCACGCCCTGGGGTAGTACCTGACAAGGAGCACCTGGCCAGGCCTAATCTACCGATGCGCTGGGCACCAGGTGAGGAGTGATGCAGGAGCCAAGATCGGACTCAGATTACAGAGGACCTTCAGTAACAGGTGTGTGAACTTGGACTTTTTTAGAGATGCGTAGGATGGATTTAGAAGATGCATCTCAGCACTTAGGCTTAGGTGAAGCCTCTGGAGTGGATGAAATGGTGAACAGGAAGCTGCATGGACCACGTCACGGAAGCCAGGAAATGTCACCGACAGAAAGCAGAGCAGGAGCCCTGCACCGTCCGAAAGACGGTCCCCTAAGCTCCCTGGTTGCGGCAGTCTAAGCTGAGCTGCTGAGGAGTTTGCATTTCCCAGGGTTTCAGTCGAGACTGAATTACAGAGCTGAGGACCCTTCGCGGGCCCAGGGGGAGCCAGCTGTGCCCCAGAGGAGCTGGGCCGGCCCCTTGCTGTACCAGAGCCTCAGGTTCTCGCCTGCGGAATGGAAACATGCACAGCCTCCCTGAATCTTGTTGGAACCTTGGATAAGACCACAGGATCAAAGTGTCCAGCACATAACTGACACATCCACAGACATCCGTGTCCTTTCCCACCTGTGTTTCAGGGAGAAAACTCAGTCTGTACACTCAGTGCTTTGTTCTTCCCAAAGTCCTGTTTTGAAGTAACAGCCTTTTCCTGTATAATGCTGGGTGGCTTGTCCAGTAAGCTTTTGGAGTCTTAAGACTTTTCTTCCAGCCAAGAAACACATTCCTGTCAAAATTCTAAATTATCAGATCTAGAAAGGACCATAGATAACCCTGGAGATCTCCCGTCATTGTCCAGAGGGGGAAACTGAGCCCAGAGGCAATGCGTTTCCTGATGCGGCCCGTTGTAAGGAGAGCAGGTGCTGGAAACGTCTCGCTCCCAATCTGGGCTTTCCCTGCAGGACACACGGGCTGAACAGTCGGCATTCCCCGGGGACTGTTTCTTCAGACGGGCCACAGCCCTGCCCCCTGCAGGCACCACCTTGCAGGGAAGCTCGGGGAGTGGGGGGGCCACCTGCAGGGAGCCCCAGGAGAGGAAGTCCAGCCGGTGACCCATCAGCCTCAGTCTCCCCAGGCTGCACCAGGCAGCAGCATCGTGGCACAGAGGGAGGCCCGCACAGAGGTTCTGGAGCCAGCCTGCCTGCGTTTTCAGTCCTAGTTCTGGGATCTGCAAGCAGTGTGACCTTTGGAGAGTTTAGTTAACCTCTGAGTCTCAGGTTTCTTCAGTGCTGAGGGTAAATATCTATTATGTAAGGCTACCGTGAGGATTAAACGAGTTAGCATCTGTAAAATGCTTAGAGCAGTGCCGGGCAACATATGCCATATTTATGGAGGGTGGGGAGTCAGAGAGAGAGATGGAGAGAGAGAGAGTATAGAAACAGCAGGACAGAGAAAGATGGGGGCGTGCATAACCTGAGCCCTGTGAGCTCAGCTTTGGGTCTGAGCTCCGGCTCCCTTGCCGACTTTTCTCGGTGACTCTGGGGAGAGCTGTTTCCTTCTCTGCACCTCTGTTTTCCCATCTGTCAAACAAGAAGCCTGGGCTGCATGATCTCTTAGGCTCCTTTCCAGTTCTTATATCTGATGAGTACTTAAAACAGCTTATTTTCTTGTGAACCTCTCAGATTTCTGAAATCAGCAAGAAGGAAGTTTCCATTTCCCCTTGAGACAGACGCATCCGGCTGCCTGGCTTGGCCAGACGTGGAGCTGGGCCAGAGAGAGCCAGTGGCCGTGCATCACTGAGGCCACCTCCGCCAGCCACCTGGCAGGGCCTTCTCTGGGAGGCGGGGGCCGGGAGTTAGCCCTTGCCTCAAGCATCTTCCAGAAGGTGTCTTGCAGGCGCAGCGAGCTGTGGAGGCTCTGTAGGCACAAGGACCTCCTAGTGATTGAGGGGCAGTGAGGCCCGAATGGGTTGTCCGGGGGCTTTTGGGCTCGGGACAGTCGGCGAATGGTACAGTGTATCTAGTTAGTCACAAAGAGAGGAGTCCACTCCCTAGGGGCCAGAAGTTGGACGCGGCGGCCCCAGCTCTTCTATCTGGAAAACCGTGCCCCCCACACAACTTCGGGTGGGTGTGGCTGTCGAGCTCCGGAGGCCCCAGGGAGGACACTCCAGGGGTCCTGACCGCCCTGGTTTGGGACTAGGGAAGCCCAGCTTGGGGGCTGGAGTGAAACGGTCAGAGCACCAGCTTTGGAATCAGCAGGACCAGAGTCTTACCCTGGCCCTGCCTCTGTCAGCCCTGGGACCTCACACCAGCTTCTAGTCTCTCTGACCTGTATCCTTATCTAACATCTAGAGGTAACACTATCTGTCTCAGGAAGTGACCCTGAGGATCCGATGAAATTAGTTGCGAAAGCAGCTACAGGACTTAGCACCCGGCAGGCACCCCTGAACGTTTAAGGGAAGGGAGTGGGAGTTCTGAAGGGGCTTGTGGCCCTGGTGCATCCCGCCCACACCAGCCCCCAACTCTGTCTTACGCTGAGTCGTCAGTAAGACCATGGCCTTCAATCCACGTGGCCCTGGAAGGGCTGGCAGCGTTGCCCACCAGGTGTTACTGGGATGAGTATTTGTTGACTCTCTCCTGTGTGCCGGGTGCGTGTGGTTACATCTTTATGGAGCCAGTGCCCAGTGGAAGAAGCACACCACACACCCCCTCCCGCATTAAATGTGCACAGGGACACGGAGATTTCAGGGTCCTCAAGACTAGGCAGCCTAGATGGCAGGGGCTGTGGGCGGGTTTTGTGCTTTAAGCGGGTTGCGTGTGCCCTCTGCTGTCGGAGACCTAGAACAGCAAGTGGACCTGGCCTGGGAGAGCCCCCCCCCCCCCCGCCCCCTGCCTTCACCGCAAGCCCCCAGGATTGAGACAGTGAATACCAGATCTTCTCTCTTGAGCTGTGTGAGCCAGGATGGCACACTTAATCTCTGAGACTCAGTTTCCTTTGCTGAAAGCAGGGACAGTGTGTCATAGGATTGATGTGAATTTTAAATGGGATAGTGTGTGTTCAGCTCCTGGTACCCAGAAGATGCTGCAGATGCAGATTGAGTCTGCTTTGATTTGCATATTCCAGGCTTCTGGTGGGCCGTGCTCGCACTAGTTTGGACGCTGACCCCATTCTTCCCTGTGACTTCCGCCCCGCCTCCTGTCCCAGCAGGGCTCGGAAGGTGTTGCAGTTAAAGGCCCGCTCTCAGAACGCCGTCTTCTGTCTTCCGGCTCTGTCCCTGTCCACATCTCTCTGCCTCCTTGTCCCTGTCTCTGCTGTCTCTCGGCTCATCTCTGTCCCTCATCCGTCCTCTCCTGCTCATTCCCTCCCTCTCTCATCCCCTGCTCATGGAGACACACACCTATCAGCACCCCAGTCACGTCCCTCCTGCCCCACTCTCTGTGTGCTGAGCAGGGAGAGAGACCGCGGATGCCACATCCAGCCGAGCCCGAGCCCTGCACCCTGCAGCTGTCCTGAGTGGCAGCTGGGAGAAGTCTTGCTTCTGGGCTCCACTGACCTTGATGAGTAAGTTCAAGGCTGTTAAGAAATAGGGACTTGGGCTGCGAGGTAGGACTTGTGGTCAACACTCCTTTCTTTGCTGAGCCCTGTGGAAGTGCCCCAGGGGACGTTCAGTAGGCTGGCCTGCCACGAGGAGAGCTCTGGAATGGAAGTCAGGAGGCCTTGACTTCAGTCCTGGCTCCATCGCTAAGTTTCTGTGTGACCTTGGACAAGCTATACCTCCTAAGGTTGTCAGTTTCCTCACCTGTAAAATGAGGGGGTTGGCGTTCTTGCCAGATCACCTGCTCTGGGAATCAATGGAAGAGATGCTTGTGGTCCTCCAGGGGCCTCTGCTCAGACCCCCCGGGGTGGTAGACGTAGAAGACTGAGGGTCAGGAGAATCCGGTGCTGGTGCCAATGCAGTCACACCTCGCTGGGGTGAGTGGCTTACATCAGGGCCTCCATTTCCTCATCAGGGTCATCCTCAAACCTGCCAACCCCATAGCGTTCGGAGGAAAAGAAGATGCAGTAGCACACGTGGAATCACTTGGCAGAGAGAGAAACTGCAGGCAGCTCTCCTCTCTGTTCAGCCCGAACTTCATGTGATGGAAAGACTTTCAAAGAGTTAATGTATGAGTGCTTGGAAATAGAAACGCGTACATCATTGTTCCAGGATTTTAAAATCATCTCTGAAGGATAGGAAATATACATGGTTCAGTTTACGTAGATGCAAAGTGGAAACTGCAGTGCAGCCTGCGGAATGGGGAGAGGCGCTGGGACGATCGGAGTCTAAGCCAGTGGACGTGGGGAGCCAAGGGATCCGGGGACGGTTGCCAGTGATTCACTGAGGCCCCGCCCTTAGAGCGGCAGAGCTGGGCATCTCCTCCCCTGACCTCTGCTTGAACTGTCCAGTGGGGAGCACCAGTTTTTGCCCCCAGATTGAGAGAAAGAAGCCCCCCCCCCTTACCCTGCAGTCACCAGGGGTGGGCCGGGTACACCGAGTCAGCATCCGCAGGCAGGCACCCCGGACTGGCAGAGCAAAGATGTGCAGAAAACCAAGACTCTTGAGTTATGCAAAGGAAGACACCATCCTGGAAGACACACCAACCGTAAAACAACAAAGAAGGAAAGAAAGAACTTAAGAAAGAAAGTTACAGGGAAGTAGAAGGAGAGCTCAGAATCCTTCTCTTGTGCCGTGCTGCAGCCATTCAGTAGTGTCAGCTGGGGCCACACTGTGCATCTCCAGGCGGGGCTCCGGGGACACAACAATGAAAAGAGTGAACCCAGCCTGGTCCTCCAGGGGGAGGGGAGAGAAGGGTGGTCACGTGGAGAATAAATGCAAGTTGGATTCAGAGCTGTGAGGGAGACACATATGAGACCATGCTGGGGAAGAACAGGACATCGAATCCGGACTAAAAGGCCAAAGAGGTGACATTTACATGAGCCCTGAGGGCACCGAGGAGCCAGCAGAGAGAACGGCAAGTATAGCCCTTGGAAACGAGAGAAGTTGCTGTAATTGAGGCACTCAAAGAAGGAGCCTGGGCTGCTGGAAGCTGTGTCGTAGGCTGTTGATACCAGCATGAACCCACCTTTTGGAGTGATCTCTCTCCATCAACCGAGCTCTTAGGGCCCAGCTGGGAGAAGGACACCAGCAAGGAACACTGGACCCGAGGAGTCAGCCATGAGGGGAACACACCAGCATCACGGGCATGGCTTGGAGGAGAACATTGGTATTTATCCACTGGCTGTCATAAGCAGGTGTTTTAGGTAAGTCATCTCATTCCTTAGTCATCCGTATCTTTCAAAGAAGGGATAATTTTCATCCCCAGGAAACACAGTCAACAGAAACATCTCAGAGAGGTGAAGCAACTTGCCCAAGATTCCAGAGCTAATAAGAGATTCGCACCTGTGTGAACATAAGCTGATGGGTGGAGGTTGTGTGGATGGTAGCCCACTGTGATCCAGCAATTAACTCTTAGGTCTGTACCATGCACTGCAAACAGTGGACGTTTATACGTACTTCCTGGGTGGATGAATGATGTGTAAAATGTGTCCACAGTTTTATGAGCTACATTACGAGCCCCATGCATTTATTATTGTTTTTGACCCCCGTGTAGACCCATGAGATAAGGAGTCTGTGTGGCTCCAAGAGGCTGTGTGGTCTTCACTTGGTCACAGATTTAGATGAGAAGCAGAGATGGGAATGTGGTTTCCCTGACCTTTAACTTATGCTCCTTGACCCCCAATACACATAAACTCTAGGCTGCTGTGTGTGTGTTTGGCTCTCCTGGTGCCTCGTGGAGAACAGAGCATGCTCGGGAACTAAGGGCCTTTGCTTGCCTTTCCTTTTCTATGACATTGACCCCGGGGATGCCCCTCCGTTCTTCATTTCTTCTCTTTCCTTCTTTTGCCAGGGGGAGAGAGGCCTGGATGGATTCCCCGGGAAGCACGGGGACACTGGAAAGCAGGTCGGCAGGCATTGGCTCCGGGGGCCGGACGGGACTGGGACCTGTGCAGAGCTCATAGGGCCTGGGGGCTGTGGCCTTTGTCCTGCTCTGCTGGGGGTTCCAGGAGGGTTAGCGACCAGCCCCCAGCTTACGGCCTCACGTGGGCTCCTCCACGCCAGAGTGGAGGGATTCCAGAGAGCACACCACGTTAAATCCATTCTCACCTCAGCAGTACGACACGTGATCATTAACGTAAAGGCCGTGGGCGACGCGCACGTGTTCAAAGTGCTGTATTCATTGCAGTCCTGTCCCCGAGAGTAAAAGATTACTAACAGCCCTAATGCTCATCAATAGATACAGGAGAATAATATAAAATTAATGTGGAAATTAATAGAGCTTCTAATGTCCTGATATGATATTCTCTGAGATACACTGTTAAGTGGAAAATAAAGGCAAGTGTAGGATGGTGTGGGAAGATGCATCTATGAGCCCAGAGGGGACCACATGGAGATGCGGCATTGGGTTAGTTGAGGAAGAACTTTCTAGCAATAAGTGCAGTCTGGGAAGCCTCGTCAAAGGGGACCGGTGCCTTCTGGGGAAAAGGCCAGGTACAGATTTGGAGGCGCATTGCCCTCGGCCTCTTCCTTCTCCTCTGCTGCCCCTGACGGCCTTCCTTTCCTTCTTTCCTCCAGGGAAGACCCGGCCCTCCTGGCGTGCCAGGGCCCCAGGGAGAAAAGGTAAGCCAGGCCCTGGGGTGACAGATGGCTCTTGACAAGCGGGTGTGTGAGCTGAACAAATCAGAGCCTGGGGTGTGTGTGTTGGAGGGCCCAGGCTGGAGTTCTGGGAACAAAGTGCAGACAAAGGTGGTGAGTCAGGTATTAGAACTCAGCCTACAAGAAATTTCTGGTTATTGTATTTAAACATTTTTTTCTACTTTTAGGAATAAAAATCTATTTAAAAAACAAACGAAAATCCCTATTATATAACATCCGGACATATTAAAATATTGTGCTGCCCTTAAATGGCTTTTTGGACTAACGCAGAATATGAACAACTGCAAAAAAAAATCCTCACAGACGCCTTTTCCTCTTTCTCCTTTTCTCCTTCTCTCTCCTCTGCAACATTTAGTTGTTTTTTCTTTTTTAACCAGAATTATACTCCTGAAAATGTGCTAGATATTTCATAAATAATATAAGGTTTTATCTCATCCTGCTGGTCATCTATTCTAGAACATTTTCACAACAAGGCTTAACTCAGTGAATTTGCTGCTTAGGATTTATTTATCTCAACAGAAAGAACTGCATGTGAAATTTCTTTGTAAACTGTGAAGTGCTATGAAACTGTATGAAGATAATAACCTTCCCAGGCATTCAGGGTCACAGAGGGAAACTAAGAAGGTGTGCTGCGTTCTGGATTATAGTGGGAGGAGTGATGAAATACAGCCCTGCATTTGAGTACAAGAGAAAGATTTTCTTACAGATCTTAGGCCCTTAGGAAATATATCAGACTTTGGGTCTGAGAACAGCTAGGAGAGAGATGGGCAGCAGGAGGAATCCAGCTAAACCAAGGAGGGTGAGACCAGGGATGCAGCATTTCTCAGTGTCACACTGCAGAGTTCAGGTGAATGTCACTGCCCGATCCAGACGAGTTCTCAGCACATGCTGAAAATAAAGGAAAAGAAAAAGGCTGCTCTGACTCTTTACCGAAGCAGACAGGGTATAGTTATAAATAAATAAAAAGATATACAAGCTAAACAAGCCTCTGTTTAGGAAAGGTGGCTGGAGAATATTGATCTCTTCCAAACTTGCTCACTTGAGCTTCAATTCTAGCTGAGTTAATTATTCTCTCTCGAAGTATTTTTAGAGTTGAGATTTACATTGTTATGTTATCCTAGTGTCAGGGTTTTAATGTATTCTTGCAGTTCCTTGAGAGGGGATGCTAAATCCTAAAATAAATAGTTTATTTCAAGTCCTGAAGAGAGAATGTGTCTTAAAGTTTGGATCTAGGTGACAGCTCTTTCCCAATACTGTGTGTGTGTTTGTGTGTGTGTGTGTGTCTGTGTGTGTTATAAATTCCAACCTTCCACTTCATTTATAGAGGTGTTTGGCCCCTCCTGATTGGTAAGCAGCTGAGTTGTACATTGCTTATTATGATGAATGCAGCAGAAATGGGAAGACACGGTCAAGGGTCATGGTATGATATGGGGCATTCATTGGAAGAGTCGAGAAACCAGTGGTTCTCAGGTGATAGAATGTGTCTCAGCTCATTCTGAGAGAACATCACTGGGACAAATCTTAGCTGCTTTACAATTTGAGAAAGTCATTGGAACCATAGAGCTGATCTTTTAAACCCCCTAACTTTACAGATGAGAAAACAGAGGCCCAGAGAAGTAGGGTGTCTTGTTCAAGACGCCACAGTGGCTACAGACCAAGGTGTATAGATCTAGCTGCCCATACGATGATGCACCACAGACCTCAATATCAGGGGATGCTCTACCTTTTCTGTATTAAGAGTTTTAATGGATTGACTCCATGGATATATTAGTTATCTTCTGCTGCATAACAAATCATCCTGAACCTGAGAAGTGTGGTCTCGCCCAGTTTCTGAGGGCCAGGAATCTAGGAGTGGCACGGCTGGGCTACTCTGGCTCGGAGTCTCCCAGGAGGCCGAGCTGTCGCCAGGGTGTAGTTATGTCATCTGAAGAATCCACTTCCAAGCTCACTCACAGGGTGGTTGGAAGCCTCGGTTCCTTGGTGGCCATTGGCCTCATTACACGGGCCTCTCCCTGGGGCTGCTCACAGAAGTGGAAATCACTTCCCCAGAGTGCGTTGTGAGCGCTCTGAGACTGGGGTCTGGCAGGGGGAACCCACAGTCATGTCTTATAACCTCATCCTGCAGCAGTACCTCTGACTTCTGCTGTGTGTTACTGGCCACATAGATGAGCAGTGGTGCAGTGTGGTCCTGCGCAGGATGTGAATCGGGAGGCGGGGGCCATCTTGGAGGCTGACTGCCCCAAGGGATAAAATAGATCTTTGAAAAAAATGGCACCCACGTGGTGGAAAGAAAGCGATTCAAGGACAGACGAGCTTTTTTGACCTTGAACATCTCTGTGCTTCAGCGTCCTCATCTCTAAGGTAGGGTAGTATCTGAGAGGACAAGATTTACGTCATGTCAAGTCCTTGGAACAAGGCCAGGCGTTTAAAAAGGATCCGATATCTATTAGCTATACATACACAATTCTTATGGATGGACTGTAGGATCTTAGTTTTCCTTAATAATGGTTTAATACATTTGATCTCATAGTCTGTAACATTACCTATGCAAGTGAGAAAACATGCGTTGATTAATTGATTTCATAACTATCATTGAACTTCACTTCCGTGGTGTAATGATGATGAGAAATGCAACAATGGAGACAATAAAAATAAATGTAATAATGAGGCAGCATGTAAATAAAAGAAGAAAGATACAGTATGAACCTCAAAAGATTCATTATTCAGCCACATAAAGCTCTCTCTCTCTCTCATTTATATGTAATACATATTTATGTATATATGTTATATATATCAATATTTATATATATTATATTTTTGTACATTTAAGACAGCCACACAAAAGTATTACAGTATAGTTCAGAATGTCTTCTAACAATCATATTGGCAAAATATTAATAAGGTTTGGGGGCGTGTAGGGAAAAAAGACTTCTGCTTGGGAGAGTTAAAGAAGGCTCATGGGGGAATGGAGAAGACACACCCGAGCTGGGTTCTGATTGCGTGCATCTGGGCTTGCGTCCAGGTCGAGAAGTGTGTAGAGGGGATATAGGGTGATAAAGAGTGCCGCGTGTGAGCATGTGTGTGCACCCGTGTGTATGTGGGTGGTGGTGTCATGGAAAGGAAAAGCAAGAATGGAAACACGTGTCTGAGGCAGGACTCGGTTATTGCATGGGAGACACAGAAAGGCAGGTACAGCAAGGCAAATCGACACTCCTCATTAACTCTGTACTTGCCACGCAACTTTGCTGTGTGGCTAAAAACTGCTCTAAAAAAAGTCTGTTTTAAAAAGACATTCTTAATTGAGATTTTAGGAAAACACCCGATGCTATGTAAAGAGATGTGATTTTTTTCCAAGTCTTAGAAAGCAGTGGGACCATCAGAATTGTAACTGCACCAGTCAGAGAAAATAGGTCCTGTCCATAAGATAGAACCTCAAATGCAATGAAGGGTGACAGACGTGCCCTGAGTCCTTCTTTCTTAATCCTCAGCCTTAGGATTTAATAGATGCTTTCCTATTTATCCAGCAACTCATTTACTCTTTGCCAACTTATTCAACATTAGTTTTTCAAGGCTTCCTGTGCTCCCTGAGCGAGCCTCTAGGGAAAATGCAGTCATATCTCCAAGCTACATGTGGGAACATTGACTACAAGCAGTGTCCTCGTTTTAGCTATAGGGCACTAGGGTAGTAACAGTGAAGATTTTTCTGTCGACAGATGTGCCCCATGTAGAACCAAGATGTAGCCCATGCTCTGGAAAACCTGACCTAGCCACAGGCATCAGAGCCTGGCGGTAAGGCAGAAGGAGGCAGAAAACAAAACTTCTGTACGTCATGATCTGGTGACAACGGACAGGCCTCATCACAGCATCTGTGGTAGTTGTCACTTGCTAAGTATTTACTGCGCGCTGACCACGTGCTGAACCCGTGACTGGGCGCAGAGGACGCGCCATAGGGTGTGATCACTCTCTTGATGTGCGTGGTGCGGAGCCTGCTGCGAGCAGGTGCTCACTGAACAGTGGAGCAAGGGGTGCTCTTGAGCGGGAAAGTGGCGGGAAGAGCGCCAGCCAGGTGTAGGCACTGGGTACGTAAGCGAGAGCAAGGCTCCTGCAACCTTGATGCAGAGGTACGAATGAGACAGGACACTTGAGATTGTTAAGTCAGCCCACATGATGGCGTGTGTGCTGGAGCGCAGAGAAGGAGGTGGTCCTGAGGACGTGCGTGGGTGAGCGGGGGCCTTGGGGGTGTGGGGACCAGCAGGAGCAGGTGGCAGAAAGTACCCTCTGTTAATGTGATCCTCTCTGGGTCCATCCGTGTTCTGCCGACGGCATTATTTCATTCTCTTTATGGCTGAGTCACGTTCCACTGTATGTATGTGCCACATCTTCCTTATCCATTCATCTGTCGATGGACACTTAGGTTGCTTCCACGTCTTGGCTGTTATAAATAGTGCTGCTGTGAACATTGGGGTGCATGTATCTTTTTGGATTAGAGTTTTGTCTGGATACATGCCCAGGAGTGGGATTGCTGGAGATTATCATATTAAGTGAAGTAAGTCAGAGAGAGAAAGACAGATATCATATGATACCACACATTTGTGGAATCTAAAGAAAAATGATACAAATGAACTTATTTACAAAACAGAAATTGACTCACGGATACAGGAAACAAACTTATGGTTACCAAAGGGGAAAGGGGGGAGAGATAAATTAGGAGTTTGGGCTTACCAGGTACACACTACTATCTATAAAATAGGTACACAACAGGGCCTACTGTATAGTACAGGGAACTATACTCAATATCTTGTAATAACCCATAATGGAAAAGAATCTGAAAAAGAAAGTGTATATATATATATACGTACACACACAGGTGTGTGTGTGTATGTATGTGTATGTATATGCACAAAGGGAACAAAGTACCCTCTGTTGGAACGTTTGTCATTTCTCCGCAGGGTGCCGTGGGGCCGGCAGGACCTCCCGGGGTACCGGGCTCGGTGGTAAGTGATGCAGTCACCCGTGGTTGGAATCACGGACTCAGACACTGATAGGATTGTGTAGTTGGGAGAATCGTTGCCTCTGAGAATGAGGCGGAACTGTTCTGATGACACGAGCTGAATACAAGCCTTTGCCCACTGAAAATGGGGTAAAATCAGAGACAAGTCAGAAACTGCTGCCTTCCGGCAGGCTGTGTGCCTACGCGCCATGAAGTGGAGTGAGGGTGACTATTAAGAAAGTGCCACCAGCTTTGTTGACATCTGGTTTGTCCCTCAGGTGCAGAGAGAGGGCCTGAAGGGCGAGCAGGTAAGAGGGATGTGGGTCCTCTCATCGTGGGGCTTTAGGTGGTGGCAGAAATAGGAAGGCCACTGGCGTGGGGTGGCACTGCTTGCTGAGCTCAGGTGGAGCCCTTCAGAGACAGGTCAAGTTGACTCTGCCAAGAATGCAGATTCCCACCCTGTGTCTCTGGGTCCCCTTTGGGAACTTGGGAAGAAAACTCTGAGTCAGCAAAGGGTCATGGGTGGTGGCCCAGGGCATAAAGACGGGGAGTCATGGCTAATTCTAGTTTGACTTGTGTTACCAGGGAACCCCGGGACCACGAGGTCACCAGGGCCCTCCTGGGCCACCAGGCGCTCCGGTAAGTCATCCCTCCCCAGCCCGGGGTCCACACCTCTAGGTCTGGACAATCATAGCCATTCTCGCTTCCGAGCTCTGCGTTATTTCAGAAGCTCATCCCGTCACCCTGAGTGACAGGGGTTGTTGTCAGCATCTAGCACAGGAGGAAACTGGGCCTTGAAGACTGAAGTCACTGGGCACGGATCATGCAGTTAGCAAGTGTGGAACTGGACTTGAAGCCCAGGCCGCCTGCCTTCAGAGCCCCCAGTCCCAAACATGCCAGGATTGGGGTTTCTGGTGTTCAGTCTGCTGTTTTAGTTTCCTTTCACATAAAGTGGAATAAAAACATTGGACACTTCAATGCCAGTTGAATCATTTCCAGTGCACATTTGCTTTTCGCATGTTTCTCATTAATACCGACTTTGCAGCGGTTTGGAACACTTCAGCCTTCGGTTTCTCCCTCTGTTAAGAATTTAATGATGTGTAAATAACCATTTGGGAAGAGGCCATTCAAAGGGACTCTGTGATCATTTTTGATGTGAGTTCAGATACTAAGGATAATTAATAAGAATACAGTAAATTCCACAGGTCAGTGATTGAACCTTGCTCCTCCTGGTAACATGCTGTTGCTTCTTTCAAGTGACTGTTTTACTGAAGGAAATAAAACAACTCTTATCCTGAAATGTCCATAAATCAGATTTATAATTGGATTTATAATAAGGCCCATTCCTCATTAGGATAAATGTGTATATTTTTGCTGGGACAAAACTAGAAGAAACTTAGAAGATGTTTTTAATGCCAGTATAATTAGAACAATTTCATATCGAAAAGTTCAGGTCAGAAAAGCTCCCTTCTGTCTCTATAACCTTAGATACCTTGCTTAACCTTTCCAAGGCTTGGTTTCCAGAGCTCTCCACCATTGTTATAACTGTTGAGAGATTTAAAGTAGATAATGCAGGTAATGCAGTATGCTCTCAGTATTTAGCTCTCTGTGCATATATGCACATATATTTCAGGTCATAATTGGCAAGTACTGACCATCTGTACTGTAGTATGTTTTACATGCAAACATATGCATATTAAGTTTGCAAGGGTGAAGCTGTTATTTTTCTACTTTTACCAATGAAGACATTGGTACAGAGATACTAAGTAGCTTGCACAAAGTTATACAGCTAAGAAGCAGAACTGAGCTTTGAACCCAGACCTGTCTGACAGACTAGTCCATGCTCTTTTCATTCCTGAGTGCACAATGCAGCAGTATATCCTCTGAGATGCACAGAGGAGAATTACTTTACTTCGTGGCTCCCACTAAGGGATAAGAAGCTAGGAGTGCTCAGCCCTGCTTACTTCATGAGGCAGCCTTCTTGATCTCTCACTCTGGGATCTGGGATGTAATAATGGGCAGTCCTTCCCCCTCATGTAAACTTTGTTATGGTGAATGAGGGAGGGAGAGAAGGAGGAAACCTCAAACACTTGTGGTCACGTACTTTATTTTATAGCAATCGAAATATTAAGGCTGGAGATACAGGGAGGAAAGCACATGGACTGATCCATGTGAAAGGAGTGTGAAAAAGAAATAATTGTGAGTAAACACTTGCAATCTCTAGATGATTAATGAGAATTCTCTGCATGGGTCATTCCTGTGACCCATTGTATAGGACAAGGAGAGGCTCCTGAACCCTCAGTACTTGCAAACACCAGACTACCTCAACCCTGCAGCCCCGTGGAGCTGTCCAGGGTTCTGAAGAGGTCCTCTGGGGTAGATACTCTTGATAGAATGGGATTGAGTACAATGCATGATGTTGGTGATGAAATTCCCTTGGAAGGAGTTCAGAAACCCAACAGCCTACCTAAAGACCTTGTGAAAAATGGGGAACAGTGATGAGAGACCAGGAGTGGGAGGTTCTTAAGGCCACAGCCAATATCTCTCCTGTCTCTAAATCCACATGTTTATCACATGGTGGGAACTTAATACATGCTTATGATGGAGTGACCCCCCTGACAGATATTCAGGAGGGACATCAGAGTGGGACCTGATTGCAGTCTGAGCTCATAAGGAGCAATGTGGCCATGGAAGGCACTTGGGGTTAGGGCCAGAGCATCTGGTTCCATGTCCCAGTTCATCCACCAAGTAGCTTTGGGTTTTTGAACTCTACCCCTCTTATCCTCTTCTGCTTTCCTAAGTTGGAAATCATCGTCATCGACATCATTTCCTACATAAATGTGCTGTGAGGGTTAAATGAGTTAATGTAGGAAGCACTGTTCTGTGAAGCCTTATTAAGCCCAATACTGATATCAATTGTTATTTCTGTCTCTTTTGAATCCCCAGCAGCACCTAGCCCAGGGCCTTCCTCAGAGCAGTTGCTCCCTAAATATTCTTTGGATTGAATCAAATCGAGAACCTGGCTTCAGTGACTTCTGCTGAGAATGGAAAATTTTGAGTTTGTGTTTAGCAATCCCAGAAAGAGGAAAATGTACCCCATTCTCTAAATGGAAACAGTGTGTGGCATTCTCCATCCTTGTTGAGGAGGCTTGCATCTTTGATTCTTTCCCCAAGATGAAACAGTTCTGGTAGTTTTAGCAATGTTTGGTTAAGTGTAATAAAGAAGGGCCAGCTGGGCAGACCAAATGTGAGACATCTCTTGATGCTTAATGAAAACTCACTTCTGCAGGGTCTTCCTTCCCTTGATGTGTGCCCTGAGCTCACTGCAGTAATCCTTGTGAGGAAGGGAGATTTAAACCTTTAATTACTACGGTTTGTCCATTCATGTATTCATTTTTATGGTGTTATTAAGGGAAAAGACCTTAGACCTAAATACAATTCCATCACTTAATAGTTATGCAAAATGTGGCAATAGTAGCTGTTTGCATGATAATCATATTATTGAAGATGAGGAAATTGAAGCACAGAGAGGGAATTTCTGGCCCAAATTCACCCGTAAAGTTGGTGGTAAGAGTCACAGTTAGAGCTGAAGTTTTCATTTTCCCATTCACATTTCATGCCGTATTCTACGTGACCTCATTATACATTTGGGTATAAATCAGGGTGCTGTCAGGAGGTGCTTTGTCAGGGCTTTTGTACCCATCCTTCATGTGGTCCTCACAACCACTCGGTAGGAAAGTTTATTATCCTCACGTTGGAGATGCACTAACTGAGGTCCACAGATGCCCAGTGACTTGTCTGAGGTCAGGCAGCAGGTACCTAGTGAGGTGTTAGGGGGCAGGATTTTACTTAGGTCAGTATGACCTCTTCCTGCACCAGTTTGTTTTTTGTTTTTTGTTTGTTTGTGTTTTTTTGCTTTGTGGAAATTGATCTTTCTCAGATGATTTCATTTATTTATCCAGACTGTCATTTTGCATATCGCAGTTGATGGGGAGTCAGATAACCCAAGCCAGTTATTGCCGAACTAGCAAGATACAGGGGCAAAGGCACCAGGCTTAGAGCTAAAGACACTTGGATTCCAGGCACCTCTTTTGTGCGCACTTTTTACAAAGCACTGATGCAAGGCCTTTGGTCCTTACTGTACTCATCTTTAAAGTGTGAATGATGGTGCCTACATCTTGGTTGTTAATCACACTTAATTACATCAGATAGGTGCACATATTTTAAGTGTTATAGATTTGACGGAATAGGATGTTTTTTTCTCTTCTAACCTCCCAGTTTCCCCACTGGAATGGGATGGTATTTTCCTATCCAATGAGAGTGACAGGGCAAAGTATATCCTGTGGTCTTTACTCTGTATTTACCATGGTCTGTCTCTCTTGTTTTTTCCCCTTTCTCCTCCTTCTAAAGGGTCTGATGGGTCCAGAAGGCAAGGATGGACCTCCTGGTTTGCCAGGTCTCCGAGTAAGTAAACTGTCTTTCCTTTCTGGTGCCCCAACTCAGCCGCACTGCCCCCACCCCTCATCTTTGCTGCTCAGACAGAGGAGATGGCCCCAGTCTTGGGAGCTTGGAATGAATAGTGGAAGCAGATTGAAGGGTTAGATTGAGTTCATCAACAGTGGTTGAGGATGGGCTACATGTTCAGCCTTGAGTTGGGTCCTGGGTCATCTCATGCAGATGAGTCTGTGGTCTGCCATGAGTCATGTATATAGAAACTCACATCCCTGTGTGATCAGAGCCCCAGTAGAAGGACGCCCAGTACTGAGAGAACACAGGGAAGGGGCAACTGACCCAACCTGGGGGCCAGCCAGGGCTTCCTGAAAGTGGTAATGTTCGAGCTAAGTCTTAAGGAAAGAATAAGAAAAAATAACAGTGAAAGAATAGAGGTCTGCCAGTAGGCTGTTAGCTACTCCAATCTAAACATCTACATTATTTTTGAATACCATATCATAATTTCTTATGGTATTTCATTTCATTTAGCCCTTGTCTTTTTATCCAGACGGTGCACACCTTATGGGTTTGAATCCACCAGTAAGCACAGCTCCTGACACTGTGTTTTAAGGTAGAGGGCGTGGCATCTCTCTGCTCAGTGCCCTCACGGCAAACTGGGACTAACCTCAGCTCTGTCCTCAGTTCCCAGTAGATGCCTGGCACAGAGTAAGGACTCAACTCACATTTCCTGACCTCGAGCCCTTAAGCTTGTAACATATTTTTTTAGTTTGTTTTATTCACGTATAGTTGATTTACAACGTTAATTTTTGCTGTACAACAAAGTGATTCAGTTATCCATATATATACATTCTTTTTTATTTTCTTGTTCATTATGGTTTATCACAGAATACTGAATATAATTCCCTGTGCTCTACAGTAGGACCTTGTTGTTATCCACTCTATATATACTAGTTTGCATGTGCTAACCCCAAACTCCCACTCCATCCTCTCCCCGCCCTCCTCCCCCTTGGCAACCGCCGTCTGTTCTCTATGTCTGTGGGTCTGTTTCGTAGATAAGTTCATTTGTGTCATATTTTATTTTATTTATTTTTTTAATAAATTTATTTTATTTATTTATTTTTGGCTGCATTGGGTCTCGGTTGCTGTGCACGGGCTTTCTCTAGTCGCAGCGAGCGGGGGCTACTCCTCATTGCAGTGCGCGGGCTTCTCACTGCAGTGGCTTCTCTTGTGCAGAGCACGGGCTCTACGCGCATGGGCTTCAGTAGTTGTGGCACATGGGCTCAGTAGTTGTGGCTCACGGGCTCTAGAGCACAGGCTCAGTAGTTGTGGTGCACAGGCTTAGTTGCTCTGGGGCATGTGGGATCTTCCTAGACCAGGGCTCAAACCCGTGTCCCCTGCATTGGCAGGTGGATTCTTAACCACTGTGCCACCAGGGAAGCCCCTTGTGTCATATTTTAGATTCCACATATAAGTGCTATCATATGATATTTGTACTTCTCTTTCTGACTCACTTCACTTAGTATGATAATCTCTAGGTCCATCCATGTTGCTGCAAATGGCATTATTTCATTCTTTTTTATGGCTGTGTAATATTCCATTGTATGTATACACCACATCTTTATCCGTTTGTCTGTCGATGGAGATTTAGGTTGTTTCCATGTCTTAGCTATTATGAATAGTGAAGCTTGTAGCGTCTTTTACTGGTTCACTTAAGAAAACAGCCCCAGGGCACAAGCATCCAGAGACCGTGAGGCAGCCCCTGGTGGTAGTGAGCTCATTGCCCTTGGAGGTTTTAGTTCAGAGGCCGGGTGACCTGACAGATGGGTGGAAATGAGGGTCCTGGCACGTGGCAGAGGCTGCCGCAGTCCCGTGTATGGCTTCACATATGGCCTGGAGATGCCGTAGCTCAGTGAAGCGGATGGTGTCACAGATGTGCTGGGATTCACTCTGTCTAAGGCGGTTGGGCCCACTGACCACACTGTGCCTCCTCAGTTCTGAAGTGGGCTGACCTGTTCCTGTGACTCAGCACAGACTCCAGCCGGTCCTTACCCACCAGTGAACTTCCTCTTTTGGTTTCCAGGCACCTCTGCATCCTATAACAATCTTGAAATCTCAAGATTCTAAAGGAGGCTTATTGTGAAGGCTAGCTCTGAAGAATGGCAGGGTGTCATGAAGGTAGGGCGGGTGGGAGAAGTCACTTATCCTACTGGAAGACCTTGGATATGTCACCTCCCACTCAACATCACCAGCCCTGGCCTCAGTTTCACTGTCAGTCAGATGGGTCAAAGCTGGGTTGCCTTTGCCTCTGTATGGAGTGAGGATCCTGGACTTTGCAGCAAGACGCACCTGGGTTTGAAGCTCAGCTCTACTTCTCAGCAGCTGTGTGACCCTTTAAGACACCCAACCTCTCTGAGCCTGTTTACTTTGTTATGGTGGGAAGGCAACCCAGCCGGCAGAGTTGTTGTGAGAAATAGTGCCCAGCATGGGGCCCTTTGTGGGCAGCAGGATGTGGCAGCTGTCACGGCGCTCGTTCTCCTGACACACTCATGCACAGTCTTAGGAGAAAACAGCAATCCTGTGCCTTCTGTGACTGACGTTTAGATGACCCTTATCTCATCTTACCTTGAACTGCTCCAAGTGTTACTTTTCCTAATACAGTGTTAGACGGTGAGTGGAACTCTTGATGCAAGCGTGACTGCAAAGGTTGTTTGTTTTTTTTTTAATCTATATCTTTATTTAATTGGCTCTTATTAAGGGGAGGGGGACAAATCTTGCCTGGGCTTGCTTGTCTAGGCCGCGCTTCCTTGGCCATGACTTCCTGGCACCCCAGAAAGTGTTCGTGTGCTGCCCAGGGATGGTTGCTGTCCTTCCCAGAAACACCTCTAACCCCTGAGAGTAATAGTACCAGCCGCCCGTGCAGCGGGGGCAGGGCCTGGTCCAAATCTAACACCGGCCAGGGGCCTTGGGGATTGGACGTGTGCCCCAAGAGTGGGGATTTGAGGAGTAAAAGAGGGGGACCCAGAGAAGCAGTCAGGGTAGGACGGGGGTAGGGGCGCACGTACTGAGTCGCTGAGCTCCGTCTAAGCACCAGGCCTCCTGACACTGCTGGGGAGGGGCTGCCGTCCCTCTGTCCACGGATGAACAGCAGGCCCAGCCACCACTGCCTCTCAGGGACGCACACACGGGACCGTGTGTCTCTAGGGCCTTCTTCTCCTTTCCTCCCTTCTTCCCTTCCATGCATCAGTCAGCCAGCAAAGCCCACGAGTGCCCTGACGAAGCACAGGTGCTGTGCTAAATGCTCTGGGGTCCCTGAAGAGATTATGGTCTCCTCCCTCAGGAGCTCACAGCCTGTGGGACTTGAGACCCATGAACAGGGAAGCCAGATGCCTCCGTGGGGACCAATAAGGACTATAAGTGTAGAGAGGACAGAGGGAGCTCAGTGGAGAGAGGCCATGGGGCTGGCAACAGGGAGCGTGGTATTTGAGGCAGCCTCGCAGGAGTGAGCGGATTTCAGCAGGAACAGATGGGACACTGAAGAGAGTAATTCAGACACAGGGAGTACCCCCCCTGCCCGAGAGGACGTCCTGCCTCTGGACACTGGCTCATGTCCATCTGCTTTTATTCGGACTCCCTGGTCTCCAGCTCCTAAGCGCATCTGTAAGTAAAAGGGCCACGGA
The DNA here is from genome assembly GCF_028023285.1 of Balaenoptera ricei. Classification (NCBI taxonomy): domain Eukaryota; kingdom Metazoa; phylum Chordata; class Mammalia; order Artiodactyla; family Balaenopteridae; genus Balaenoptera; species Balaenoptera ricei. The sequence continues at coordinate 4,399,471 of NC_082655.1, forward strand.
CATGGCTTTTACTTCAACCTCTGCCAGCATCCTTCGAGGACCCTGGACTGATTTCTCTTTCTGTTTCTCTTGTCCTTTCCCATCTCTGCCATTTTTCTTCTACTAGCCCTTCTCCCATCCCTGCATCTTCTTTGCTCCCTTTTCCTTCCTTCCACAAATTCATTCATTCAGCAAATATTTCTTCATCATTTACTGGGTGATGGGCATTGTTCTAGGCAAGTGGGATCCTTCAGTGAAGAATAAAGATCCCTGCCTTCAAGATGCTTACATTCTGGTAGGCAAGGAAAAGAATCATACTAATTAGCATTTAAATAAACAATGCTGGAAGACCCATGGAGAAAGTCCTGTTTTGGCGGGTTCTCAGGAGGTGAGGGAGTTGGCTGTACGGGTAGCTGGGGGGAGAGCTGAGCAGGCAGAGGAAACAGCTAGAGCTAAGGCCCTGGGGCAGGCGGATGCTTGTGTGTCAGCACAGAGACCTATGTGGCCGGAGCGAGCAAGGGCCCAGCATGGAGGAGGCAAAGTCCTAAAACTGGGAGCAGGTCCATTTCAGGCCTCGTGGGCCATTGTGAGGATCTTAGCTTTTACTGTGAGCGACATGGGGCTATTGAGTGTGTTCAAAAATGTTTTATTATGAAAAAAATTAAACATATACAAAAATAGAAAGAAAAGTGAAGTAAACCCCCTTATCCCCCAAGCCCATTTCAGCACTTACCAAGTCACTGGCCAGTGGGTGACTCACCCACCTCACCCACCTCCACCCACTGCTGGGTTAGTTTGAAGCAATTTCAAACAGCATCACATTGTGTCTCTAAATATTTCAGCACGTACATAAAAGAAACAAAACCTTAATACCGTCATCCCACCTAAATCTATGAAAAAGCTTCTTTGTGTATTCATTTTGGGTTCACTGTTTCCTGGACTGTCTCATACATTTCTGGTTGCAATTTGTTCATTCAGGATTTGGGGTGCAGGCGTGCCGCGGCGCAGGTTACATTCTAAACGCATCCATCTGGCCGCTGTGTTGAGAACAGACTGCAGCCGGAGGAGACCAGTTGGGGGGGATGATGGCAGTGACCAAAAGAGCAAGGGGAAAGGGCGTGGCCCAGACGGGGTGGGGGGGTGTGGGCGTGGCTGGGAGGAGCACCCGTCCTGGGCCAGGTGGTCTGCCAGTCAGGGGGGACGCTGGAACAGAGGCAGAGCCCGTGGCCTGAGAGACCCAGTGTCTAGCAGGGGAGGGTGAGCCGAGAGTCGCAAGGCGGGGGTGGGGGGGTGAGGGTGTTAACAGCGGGTGTGCCGGGGCAGAGGAGGGCTCCTCCCGCGTCCTGCATCCTCCAGCGAATGGGGTACGATGGCCAGGTGTGTCCTTGGGGACCCCGTCCCTCCGGTGTCCTTGGTGATCCCCTGACTTGAGCTGCGCCATCCCGGGGGTGTTGCACCTCAGTGGCTTTACCTGTGGACGGACAACAAACGGTGATGGTGGCGTGGGCTGGGGGGCAGCTTCCTGTTCAGTCAGCCTGTGGCTGAGTCAGGAAGGCCTGAGACAGGATGACTGACTCAAAACAGGATCCCCCTCCTTCCCACACGGTGACCTGCCGCTTCCTGCTTCAATTGAAACGTCACTCTGAGAGCTGCTAATGTCAGCACTCAGGCTGTGACAAGAGAAGAGACGAGACAGTGACAAGCCACAGGGACCTGGGAATTGAGATACTGAGACTAAAGCACGGGGTGGGGAAAGGGGTCCGGGCCCTTTATTTTAGAGATTAGCAACCGGCAGACAGTGTAATCTCTGGCGAGGTGAATGCATTCATTCTGGACAAAGCTGGTATTTTTCGACAATGACGTAGTGAAAGGGGAGTCAGGAGCCAGGCACTCTCTTCCCCATCCCACCCCCATCCCCACCCCCACCCCCTTCCCCATCCCCACCCCCTCCCCCACCCCCATTCCCCACCCCCATCCCCACCCCCATCCCCATCCCCACCCCCATCCCCATCCTGCAGAGCCCATAGCCCTGGGAGATGGTTGCTTCCCCCTGAGGGGGATGTTATAGGCACTCATTGCCCAGCTGCTTCCTGCTTTAGACGGAGGTAGAGAAGGTACTCAAGCCTTTCTGAGGTTCAGATTTCCTCCTGCTTGTCTGAGCGGGGCGTTGGGGTCCGGGAGTGCTGTCTCTTGGCTGGAGCGGGCACTGCTACAAGTGCATCTGAACCCTGAATGGTCCAAAGCAGAACCAGCCTGGCTCCAGGCCACTGAGGCGCTTGGACACTCAAAAGCTTGCACGAGGTTGATTTAAAAAAAAAAAAAAAAATCTCTTGTGCCCTAATCATCCACCCCAAAATAGACATCCTGTCACTCTCACACCAGCCTATTTTAATTTTCTGTAGAGGACATATTTTTCTTATTTGAGAATTTGTTTATTTTTGTTATCACCACTAAAATGTTAAGTCTGTGAGAACATTATTTTTGTATTTGCAGCACTTAGAGGAGTGCCTCACATTTATAAAAACATGTTTTTATACATGCATTAAAATAAATATGAAAATATGTGTAAGCATATAAAATATGCATAAAGGTGTAGTGTCGTTCATGAGCATCAGATACAATGAGGGTGCAAGAATGAATGGATCACACCTGAGTCTGCTCTCTGGGGGCTGACACACTGGGGTGGTGTGGGGAGAACAGGACCCAGGACTGGACATCTGGCCACCTGGGTTCTGACCTGCGACAGAGAATGTCCAACTTGTTTTTTTAAAGTTTTCACCACCTTTACCCATTTCATCCACCTCCTACCCCTGTCTCCTCTGTCAACCACCAATCTGTTCTCTCTACCTATAAGTTCAGGTTTTTTTAGATCCCATATCATAAATGAGATTATACGGTATGTGTCTTTCTCTGTCTGACGTATTGCACTTAGCATGATGCCCTCGAGGTTCATCCTTGTGGCATATGGCACAGTTTCCTTCTTCTTATAGCTGTCTACTATTCTCTTGTATGCGTACCATTATTTCTTTATCCATTGTTGCATCCCGGGGCACTTAGGGGCCTTCCATGGCTTGGCTATTGTAAATAATGCTGCAGTGAACATGGGGGTGCATGTGTCTTTTCAAGGTAGTGTTTTCATTTCCCTTGGGTAAATACCCAGCATTGGGGTTGCTGGATCATGTGGTAGTTCCTTTTTTTTTTTTTTGACCAACCTCCATACTGTTCTGCATCGTGGCTGCACTAATTTACATTCCCCCCAGCGGTGCACAGGGCTTCCCTCTTCTCCACACCCTCTCCAGCACTTGTTATTCCTTGTCTTTTGGTAATAGCCACTCTAACACATGTGAGGTTACATCTAACTGTGGTTTTGATTTGCATCTCCCTGATGATTAGGGATGTTGAGCATCTCTTCCTGTACCTGTTGGTCATCTGGACGTCTAGAATGCTCAGTTTCAAAGAAGAAAACTTGGTTTCTTCTGTACCTTTCCTTTTACTTGGCCTTTATCTTGCTCTGTGGTCCTAGTCACACCTAAAATAGCCTAGATATCTTCTTTCCTCTCTGGACAAAAAGGAGGGGGAAAAAAAGTTTTGCTTAAGAGAATTCCGTGTTGTCAGACATTTAAACAGTGTAAAATTTGGAATGTTTAAGCTAGAGAATCGTCATGGTGGAAGGAATCTCTGAGATCGACAGTGAGAAATTTAATGTCCAGAAATATTAAATGACCTAACTGCTCAAGGTTGCTCCGGGCTTTGTCACCGCCCCTCCCACAAGCTGGGGACAGTCTCTTTGGTTCCTGTGATCATTTTCTTAGTATCTTCTGCCTTCTCTTCTCTCTTATCAAGAGGTGAGAACCGAAGAAGTGACACTATCAAATGTGAAGCTCCCCTTCTTCCTAGAGATAGAGTGATCCCCAAATGTCTCTTGGTGGGCCTGATGGTGTCAGTTGCTTTAAAAACATATGTTAAAAACAGAACCTCTACACGTGTAGAACTAATGTAAGGTAGGAAGGAAATACTATTGGTTGAATTGTCATTGCATAGCAGGCACTTAGGTGTTTTCTTTTGTTTTTTTGGTTTTTTTTGCACACATGTTTCTCACATAATTTTCGCAAGGATCCTATGAAGTCTGGCAGTTTTAATCCCATTCTGCAAATGAGGAAACCAAGACTTGAAGGTATAAATCAGATTATCCAGCGTCACACAGATTATAAATGGTGAGGCAGGGATTAGAACTCAGGTTGTCCTGGCTCCAAACCTTTCCTGTTTTTGCTTTAGAATGGTGTGTGTGTGTCCACTTACACACCAGAATTCTAAACGGGACACTAGCAGTCCTTTCGGCAGGAGCCTTGGAGAGGTCTCGGACCCCTTGTAACTGCCAGTGCTTGTTCTGAAGGATGCCCTGAACACCTGCCACTTTAATCTCTGGCTTCTGCCCTTGGAGCCGAGGGTCTCACATGGCTGAAAGCGATCAGGCCCATCAGCCCTGATTTCTAGTAGATTTGAGAGAGGGAAACACTAGCGGTCTTTTGTAAGTGGCAGCCTGGGTTGAATTTGTTTTACTTTTCAACGTGTAAAGCCTTTTTTCTCGCCTTCCTCTGCTCTGCCAGATGGTGAGGGCATCACTTGGATCGCAGGCCACTGTTGGATGTCTTTCGTGGCGTGCAGCCAGACTTATTTCAGGACCCTCTAGGTTTTCTCTGAGCACCTGGTTTCAGCTCTAACCGGTAGAAAATAATCACGTTTGACATTTGGAGGCACGGAGAACAGGGACTGAGCAAAAGGACCATACGGCTCATATTAGAACCACTTGCACAAGCAGTCCTTTCATCGGATGATGGCCCCTCACATGGCTGTGTTAACTCGTCCTGGCTGGGAGGGAATTGCTCCTCTGAATTTATAGGTTCCTCTCTTCTCCACAGACAGACAGGCAGCCTCAGAAACACTGGTCTTGCTCAGCGTCCTGGCATCCAGAATGGCTTGAAAAAGCTGCCCTCGTGATAAATTACAAACGTTTATCCAGACATTGTGTTGGGTAGCAATTTAAAAGAGAAGAAAAGGAAAATGACAAGGAACAGGCTTATTGTTAATAAACAGTTCTTTATTGCTGCAGAACTTGGCGCTGGCCAGCACATCTCAAATCCCCACACCCAAGTATAGGTGCAAATGCAGAGGGTACATAGCTGCTGCTACATCCACCAGTAACTTTACCATCACCACCAGTAACACTATCATCATCACCACCATCACCATTACCATCAGCACCACCGGCACCTGCACCATCACCACCACCAGCACCTGCACCATCACCACCATAATCACCACCATCAACACATCAACACCTCCACCATCACTACCACCATCACTATCACCTCCACTGCCACCATCACCTCTACCTCCATCACCATCACCACCATCATCAACTCCACCATCACCTGCACCATCACCACTGTAATCACCAGCATCAACACATCAACACCTCCACCATCACTACCACCATCACTATCACCTCCACTGCCACCATCACCTCTACCACCACCATCAGCACCATCACCACTACATGTTTCTTAATGTCACATCCTGTGCTAAGCACTTTGTGGACATTATCTTATTTAATCTCCATGGCACTGCTGGGAGGTAGTGGTTTTGAAACCAACTCTGCTTGACATGTGGTCTCTCACCCACGCCAGGGACTCAGAAGAGCCAGAGTTCTGCTATTACCATTTCTTCTTCATCAGAGTCTCCATCAGCTTCCTTCTCATTCTCATAACTATCTATTACATTTGCATGATGCTTTGTTATGCTTTTTAAATCACTTCCTCAAATATTGAATTATTTCTTCTGCTACTGTCTTTTCAGATAATCACAATGATTATAATTTTCCACATGAGGAAACTAAGATTCAGCAAGTTTTAAATGGCTTGCCCGTCCTCCTCCACCTCAGATTTAGAACTCTTTTTCTTATAATATTGTAGAGGAAAGGGGTTGGGAAAAGAACATAGAGAATCCCTTTGACCACAGTGAGTGGCCAAGTCCTTGCAACTACTTACTTAGAGCTTTATGCCCCATCCCTGGCGATTCTAACTCATGAGCTCTTGGGTGACACCAGGGAATGCGTCTCAATTATGTTTTTGCCCTATTTTGCCATTATTTCTCATCATTGCTGGGACTTCATGGAGGAGGTGGCACTGGGCTGGGCTAGGACTTTGACAAGGTGAGATGGAGCATGCGTCCTACAGACAGGTGGCTTGGTGGGCCAAGCTCCAGAGGCCAGGAGTCCTTGGGGTCTTTGGGGCCAGGCTAAGCAGCCCACGTGAGCTGCTGCTTAGGGCTGGGAGCATGGCCACTGGATGCTAGACTGAAAGGGCATGTCAGAATCACGTGGTCTGTCAATTTCCAAATAAAACGCAGACGTTACGTCTTTTAGACAAGGAGGTGGCAAGTAACTTGGACAGAGCTTCTTTCCTCCTTGTGGAAGAGTAACCTGCCAGCACAGGTTGGCCCAGAAAAGTCTGGAGGGAAGGGGCAGGGCACGTGGACGGGGTCAGCTCTCGTGGCTGTGGCTGCAGGAGGGGAGGGAGGAGAGCTTTGAGAGGCACCGGGGCAGCTCCGGAGACTGTGGGTAGAGGAGATGTGAACGCAGGTGCTGGAGCCGGACAGAGCCGTTACCATGATATTTCTCTGGGTGATGCCCCTTTATGGATGGTCCACGAACCATATGCCTTTCTTGGGGGAGAGGCTACCTTGTGACACTGCTGCGATCACAAATCTCTGATGCTTTTTTCTTCCTCTGGCCTCTTGCCATCATCTTGCTTTTTTCCTTCTTGCTGAAAATCTAATGCTCGGGATGTCTGTTCCTCTGGATGCACTGCTTTGCATTTCTGTGTCTCCTACCACACCTCTCCGACCCGCCCGTAATTCTCCTTTTTCAGGTCAATTTTACTGACTTCCCTGGCATTGGAGGACCTCCTGACTCCGTGCCCTCTGCACATTTCCTTATCGTCTTCGGTGTTCACCTTCTGAGCATTAGTGGGTCACTGCATACAGTCCCCACGCTCCAGCAGAGCGGGGAGCTGCTGAGAACTCACTTACCCCTCGAACAGCGGTGGAGCCTCTGGAAGAGGGAAACTGAAGCTGCGTCCCCAAGCAAACTGGCATCGTAGTTAGTAATCCTGCTCAGCCACAGCCCAGACCTTCTCATCCCTTCCCCTTCCATCTGATCCTTGCTTATCAACCTTTAAATGTTCTAGCCCTTCATTTCTTTCAGCCTTTCCTCCAAACGTCTCTGGCCTGGGTTCTGAATTCTGATGACTACTCACCAGGCCGTTCTGCTGACCTCGAAGGGATGTGGTTTATCCATCTTGTAAATAACGCTGTGGCATAACTTGGAAGCAAGTGGAGGGGGTGTCTGTCTAGATAGAAAATTGAAGATGCCTGGTTTCCATTCCCTGAGGAAGGGGAGCCGGCCATTCTCAGCTCTCTCGTGGTCAGCTCCCTGATGTTTTCAGTAATCAGAGCAGGACGGATGCACAGACTGGACTCCTGCCAGGCTCAGCTCCCCTCTGAAGGTATCTGTGACCGCATTTTGAATTTTACCTGACAAGTGTCGAGGAACTCATTCTGACCTAGACCTGATCGCACCTTCCAGGCTGATGTGCTCCAGCTCAAGGGGTGCAGATCCAGGGGCCTCTAAATCAGACCACCTCTCTCTCTCTGCAAGTCTGCCAACGGCTTTCCTCCCTAACGGCCCATCTCTCTACCTTCTCATTGCTGTTCCCACTGCCACTGTCCTGGCTCAGGACCACATCAGTCCCGAAGGGACAAGTTACGTATCCAGCCGCGAATGTTTATTGAGTGTCCGCCATGCGGCAGGCCTTGTTCTGGGCCCGTGGATGTAGCACTGAAGACAAGCAGAGCCAGTCCTCGTTCTCAGATGAGCGTCCCAGTGGGTGGACGGGCAGTTGGTAGATACGAATCTCAACAGTGTATGTGGTGGTGATAGAAACAAAGGGAAATACAGCGGGGCGAGGAGAGAGGGTGGGATGGGGACCGCGGTCAGAGAAGGCATTCGGGTGAGGGGGACGTCTGGCAGAGACCAGATGGAATTGAGGGATGGAGCCATGTGGGGCACCTGGGAACCAGCATTCCAGGCAGAAGCACCTGGAAGGGGCCTCCTGGGGCAGGTTGTGGGTGGAGGTGCCCCGGGACCACTCCCTGGGCTCAGCACCGACTACGCGCTCCCGAAACGTGGTGGCGGGGAGGGGAGGGAGAAAGGTGGGATCCACGGGACCCCAGAGGGCTGGGCTGGCACAGTCCAAGGTCGTAAAGTCACCTTTCCTCTGAAGGTGGGGGAGCACACGGGGACAAACCAGAGTGTCCAGTGGCAGAGACAGGAGAGGGCCAGGGTTTCAGAAAGAGAGAAGAAGCTGACGTCATCCAGCTCCTATAATCTAGCAGTCTAGACTATTAGAGATATTTTGTAGAACTTATATCCTTTAGTCATCTTCAGAGCCCTGGGAAGTAAGAGTCCCATGTGCAGGCTCCAGCACACACAGATCTGGGGCTGAATCTTAACCCCGTCACATTCTAGCTGTGTCCCATGAGAGACTTGACGCTGAACCTCAGTTTCCACACCTCCCAGTGGGACTGAGAACACCTGCATCACAAGGGCGTCCTGCAGAGTAAAGACGTAAGGAAAATGTGGGAAACCCCAAAAGAGGGTTTGACACAAAACAGGTGCTCAAGGAACGCGATTCTTATTCAGAGTCTTGTTTTACTTTTCATTTCTGATTGGAATGCTTTGACCTCATGAGAACAGCTGTGAGCAAGAAAGCAAACAGACGGGCCTTCCATCATTCACACACCCCTGTAATATAATGTACGCCGTGTGCTGTGTAGCTGACCAGCACACACCTCACCCCTGTTCGAAGGGGTAGACTCTGAGGCTTAGTGGGACAGATCACTCCCACAGGATGGCCCGCTGGGGTCCTGCACAGCAGTGTGGAGTCTAGCAGCAGAAGAGCAGAAATGGTCCAAATGACCTACCTGCCCAGAGTTGAAATGTGTCACGTTTCATCCTTATGGTGAAAAAAACTATGTAGCTGTGGAAAAGAATGGAGTGGCTCTCCACATGCTGATACAGGATGCGTCCAGGTTAAATTGTTAAGTGAAAAAAAGCCAAGTTTATCAGTAGATTGAATGATATGCTACAGTTTGTAAAGAAAAAAAGGGGGAGAGGGAGAGAATGTGTGTGTGTGTGTGCACATTTGTGTGTGTGTGTGTGTGTGTGTGTGTGTGTGTGCAAAGCTTACCTAAACATAAAATGCCTCTGGAAAGATTAGCCAACATCTGGTAGGATTAGTTGCTTTCAAGGAAAGGGACTGAGTGGCAGGGGACAGGATAAGGACATTTTTCTCAGGTAAACCTTGCTGTACTTTTTGAATTTTGGGCCATGTGTTACCAAAATCATCCAAGCTACAGAGCCGGCATCCAAAGGGGAACCTCCGTGACTCCAGACTTCTTCCCAATCCCACACTGCTTCCCCGTAGGGCATCCCGAGGGGGACGGGCTGTTATCAGGGAGTCTACCCCAGACGTGCCATCAGACGGGCTGGGCTCCGGGAGCTGCCTGCCTGTTAATTTTGGCTGCTTCTTTTGTCCTCAGGGAAAGAAAGGTGAGACCGGCCCTCCTGGAATCCCTGGATTGCTGGGGCAGCAGGTAACTACTATCTTTAAATCTTTCTTAGCTACACTGCTTGCTCTGGTTAAATAAATGATGGGGTAACGATGCTCAGGTTGTAACCAGAATCTTGCATGGTCACCGCATCAGAGCATTAAAAAGAATGTTCGGTGGGACACTCGCCCTCCCTCTGTCCCTTGCTCCCCCTGCCTCCCATCTCAGGTGCTGGGAGAATGGCCATTTGGTCTCCTGGAGGGGTTTAGGCCTGGAGGAGGACAGACCCTCATCTCCTCCCCCTCCCCCTCCTCGCCTTCCTCCCCCTCCGCTTTCAGACTCAGCTGTGGTGTAACGTCCTCTGGCCCCAGGCTTGGTCCAGCTCCCCACTCCCACACAGCCTCACGTGTGCTGTGCCTGTGGCCCCCTGTGGACCTCCACAGCCACCTCGCCAGGTGGGCAGGCTCGGGGTCACCATCCTCATCTCACAGACGAGGGGTGAGCCTCCCAGATGCCCAGAGACTCGCTCGGGGCCACGCGCCGCTCAGCAGACACCTCCCTCCCTCCCTCCCAGGCCCCCTTATCTGTGAGTGTGTGTCACTGTGAGCACCTCCTGCCCCCGACACACACGCCTTAGTGTGGACAGAGCAAGGCGCCCGGCACTGGAGGGTGTCCAGAGCTCCCTTCATTCTCCCTTTGCCCCCTGCACCAAAGCTCGCCACTCGGTCCCCACCGCAGCCTCCCCCGGAGCAGGGTCGGTAAATTCCTGGGGAGGCAGTGTGCCGGGGGGAGGCAGTGTGCCGGGGGGAGGCAGTGTGCCAGGGGGGAGGCAGTGTGCTGGGGGGAGCCCAGTTTGGGGGGGAGGTTAGGAGGTTAGAGTCGTGGCCCTCGGCCCCTTTCTGGCTGTGGCATCTCGGACAAGTCACTTTACCTTTTCAACTTCAGCCTCATCATTTGTCACAAATACCAAGAAAAGTAAAAGGGGAGGGCGATTCGAAGAGAAGGTGAGGGGATGTGACCGGGTGATGGGGGGTCCTGGAGGCACAGAGAGCACCGGGCGGGGTGCTGTCCTGTCCTCCTGGGTGTGGTGGCCGCAGGCAGGCAGGCAGGTGGGATCACTCAGGGCTCGTCCACGGGCCCCCCCCCCCCCCACGCTGCGGTAAGTGGTCGGCTCTGGCGCCCGCCTGTTACGGGCCGTCTCCGCCTCCACGCCCGAGTCCCATGGTGTTGACCGCACTGTCCTTTGACATTGTCAGGGAGGCACCCCCCAGAGGACACCGCCCACTGCACTTGCAAAACCCGCTTTTCCCACGCTGACATAGGAGGTGTGATGGGCACCCCGCACGCAAATCTCGGGCTTCATTTCAGTCCCTCGCGTTGGGGTCAGGCTACAGCCCGGGATGAGGGACTGTAAAATCAGCCATTGTTCACGGTCTTCTAAAGAGTCCACATTCGCTGTGGCATTTTGATGTTCATAGTGAAAGACAGAGTGTTTTTGCATTTGTTTTATGACCTTGCTTTCCAGTGAGCAAAGCTTGTGTGTTTCAAAAATTCACCATAAACCCAGCTCCATCAAATCGCTTTAAGTTACAGATTTTGTCCCTATAACTTTTTGTTGACTGCTTTGGAAAATATATTCCTTTCTTTCATTTTTAATTTTGAAACCATTTTCCTTCAGCAAATCTTTGCCGAATGCCAGGCATTGAGCTGGGTGCTGTGGATGAAAACGCGATCGGCTTTCCCACAGCAGGGGTTTTGCCAGAAATGGGGCGCCCGATGTATTCGGGGATCTCAGTGGTTCAGAACCAACGTAGAGTATATAGTATGTCCTACCTGGCACCCCACATTGGATCACCACCCAAGGGACACAGAGCTGCACTTAAGCCCACCACGCCCGCACTGAGAGCAGTGTCTCCCTGGTGGGTCACTGCCCACCGCTGTGATTCACCCTTCCTTACACGTCTGAACACTCACCTTCTCTGGGCCTGGCCACGGTTTTCTCCTGCTTGCCATCCGTGCATTTGTCCATTTGTTCATTGGTTCACTCATTCAGCAGGTATTTACTGAATACCCACCGTGCGCAGATGCAGCTCTGGCGTTGGGAAACCTGGCAGCCACTGTCCGTGCCCAGAGGAGCCAGATGTAATGGGGCAGAAAGAGATGCACATAGAGTCTGACAGTCCTCTGAGCTGAGTCCTGGGAGAGGGGTATTCAGAGCTCTGGTTCTGGGGGAGAGGTCGTCAGCCTCTCGGGCCCAGAGGAGGGTCCCTACGCTGATCTGGAAAATCAAGGTTGGCTCTGTTGCAGCAGAAACTAAGTCACATGGTTTCCTGCTCTGATGAGAAGAGGGCAGAGGGCATATATGTTTAGTTTCTGCTCCTGTCAGACACTCTCCTTGGTGTTCGTATATAATCGTGTATATAACCACCTGTGAGAAAGCAATGCTTAAGCCCATTTACAATCTAAAGAAATTGAGCTCAGAGTTTAATTAGCTTTGCTTGTAACGGGCAGAGCCAGCACTGCAGCCTCAGAGTGAGCCAAGCCCCAGGGCGGCTGGCATTCTAGAAGATGCTTTTGGTGCCTCTATTTCAAGATGGAAATTCTCACCCGCTGGAATGTTTTAGACTCAGTATACACGTTCCACGTGGTGGCTCCTGTATCCTGGCAGCCTCTTAGGAAAAGTGGAAATCTGTGTCTGGTCTGGGCAACTGTTTATGCAAAGACAGTGCTGCAGTCAGGATGGCAGGAAGCCTCTTGAGTTGGTGGGAACACAGCCAGGGAAGGGGCCAACCCCAGAAGGCTGAGTGGGTTCGAGGTCCTGGGCCTCTACACAGGAACCCTCCTGAGGGGGGCAGTCATTGTGCCCCTGGAGTTACATACTGAGAGGAGGACTCACAATTAGGAGCAACTTCCGAAAAAGCTGACATTACCAAGTCACGCAGGGAGTGCGATTGCCGTGCTAATTTATGCAAGTAATTTTCATTCATCTTCAAATTCCATCCAGTTTTATAAATCTGCTCCAGTTGGAACTTGGTGGTTATTAGGAATAGTTATTTGCCATTCCATTATTAATAATGATAATTGGGTTAATTGGTTATTTATACATCATCACTGTAATCACTGAGCACATTAAGTAGCTATTAAGTCACCATCGTATTAAGAAGGATCAAACATTCTATTAATAAGTCACCATCGTATTAAGAAGGATCAAACGTTCTATTAATAATAGTTAGACTTATTGGTTAATTGATAGTCATTACTTAGTTTTTTTATTAGTAATAATTAAAGCAGTTATTTTGTTGTTAACATTTAGATCTATTGGCTCATTTGTCACTCTCTTTAATAATTAGATGAATGGGTTATTTAGGTATTTTTATTGATGATAAAAAGAGAAGAGGGTGAAAACCTCCCATGAGCTGAGCTGGTGTCACGCACACCTTCGTTAATCCAGCCACACGAGGCCACCCCTCTTTTTTTATCACTCTCTCCTGTCTGCGTTTAATTCCGCAGCAGCCCTTCCCCGAGCTCCAGCCCCTGGGGAGCTCCACCCGGTGCCTCAGACACTCGCATCAAGCACTCAGCCTTCTTCAGCAGGACGGCTGGTGCCCACCCCGTCCAGGTGCGCTCCCCCCCGCAGTGTCCTCGCCTCGGCAAAGGGCCCCATCACCTATCGAGTCCTTCAGGGTCGTCCTCATCCCTTCGCTCCACACACCCGACCTGCCGTGAAGTCTTGTGCACTTCTCCTACAAGTCAGGCCGGCCCTCGCTGTCCCGATTCTGAAGCCCAGGTCCCAGCCATCCTGGCCCCCAGCCCTGAAGCAGCGCACCTGCCTCCCAGCTGCCCCTCCCACCGCGGCACCCCACCACCTTCCCCGGGGCCCTGTCCCCGTCCCCTGCTCACTTCACTCCTTCACACTGACCCCGTCAGTCCTGCCAACGCACGGCGGTCCGTCCAGTCTCAGGCCCCTGAACCCACTGTTCTCCCTTCCCTGGACTTTCTGGCCACTCAGTTCTCAGCTTCAACGTGGCCCCTTCTGCGGGGCCTGCCTTGACCAGCCCCAGCTAGGACGGCCCCTCAGTTACAGTCACGGTGACTTCATCCCTAGGACTTCCGGTCCCCAAAGTTGTGCCTTCACTTGCTTCCACACTTGTTCTCTCTGTCCTCCCAGCCCCTTCACCAGCTTCGAACGCCTCCAGGGCCCGACAACCACACCCTGCATCCTGGCTTGTGGGAGCGCCCTGCCCAGAGCGGGCAAGTGGCCCAGGGCTTGAGGATCCCCCCTGCCCCCCGCCATCTCCCTCCTCCTCGTTTCTACCTCCGCTCCTAATACTCTTCCCTCGGTAAACGGTGATTGAACATCGTCCCTGTGCCCCGGGATAAAACGGTGAACGAAACCAGACACGGTCTCTGCCCTCCTGGGCCTTAAAATCCAGTGGGAAAATGCTAGACGCTCCCTGTTTCTGTTTTTTGAAGTTATTTCCCACTCTTCATACTTTATGAAGTATTCCTAAAGCTTGGGAGAAAATTTAGCAGTCAGTTTGTCCAATTTTTACAGCTGCTCTTTAAAAATAAAAGCCACACGTATGAACTAGACAAATGCAAAGCTCCCCTGGTTGACATAAAGGTGGGAGCTCGGGAGAGTCTCCCTCAAAACACACACACAGGACGTGCCTCCGAACGCCAGTCCCTGGAACCCTGGTTTCCGCCTGGTCCGCGCACAACATCCGCGTCAGTGACGAGGGGAGGGTGACTTGCCTCTGGCTCCTCGGAGAGTCCCTGGCCACACAGAGACTTGCCTTTCAGTCTTGACTTTCCTTTAGCCACGTTTCTTTCCTGAAACCCCAATATCCTCACCTACGAAAGAGGCATAATAGTGCAGAGAGTCTTTGGCTTTCAAGCAGCTTTTTAAAAAAATTTATTTTATTGAAGTATAGTTGATTTACAATGTTGTGTTAATTTCTGCTGTACAGCAAAGGGACTCAGTTATGTGTATACACATTCCTTTTCATATTCTTTTCCATTACGGTTTATCCCAGGCTACTGACTACAGCTCCCTGTGCTCTGCAGTAGGACCTTGTTGTTTATCCATCCTATACGTAATAGTTTGCATCTGCTCACCCCAAACTCCCACTACATCCTCCCCCCACCTTGGCAACTACACGTCTGTTTTCCACGTCTGTGAGTCTGTTTCTGTTTTGTAAATAAGTTCGTTCGTATCATTTTTTTTTAGATTCCACACGTAAGTGATATCATATATTTGTCTTTGTCTGACTTACTTCATTTAGTATGATAATTTCTAGGTCCATCCATGTTGCTGCAAATGGTATTATTTCATTCTTTTTTATGACTGAGTAATATTCCACTGTATGTATGTACCACATCTTCATTATCCATTCATCTGTTGATGGACATTTAGGTTGTTTCCATGTCATGGCTGTTGTGAATAGTGAAGCTTGTAGCAAGCAGGGTTTTTTGTTTTTGTTTTTGTTTTGTTTTGTTTTGTTTTGGTGGGAGGAAGGCAGCTTCTTTGTGCCTAAAAATCCCAATGCCAGTATGTGCAGAACAAAATAGAAAATTCATAAATTGATTTAGTAATGAGCCAGCTAGTTTCATTTGGAAACTTACCAACTAAGTGACTCAAATGGCCTTTCTGTTTGGGGTTTTGTTTAACTTGTTTTCAGGAGAAAGAGAAGATAAAGTGAGGGTACTAATTAAAGTCAACCAGAAGTCTGGGCGGGGGGATTAGTCCAATCTCAACAGTAGTTGTTGCCCGTCACTGGTAAGGTCCCCAAGGCCACTGGAAGATTCTGAAGTGCCATCTGCACCATCCAGGACAGCTGATGTTACGCTCAGCTCTGTGTGGAGTGCGCTAGGATCCGGGAGATGTAAACGCCTCACCAGAGCCTTCCACCAGTGGCGTCACTGGGTTCCGGCACTCTCTTCACGCCCCCAGCTACCCCATGGGAATCTCTCTCTAGTTGAGGCTCTGAAGGGCCTGTAACTCACATCCCAGACTAACCCGTCCCCCCCACCCCAACCCCACATCTCTTCCTTCCCCTGCAGAGTCGATTTCCTGGAAAAGCCTCTCCTCCTTTTAGTGTCTCAGGTAGCATCCAACCCCCGCCAGATGCTCACCTGTCACCGCTGAACTGCCGTGCAGACCATCCCCAGGTCTGCATCCCTCCCCGCCATCCACTTGCACGGGGCCCAGCCTCACTGGCGTCTTGCCTGCGCCGTGGTTTCACTGTCTCCTGGTCTGTCTCTTCCAGGATTCCTTCTCCCTAGTGATCCTAAGGACAGCAGAATAGCTTCCTAAGCACAGATCAGACTGTGTCTGTCTTCTAGAACACCTCTGTTATTTTGAGCTGCCTCAAAGACAAAGCTGGACTTTCCAGACCCCAGACTTGCTGCCTCGTTTTAGGGGCCTCTGCTTCCTGTTCTTACTGAGCACCCCAGTCATGCCAAGCTGCCTGTTCCCGTTTATCCTGTTCCGTCCACATGTGGTGCCCGCCCTCTTCGACCCCCCTTCGTTTGCCAAGGCCCCACTTGGCCCTTGAAGACCAAACTCACCCTACCCTCTGAGATGCATCCGCGATTTCCCCGCTATGCCCTTACTTGATTTCTGTGCATTTAGAGCATCTTCCTTCTTTGTTGTCATTTTCTATATTTTTAATTAGATTCAACAGATATCTCGTGAGTTCTTCCATGTGCCAGGACCCAGGGGTTTGCTACAAAAACTATGAAAAGAAAGTATTATTGTACCTACTACTCTGTATGTTTAGAAATCAGGCTTTGGATAAACCAGATACTTTGCCTCGAGTCAAACAGCTGCTCAGAATTTAACCATCTGCCTTTGATGCCAAGCCCACGGCTTTCCTAGGAGGTCACGGGCTTGCATTTTATTTACTCTGCAAGACTGCAGTCTTCTGGAAGGGAGGGCTGGGTCACCTGGAGATCCGGAGGGAACACGGAAGGTGCCCGATACGTGTAGACTGGAGGGAGGACCTTCACCCCTGCCATCCTGGTCTCCAGGAGCCGCTTCTCCAGAGGCCCCAGAACTTTGCAGAGGCCTCTGATGTAAGGACCGAAGCTTCTGCCTGCTCGCTCCCCGCTCCCCTCCATGGCATCAGCGGGCGCTGCCAGCATCCCGTCACCCACCGACACCTCGTCTTCCACCCGGGGCTCCTGTGCCCCCAGACTCCATGATGCTTCTCACTCATGAACACGCTGCACTTTGGCTGGTGGTGACAGATGCGAGGTTTCCTTGCCTCTGAAGCCTCCTGGGGGAGGGGGAACATTCTCTAGAACATTCTCACGTGCAGGCCGTGAGAGGACGGAGGCTGCCACGTGGCCTGGGACAACTGGGGTGCACCTCATGGGGCACGCACCCCACCGCTCTGTTCCCTCAGCGACCAGGCCCGGACCTCTTGTCCTGCTGCATCATCATGTGCAGTCTTGGGCTGTAGGATTCCTACCCCCGTTGCAGAGCCCGGGGAAGTGGACCTCCGCAAGGCCAGGAGCTCGCCACGTGGATAGGAGGCAGCAGACCTGGGGTTTCACTCGCGGCCTTGACCATCGGCTGCAGCAGCGTGTAGACCCTGAGCGCCGGGGCTCGCAGCCAGGGAGTCGGGGACCACCGAGGTCGTGGCGCCCCGTGTGTGGAGACCTCGGAGAAGGCCGAGCGTGTGGCAGGCACCCTAAAAGTCACGTTTGCCCCCTCCCAGCTGAGGGCGCCAGGTGCAGATGGCTGATGGGCCTGTGCACCCACATCCTCCCAGCACTCCCTGTCCCCGGCTGGCAGAGGCGGTGGTATCAGAAACACACGGAGTTTCGCTGCAGCTGAGTCCCCTCTGACCTGGCGGGGCTGGACGCAGCCTTCCTGGGAGGCGGCCGCTCCGTGTCCCTGTGTGGCCGTCACACGGCACAGTGTGGCCCCGGGGCAGCGTCCACGGGGCAGGCTGGCTGGAATTGAGTCCTGACTGCTGTCCACCTCTCACCCCAACATTTCCTGCTGGGACTTGCAGCCCCCGACCGGCTGGAAAGGAAGCCGCAGGCCACTGGCCGGCCCCTCGTGCGGCCGCGTCTGGAGCGGCTGTCCCGCCTCCTCCAGCTCCTCCTCTTTGTAAGGAAGGCCCTTGCGGTGGTTATTTGATGAGCGTGTGGGATTCTGCTCTCGGTCCTGAGCTGGTAGCATCGAACAGGCAGATCGTTATTAACCTGCACCGCATGCAGAGAAACGACCCAGGTGCTGTGGTCCTACGAAGGTGGTGGACTTGGAGATCACAGAGCTGGGCTTGAAAGCCCCAAGTTCATTTAATGCGCAGACAGTCTTTCAGGAGGTCAGGCTGTTTAAGGGTGGATTGGCTGTGACGGGCGGGGAGCTTGGCAGACACTTCACAAGGGAGGGGCTGAGGGACCAGGGACATTGTGCCGGATGCCACGTGTCTAACGCCGGTTCACTTTCCTCCGGGTTCCAGTTGCTCATCTTCAAAACGGGATGAACGGGGCCCGCCTGAAAGGATTAGCGTGAGGATTAAGATGAGGTGAAATGCACGTAGCTCAGGGCAGAGTGAACCCTCAATGGAGGGTGCTGCCCCCTCGGCCTTCTCCTACATCTGTGTTTCCTGCTCCCTCCTTTCAGGGGTCCCTGCTGGAACCCTGGGCTTGTAGTATTACCAGCAGAGAGGATGGTAGTTAGGGTGCTGCATGGGGTTGGTCCAGGCAGGTAATTCCCGGACCTGGCTGCTCTCCACAGGTACCTGGGGAGTGTTCCGAAGTCACTGGCCCCTCAAATTTGTCCCAGACCTGTGCCTTCGAGTCCAGTCAAGGGGCCTGTTTACCTGTATTTACGACGAGCTTTCCAGGTGGTTCTGCAGCAGCTGGACTGCTCAGGATCCACTGGAGACGATGGCTGTGTGACCTCAGATGGGGCCCTTACCCTCTCTGAGCCTCAGTTTTCTTTATTGTTAAACAAGGAGGTTTCATTTCCAGTAGAGGATCCCTGAAGATCTGTCTACCCTAACGTGCTGTGAGAGTGAAACAAGCAAACAGCAGCAGCCTGCAGGGACGTTTGCAGGAGACGGAGGAGGAAGGGGAAACAAGGTCAGAGTAATGAGCAGGTCAGGAGGCCAGCTTCCTGGAACGATCACTTTAAAAGTGGCCGGCGCGTTCCAGGGGCCATCAGCATCACGGGGAACGTAAGGAGGGACGAAAGCTAAGTGTATCCCATTTGCTGTCAGAGAGAGAGCTGCATGAGGTGAGAAGGGGCCTTGGATGAGTTCCGTGGGGTTGAGGTTGCTGTGAGAGCCTCAGAGGTCAGGGTGATGTAAAAAGGTCACCTGGAACATGCCTTATGGAAGGGTGGGTCCTGGGAGTGCCACCTGCAGGGCTCCTGCTTTGCCGGGAGGTGAGCGGAGCTGAGCTGGAGCAGATGCGGGTGGAGCAGGACTGAGCCACGATAGGGGTGAGGTCACCAGCCTTCTTTGGTGCCCTCCCCCACCTCCATCCTCATCCATTAGGGGGACCCTGCATCGGTACCCACCCAGGCCACTGTCCAGCTCTGCCTGGCCATTCAGTTGCTCCAGCTCCAAGCAGATGTCTCCTAATAAAAGTAGACGTTATCCCTAAAGGCTCTCCAGCACTGAGTGAGCTACGTAGAAAACTAGGTCCAGGTGCCACAAAAAAGTTCTCTTTTGTAAACGTCGCCTTTCTCTGCCCTTTGTTGACTCACCAGCGCCCCCAGAGGGAGAAAAGGGAACTGTCTGCAGAGGTGGCAACCTTGGCCATTTTTTAGCATTTATCGCCCTCTAGTGGCAATGTGATGTTCTCTCGGAATGCACAGCGCTCTCCTCAGCTGTGTTCAATGCAGTTGACTTCTTCAAACACTTAATGAGCACCTGCTCTATTCCAAGCCCTGGGCTTGTTGCTGTGCGAGATGAGATGCGGGGGGATGCAAGAGGGGGGCTCTGCCTTCGGGGGCTCGGGGATCAGATGAGAACTGTTACACTGGCCTTCGGCTTGGGGGAGGGAGCGATTAATTCTGCCTGGGGAATTGCCAAAAATTTCAGAAAGGTGGAGACATCCATCCGAGCAGGGAGACAGGAGAGGGAGGGCATATTTGGAGAGACACCTGGACAGGCAAAGGCCAGAGGTGCATCTCCTAGAACGTGTGTAGTGGAGAGAGAGAGGGTTTGAACAGATCTCTTGATTGACCCCAGGTGATTCGATGCTGAATAATGCTTGGGAACCACTGTTCTAGAAGATTTTTGTTAACGGGTTAACCCATCATGTGTATGTGTGTTCATGCGTGTACGTATTTATTTTAAATGCTCAAATATTTTAAATATATATTGGAATAGATAATATAACAGACAGTTATATTATCCCACCACCCAGATAGTACACACGTTACCATTTTGCAAATTTTACTTCAGACCTTTTCTTTTTGCTCTTGTTCCTTTTTGTTGAAAACATACAGTATTTCAAGTAAAGCGGCAGCGCCCCCCTTCACTGGTCCCCATCCCTCTCCGCTCTCAGAGGACAGTGTCACCAGGAGGCTGTTCCACGCGCGTTTGTAACCCAGGCTGTGCTCTTTCTCTGCAGGGCCCCCCAGGACCACCTGGCATCCCAGGCCCCCCTGGACCCGGAGGCCCCCCGGTGAGATTGGTTTTGATTTTCCCTCCCCAGGGCACTTAGATGGAGGGTTCGTGGCCCTGGGAGCCAGGGACCTCGTGGTGCAGAGCCACGTGTTCGCTCTTTGTCCGAGAGCAGAGCAAAGGCGTGAGCAAGGAGGGCCCCACCGGCAGCCGGCCCTGGAGCCCCTTCGATTGGAAGTAGCATCTGAGCTCACACAGCGCATCGTTGGCTGCTCCTAGAGATGCAGGGGGAGGGGCACACCGGGCTGGGGTCGTCCTTTTGAGGCCTTTCAGGAGCGTGCGGTTTGTCTCCCCTCCCGCATTTCAGGAGCCCTCTGGGAAGGTTCCCTGTAGGCCGAACGGAGGGGTGGGGCCCCGCTGGGTGGGGCAGAGGGAGGCGTTTCCACCCATCCCGCCAGGCGGGAATGAACGTGCCGGCGGCCCCAGCTGCACACCAGACGAGCCCTGCGCCGGCCAGCCTTGGAGGTGTGACGATTCCACGTCTCACCATGGCCCACACCAAGGACAGCCAGATGCCCCCGAGGGGTATCCACCCCTGGGTGCCCTTGTCAGAGCTGGAGACCTGGGCTCCTGCCAGGAAAGGTGCTGGGAGAAGGGAGCTGATGCTTGGAAGAGGTCAGACTGAAGGTTCCCCTCTGGTTCCCTTTTCAGGGTTTGCCTGGAGAGATCGGCTTCCCAGGAAAACCCGGGCACCCTGGGCAGGCGGTGAGTGACCAGGGCGTCCCTCCCTGCACTGTCCCGTCTCTCCCATCCTCTGTGGCCGGGCCCTTTCAGCTGCCACCTGGGCCGCTTTCCAGCGGGTGACGCTCCATGCCCTTTCCTCCCTGTCGGCGGGGACCAAGGCCCTGGTACCCAGCCTGCCTTCTTCCTTCCGTGGTGCCTGTCACGTGTGTGCTCTGTCTCCTGGGGCCGCTCCCCCGTGGCCCCAACCGGAAGGCAGACTGGAGCACCCTCTCCCTGGGCCGCCGCCTGTGCTCTTGTAACTCAAAGGGACACTCGAAAGTCCTTTGCTGTTTAAAGTGTGGCTTCTCGTCTGCAGGGACACTGACAGAGGGTCACAGAAGTGATGGAGGAGGAGACGTGAGACATGGTCCAGGGTGTGGCAGGGCTCTTCCCGTCACTATGCTGATGGTGTTTCTTCTTTCCCAACCAAAAAGATCCTAGGGATCTGGGCCTTCTCATTCCTTCTAAGTCCTGAGGGTAGAGCTCATTGAACCTTAATGTCTCCACACAAGGAAGCGGGTACAGATTGAAGCTGGGTGTCTCCTGCCGTTTTGGCCTGTAGCTCTTCAGGGCAGGATGGTAGGGGTGGCCTTGAGCTTCCGATACCAGGTGACCGTGATGGGCCGTCACAGGCCTGGTGACGGCCCTCAGGAGGCTTCTGCTCCTCCGGAAGGGATTTCCTTACTGCAGGTTCTCTGATGGGGCCAGCAGAGGAGGGGAAGGCTGTGGATACAGAAAGCCTGTGCGACCCACAGAGCTGACGGGGGTCAGGACGCTGGAGAAAGGATGACAGAGGGAAATCCGACTGTGCAGCGCACGGTGGTTGTCCCCTTGTCACTGGACCACAGATCCATTGGTGGCTGTCGATGAGGGGACGTGATCGCTGGACGCCAGCACGCTCGGCCCTGTTGAGCTCCAGGTACCAGGCCTAAGGCTCTCGACGTAAATTCAGGGCCATGACGTCCACTCTCAGGCGAACGGGTCCAAACCTGGAACACGTGGTTAACTGTCACCCACAGACGTTCCTGAACACGTGGTCCACACAGTTTCACCCACAAACACTTTACAGCAGCGAGAGCACCGCCGGAGAGCTGGAACACAGGACCAGCCCTGCGTGTCTCGCCCACCGTGCCGACCAGCTTCTGGCTGCAGAAGCCGCTCCTGGCTGGCAGCAACTCAGTGCAGCGCTTCCCTAACCGTGCCTTTCATGTTGGTCTCTTTTTTTCCCTCTTGGCCCAGGGACCTCCTGGAAAGGATGGGCTGAACGGACCCCCAGGCCTGCCAGGACCCAAGGTTGGTGTGAGTTTGGGAACCCAAAACACAGAAGCCAAAGAGATTTTTGATTGTTGGTTGCCTGGGCCTTGGATCACGTTTGGATTCCGAGTCATGCCGGGCTCAGAAATGTTTGAATTTCCAAGGTCAGATATGGGCGAGCCCCTTATTCCTACTTAGGTAACTAGGGAAGGATTTGGAGGCCTAGGACTTTAAAATTATTCTGTTAGAAATATGTATGTATTTTATTTGCAAGGAGAAGAACCTTTCAGATACTCTTACATATTAAGAGACTTCAGTTTAAAAAATACTCTGGTGGGGCTCTTTACAGTAAGATCATTAAGAAAAGAGTCAGAGGTTAACTATCATAAAATTGGGAAGCAAGTTCACAGTTTACCCACTTCAGATGGACAATTAAAAAACCATACAGTCAAACTTTTAACAAGTGAACTTCACCTTTTCATAACAGACATTGAGCTCAAGGGTGAATGTCAACAGCCCTCGAAAGGCAACTTTTGGATATTATAGGAAAATTCATCATCCTTTTCCATAAGCAGACTTAGAAGCTTAACTTTTTCATGACAAGATATAGAATAAGTATGGATTCAACTTAATTTTATGGGTATTTTTTGTAAATATTCTCCATCCTCCTCTCTCATCTTTCAAGACAAAAGATAAGGGCTAACCAAGTATTTTGTAGTCTTAAAAACACTTAGGCAATATCTTCCCTACTCTACATCCCTCATTTCCATTCACTCATGTCTTTATAAATCAAAAGCAGAGCCGTTGAATATGGCATCTAGGAGGTGGTTTGAGCTGCTGTTTCTGGTCACACAGAATTGAAGAGGTTCAGTAACACTTAAGTCCCAGCAGTTCTCTTCCTTCCAGCCTGGACCTAGTCCTGAGGCTGTTTCCTCCAAGCCCAGCCCCTCCTGTTTACTCCTGTTTGTGTTCCTTACAGGGAGACCGGGGAGACAGAGGGGCGGACGGTTTGCCCGGACAGCCTGGCCCGCGGGTAGGGACTCCTTCCCCATCACGTCTGTCATTCTAAACGGTGTGTTTGGGGCTGTGTGTGAACCTCAGCTGTCAGGGCCCAGCGTCTGTATGAGCTGGGGCGTGGCAGGAAACAGCCGGAGTCCTTGCAGAGGGGCCGTTTGAAAGGCTGAGGGCGGGGTCAGGGGGTCCGTGGTGGCACACCCTGGACTGGCGACAACGGATGCCACCCCTGGGGCAGAGGAGCAAAGGGGACAGTGCGTTCCTGGAGCCCGGGAGCCGTGCAGCTGGAGGAGGGAGCCCCCTAGAGAGCGGGAGCCTTGGGAAGAAGGCCAGCATCGCTGTCTGGCTCGTCCTGGGAGGGAAGAGGCGAGGGGGTCAATACCCCCTCCTCTCTCTCTCCTGTCCCCTAAGCTTTTCCCTCCCTCCGATGCTCCCTGACCCCTGACCCCTGCAGAAGCAAGGAAGCTCGGCTGGGCTCATCTGTAGAGTTCAGCATCTCAGATGTGGCCTGGGCTCAGAGTGCAGCGGGTACAGAAGAGAGAGGGCTGGACTCCGCGTGCGTGTGTATGTATGTGCGTGTGTGTGTGTGTATCTGTATGTATATATGTGGTGTGGCGTGTGTGTATCTGTATGTATATGTGGTGTGGCGTGTGTGCATATCTGTATGTATGTGGGGTGTGTGTGCGTGTGTGGTGTGGGTGTGTACACGGTGTGTGCGTGTGCACAGCGCCTTGCTTCCGGAGAGGCGTGTGTCCACACAGGAGAGCGCATGGGGAGCCCTCTGCCTCCCGTCACAGGGCCTGCGAGTCTACTGGGTTAAGCACTAGCTAAGGCGGTGACCCGCTCGCGGCCACCAGCTCCCACCCCCGGCCCACGGGCAGGCACCTGGTGGGCTCTCGGCGAGGGCTCACTGGACGGAGGGTGGGTCACAAACCGCCCAGCGAGGGCACAGCTGTGGCCTGGACTCACCTCGCTGGCCAGTGAAGGGCCGATTGGCAAATCCCGGGACCCTGGGTTCCCTGCTGCCTCGCGTTTTCAAGGAGCGAGCGTTCCTCAGACCAGATGGAAACCACAGGTTATAACGCACCGCAGCTGTCTCAAGGACGCCCGCCGGCAGGACTCAGTGTGCAAAGAGTGCCCACCAGGAGCCTCCCGCCCGCCCTGGACCCCAGATTCTGATTATTGGCCCCTGCCCCCATCGGCACACAGCGAGCCGCCCCTGCCACCTGTGAGCACAGCGGCCCTTCCCTTCGTGTTTTAAGACTCAACGTTCGTGCTTTAAAAAAACATGTGTAATGATCCCCAGTGATTGAAATGTAATGATGTGTGACTTGCTGTGTTTTGTCACAGCATGGACCAAACATGCACGCCCTGCCCTGAGGTGCCGGTTAGGGGTGAATCACGTGGTCTTATAAGCAGCAAGGCCACCTTCCAGGGTCTGAGCGATTGGCTGAAATTCAGACATTTCCCAGAATAACTTGCAGCTTTTGCATCGCTCCCTGTTACTCTCCTTTTCGGACTCCGTGGGGTTTATGGAGTCGCCCGTACCTTAGAGCTGTGTTTCCTCAAACCTCTGCGTTGCCACACCCTTCTGGGCTTACACCGTGTGAATTTCCACGTTCTGTTCAATAGTCTTCAGAAGAATCTGTTCCCGTCGAGTTCCCTGTGCACGATTCTGTGGATGAAGGTGATCAGTCAGAAGTATTGGGGTGAAACTGAGGTGCCCTCGGGGGTTTCTTTCGTCTTTCCTTCTCCATGTTTTGTATTTATGTTCACCCCTCATGGCTGAAAGGTTCAGAGAGGTCTGTTACTACAGCTCACGTGTGATTTTTGTACGATTTCTAGTGCGATACTTTAAAAAAATTTCTCTAGAAAGTTCAAAATTGTGAATTTCTGCGGTTATGATGCTTGTAGAGCATACTTTGTAGCTTCAAAGAAGACCTGGCCGGAGTCCTAGTTACTTTATCTTGACACCATGCCAGCTAAAGGTAAATATCTTCGAAGAAGATTATGGCTACGTCCTGGACGGCGGGTCTTGAGTCTGCCCAGAGAAGGGACTGGCTGTGGGTTGAGCGGGTGCATCACCTCTTTGGCTCGTGTCAAGAATTCCGGATGCTGCCCGGCTCTCCGTGGCCTGTGCTTTGGCTTAGGATTCAGGAAGCACTTCAGATGGCCTTCAAAACGCTTTCTACCCGAACTCAGCCCCCCAGCGCCTTTCCCACTGCCAAGGTGTGACCGTCCTAGCAGATTTAAAGTGACAACTTCTATAGCAAGTATTTACACAATTCCGGTTAGAGCAGTTCTTACTAATTGTGCTTGTAAACACTGGGAATTGATGGGAAAACTGGAGCGCGTCTAGAATTTCTATTTGCACTGACTCCAGACACCAGTTACCCCGGTGGCACCAGAGCTACAGGATAGAATGTGTGCTTAATGCTAAACAGTGCTTTTAGTTTCTTTGCTTTCTTTTCTTTATTTTTCCTCTCTGATATGTGGTACAGCCTTCACTACCAGTGGAATCTGGCATAGCTGCAGGGAAAATCTTTATGTGTGTACGTACCCGTTCATTCATTCGTTCATTCGTTCATGTGTCCATTTACTTACCAGAAAACCACATTTCCTTATGGAAACCTACATAAAGGTTTCGCTGAGTACCATAATAATGTTAGGAAGACACTGTCATTCAAGAAGATAGTGTTTCTTAAGACACATGGCTGGTTAGAAGTTGCAGGCCCTCCACCCACCCACCCAGCAGCCGCCTCTTCACACCAGTGACTTACAGGACCCGGTAAGCACAGCGGCCTGGTGCCGTGGAATCAGGGAACAGGCCTCTCTGGTCCTGCACCCTCCTCCTTTAACGTGACCACAAAATGCTCGTCGGGAACGAAACTTCATCCAAGCTACTGGAACCGGTGTATCCCTGCTGGGGGCTTGCTTTCGATATAAGTTTGCATGTTTAACAGCATTTCACCCAAGACTGGCCTTCATTGTAACACACCATGCGTGAGGGAAATAGACCTCACACCTGCCCACGGGCTCCTCCTCGGGCGCCTCTGTTTACCAGTGAGTCTGCACGACAGCCTCGGAACGGCCCGTCAGCTCGGACAGGTTCATCAACGGCTTCTCCATCACTGGACCCGGCCTGGGGTCTGGGTTTCCCTGAAGGGCCACAGAACTCAGAGTTGGGGGGTCTCTGGGACTCACAGATTTCGGCTCCTCGTTGTTTTGAACTGTGAGTGTTTAGATTCAGGACGAGTGGATTCAACCGGTTGAAATGCTGTCAGGGCAACTCCAGAAGCTGTTTCTTTTGAGGGAAGCAAAAGACAATGTGCGGGAGTGTGGACGCCCTCTCTGCAGAAATGCTAACCACTCGGGTCTTCAGAGCCTGTGACGCTTGTGCTGCTCGTGTGAGAATCAAGAGTTGTGGCTGACGGGGCTCTGGGGGTGTGGGACCAGTTGGGACGACAGCCACCTCTGTAATGCGAGTGGAAAATGATGGGGTGTCTGTTATTTTATCTCCAGGGAGCTGGGGAGCAGGGCCTGGCCGGCCGACCTGGAGACAAGGTCTGTTCTACCTCCATTCATGCAGTGCGTTCGTTTGTTAGTATGCGCTACGCCTTGTGTCAGTCAGTTGTCTCCCTGGAGCTCACGACATTCCCGTCGTGCACTCATTTACTTACCCCGTGACGGTCGGCATGTCCTACGCACCTGTCGCTGTGGTGGGTACTGGGGTCACCACCACTGGCCAAGAGCAGTTGAACAGGTGCAGCGAGTGGTGCCGTGCAGGTGAGGGGGGGCAGAGGAGTCCTCTCGCTCAGACTTGGGGAATGTCGGGAGAGGTGGCCAGGAGGTGACATCGTGGCTGATCCAGAGGAATGAGGAGTCAGACAGCAAGAGAGGCAAAACAAGGGTCCCCAGGAGAGAGAGTAGCAAAGTGCGGACCACGTGGGGACTCCCCATGAGCAGACTCTCTAGAACTTGCTTTCCACGTTACCCCCACTAAGCCGAGGTGTCTGGGGGGCCGGACGGCAGGCAGTAGAGAGCACAGTTCCCTCACCCTGGACCACGGGAGAGCCCCCTTGCTGAGACCCCACTGAACAGGGACGCTGTGTTCTTTCCACAGGGAGAGGCAGGGCTCCCAGGCGTGAGGGGAGAGAAAGGAGAACAGGTGAGTGGCGGCAGTGTCTTCCCGCAGGGCCACGTGCCTGTGCCCGAGCAGGGAAGTCCCCTTTGCAGTCTTCGACCCTTGGGGGATGGGTGGTGATTCAGGCTGGGATTAGAGCGTATTTCCTCAGTGTTTATGGAAGAGAAAAGGAAGGGGATCGGGCTGCTGTAGTCCGTGGGCTGGAGCAAAAGGACAGTGGCTGCGGGATCTCTCTGGAAAGGGTGGAGCAGCTTCAGATGAAATTTATGGGAACGGTTGGGGCTGTTATCTGTCAGGTGCAGAATTCGGTGCTTCACACGCAACTGACAGGCTGTCCCTTGAACTTGGTCTTCACCACGGCAGGGCAGGTTGGAAAGAAAGAAACAATACTTTTCCCAAGGTCCCCTTGCTCTCACCTGGAAGAGGTGGCCATTACCCTCAGGTGAGTGCTAATGTTTCCTAATTTTATCTTTCTCTGTAGGGAGAGAAAGGGGAACTGGGACTCCCGGGACCGAAAGGTGACCGAGGTGCACAGGTAGGAGCTTCTGCTGTTGTCCTGGTCATCCGGTCCATGAGTCGCAGAACCTCCCTCTGTCGTTGATGTGCGTCGCTTGCAGTTCAGTGGAGAGGGCAACTCCTTGGAGTCAGAGTGGTGGCCTGGCTTCAGTCCTGGTTCTACGCGGTGTGTGGTTCTGAGCATCTTATCCGACCTCCTTGTGCCTCCCTTGCCGCCTCCCTTGTGTGATGCTGACACAAGCCGAATCCGCGGGCAGGTGGTACCAGGAGCCCTCACGGATACCGAAATCGGTGGATGCTCGAGTCTGTTCTGTGAAATGGTGGAGAGTAATGAATACAGTCAGCCTTCAGGAGCCTGCCCGCGGGGGTCGGGGCCCGCTGTGCACCAGGATCGTGGGAAGCACTGCACGTGTAGTGACTTAGGTGACACTCGTGACAACCGGAGAGGGGTCATGTTATCAGCAACACCTCCAGTTTATAAAGGAGGAAACTGAGGCACAGAAAGGCCAAGCCGCTTTCCCAGGGCTGCGTGAATGGAGGGCGGTGGAGTCAAGACCTGACCTCAGTCTGGGCCCTGCGTCCTGGCTCTGACCAGGTCCACACCTCACACCAGCCTGGCCCGAGGGGAACCTGAGGAGTGGCCACGACCCCCCAGGGGGCCCTGGTGCCCCTCTCCGGCACGGTGCTGTCACCTTGTTCTCCCAAGTTTGCACGCTCTTCCCCTCCAAGGTCCTGCTATCGACCTTTCTCAACTCCCATCCCCCTCTCTCGGGCTGAAGGCTGAGGGCTTTGTTCTGGACAGACCTGCGATCTATAAATAGAGATCCTGGAATGGAAAGAGCTTTGGTGGGTAAGCCATTCAGGCCTGCTGCTCTCCTGGATTTTTCAGAAGTGCAGTTTTTATTTGAGAAACTCATTTCCAGGATGCGGAGGACTCAGCGAGACCATTAAGCCCGTTTTATTGATTTGGCAGAATTGTCAGAGCCACAGCAGAATCACGTTCAAGCTTCCGAACAATCTGGCCTGCTTTTCTTTTCCCCTAGAGAAATATGTAATAATAGACAATTCTGGTCAAAAAAAAATCTAAAATAAGACATTCAGGCAACATTGCCCCCTTCTGACTGTGCCTTGAGCATCCCTGCCTCAGTCCTCTGGTCCACTTTCTCCCCACCAGCCACTGTGAGAGTTTTGACCCCAGGGCATCTCGGAAAGTAGGGTGATAATTCCTCTGTGTCAGCTAGGGCTCAGCTGGGATGGGAACCCAGGCCGGTCACATCAACTACAGAACTCAAAGACCCTTCTCCAGCCAAGCATCTTCCTCTAAGTCAGCTGCCTGGGCTCTGCCCCACTGGCCCTTCCTTCACCCTGCAGCCCTGGGGGTGGGGGAGGCTTTTCCAGAAAGGTGGCCTTGAGGCTCTCGGGGTTAGAGACGCCCTCCAACCCTCTTCTTGTTTATGTCTATTCATACGTTCCACTGGGACACGCTCAGCTTTGGTCATTTGGACTTTTTAATGGAGGGTAAATTGGTTTGGATGAGATTGGTTTTGGAGCACGAGGTCGACAGTGTCAAGAAGAGAATCGGGTAAACTCGGATAATGCAAATAGCGCTGAGAAAGGGTTTTTCTCTCTGAAGCTTCTGGAACTTTAGTCAGGGAAATGCTGCACAGTGAGTAGTTCAGGGCTTGGATTCTGAGTTTAAAACCAGCCTGAGCCATCTGCTGGCTGTGTGACTTTGGGCAGGTGAACGAGTGTGGTTGCTTCCGTGGAATGGGAATACGGAAGCATCTCTGTCACAGGCATTTGGGCGGAGATTAGAGGCGTTAATGCCTGTAGAAAAGTAAGTCGTACCTGCAGTTAAATCCTATATAACCATAGAAATAATCATAGAAGACAGTATAACTACGTTTTATTATCATATTATTGTTGTTATTAAGAGCAGCCTTGCCTCTCTCTAAGCCAACTTTATTCATTCATTTGTCCGCTAATAACCATGAGTGGACCCAGGCCTGCCACAGGCCTGACCCTGGGCTGCTCGGAACACACCTGGGCCTCGACATCCATGTCCTGACACCATCGTGGCTCACA
This sequence comes from Balaenoptera ricei, assembly GCF_028023285.1. Classification (NCBI taxonomy): domain Eukaryota; kingdom Metazoa; phylum Chordata; class Mammalia; order Artiodactyla; family Balaenopteridae; genus Balaenoptera; species Balaenoptera ricei. Next base: position 4,429,510 of record NC_082655.1, read on the forward strand.
TGGAATGACGGGCTTTGGGGACCGCACCTCCTGGTGGAGTAGCCAGTGACCTCTTTTCCTCGGGGCAAATGTAATAACAGTTTCCTCCTCAGTGGGCCCTCGCTGACGATCTCAGTCAGCCCCCAGATGATACTGTGAGCTGGATGTACTATTGTCATTATTTTGCACAGAGGAAGACGAGCCGACAGAAGTAAAATAACATATATGAAATGGTAGAGTTAGGTTTCAAGCTCAGGTGATCCAACTCCCAAGCCTGTGCTGTTTACAGGAATGTTATAGTCACCCGTCAGGCCCCTGAAAAGAGCCTGTCCCCTTCGAAGAGGGTGGGGCAGGGCCCAGGGGAGTTTCTAAGGGCGCTCAAGCCCTTGGGCTCCAGCGCACAGTGTGGAGAGGTTTGCTGCAGCACGGTTATGGCTGCAGCAGGTGGGGAATCACATAAATGTCATCAACAGGAAGATGGATTGTGTCCATTTTATTACCTTCATTGGTTTATTAGTTCTGTCTCTCCTTTGTTTTATTTTAGTGATTGCTTTAAAGTTTATAGTAGACATCTTTAACTTACCACAATTAAATCTTTAAGTGCTATTATAGCACTTCATATATAAATATACGAACCATAGAACAGTATATCTTCATTTCTCCCTTTTAGCTTTTGTGCCATTGTTGTCATACATCTTACTTCTACCTGTGTTTTAACACCTATAGTACATTGTTATTGTTTTTGCTTTAAACAATTGGTTATCTGTTAAAGGCTTAAATAAAAAAAGTATTTTATACTTTAAAAAAAAGACGGATCATGGATCACTTTACTTCCATGTGCACCAAGGAATAGTATATAGTGATATAAACGATCTACAGCTACACATACCAGCATAGATACTCCTCAAAATAAAGTTCTGATATGTCTGAAGTACTTTATAATTTGGAATCTATCTATCTATCTATCTATCTATCTATCAAGGTAGATGTGGGGTGGGTGATTCTGTTGTCTTGGGAAAGGTATCCCAGGATAGGCAGAGTTGGCAGAGGGTTAATGGTAATTTATTTTCCGTTTCTTCACCTAGGGTGAAACGGGTCCAGCAGGCCCCCCGGGATTACCTGGAACTGTAAGTTACTCTGCTTCTAACCCTTTCTCCTTCTGCACACATACCACGTAGTTATAAATATCTTTTTAAGGGAGTTTGTCAATAGCCAGACCTATCCCTAGGTCCTGTAATCCAAAAATGCATAAGCTTCACTAGGAACCACCTTGTGCTTATTGATTTATTTCACTCAGCAAGCACAGTCACTGTTTATTAGAACACCGGCTAGACACTGAGCATCCATGCCCACCTCTTGCCTGTGGGGACACAGAAGTCCAGAGACAAGAAGCAGTTTGTCCAGGGTAAGAGTACAGCACAGATATACAGCCGTGACTCATGCTTCTACCCTTCGCATGTCTGAGGGTGGGCGTTGTGGGTTCGGGATGAGTAGTGAGTAACAGCGTGGGCTTTGGAGCCAGAAAAAAAGTGGGTTTGAATGCTGGCTGTGCCATTCACCAGCACTGCGGTCTTAGACACGTTATTTAGTGTCAAAAAGACTTGGTCTTCTCATCTGTTAAGAAAAAATGTTATACCTAGCTATCTTGTACGTTTGTAGTGAAAATTAACTGAAATAATACAAGGTACATTGCACAGTTTCTGGTACATAATAAATACTAAATTAAAAAAAAAAACGAAGGCTATATAAATATGCAAATATAGTTTGCATTTTTTTTTTCATGTGAATGTTTCTTCCCAGCCTTGATATTCTGTGCTTTGATCGGATGATTTCGGGGGAGGTGAACATGGCTCCAGATGCTGGCCATGGCGGGGCACGTAGGGATTGGCCAGTTAGTAGCTACAACAGGGGACTGCCTCATATGGAGGGCAGGAGATGAGAGAGCCTGAACACCCAGAAATCCCATTTGCAGTGTGACAAAGATGCGTCCTCCGTGGTCTTCTGTATGTTACATCATGATGCTACCACCGTTTTCTCCCCACACACATACATGCCCCTCAAAATGAGATGCAGCAAGTATTTCAGAATCAAAATTAGAGTCAGAACTGGCCGTGTAAAATTCTTGTTTAAGACTGGTAATATTTAATGTAGGCAGGTTTGCAGGGAATGAGCACTGCCTTTTGGTGGGAGGCATATTGGTAACACTTGTTTGAGAGGTTACTTGGTATTAACATATCATAAAGTGTCTGTCTAACCATCAGATTAGAGATTCCATTCCTAGGCATCTAGCCTGAAGAATTATTTTCATTGTGTGTATTTAAAAAATCACGTACAAGGATTTACATTGTGGTGTTGCTTATAATGAAAAATTACAGGCAACCTACATGACCAGAAGCAGAGAATTAACTAAACCACGGAATATGTGTATCATGGAATCCTACTTCATAAAAATTAAACACACACACATGCACTACGCATATGGCTTTAAAAAGATGCCCATATTCAAGAAAAGTTAAGTAGAAAAACTAATTTATGAATTACAGCGTGTGTGAAGGCTAACACAGACTCCACAGCCCACCTACGTGATGTCCAGCATTCACTGGCTGTGTGAAGTTCATTAAGAAGTTTCTTTCTCTGTCCTGCAATCTTCTTACGTATAAAAGCAGGGCAAAAACAGATAAAACTGCTTCTTTTACTGTGAGGAATATACGAGTTAATACATATCAACAACCATAAATAACAATGCTTGCTGTTCTTATTTGTATAACTCTCGTGCAAAGTTATGCATTCCTATACGTTCATAATTGCAATTGGAAATAGATACAAATGGGTCTAAAATATGCTAAACTGAAAAACAGTGGTTTTTGGGGGGGACGAGACTGGGATTTGGAGACCTGGAGGGCACGGTGTAGGAAATCTCCTTTTTTTCCTTCCTTGTTGAACTCACTGCGGTTTTGGACGAGCGTCCCCGATGTCCTTTTGTCCACTCACTTATATTTGAGCACCTGCTGTGCGCCAGACGTTGGCAGAGTTTGGCTGCTGTGGAGCGTAAACTGCCTCGTCAGGGAGATAAACTCTAGTCACATGGCGGCCCAGACACACAGACCCCGCAGATCGTAGTAAATGCTGTCAAGGCAAAGAGCAGGGTGCACAGCAAGGGGGCCTCATTTATATTTGAGTGGTGGACGGGGGGGAGATCTTTGAAGACAGGACGTTCAAACACGAGCTCTGAAGGGTGGGCTCGGTCAGTCAGGTAAAGGAGGAGGGAAGCGCGTTCCAGGCCGGGGCAGCGGCGGGTGCGGCGGCTTTGAGATGGGAGAAAGCAGGCCGCCTGGGAAGCATTCGTGCAACGCAGAGGGACGGCCGTGCGGGGGCCAGTCCGTGGGGTCCTCAGCAGCTGGGACAGAGAGTTTGCCTCAGCTGGGCTCCCTGGGCCCAGAGCCGCGTCCCGCAGCCTGGCTTCCTTGTCACCTGCGTCACTGCCAGTAGCCGCTGGTGGTGAGGAGCGGAGTCTGCCGGAGGGATCCAGCGGTCCAGGCACAGCTCTGATTACTCGCATGGATTCTTCCGTTTCGGCCCCGCCGTACCCTGAGAGGAGAATGTGTCAGCCCATTTCACCGATGAGAGCAGAGAGGCTGGCGGGTGTCCGAGGTCACACAGTTTAAGGTGGAGGTGACAGGCTTTGACCTCAGGCTGCGGGACTCCAGCGCGCCCACAGCTAACCACTGTGCTTTCCGGACTTAATACCCGCTCGGGGACTTGAAAGGAGCGTGGGATCCTAACTGTCAAAACTAGTCATGGTTACAGGAGGCCTCGGGGCTGTATTCTCTTGCTCGGTGAATCTGTCAGAGGCAGGTTGTTAACGTCGATTCACGTCCTTCTCATTTCTGTGGTTTCCTTGTCAGACGTCCCTGTTCACACCGCACCCAAGGATGCCAGTAAGTGGCAGCAACTCCTCGGTGCTGCACGGTGTCCCCCAGCCTGGCTCGCGATGTCCCCGGGGGCTCTGGGAGCTGGGCCCGGGCTGTGTCCTAACTCTCAGCCCCTGCGTCCCGGTCACTGCCAGGCATCTGGGCTTCCCGACCTTGTCCTGGCAGCCAGTGGGGACGGACCCTGCGAGGAACCAGCTCCAGGGTCGGACAGGAGGTTCCAGGGGCCTGGAGGCAGCCTGCCAGTAGCCAAGGGCGAAGGCCAGCCCCCTCTTTGGGTAAAGTTACCTCCTCACTACACGGAGAGTGGCCGGTGGTTCTGAGCAGGACAGAGTCACGTGGGCTGGCAGAAGACCAAAGGGCAGAGCAGGCAGTTCAGTGGGTGTCCGCAGTGAGGGGCCCCGGGCCTGGAGGGCCTCGAAGGGACAGGTTGAGAGGGGGCAGTTCGGAGGGCAGAGGGGACCCGGCCTGCATGGAGGTGTGGCTGGGGGAGGGACAGCTTGTGGCTTCTTGTGAAGATGAAAACACTTGACCGAAAAGGATGCTCGCCATGGCCGCAGCCTCCAGGAACCTTTCCCTCCTCTTTCCATGAGCAGCCCCCGTGGAAATAAGCGTGTTGAGGGTCTCTTCCTGCCCTGAGGTCAGCAAACGGCCTCCTCTGGTTGCTTTGCTCTCAGGGACGTGGTTCTCCCTCTGTTAGGACTTGACCCGCTGCACCACGCGCGGCGGCGGAGGGGCTTGCGTGGAGGACCCACCTCCCTATTTCCGCTCTGAAGTAGCTGTGACTTAAGAAGCTCAAAAGGACCCTGTATCTGATGGAAAAGAACAGAGGAGAGAGAGAGAGGCTGAGTCGGTGCCGGAATCATTGCGGAAGGAGGAGGAGGATTTTGAGCTGCTTTGGAGGAGGAACGGGGAGGAAGCGAGGGCGGGAGGGCCGTCACGGGGCAGTGCGGGCTGCAGAAGTGCTGGGAGACGCGGGGGAAGAGCAGGCTGGGCCTCTGGCTGGGTCTTCTCCTCTCTCAAAGGAAGGGCTGGAAGGGACAAGGCGGCGGAGCCTCGAACGCGGCAGGTGCAATGCAGGCATCGCTGTGACCGTCCCTGTGCCCAGGGATGGCCCGTGGCTCGGAGGAGTGAAGCACCTTGCAAAGGGCCTTCCTGGACTTAGTAATTGAGGCTTGGTTGTCAGCCATGAGGCCCTGGCCGAGCCCCACCGTCTTCCTCTTCCAGGACCACATCCACCTACCCGATGCCTCTGGGTCTCCCTCCCTCACGCCCACCCTGAGTCCCCAAATCTTGAGGCAGACCTGCACATCCAGCCTCTGCTTAAAGGAACTGCTCCATAAAAGATGATTTCCAAGGTGCTCCCATGGGAAGGGACTGAGAGAGAGCCAGAGGTCTGCCCCGCCTCCTCTTTGAATCCCAGTGGTGCCACCTTCCTGCAGGGTCTGAGCTGTGCAGAAACCAGGAAGTCACTTTCAGATGCAAAGCAAGGAATCTGTGTCCATGAAAAAAAAAAAAAAGATTCATTGTGGATTGTTGCATGAATCCCTCTGGGGCTGCCTCATTGCCATGGTAACCGTGTTGTATTGATGGTTTTGAAAGATGTTCTTCTGTTTGATTTCTCCTTGCTCTCAGCTGTGTGCACATGGGGAGGGGCCGCGAAATTCGGAGGGGCGGCGAAGTTTGCAGCGTGATTAAGAAGGGGAATAAAGAGGGGGAGGAGGGCTGGAAGGGAAGCCCCTCTTCCTTCTGCTCCAGGATTGAGGAACCTTCTGGGGATGTCAGGGACCCCAGCTGGGGAGGCCTCGAGGTAGCGTGGTGATGGCAGTTTGTGGAGAACAGAGCAGGGGCTGTTAGATGGTGAGCAGGTCTGGAGATGTCAGAGAGGAGAAGGGAACCCATTCCTTAGCTGGAGGAGGGAGGGCCAGGCAGCCTCAGGCTTGGAGACATTGCCGTTGAGAACTTAAGTGAGGCTTTGTAACTGGTTTAGAAGCAGCCGCCTCGGGAAGGCAGCCTGACTCCACCCCCTCAGCCTGCAAAGGATTCCCAGACGCCCAGCCAGCGCCCTGCGTTTGCTGAGCCCAGAGAGGGGATTTGGCTTGGCTGACATCACCAAGGGGGCATTTGGGGGAGAACGATGCTCCTGCATGCAGCATTCAGCAGCTACTGATGGGCACCTGGTGTGCACCCCTGCAGTGAAGACTCTGCCTCCTGGCTCTCAGGCCCTGGGTAGAAATGCCTTGAGCATCTTGCCTGTGAGTCCCCAGGGTCTCTCCTCTGTCCTGGCCTGACCACTCCCGGTTCCTGAGCCCGCCTCCTGCCACCCACTGTTCCTTCACACAGCTGGCAGAAAGCGTGTGCAGACTCCTTCCCTGTGCGTCACCCGAATCCATCCCTTAAGCCCTTTCATCTTTGCAGATTGTATCTCCAGTGACTTGTGGACCAGACAAAAGAATTTTGCAAATCCCCCGGCCCCCCACGGGAAATTTTCTAGGAGGAAACCATGCTAGAAATAAGGGTATTGTTGTCCGGTGACTGGAGCCAGAGTGCATTCTTCTGAGCTGGTGGGAAATGGAGATTCTGGAAGGAATGAGCTTGCATCTGTTGAAAACCTCGTTGCGAGAGCAACCTCATGTAATCCAGGCTCTCCGAGGTGTACTGTGCCGATTCCACTCAACAGCTGATGCAGAGGGAGTGGCGTCCCCAGCCCAGGGCCGTGCAGACACTAACTCGGGGATCAGTGATGAGCTTGGGGGAGGGCAGGCAGGAGCCTCGGGGGCAGGGTCTCCAAAATCTGCCCATGCGTGAGTAGAAAGCAGCGTGGCACCTGCAAAGGGCAGTTGCTGGCTGTGCTGGCTTCTCCTCCAACGGAAGGGGCGTGTGCAGGACAGGCAGGTCAGTGCGGTCTGACCTGAGGGCGGGCTGAGCGTGTCTGCTGTACTCTGCTTCTCCACCGACAGGGAGGACAAGGGCCCAAAGGAGAGAAGGGCAATCCCGGCGCGCCTGGGGAAGCGGTGAGTGCCCTGGGCTCTGCACCCTGCGCCCTTGCCCCTCGCCCCTCGCCCCTCACTCTGGGCGGCTGGTTAGACGGGACGTCTGAGGGCTGAGCGGCTGCAGCTCTGAACTGCGCACAGGAGCCCCCTGAACTGAATGTGGCCCCTTCCTCCTCCCTTAGGGGTCCGAGGACGCCCCTTCCGTGGATCTCAAATTATGCCCATTGCACGTGCCCACACCTCCCCCATCTGCCCGGAGCAGGGGTGTGACCTAGTCCCTTGATAGGTTGTTTCATTTCAGGGATCACAGGGTCATCCTGGAGAACTGGGGCCTCGGGGACCCATTGGACCACCGGTAAGAAAACTGTCTGTCCACCTGTTGGCTCCTAGACCCGAAAGCCCCGCCAGCGCCTCCGTCCCTCGCTGGCCCCTCTCACCTGGCATTCCGGGAGTGTCCACCAGGGGGCACTGCCACAGTGCCCTGGGGCAGAGAGGACCTCACAAAGCGCCCCAAAATTCAGCCCCCGGGGGCGGGCCCCACCTCTGGGGCCCAGGATGTCGCTGCTCTGTGGCTGAAGTGTCGGTGTCGGTGAGCTGGGCTCCCGCCACGCTCTCCCTCCCCGACTCTGTGCAGCCAGCAGCCATGCTGGGGACCAGGGGTCCCCGAGGCTTTTCAGCTGCGGGAGGTCCCCTCCTCCCTCCCAGCCCCGATTGGCGGCTCCAGTTTACATGACACCTGTTGTGTTGTAGCATTTTGATCGCATTTCCCTCAGTTTCAGCTTCTTAACTGGTTCTCTGTTGGGCAGTTGTCCGTGTTCTCGGAGAGTTCCGTGGGAGCGGCCTGTCTGGGCTCAGATGCCACAGGCCGCGGCTGGCTGTGTGCCCTGGGCTGGCCTGTCTCTCTGAACGTTGTTCGCGTCAAGATAAAGGGTGGGTGCTGCTGTCCCGGGGTGGTGAGGACGGGGTACGATGGCGGAGGCCAGGAGCTGCGATCTCTGCACCTTTAGACCCGCTCCCGGTCCTTCAGTTCGGATCACCTAATTCTGAGGACGAAAGTGCCCTGACGTCCCTGCGTGGGGCCGAGGACGGCGTTGCCTGTGGCTTCTCACCTCCCCGTTTTGTTTCCCATGCAGGGTGCCAAGGGGCAGGAAGGCGCGCAGGGGCCGCCCGGAGCAGCTGGGAGCCCCGTGAGTCCTCCCGGGCCCCACAGGAGGGGGTCTGGGCGGGCTCCCAGCCCTCGGCAGAGTGTGGGGAGGGGGCCGGGAAAGCGCCGTCCACGCTGCGGGGCTGGCCGGGGCTGGAGCCGCCTGAGCAGCCAGGACCGGAGACGTGCCGGCCTCTGCCACGTCCCCAGCATCCCAGGGCTTCGTCCACACGCCAGCCCCGACAGGAATCTCCTTCTGCACACACATGGGTGGCGCACACATGGACACACGCAGATGAGTTTGTCACTCTGAGACGCACACCCACGTGCACATCCACATCCACACGTTTGGAAAGCGAGATGCACACGCACCGCGATGCGCACACACGTATGCACACCCATATAAGGCCGTGCACACGTATAAATGCAGCTCCAGCAGCTCCAGGAAGACAAGCACACGTGTGCCCTCACGCGCTCGCTGCTCCTGACTCGCCTCCCTCAGGCCCAGAATCTCCGTGGGTCGGCGCACGTGCCCCTGAGCTCTGACTAGCGTTGTGTCTACGGGAGCGGAGCCCCGAGCCCAGGCTTCTCCGGGGAGCTGGCGGGACGCAGGACAAGGCCGAGTCCCGCGGGGACTCCCAGGAGAGGCGGTGGCCTCAGAGCAGCAGCAGTGCCAGGCAGGCAGGACCGCAGGCCCCACGTGCCCGGCTGTAGTCTGCTCGCCCAGCCCGCCGCGCGTGTGACTTAGCGGGAACGGGGTCGGCCCCGGGAGCTGGCGGCAGGGATGTCGCAGAGACGGGGCTCGCGGTCAGTCCTCCTTGCTCCTGGAGGGAGACCCGGCCCGAGCGCAGCCTGGGGGGAGGGAGGCCGAGTGTAGGGGCGTGGGCGGCAGAAGGAGCGTGGGGAGGCTCCAGTACTGGGAGTCCCCGGGTCCCCGTACCCCGGGTGGTGCCCCGGCTGGAGTGTCCTCACCCACCTCTCCCGCCATGCATTCATCCAGCCATCAGTGTTCAAATCCACTTCCTCCGGGAAACATGCCCTGATTGGCCAGTCAGATCCAACACCGGCACACCCACGCACGCACACACACACACAGGCTTCCCCCCTCGGTGCCCCTGTTCCGTGAACAGCACCGGCACCTTCAGAGGGAGCCAGACCGAGAGCAGCGTGGCCGAGGCCCGCTCAGGCTTCTGCCACCGTCCGCACCGTGAGCTCCCCCTCGGCCCTCCACCAGCGGTCGGTCGGTCGCCAAGCCCAGGTCGTTCCTCCTGGCACCTTCTCCAGGGATGCCTCTTCCTGTCCAACCCACGGCTGCCCCACGTGTCCTCTCTCTGGTCCCCGAGGCTTGCTCATGCCCTTACGGTCGGCCTGCGTTATACCAGAGCATGTTTCTCGGCAACGCAGGTCTGAAGAGTTTGTCCCATTTTCGGGGTTCCCTTTCCCCCAGGCTCTGAGGATAGAGGCCAAACCCCACCCGAGACACGTGCATGTTTGGACCTGGCCTTCCTTTCTGCCCACCCCGCCCCGCCCAGCACACGCCACCTCTGCCGCCTCCGTGCCGTGGTCTCAAGGAAGGTCCTAGGCTGCTTCTGTCCTCCTGTCTCCCACCTCTGTGCCGCAGTCCCACTCATTGGAGACTTGGCGAGTTGGGGTGCACCCGGGCGGGAGGTTCATCTTATCTGTGCAGGGAGTTTCAGGTTACAAACGTTTCCAGCAAATCAGGGAGAATTGAGTAGAAGGCAGGTTTGGAGGGAAACTGGGAGAGCTGCTTATAATCAATACCTTGGGCCTTTCTAACCTTCTTCCTTCTCTGAATAGGGCGCTCCTGGACCTGTAGGTCCCCCTGGTTCCCGTGGCCCCCCAGGAAGTGCGGTGAGTAATCGGGGTGGGGGGAGAGGGCAGGGACACCAACACTGGTTGTGGCTCCACAGTGCCCATCTCCCGAGTTAACTCATTTACCCTCCACGAAACTCGGGCGTAGCCATCCTTACTCCCATTCACAGATGGAAGAACTTGATGTCCCGACAAAGTCACCTAGAAAGTTACCAACCTGAGGTTCTCGGTAACTCGTGAGGTCTCCAGGGGGTGAATGACGCTGTTGTAACTGCAGAAAGCCGTGAGCATCACTGATGTTGGAGTCAGCCTCAGAGTTTGCCTTAGAAGAAACAAAATGAACCTACAGAAGTGGAGGAGGCCCTGACTTTTGGGCTGCCCGGGGTCTGGCCACAGCTCTGCCACTAACCGGCTGTCAGGCCTCTGTGAGGGGCTCCTGGAGGCCTCCGCTTTTTCATCTTCAAGATGGAGAGCGCAGGCTGTGCAGGTTCACCCTTAACCTCCTGCTGCACTTGACTTAGGGAGACAGCCTCCCCCGTGGGGGCCCCATGGGTCTGCTTTAAGGACCCCAGCTTTAAGGTCCAGCTGAACGTTGCTTTCAGCTGCAACGTGTGCAGTGAAACACCCGATGGCATCTAGTCAAGGGTAACAGAGAACTGCGCTCCTGAAATAGCTTGAGGCCAGTCCCGTCCAGCCACCAACCTTTCTGTTGGTCATCATAGCGGCTCAGAGGACAAACGCGGGCTGTTACAGTTACTTGGCTAACTGTTACTGTTATAGCTTGAGGCCAGTCCCGTCCGGCCACCAACCTTTCTGTTGGTCATCATAGCGGCTCAGAGGGCAAACGCGGGCTGTTACAGTTACTTGGCTAACTGTTACTGTTATAGCTTGAGGCCAGTCCCGTCCAGCCACCAACCTTTCTGTTGGCCATCATGGCGGCTCAGAGGGCAAACGCGGGCTGTTACAGTTACTTGGCTAACTGTTACTGTTATAGCTTGAGGCCAGTCCCGTCCAGCCACCAACCTTTCTGTTGGTCATCATGGCGGCTCAGAGGGCAAACGCGGGCTGTTACAGTTACTTGGCTAACTGTTACTGTTATAGCTTGAGGCCAGTCCCGTCCAGCCACCAACCTTTCTGTTGGCCATCATGGCGGCTCAGAGGGCAAACGCGGGCTGTTACAGTTACTTGGCTAACTGTTACTGTTATAGCTTGAGGCCAGTCCCGTCCAGCCACCAACCTTTCTGTTGGTCATCATGGCGGCTCAGAGGGCAAACGCGGGCTGTTACAGTTACTTGGCTAACTGTTACTGTTATAGCTTGAGGCCAGTCCCGTCCAGCCACCAACCTTTCTGTTGGTCATCATGGCGGCTCAGAGGGCAAACGCGGGCTGTTACAGTTACTTGGCTAACTGTTACTGTTATAGCTTGAGGCCAGTCCCGTCCAGCCACCAACCTTTCTGTTGGCCATCATGGCGGCTCAGAGGGCAAACGCGGGCTGTTACAGTTACTTGGCTAACTGTTACTGTTATAGCTTGAGGCCAGTCCCGTCCAGCCACCAACCTTTCTGTTGGTCATCATGGCGGCTCAGAGGACAAACGCGGGCTGTTACAGTTACTTGGCTAACTGTTACTGTTATAGCTTGAGGCCAGTCCCGTCCAGCCACCAACCTTTCTGTTGGTCATCATAGCGGCTCAGAGGGCAAACGCGGGCTGTTACAGTTACTTGGCTAACTGTTACTGTTATAGCTTGAGGCCAGTCCCGTCCAGCCACCAACCTTTCTGTTGGTCATCATGGCGGCTCAGAGGGCAAACGCGGGCTGTTACAGTTACTTGGCTAACTGTTACTGTTATAGCTTGAGGCCAGTCCCGTCCAGCCACCAACCTTTCTGTTGGTCATCATGGCGGCTCAGAGGGCAAACGCGGGCATATATGTGTGCCAGGTACTGTTGTAAGTGCCTCACACGAGTTCGCTCATTGACTCCTCGGGACCTGGGAGGTGGATAGTAGTATTGCCCCCAGTTTATGCAGGAGGAGACTGAGGCGCAGGGAGACTGAGTCATGTGGTTAGTGGTTGCCGTGGATACCGCTGGACCCTTGCCTGTATCATGCCACCCTCCCCACTGCAGTACCAGCCACAGACTTCCAGGAGCCAACCTTGCATTCCTTTGCCTGAGGGTTTTCTGTGGCTTTTAGAGGCCTCGCTGTGCAGCCACATGACCCGTGGCCAGCAGCACCACCACCAGCAGAAGCATCCCTGGCTGATGGGCGTATAAATGGCCCAGCTTCTCCACTCCTGGTGGAGCCACTCCGAATGTGTGTCCTGCGCTGGCCCCCAGGGCCCCCAGCAGGACCGAGCTCCAGTTACACGAACGTGTCACTACCTGCCTGTCCTCCTCTTTCTCACGTCCCTACTGGTGCCTCCGCGGAGCACCTGCGCCTGAGCCTTGTCTCAAAAAGTCAACCTCTGGGGGACTCTGAAGACACAGGTGGAGCAGGTCAATGATGCCAAGGCTGTGTTCTTAGGTCACCCTCGTCCTCCCCGAGGTCCCCTCTGAGAGCTGCAGCCCAAGGCGGGCAGGGCATCAGGAGACACATGCCTGCGTGGTTAGAGGTCTCGTGTTCAGGGCTGAGTGACAGACCAGGGGAGGAGCAGCTAAGGCAGGCGGCGGGGGGAGATGGCGGCGAGGAATTTAAGTCGGGCGGGGGGGGAATGAGTGGGGACAGAGCGGTAATCATTAACTGAAAGGGGGCTGATCGCCCTTCTCTGGGGGCGGCGGGCCCTCTTGAACTTCACCTTGTCAATAACCCCTCTTTCTTCAGGGCCCCCCGGGCACCAGAGGCCCCCCTGGGAAACATGGGGAGCGCGGTGAGAAGGTAAGATGCAGTGTGATCTCTCTGCACACAGCAGCTGTTCTCAGCTTCTTAAGAAGCAGGGAAGCAGGAGCCCGCTCTGCTCAGACCTGGTTTAGGACCCAGGGTCAGAAGGGCTTCTGAACAGAGGGGTGGGAGGAGCCCTGAAGTTGTCTCATTTAACCCTCACGGCGGACCCGTAGAGGAGGTGGATCCCCATTTGATAGAGGTGGGGACCGAGGCTCTGAGAGATGAATTCAGCTCTCCTACATCCCGTAGCTGGTGAGCCACAGAGCTGGTCGGTCTGACTCTAAGTCCATTTTCTCTCAGTTCAGCGCACCAACTTAGCCCTCCCACACCTTTGTGTGCACAGTTAAACCTTCCTGAGTTAGGAGAAAGAGCTTTGTTTATTAGGAAGAAGAGAGACGCGGTGTCCCCCCAAAACGCCAACACCCCGGGAGCAGAGAAGGGGGTCCCATGGACGTTCGAGATCCCACGCCACGTTTCCTGACCTCGCGTTTTAGGAAGCGTCTCCGAGGTGTACTCCTGGCTTCTGCCGTACTGGCCTCTAGTGGGTGGAGACCAGGGATTCTGCTAAACTGTCGCAGGACAGCACCCCCTTCTCAACACAGATCACCCGCCCCGAATGTCAGCAGCGCCGGAGCTGAGAAGCCCGGACTGCAGGCACCCTCTGGCACCTGCGTGTTCTCGTCTGTAAGATGGAGACGAGCCTACGCTGACCGCAGGTGGTGAGGAGAAGCCGAAGCACTGATGCGGCAGAGCCGGCGAGGAGGGCTGACGGCGCTTCGCTGCGCCGAGCCGACACGTGAGGCTTCTCGTGTCTCAGCGTCTCCCCGGCTCCCGATGCCACCTCCGCAGAGGCCCCCTCCCGGCCCTCCAGTGTCTGAACTTGATGCAAGTCCCTTCACGTCCACTCCGCCTGGGACCTTTGAAAGGAGTGATCATTTTATCTTTTCTATTTTGGCAAAATGTAACAAGGATAAATAACAAACTTTTACACTTTGTTGGGAAGGCTCGGTTTTAAAACACGTACTTCAGAGAGGAAAATGATTTATTGCAGAGAAAGATGATCCACCCACCTGTGGAAAATATCCTTAAGCGAGGGAAAACAGCCTGGCCCGTCGGGTTTTCCTTGATTACAACACGTCTGAAGGATTAGGCTCTATTCGGGGACATAAGTGGGGCACTGACAACTTAGAAGGAGCTTAGCAGTGGGTTAGAAGAGGTTTCTGAGGACCAGTTGAGCAAAGATGAGAAAACCTGAGAGCTGTTGGCTCATTCAGCCTCAAGGGGGAGCCAAACACTTCTGCTTGTCTGAGCAGAAGCCAGGGCTGAGGTCCAAGACCCAGGGCTGCATTTGGAAGGGGACTTCCCTCCGGTGCTCTGCAAAGTGGTAAAAATCCCGGACAGCAGGATGTGCTTTCTCTCTCTCACTGTCCAGTGGCTGGCCTGAGGCTTGCGGAAGCTGATCCCGCCCTGGGCCTGGAGACAGGTCCTCTCCATCCCTTGCTTTGCCCCTCCTTGGGACATCGTACGTCACCTCACCTCTGCATCAAATGTCGGAGGCAGTCAGATTGCAGCCTAGGCCCGAGAGAGCCCTGCCTGGGAAAGGGAGTTCCTGCCGCTCACGTGGTTCCCCCACAGCGTTCCACAGCCGGGGCTGCTTCGGGGCTCCTGGCTTTGTGGTCAGAGAGGGTGAGCAAACTCCAAGCCCAGCTCCCTCATTAGATCCTGGCTGTCTGTCTCTCTCTCTCCCCACTTTGGAGCCCCGGGCTGTGTTCACATCGCTGAAAGTCTGTCATGTGAAGAGGGATTGGATTTCGTCTGTAGAGCTCCAAGGTTGAATGTCAAACATCTGGAAGATTTCAGAGAGGGTTGGCTGAATATAAAGGCACACTGTGTAATGGAACTGCCCAATGAAGGGATGAACAGCCTGAGAAGGTGGTGAGCTCCCTGCTCTCAAAGGAGTGCAAAGAGAAATGGGAAGAACTGCCTGGAAGAGGCACACATGATGGTTTCCTGCAGCGGGAGAAAAGTTGGACTAGAAGACTACTATATCCTTCCTATTCCCACGTTCCGCGTTGTACAGTTTGCTAAGGCCGCTGGAACAGCGTATCACAAACTGGGTGCCTTACACAGCAGAAACTTACGTCTCGCCATTCTCACCATGGCAGGAAGTCCTAAATCAAGGTGTCAGCAGGGTTGGCTCCTGCTGGGGGCTGTGAGGGAAGGATCTCTTCCAGGCCCCTCTCCTTGGATTACTGATGGCTCTCTTCTCCCCGCCTCTTCACGTTGACTTCCCTCTCCACATGTCTGTGTCCAAATGTCCCCGTCTCGTGAGGACACCAGTTCATACTGGATCAGGGTCCGTTCTACCCTAGTATGACTGCATCTTAACTAATTACATCTGCAAAGACTCTATTTCTAAATTGAGGTACTGGGGTTAGGGCTTCAGCGTATGAATTTTGGGGGACACATTATACAGCCCGTCTTTCTATGCCCTCAGAAGGGGTGGGCTTTCTGAAGCAGGGCATCACCAGGAAGCCCACCAACCCCCTTCAGGTTGGCTCACCACTGAAAAGCTTACTCTCCGCATGTCACTGATCCTGGACACTGTCCACTTTTCCTTCCAGGGAGCAGTGGGAGAAGAAGGAAGGCCAGGGCCAGGTGGCCCCAGGGGCGATCCTGGTGCCCCTGGGCTCCCGGGGCCGCCCGCAAGAGGGAAAGATGGAGAACCGGTAAGTGTCGGGTCCAGGGTTTCTCTGCCCATGACGATCAGGCTGGAATTAGAAGAGAAAAAAAAAAAAGAAAAGGCTCACTGGTCAAGCTTTGCAGAAGCGGAGTCATAGCCAGTGAAAGCAGGTGGGCTGGGGAAGGGGTCTTGGGCGGGGGAAGCGCCTTGCTCCTGCCCACTTCAGGCCAGTGCAGCAGAGTCCCCTGGGGACTGCTGGCCGTGTACCAGGCTCCAGGCCGGACACTGGGGACACGGAGGTGGGTTCGCGCCTGTGCTGTTGAGATGCTCATGAGACAGCCGGGCAAACATAACCGTAGCTCAGGCAGTCCTGGAGTGCACATCCTGGAGAAGGGCTTCTTGGTCTGTGTAAGTCTGGGGAAACCTTGCACAGGAAGTGGCATTTGTGCGAAATGTGAAAGTTGGAAGAAATTATTTTTTAGGCAGAACAGCACAGAGAGGGTGTTCCAGACAGGTAAACTGTATGTGGAAACGCATGAGGGCATTGTGTGCCTGGGGACTTACAAACATGTTAGAGTGTCACAGACACGAAGTGAGATGTATTAGTAGATTTTGCTGCAGTAATGAAGAACCCCGAAATCTCAGTGGCTTTCAGCCCTTAGCACTACACGAGGACACAGGGACCCTTCCTTTGTACAAGACAGGTCACGATGAGAGTCCCGTCCACCTGTGGCCCCCCACGGCACAGGGTAGATGGGTAAATGCTCACTCATGGTCCCATGGTTATCTTTGTGCCGTTCATGTTCCCAGGGACCACCTGGACCACCTGGACCACCTGGGCCACCTGGACCACCTG
Source organism: Balaenoptera ricei (assembly GCF_028023285.1). Taxonomy (NCBI): domain Eukaryota; kingdom Metazoa; phylum Chordata; class Mammalia; order Artiodactyla; family Balaenopteridae; genus Balaenoptera; species Balaenoptera ricei. The sequence continues at coordinate 4,445,804 of NC_082655.1, forward strand.
GATCTAAGGTAGGTTTTATCTAGCGAACTGTGGATGCCATGGGTTGCACTTAGGGGCCAAACAGAATTTAATTGTCAGCATCTCTGGTCACCTCCGTTTACTTGCATGTTCATCACTGTCCACTTAACTAAAGGCTCTGTGACTCTGAACTGTGACATTAAAGTAGTTGCCACATAATTGTTGTTTAGTAAATGTTTGCAGTGAAATCAAGTTGCAAAAGATGCTTTCGACCGGCAGAGCAACAGATCTGTCTTGTATTATTAGTTTAATTGGGGACACAAACGATCCCCAAATTTCAGATGATGAACACAGTAAAAGTTTATTCCTCATTCACAGCGAGCGTGATGGGGGCTGTGGTGGGTGAGGAGTCCTCGTCCGCACAGCCGTCCAGGGACCCACGTTCCTCCAGGCCAGTGCCATCCCTTCCTCTGGGACTTCAGTGTCTTCTCCCAGAGCCTCCGTATGCGGTGGCAAATGAGGGAAGAGACGGTAGAGGATCTTGTGGAAGGATTTTGTGGGCCAGGCCTGGAGGTGATCACTCATTTCCACCACTCCTGACACTACGGGGGAGGGGCGGTTGTCCTCTTGCTGGGCCCTGGGAGGGACGGCAGACACTTTGGCAAACAGCAGGCGTCTCTTGTTCAGTGCACTTGAAGCCACAGCTCAGAAAAGATGACTTTGCCCATCAGGGAGTGTTCTTAAGAGAACTTTCCTGAGTGATTAGGGAAGTTTTCCTGGAGTTATTTTCACACCGAAGCAGTCGTTCATTGAGTCAAATGCATCAATTAACAATACGCTTCTTATTTCATCCATTGCATATCCACTGAGCCTCTGCCGCGTGTCAGACCTGGAGGTGGGCTGTGGGGTGACAGGGATGGTGTCACGTGTTCCCAGCCCTCTAACAGCTCAGGAGCCGGGGGAGAAGCAGACTCACAAGTGCTGGGACAGAGGGAGGCTGAGGCACAAGTGAGCTCAGAGGAGGCTCCCGACCCAACCTCGTTTGACTGTGGAAGGCTTCTTGGAGGAGGTGATGTTTCTCCTGACTTTAAAGTGCATGTAGCCACTGGAAGGGAGAGATGAGGAGGGAGTTCTCTGCAGGGTACTAACGTGGGAGAAGGCCATGGGAGCGTGAAATAGAATGTGTTCAGAGTAGAGCATGTGCTGTAAATGCACCCGCAGCCAATGAGCAGTCATTTGACGAGCTCAAATGCATAAACTTAAGAATGCGTGTGACAGGGCTCACTTCGGCAGCACATATACTAAAACTGGGACGATAGAGAGAAGATTAGCATGGCCCCTGCGCAAGGATGACACACAAATTCGTGAAGCGTTCCATGTTTTTTGGCTAAGTGATTCTGTAAATAGTTAAATATAATTTAATAAGAAAAAATTAAATAAAATACAGTAAAGTTTAGAATTTATGTACAAAAAGAATGTGTGTGACATAGTCAACGATAGACATTAGAATGTTTATTTTTTGCTTTAGTTTAACATATATTCAAAATCACATAAATTAAAGAATTACTGTATAATTATGATATTTTTATCCACTTAACCTATATTTATGAAAACAAAGTTTTAAAAATTCTTTTCATGCGCCTTTGGTGTCATGACCTATCATCCCTAGACCTGCTTTCTGAGTCAACTAGCACTTTCCTAAACCACGTCCCCATCCATCCCAGTCAACTTATTGAAGATATAACACGTTGGGAACCCATATATGCTGCTCTTACTGGAAGTTTTATCTCAAGGCTCAGATACCCATTCTTTTTTTTTTTTTTCCTTTTGTTCTATAGTTGTGTCTTTGGGATCTGAGGAACATAACCACAGAGTATGTTGTATTTATTATATGTAAGAGGCTTGTTTACAGTAATAACCAGGACATGGAATTTGAGGCCTCAGGAATAATTGCGGTGTCTACGTTAAACTTTCTTGCTTCGTGATTTTTTCTGCTATTCAGGCAGGTGACCTCTGTAATTGTACTAAGCTTGCACTGATTGAGGTCATAGTAGGCTAATGTGCATTCCCCTAATAGTGATTTTGTAGTTCATGATCAAAGGGGAAAAACGGAGAGAGTTCTTTGAGTGATCTGAGCAAATATTTGGCAACTCCCAAGTTTCTGAAGAAAAATAAAAGTTGGAAACAACTCTGCCTGAATTTGAGGGCATATAAGACAGTTCCTTGTGCCTGGAGCAATGGAAGTGTGCGGAAAGGAGCAGGAAGCAGGACCAGACTCTGGACGCCCCGTGAATTAACAGCCAACCGGAGGCATGTGTCTGAGGTTCCGCCGTGATGCTGTGAGCCCAGCGTCTGACTGGCAGCGCTCCTGTGCTCTCAATTCCCCCCCTAGAGGAGGACCTTCAGGACCTGGAAGAAATTGATTGCCTCTTGGAAGGAAGGCAAGGGCACCGGAAAGGGCACCAGAAATGGGAGATGGGGAAAATGGCTTAAGATGTCCTTTTCTCTATGATATTTATGAGGTTGATAAAATCTGTGATATTTATGAGGTTGATAAAATCTGTGATATTTCTGAGGTTGATAAAATCTATCTCCCAGGCAGTTTGGGGAAAAATGATATAATGCAAATAAAAATAGTTGTCTACCTCTGCTTGTCACAGGTACATGCTCTATAGATGTTAGTGACTCTTATCATTAGATCGCCCTGTGGAGTCTGCTTCAGGGTTGCAGCACGAAGGTGGGGGACCTGTAGGCAAGTTGCTGGAGAGAGAGCCCGAGTGGAAGTGGGAGAGGCAGCAGTGAGGAGTAGAGAGGAAGGCTGAGACCCCGGGGCGTGAGGAATGCAGGGCGCCTTGCCCTGGGGCCCGGTTGACCAGCCAGTTTCAACTCCATGGGACCCATGGTAAGTCGTGCTGTCCCTTTGGCCAAACACATCCTCCTGTTTCAAATGTGAGATGCGTAAACAGATGACCCTTTCAGTGTTAATATTGTATAATATATGTTTGTAAGTTAGAATGTAGTTTAGAATGAAGGTTTCCCTAGTCAGCTGGGAAGGTAAGTTGGAATTCAGAGAGGTCTTTAGTTGTAGAATGGGGGGCCCATGGGGAAGAGGAGGAGGGAGGAAGGGGACACAGAGAGAGAGAGAGAGAGAGAGAGGGAGCAGGGAGTGCTCAGCTGTGTGCCTTGCCCAGGCGCTGTCCCTGGTTCCTGGTGCTGACTGAAAACCCTTGGGGATTTAAGGGTGGGTGCTGTAGTGTATAAGGGTTTTCCTGGGCACCTCCTCCGCCCTTTCTCATTACTTACAACTGCAGGAAGACTCTTAAAGATGCCTTTCCTTCTCTTGGGTGGACTTATTTCTAGCAAAATGAACAGACTTTGCCTTCATACAGAACTGGGTTAGGATCCCAGCTTAGCTACTTGCAAGATAGATGACTTAAGGGCAAGTGGCTTATTCTTTCAGAGGCTCTCTTCCTTTTCTGTATAAAGGAGTAAAGCATCGTTAACCCCCAAAGGGCTCCTGTGGATAAGTGATCTCACAGCACATAGATGTTCAGTAAATGTCATTCTCCTTCCATGACCTCACACATTTCTTCCCTGAACACTGTTGAACTGGCCCAGAAGGTTTTGCAGCCAAAACAGATACTCCAGTCAGTGTTACAGATTATAGCTCACATGCCCCTTTTTTCTCAGTCAGGAGCCTTCTTGCTTTTGCTGACCGAGCTTTAAGGTCTTCTGCCCTTTCCTTGAAGCTACTTTCTCAAAGTTTCAGTCCATTAAGCTGTGATGTGTAGTTGCTTGGGGTAAATGTTAGCATCACAAAGGGCCATAAACATACCAGGGCCAGGCCCGGCTACCCTTCAGCAGAGATCAATCAGTGACTCAGATTCTGGGCTGGGCTGGGAGAGGTCTTTCTTCATGTTCCCTCCTGGGTAAAAAGTTGATTTTGGTCAAAAGCAAAATTTAGTACCTGACAAAATGTGAGTGATGAGAGATTCATTCATTCGGGCATTCAGGAATTTGCTGTTAAAGGGCTATTCCAGGCCCTACACTGGGCATTGTGGATGCGAAAGTGTGTAGATATTGTACCCAACATAGGGTCTGACTCATTTTTGGTACTTTACAAATATTGGTTGGATTAATGGTTAAAGGAATGAATGGACAGTTTTCTTCTTCCTTTAAGACACACAGAGGTCAGAGGGTCAGACAGACAAAATGGGAGGGCAGTGTGTTAAGATTAATGAAGATATATTCGAATATCTTCCAGAAGGCAGAGAGGAGGGCAGGCAGAGGTGGGTTTATGGAAATGGAATGATTGGGCTGAGTCTTAATTGGTGGGTAAGTGTTTGGAAGCTTAGAACCTGGATCAAACAACAACCCCACGAGGGGAACAGCTGGTGCAAGAAGCAGGGGTGTGAACAGACAGTATGGAAAAATACAAATTCCACCGTTGGTGTGATTTAGCTTTCAGTGGTTAGGGTTTTGTGCTGCGCATGAAATAGAGCCTTGGGAAGAAGAGGGAAGCCACGATAAAACAAAGTAATAGGAAGAAGATCTACATTAACCACTTTAAAGAGAAACTGGGGTGCAAAACAACATGGATTTTTCTGACATTTATGTGTGCTTAGTTTATTTTCTGTCTTCTGATTCGGCTGATAAAATATAATTATATATATATATAATACTCGATGTTATATAGTTTCTTACCTTGTAAATGAGTCTGTGGAAGATACATGGGAATTTGGTAGAATGTTCTTTTTTTCCCTAATTGATGAGGGTCTTAAGGTGCCAGAGAGGTTATGAGATTTATGCAAAGTCACAGGACCAGATTGACATTGTTCTGTTACAAACGGAGCTCGGGTGCACTTGCCTGACTCGCGGCAAAGCCTATCTACAGACACCGGGTTGTGGTGAAGGAAAGTAGTGTTTGTTGCCGGGCCAAGCAAAGAGGATGGGCGGCTAGTGAGACCTGAACCCCTGATGGCTTTCAGACAAGGGTTTAAAAGCAACGGTAAGGTGAGGGTCGTAGGGTGTGTGATCAGCTCGCGGACATGTTTCTGATTGGCTGGTGGTGAGGTGACAGGGTGATGTTTGGGAATCTCAGGCATCGCCCTTCTGGTTCCAACCAGTCTGGAGTCTACATGCCTGTGGTCAGCACCCTCTAGTGGGTGGGGGTCTTCATTTCTGCAGAACAGCTTGAAGGTACGTGTCAGATTGTTACGTATATCCCTTGAGGAGGAACTAGGAGTCCTGAGACTCTGTTTTATTGCTCAGCTATGGTATAGGTTACCATAACTTTTCTTGCTTAACTGCTGTTCCTTTGTGTCTGCTTTCCCTCTCTTGCCTAATTGGTAACTGCTTGAGTCTGCTCTTTGGAACTCGGTGAAGGCCAAAGAAACGAGGACACGACCTGGAGGGGGTTGTACCGGGGAAGGTACGGGGTCCTGTTCAGTTTCAGTCCCGCCTTTTCTTTGATACTCTTCAGTCCTGAGAGGAACAGGGGCAGGGCAAGAACGGGAATAAAGTTTTGGATAGAGAGGTTAGCCATCAACTCACAGGGGAACTAGATTTTAGGGGAGCTCGGTTTCAGTCCTAAGACTGGACTTGTCATCACCTGACGGCCAGTGTGACCTCTTCTGCCTCATCCTCTCACTGTTACAATGTGCTGGTCAGGGACACGGCATTGATCATATTCATTCTTAGTTCATTACACTTTTCCCATATTTGCCTTATTTCTTGACGTCCTCCCTTCCCCGCCTTCCCCATGCATACAAATCAGATCTCCTGGCAGTCCCAAGCACCTTGTACTTCCCAGAATCAGCCATATCACATTATTCTAAAGAAACAGAATGCACCGTCTGGGGCTCTGAATAGGATTTCTTGGGGACTGTTTACAGCAGTGAGGGCGGGACAGGGGGATGCCGCGGCTCTCAGGACACGTCGCCACCGTCCACCTGGAGGGAGGAGGGAAAGAGACAGTGTTACCAGAGCTTAGTGAGAGGTTTGGATTGTGGTTCATCTCTTTTGTGAGAACTTCACAAGCCCTGTTTAGATTTCTCTTCTGAATATAACACAGAGTATTGAAAATGGGCTCATGATTGAGTCATCTTTGGTCTTGGAGTCTGGACTGCGGTTTGCAATGAATAAACAACCAACATTAGTTGAACGAGTATATAACTTATATACTCATCCAAGGAACAGTCATACTGCAAGAAAAACAAATCATCTTGAAGCGTGACTTTTCTTAAAGGTCCAAAATGTAAAGTTTTCAAATTGAGATGGTGGTTACAGGATAAGCTGATGATTAATAGGATTTTCCTTTAATGCTTAAAAACATAAACCTTAATAAAGCAGTGTTGCCTAGCAACGCCAGGTTCTACCTGAAATAAATGTGCTGCACATTATCTCATCGGCTCTTCATAATGACCTCCTAAGGCTGTTTCCATTTGTCATACAAGTTAACTCATCCTGAAGATGTTAAGTGGTTTCAACGGGGTCACCCCCCATTTCAGTATCAGGCTTGGCTGCCGTCTGCTGACCTAACAGAGGTGCACAGTCTCTTACACAAAATCCTGGGGGCCCTGTGTGCTTTGGATTGAATTTATTTTGGAATTTAGAAAGGTAATAATTTGCAAGCAACATATGTTGCATTTACTGTGGTGTGTGGGGCAGCTTTCCTCATCAGACTCATTAATATTGATGTAACAGAAATGTGTAAGCATCCATGCAAAACGAGATGTCTAAAGCCTGTAAATAGCCTGTGTCAGTACAAGTCAGCTTTGGCTGCCATCTGAGTTAGGATAAGCGCTTGTCTTCAGAGGTGGAGGATTTTGAAATTATGCAGAAGAAGGCATGACTGTCTCAGCGTCCTTCTACGGAAAGTGGCCAGCAGAACTTCTTCCCTCTTCTTCTTTCCTTCCCCTTCGACTCTTCCGATCAGCGTCCAGAATGACAGGCACCTGAGAACAGCAGCGACCACGGCAGCTAACGTGCACTGACTGCTGTACCAGGCACCCTGCAGGCACGATCTCCTGATAGGCACGGCATCTGCAGGCCTGGCAGCTCCTGCTATTACCTGCCCTTCGTAAATGAAGGACTAAAGCTCAGGAAACGTGTCGCCTTCTTAAGCAAGCAGTGACTAAGTGCTGAAGGCAGAACTTAAACATACACTATATTAACCACCATGCATGAAGGTTATATCTCAGTCATTCTCCCTGCTCCCACCCCCTGGAAAAGTGACCCACAAAATGTAGGAACTTGGCAAATTATTGGTGAAATGATGGATTAATGTACTGGTGATGTGGGGATTAAGCTGAAATGTGGGTACATGGTCATGTGTCCAGGATGGGGGCAAGGTGAAGTCTGGAGAAAGCACCGTAAAACTTGGAATTGTGGTCACGTTGAGGGGGGCGGGGTGTCATATTGTTACAATCACATCCGGAGCCATGGTCAGGGTTGGGGCATGGTCAGCCCTGAAAGGTGCACGGTCACGGTCAGTGGCTGTGGTCCACGTGTGTTGGACTGGGTGGGATGATGGCAGCTTGGATGAACTTCGGGGGCACTCGGAATCCGGGTTGGGGCACAAGTGCTGGCTGTAGAGTGTGATTGGACAGTGGGAGGAGCATAATTCCCCTGCACCCTGGCTCTCTCTGGCCCAGAGCTGACCTCTTGACCTTGTGTTTTCTCTTTCCAGGGGGACCGTGGTGCACCTGGGATCCCCGGCTCTCCTGGCAACCACGGAGACCCGGGCGTTGGGGTCACTGGCCCTCCTGTGAGTCCTCATCCACCCAGCACACCCTTGCTCCCTGGTACACAGCTGGCCCCTGCTGGCTCCCAGGGGACTGTGTGGCTCAGGCCCTGCAGCAGGGACACGCCTTTCCCGGCTAACCTGGTAGTGGCTCGTTGACGCCTGGGCCAGCCAGGCTGTAGGTCTGTCCGCCGTGACTGACACTGTTTCTAACACTTGGTGTTCTTATAGGAATAAGGCTTTTCTGGGGAGACCAAGACTTGTCTCATTCAAAGAGGAGTGAGAGAACAAAACTCACTAAAAAATAAAAGGAAAAAAAAGTGCTCACTGGCCAAACTTTGCAAAAACTGAGGTATAGCCAGTGAACGTGAATCGGTTGGGAAAGGGGTGTGATGTGGGAGAAACAGCATGCTTTCATGTATTTCAGGCAAAAATGGGTTCATTACCCCTCTTCCTCCAGTTAACATACAGGTGAGAACGTAAGTGGAATCAAGAAGGTTTTTATCTCCAAAATAAAATCTAGGAAGTGGACTTTGGATTGGTGGTTTTGGTGAATCATTCGCATCAGTCTCCGGGTGTGAGCTGGCAGGCTCCCTGGAGGTGGTACCTGTAGGAGCTGTGGCAGCTCATGAGGGTCCGTGACCCCCGGGCCCCATCCAGGTTGGGGGTTGCTGTGAGCGTCTTCAGCCAGCACACCCTGGAGACCTCCAGAAGTAGAAGACGCTCCTTTCAAAGCTAGTACACCTGGATTTGATACTTGGACAGTTATTCTGTAGAGAACAGACATTTTTAGGATTTTCTTTCCAGAGAGTGTGGGATTATGGTTGTCTGTATCTTCTACCGTTGCTTCTAATTCTTCCCTTTTACCACAAAGAGCCCACCTCCTCCCTCCATCCCCACCCCTTTTACTGAATGATGACTTTCAGAACTTACGACCAGTTTTCAATCCTGGGTTTTATCTTCTGTTTAGTCCCTTCTTTGCTAAAGACAAAGTACCTATTCATGCGCCTTAAAATTGCATTTACTGGTGTTTTTTGGGGGTTTTTTTGGTTTTTTTAAATTAATTAATTAATTTATTTTTATTTTTGGCTGTGTTGGGTCTTCATTTCTGTGCTAGGGCTTTCTCTAGTTGCAGCAAGCGGGGGCCACTCTTCATCGCGGTGCGCGGGCCTCTCACTATTGCGGCCTCTCTTGTTGCGGAGCACAGGCTCCAGACGCGCAGGCTCAGTAGTTGTGGCTCACGGGCCCAGTTGCTCCACGGCATGTGGGATCTTCCCAGACCAGGGCTCGAACCCGTGTCCCCTGCATTGGCAGGCAGATTCTCAACCACTGCGCCACCAGGGAAGCCCCCATTTACTGGTTTTTTGGCAACCATGTTGTCTTCATCTGTTTGGGCTGCTGTAACAAAAATTCCTTAGGCTGGGTGGCTTAAAAACAACAGAATTTTACTTTTCACAAGACTAGAGGCTAAGAAGTCCAAGATCAAGGTGCTGGCAGATTCAGTGTCTGGTGAGGGCCTGCTTTCTGGTTCATAGATGGCTATTTTTGGTATGTCCTCATGTGGTGGGTGGAAGGGGTCAGGGGGCTTTCTGAGGTTTCTTTAGAAAGACTAATTCCATTCATGAGGGCTTCACCCTCATGACCTAATCACCCCAAACGCCTATTTCCAAATACCATCGCATTGGGGGTTAAGGTTTCTATGTATGAATTTTGGGGAGACACAAACATGCGTTCTGTAGCACTTGTCTTACTGTTATTTAAAGGAAGCTCCAATACCCAGCGGTTTTCAGATACTGTTGCTAAGCCTCTTAATATCCAAACTGCCCATGTATCATTGTTGATTTTGTTGTTATCATTATTATCTTAACCCAGAAGCACAGTCTAACTTCACCCCCATTAAATGTAATCTGAATATAAACTGGAGCAGTACATGACCCAGTCTCTGCTTGGTTTTGCATTCAAGAAATAAAATAATCCCATTCATTCCTCATTTGTCTCTCAAAGAATTTGAGAGGAAATCCAGTGTATTACCCACAATACCACTTGTTAAATTAAAACCCCCTTTTCTCCCCCCGGTGGTGCTCTTACATCCCAGGGCTGGTCCTGGGCCTCTCACTTTGTCCCTGAAATTCCCCGGGGCACTCTCTTCTCTGACCACCCCCCTCCCAGTGTGCCTCGTACCAGAAATGACCACCTCACTTCCACTCCACCCCCCAGCAACAGGGCTACCTTCAATGTGGTAGGAAGACCAATGGCCTTGTGTCTTCCTAAAGGTCCCCGGAAACCAGGGAGAAGGCAGGTGGTATCCTCTTGGAAATGTCCAGTTTTAGTCTGTTTTTCTTAGAAGAGATTCTCCGCTAAAATTTCTGATGAACAAAACCCTCTATTACACCAGTTTTATCTTTTGTCTTTGGCTATTTTTTTTCATCTGCTGGTGACCAGAAGGAACAACATGGCAAAAGATGTATTGAAGAAACATAGCAGTTCAGGCTTTCTTATTTCTGCAATCCTGCTTTTCACAGGGCCTGCTCTGTTAAGAGTTAGGATTCTGAATCATGCAGGAATTAGCCCCTTCGGAGAGAAACGGACTGAAAGAGGAACTGCAGGGCTGTAACCTGGGTGGTTCCTCCGTCATTTCACGTGTCTCTCCATGCCCCGTCCACTCCCCAGGGTTCATCATATCAAGCCCTTAATCAGAAAGCCAGGCAGCAGAGGCGGGCACTCTTCGCCCCACCTCCCGCTTCAGAGCCATGAAATCGCCCAGGAACTCGTTACTACCCAAGTGATTCCACCTGAAAAGTAATTGGCTGCTTCCAGCCAAGAGGCCGAAAATCAACTATTCAGTGTCCTCCCTCCACTTGACTTATTAAAAGCTTCCGTGGTGGGTGAAACGTTACTGAATTTTCATAAACGCTGTCTTTGGCTGACGCTCCTTCCTGATGGCCTGGCTGTCTGTGATGAGGGTTCAGGGGTGTGTTGAGAGCGGGTGTGCGGAGAGGGTGGAGAAGGGGTGCTGACAGGCTGTGAGTTCACCCCTCACACGCCTGTGCTTTACAGGAGCCCTGCCGCTGGCCGAGTGGTCCATGTCTGGTCCTGGGCTGAGTCCAGAAGCGGCCACATCCTCAGCCCTTGAGTCCCGTGAAAGCTGGTTTATCCCTTGGTGAGGGCTGGGATCCTGCAGAAGCATCTCCTGAGAGCAGGATTCAAGGGCGAGGAGTTTATTTGGGAAACTGTCTCGGAAATCACCCCTTAGGGAGTGGCAGCCTCCACTGACAAGCCCTCGGAGACCGTGGGGTACGGGGTGTTTGCAGACCGACTCCTGTTGGGCCCTGGTGGAAGGCTGCTCCCGGGGAGCTGCCCTGCCCTCGGGCCGAGCGTCCCCTTATGGCGACAGACGCGCCCGGGGCAGGCACCTGCAGCGAGGAGCGGCCAGGTGGGTGCGTGCCCAGGGGGCTTGGAGAGGGGCCCTGACGGTGCCTGCTTCATCAGTGCTTTCCAGGTAATCCGTCTGAGGCTCAGGAGGTGAGGTGACTTGGCCAATGTCACGCAGCTAGGCCAGGGCCAGGGCCAGGGTGCAGATCACTGCCACATCCTCCAAAGCCAGTTCTCTTCCTCGGCTTCAGCTCTCCTGTGGCTTTGGCAGGGTGGGCAGGGTTGTTCGCTTCCATTACGTGCTCACGTGAAGGCTGGATTCCTCTCGTCCTTCCTTCCGTGGCACTGAGCTCCAAGGCCTTTGGCGTCCAGGAGCAGCGCCAGGCTCCGGTGGGAGGCCCTTTACATGCACTACCCTCCTCAGTCTTTGTAGTGGTTCTGGGAGCCTGAACTATGATTGTTCCCAGCTTACAGATGAGGAAACTGAGGCTTAGAGAGCTTCAGACAGTGTGCCTGGCTCAGCGGGCTGATGAAAGGCAAACCCAGCACCTAGCCTGGTACCCATGAGCCCTTCAGATGAAAGATGATGGAGAATAAAATGTGCTGTGTTTCCAAATAGATATCTGTGGGAGGAGGGAGGGAGGGGGGATCAAATTTCAAATTTATATAAATATAAATGGCAATGTTTTCATTGATGAGACAAGGTTTATTGTTTGGTCTCAGAACTTCCCACCGTCTGGACGTTGCTCATAGAACAGTTTAGCACTGCTCCGTCCCTGTGTTTCCTATACACCCGTACTTGGGCGTCGAGGCTGGAGCAGATTCAGGTTTGATCTTTCTGGCAAGACTTCACAGGCGGTGTGTGCTGCCATCAGGAGGCATGTGATGCCCAGTGGTGTCTTGCTGTGACATTCACACCCTTTGATAGCCAAGGTGCAGATCAGTTAGCACATCAGGGCTTGCAAATTGGTGCTATTCTGGTTCAGTCAGTCCTTTTTTATGTGTTAGCTAGAATACTTCTGTATGGAGAGATGTTCCCTCATTTACAATTCGGATACCCGGTGGAAGAGCTCACATGGAAGGCAGAATATAAATGCTTTCCCTTTAATCATTTTCAAATAACGACTTGGTTCCCTAGCACCTTGCAGAGATGATCAATGAGGTGTTTTTGTTTTTTATCAATAATTTTGAACCCATGGATTTAAACACATTTGACTTGTTTTAATGTATTGCAGTTATTCTTCCTTTCACTGTTCAAATGGTCTTATTTTATGCAAATAGGAGACTATTCAAGTTGACCCTGCAGTCTTTGGTAGTTTCCTTGCTCTTTGGAATGACAGGATGTTCCAGATTTGTACATACTCCTTACCCAGATCTGGGATCAGTCATTTCTCCAAAGAGCTGGAGTTGCTTTTAGTGGAAAAATGGTGTCAAAGGCCAAAATATGTATTTTGGGTAAAGTGACTCTTAAACAAACCCATCAGAGGGCATAATCTTGGAAAAGAGGGTCATTGTTGAACACATGTTTAGGCTTCAGATTTAGGAATGGCATTGGGAAGTCATGATACAATCCCTCCTCCACAATACACTTTTCTGTTCCTTAAAAGTATACTAGCAAGATAGCGTGGGAATGCCTGTTACGGGCCAGGCACCGGTCTGGTTTTCTAGTTAGAGGATCTTCTGTTTCTGATCACACGAGGCAAGGTGATCACCTAGCTTTATATTTGTGTTGAGGAGTCTGAAGCTCAGAGAAACGAAGTAACATGCTCAAGGTCAAACGACTAATAATTGATAAAGCTGAGATTTGAAATGAAGACCTTTTTGACGACAAAATCCATGCTTCACATGTAGATTTCATATTAAATGATGGAAGAGAGGAATTCGGAGCTTAGTCTAATGAACAAGTCAAATGCTTGAGGTGGATCATGGAGTTTAATTTGGAAACAAAAGGTGCCTCTAAAATCTGACAGCATTCCCCAGGCCAGTAATAAACTGTCCCTAAGCCCTTTCCTTGAAGAATAAGTGTGCAGTCTCAGTAAGGAAATACTTTGAAAGGAACGAAACTCGGATGTGTATATATTGGTCCACGTGTACCATTGACCTACAGCTTGACAGAGCAGTGAGAGCTAATGAAGGGAGAATGACCTGTGAGTCAGGTAGACCCCAGGTGGGATTCTGAGCCCATTGTCTTACCTGCTCGACTTGCCTGCTCGGCTTAGGCCTCTGGAGATTTCCCCTACTTCCTTTAGTGCTCAATTCTGCACTTAAAATGATGCTTACTTTACTTTATCAGGCAGTTCTGGGACATATTTGGTGGGCAGGCTTTTAGTCCCCTGGTCTGTCATACTGCCAGAAACCTATGCCTCTGAGTGAAGTCTCTTCTCCCTCTTGGGATGTCTCAGAAGTTCTCATGGGCACTGCTGCAGGGGTGCACAGGTGCACGGGACCAAGAACAGGCGGTAGGACTCAAGCCACCTGGCGAGTGACTCCCGATGTGGCTTGGGCTGGTTCTTTGTCTCTTCTGGGCCTTAGTTTGATCGTCAATGAAAAGGATGATAACACATGATTTTCCAGTTCTCCTCATACCATAAAATGTTAATTTTAGCAGAGTGCCGTGTGCTGTGTTCTGCTGTGTCCTGACCACGCCCGGGGCCGTGCTGAGCGCTGGCGAGAGCGTGCCGAGCGCCCCCAAAACAGCACGCGGTCCTTTCAGTAGAGAGGACAGACGGGCCCCGAAGCGATGACAGCACTAGGCCACACATCTGAGACGGGATGCACCCAGGGGCTGGGGACCACTTCTAACGAGCCTCCTGGGAGAAGCCAGGGAAGGTTTCCAAGGGTGCTGACATCTAAACTGAGAACCAGCGTGTGGCAAGAATATGTCCAGGCAGAAAAGCAGGGCAGAGTCTTCTCAGGGCTGAGGGACAGTTCTGCTCACTGCAGGACCTGAAAGTCGACACTAATGCCTCAAGCAAGGGACGCATCTTCAGTGCAACATGGGAAGCCAGATTCTAGGCTGGTCACACTTGCAGGATGGCAGACCCGTGTGTGTGTGTGTGTGTGTGTGTGTGTGTGCGCGCGTGCGTGTGTGTGTGTGTGTGCACGCACACCCACCTGTAGGCGTGAGGAGGGACACCACTGCAGCATCAGCCAAGCAGGCCACTCTGGGGATTCTGGCTCTGGAGGCACCCGCCCCCCCAAGGCCTGTGCTGCCCGAGCAGGAAGGGGGCGCAGCACGAGAACGCTGGGATGCTGGCTCCACTCCACACCAGAGCTAGAGATGGGCTCAAGTGTCAGACATCCAGTGGGTGCCAGGATGGGGTGGCACTAGTTCAGGGGCAAATGGAGAAGGTTCCAGGAAGATTCCCACGTGCAATGATAGTGGTGGTGTGAGAGGGTGAGACACTATGTCTTAAAGATGGGGGAAGTCAGCTTCTCCTTCCAGGACAGTTAAAGACCTAGCTTAGAAATAAACACCACGGCATGTTTAAATAAACATTTCACTTCTCATTAGCTTATTTGTTCATTTGTTTCTTAGGGCCCCTCTGGACCACCAGGAGAAAAAGGGCCTCAGGTACAGTATGATTTAAATAAAGGGCTGGGTTTTGATGGGAGAAATTATGCAATCAAAGCAATTTCAAATTGCAGGGGCGAGAAAATAAAATAGTTTCAAAAAATATTTAATGTTTAACAGTGCAAACTCTCCAAGATATAAGCACTGACCTATGGAATGATGGAGTAGGAGGGGGTGGGGCGTTGTCCGGTGCAGTGAGCACGGGTGATCGTTGGGCAGACTGACGCCGCCTTTGCTTTCTGCTATCTCTGCTTCCCAAAAGGACAGCCGTGGTTTAACAAATTTAATCAAATTGCCAGAGGAACTAATTTTGAATCCTGGCTTCACACCCCCGGCCACATAGCCTTGAGCAAGTGAGGGCTCTCTCTCTTAATCTGTAAGATGGGTGGAAGACACAGGAAAATTCCTACAGGAAGCGAGATCCATCTTGAGAGATTATTTGTGCTGATTCCTGATACTGTCTAGGAATTTTCAGCAGAATGGGAATGACTTTCCAATAAAAAATAGTAATGGTCACCTGAGTGCTGGGCTCTGAGCTGGGCCTGTCATAGGGCGATCTACCCAGCCGGCCGGCACCCGGGGCTGGCTATCCACACGGCACCCAAGGTGAGCTCAGGCCCGTCTCACTGCAGGAGCTGCCCTGTTCGCTCAAGAAAGGGGCCTGCGAGGGGGGCCTGGACAGTCAGGCTCACAGGGAAGATTTTCCGAGCATCCTTTCTGTATTTAATGCATCCACCTCCACGAGCGCAGTGAAACGCGTAAGCTCTGAGCAGGCGGTTCTCGGGCACCCACGTTCCATCAGCGTCCTCAGAGCACCGGGCCTTTTATACAAGGAGAACCGACCCCAGGAAAGGGGGGCCTTATTTTGCTTAAACTGTGGGCGGGATGTCTTTTCTTTTTTTTCAGGGGTCTCAAGGCCCACCTGGATTCCCCGGTCCCCAGGGACCAGCTGGCCAAGACGTAAGTAAAGGCAAAGGGTGCCGGCTCTGTCTCCCGACCCCTTCTCCAGCCTCTCCCGGCCTCCCTTGACCAGGATGCCCCCATGGGAGCTGGTCATCTTCACTAGCCCCCCCCTCCCCCATGAACATTTTTAATGTTTTTTGCTCCTCTATTCCCTGTGCCCTGTAAGCTTGCATTGTCTAGTTTCACTTCTTTTGCTTTTGTGTGATGCTTTCAGAAACTTGTAAGCGCCTGGTTATCCCACACAATGCCTCCTGTTGTTCTGTCAGTTTTCTTTTGTACCCAGCTGGTCAGTTCTGCTCCAATCAGGCATCATCTTGTCCATGGACTTGTTCCTCACTCATCCGTGTAATGGCTTGCTCCCTTCAAGGGAATTCTACAGACTTACCTAATACTCTTTGAGGCTGTATCTCTTCCCACTTTGTGACAGTGATAATCGTCTCTTATCTCTGTGATCTGACTTTCGTTCAGATAGATCTGAGCTCCAAGAAGGTAGGAACCATGTGTCTTATGCACCTCTAGGTCCTTGATGCCTAACAGGGTGACAGGCACATAGATATTACTCGATACAGACTTACTGACCAAATGGATAAAAGACAATCATGAGTTCTTGGAGCAGAGGTCTAGCACCATTAACCAGTAGTGCTAGAGTTATTGCTTAGACCTGCATCTTTCCATGTCTATAGTTTTGGTTCACTATAAGCAGGAACGATAAATCACCCTCCTCTTCCCTTCCTTGGGTTCTGTTTCAGAGAAGAAAGTTACCCTCTAATTCCCGTCTCCAAATCCTTGAATTTATTGTATCTGCTCCACTCTCAATATTACACCCTTAAAGTCAGTTCAGTAGAAGAGCCTTCCTCTTTTTCAAAGCTGGTCCTTCGCCTGTGTTTGGAAAAGGATGGCAGAAATTTAAGATAGGGGTGTGTGTGTGTGTACACGTGCACACACACGTATACACTTTGCATGCATGAGTGGTTTTCGGTTTTGTGTTTTGGAAAGGAGTTATAGGAGAGGTAGTTTACTGTTTTGAACATTTGTCACAGTTGAATATTTCCTGAGAAGCTTCAGGTATTCAGCTGAGATTGGAAACCGTGAATTTTCATTGGTGCCAGTCTTACGGTTGGGTGATTTTTTTTTTTCTACTGAGTTACACTTGGCAGATCGTAGAGGCTGGGGGAGAGGGTGTGCAGGGCAGATCGGGATTGTGTGCTTAGCAGAACTAATGTTTTCCTTCTCTCTGCTCTTAGGGTGTACCTGGAAACCCAGGAGAAAGGGGGCCTCCTGGCAAACCAGTATGTCATCTAACTGTTCTGGATGAATCTTGATCATCAGTCAGGGGTTCGGGCAGAATAAAATGCAACTCATATGGTTCGAGAGACTTGAAGAAGGGGCTTTTTACCAAGCTGTGGGCAGAGGGAACTAAGCAGAGATGCTGTGCCACCCAGAGATAAAGCACAGAGGGAAGCCAGTACCACCTTGTGCTTCTCTTCAGAGCCAAGAGAAAGCGAGGCTGGTGGGGAAGATGGGGGCTGTCATTGTGGGTTCAAAGCCACTGCCAGGAAGCCTGACCAGAGGCAAGGAGGGAGCAGTGCCTCCGCCCCCCACTCCAGTTTCCTAATGTGCCTCCTATTGGTCCAGCTCACCCGAGAGCCGGCAGGCAGGTGAGTCCCCCCGACACATCCCCAGGGTGCAGCCTCCCGGGCCTGGAGCAGGACAGAGAAGGATGAGCGGTGATTTGGGGGTGAGCAAACGGACAAGAGCCGCATTCACGGCAAGTTCCTCACTGGCCCGTGTCCTGCCCTTGTGTTCAGTAACGTCAGTACCTCCTGACTTCCCCCTTTTAGGAGTAGAAGAAACTTTCTTTCCTCTCGCACAGCGAGAGCAGGTTGAGCAGAAATGGACAGTCCTGAGCGTCTGGTCCTGGGCTGTGTATCCGCACCCTAGCCCAAGGCTCCTGCAGGCTTCCTTCATGGGCTGTATATTCACCTTCTGGTGAACCCCCTCCCAATTAAGTTACCAATGGCAGAGAAGCCCCAAAGGCTTAGCCAATTAACCAGGCCACGAGTGGGCCCTCCAGGGAAGGAGCAGTGAAGATGAGCAGGTCTGGGTGAGTGGGGCGACAGCGGTGAAGATGCAGGAGAAATTAGTCCATCGAAAGATACTACCCAAGATGGAAGAACCAGTGGCAGCTGCAACTGGGGAATCTCGGGCCTCAGGGCTGGTGTCAGACACCAGTAAGCTCCCCTGGGCAGGAGCTGCCCCTCAGGATGGGTCGGAGAGGCCATCTTTCTCCTCTGTGAGCCTGACCTGCTACAAGTGTCAGGCAGGGACCCGAGGCCTGGAGGCCCCTGAGGGCGTGGACATCTGTCCCTGACGAATCCGGGCTGCTGGGCACAGCAGAGATCTGGAGGGGCACCTGGTCTGCCTAGAGGGTCCAGGAACTTTTCACTGAAGCCCTGCCAGTGGGATGAGTGAAGAGTCTTGCTGGAGGTTAGAGGGGGGCTTATTCACTAGCTCCTCCTCCTCCATGGAGTCAGATTTTCAGCAGCCAAATAAACCTCACAGAAGCCACCCCAGTACCCAAGTGCAAGTCCCAGGTGAAGTGGGTGAAAGAGTACGGTTCAGGCCAGAGGCTGAAGGGGGTTCAGATGACCTCTCCCAAATCCAGACATTGACACGTCTGCAGAGAAAATTACGTCAGCAGAGTCCAGCTGACAAGGTGGACTGACTGTGACGTCCACGGCTGGTCAGCGGCAGAGCAGAGAGAGGGACAGAGAGAGGATGGGTCTCTTTTTGACTGCTTTAAATTCACCGAACACACCCCCCGGGTGGTCCCAGGTACCGCTGGGTAGCTGTCGGTCTCTGTGATCTCGCTCATCAGATGAGTCATGTTTTCAGGGGTCCCCAAGACTCCCCTCTGGTTCAGTGGTCCACCAGAAGGACTCCCAGAACTCGGGAAAGCTGTTAGGCTCACGGTGATTGATGGTTTATTACAGGGAAGGATACAGATTAGGAGCAGCGCAGGGAGGAGATGCACAGGGCAGGGTCCCTGAGAGACGAGGCTCGGGATTCCAGGTGTCCCCTCCCAGCACTCGGTGTTCCCAGCAGTCATGTGTGATCAGAGGGCACGTGGGTGACCACGAGGTGTTGCCACTGAGGGACGCTCAGGCAAACCTTGGTGTCCCGGCCTTGTAGGCGTAGTGTACCTGCCTGGCTGGTCTTGGTTACTCCACCATCTCCAGCCCTCCCACGTGGCCCAAGGACCCCACCATAGATCACATGGTTAGCATAAGTTATCTGCGTGGCCCAAGACCCTAGGTCAACAAAGGCGCTCTTATCAGGCAGGGCATTGCAAGGACTTAGAAGTTATCTCCCAGGAGCCAGCCGGGGCCGGCCCTTTGGAATGTGCAGGCTTTGGACAGCCCAGGCCTGCTGAGCTAAGCCTTTCCTACAGCCATCATCCCTCGGGGGGTGGAGAGCGGGGCCTGCAGTGTTTCTCCAGCGCTGCACCCCCAGAATCCCTGTCCTGGGAATCCCTCTGTCTAGCCTTGGGTTCTCTAGAAGCAGAGCCTCTGGTGAGGATTCTTGTGCCAACTGATTGAGGTGAAACCTGCCAGGATTGAAGAAAGCAGGGCGTGGTGGGGAAAAGGCAGTCAAAGTTGTGGGCTCAGCTGGAATCTAGGCTCATTCTGATCCTACGGGGAGCAAGCAACGCCGCAGAGCTGGCCCGTCTTGAGTCAGGAGGCCGCACTTACTCACCTCCATGTCAGCTCATCATTGACTGTGTAACGTCTCTGTGTGACCTTCCAGCCAGCGTCCCGGCAGCTGGTGGTTGGGCACACCAGGAGGGAAGGAGGGTCTAAGCAGGGCACAGACTATGCCTCCTATACCTCAGCACTTCCCACTCCTGTTCTCTTATCCCATCAACAACTAATTCCTCCAGAGCGAACATGGCAATCTCTGATGGGTCCTGTGTCCACCTTCAGAAGGCCACCACCCCACAACGGCCTTGCTCCTGTGTATTCAGACCTATCTTGTGAGACCCACAGAAATGGGCCACAACAGGACATTAACTGAATTATCCCCAAGGCCACGCTGTACCTAGACAGAAAACTCACTCCTTGTTCTCCCTCCTTTTCTAACTGATGCCCAGCCATGCTGTCTAATAGAGCTCATTCTAACTCTACAAGGGGCTCAAATGACAGCAGAAAAATACTCCAAAGAGTACAAGGCCAGCAGTGTGAAAATGTCCCAATTTGAACAATAGGAATCTTAGGTTATTAACTTCCCAGGGGAAAATATAAGGCATCAAAGTAATACCCCTCTCCCCCTTTTAAAGCTTTAATTAACGTGGCACAAGTTGGCCTTCCTCCTGAGGGTCGGTCTCAGGAAACTAAGGACGTTCTTGGCTTTGTTCAGCAGATGCAACCCACGTGAGCTCTCCCTGCGGGCTAGTAGTTCCTTCAAAATCTCCAAATCTGAGTCATTCCAACCCCAATCTCTCTCGGGTGTCCTCTTGAAATAGACCAGAGCATTGATAGAATACTTGAGCATTTCAACTCAGAAAACACAGGCATACGCCCAGCCACTGCCAAGATTATCCTATGCAAACGTATACGATGCTACTGTCACAGGGCTTTCTGTAGCCACAGGATGTGGCAGAATCCCCATGGGGCCAGGGAGAGGGGGTGTGGCCAGGGAAATTATCTTGTTAAGAGGCTAGACTGGATTCATAATTCATAAACCCAAAGTCAAACTTAATCAGGAGGAATCAGCCACCACAAGTCCGATTGTGGCCACAGAGGAAAATCTGTGGAAAATCTAGAGGAAAATCTGCCACCTTCCCTCTGGAGAGTGGATTCTCTGGTACTCCTTTTCCACTGCAAAGTTTAGAAGTTTGCAAAGTAGCACACCAGTCTCCCAATTCTTTCCTAAGAATCCCTTCCTCACTTTGGTGTCTGCCTTTGAGCTTCCGTTTCCTTCCCAGCTTCATGTCCCTTGAACCCCAGTGTGAACCCCGCCTCTGCTCCACTTGGGCTCCGGGCTGACCACGATCATCACATGCCGTGTTCCAACTCACCATGGGTTTGAATGTGAAGTCAGTGACCCACAGACTCCTACACACCTTCGGAGGCTTCGTAATTACTCCCGATTTCTGAAATCTCCTTCCTGAAGTTAGAGACTTCCAACTCATAGTGACGAATGAGGTTTAAAATGCTATTTCACCTACGAAAGCTGAGGAAATCGCTTTAAAATCATGCTAGATTGTGAATGATAGCGACAGCTACTACCCATCTGGGGAGTAAAGGGCCGTCTGCCCCTTCGTCTTCCACAGTACCCATAGGACCTATTGGTTTTGATGGAAGTGGGGAGGAGAGGCCACCAGGAGAAGAGAAAGGGCCAGAAGAAGGAGACCGGGGACCAGAAAGGCTGATGTCAGTCAGACTCAGGACTGACAGCCCGTGCACTTGGGCTGCCAAGTCTTTCTATGGCTCCGGAGCGTGGGGCGTAGGCAGGGCGCCTGGCATCCTGTGCCTGGCACAGCTTCGTCATGTGTTACAGCTTACATTTTGAAGGCTGCGTGCTGCCTAAAGAAGCATGGAGTATGCAGTGTGCATGCATGTGTGTATGTCTGTATTTATTGATTTTTATTTTGACAGGGCCTCTCTCCACTACTGTCTCCAGGGGACATAAATCTCTTGGTTAAGGTAAGAGCATAAAATAAATGTGCATGCGTTTTGAAAATGGTGATGGGGGGATTAGAGATCTCAATAACATGTGCTTTTCTTTTTGTCTGAACAACTATGTTATAGTATTAACAATGATAGCAACATTTGTTGAGAACTCACTGTGTGCCAGCAGTGTGCTGAAATCCGCTGTCCAGTATGGCAGCCACTGGCCACGTGTGTCAATTTAAATGTAAGTTAATTAAAATTAAATGCAATTAGCAATTGTGGTCCTTGGTCACACTGGCCCCATTCCAGGTACTTACTCGCCACCCGTGGCTAGTGGCTATCTTATTGGACAGTGAGATCCATCACCACAGGAAATCCTCCCAGGCAGTGCTACGCGAAATGCTTCCCACGTGTCTCTTGTTTTATATCCACTACTGCTCTCTGATGTTGGTACTATTTCTGTTCTAGTTTTGCTTGTTAGAAACCTGAGTCACTGTGAGGGTCAGTGACTTTATGGGACTAGAGTCCACGCCTCACTGATTCCAGAGGCTGACCTCTGACCCCACACAGGACAGCATCCTGGAGTTCTGAGAGGACGCATGGGCAGAGTCAGGCCGGGTGGGGTTTCTCCTGGTGCGAGGTCCAGAGTGCAGGTGCAGGGAGGTGGAGACGGCTGCCGGGCCCTTAGCCAGGCTGAGTCCAGATGGGAGCGCGCGCTGCGCTCCTGGTCCGAACCACGCGCGCCTTCTCCACGCGCGGCAGGAGACGCGAGTTCAGCACAGCTGTGCCGAGGTAGGGCACGGAAAGCTGGATGCCCAGGAGCCTGGCCAGGGACCTCGGCGCCTAAAGAGAAGAACTGGGGGAGGCTGTGAGCAAGACAGAGGCAGGATAAGGTCTGTGTTTCAGGAAGAGCAGTCCTGCGGCCGTGCGTGCGGAGGACCCTTTGCTGCCTCTGTTCCAAGCTTTTGTCTTAACTTCGGATGAAGCTTGGCCTTGGATTTTGTGTGTGACCACCCTCTCCCTCACTTCCTGTGTTCTAAAAACCACT
Organism: Balaenoptera ricei; assembly: GCF_028023285.1. Lineage (NCBI taxonomy): Eukaryota > Metazoa > Chordata > Mammalia > Artiodactyla > Balaenopteridae > Balaenoptera > Balaenoptera ricei. The sequence continues at coordinate 4,468,135 of NC_082655.1, forward strand.
TGGGAGGTGTCGGAAAATACCTGGTTCTTGCACGAGAGCGAGGGAGGGGAACAAAAGGGAAAAGAAATCCTTCTCAGCAGCCTGGGCCTTTTCATCTCTTTATACATTGAGATGCCTTGATGGAAAATTATACATTTTATTGGAAAATGAGTAGTAATAGAGCAATCTTTCCTGATTTTCATTGACAAGAGGGAATTTTGTTTTGTTTTTTTTTACAACAAGGACATGGCAAGAATTCATTATCTATTGATTCTAGCCTTGTTTATTACAAGCGTTTACGTTCTCGATCATTTTTTCCTAACTGCGTCCCGCTGGAAGGCCCTGGGTTTGCGTCGGCCCCTGTCTTCCCCACCCCACAGCCCCACCAAGGATTTCTACCTCAAGGTGTCCCAGTCCTGATGGCAGTGATAATAGGGGTGACTGCTGCATGGGTTAATGCTTTACGGCTACAGCATTAAGACAGGTATTTAGTCAAATCGATACTTCTTACCTGCTAAAGGATGCAGCTGTGTTCCTAACAGCACCCAGGAACCGCAGAGCGAATGTGAGCACCTACATTCAGGGAAGCACCTGAGACTCCCTGGCCCTGCAGAGCTGTTCTTTGCCTGGAAACCCTGTGGACAAGAGCCTGGGCTCTGTGGGCTTGCCCAGGTCTGTGAAGTCAGCTATCCTAGCTCCCTGTTTTATAATCACCTGCTGCCATCTTGATGATGATCTGGTCCAGGTGGGCTGGTGGCAGGACCCTCTCTTGCTAAGAAGGTATCTTTTATTATAGAAAATTTGCCTCATTCTGCTAGTTGGAAAACTGCCTGGTTAGAAAGTTTGTCTTCTAAGAGTTCCTGTTTAATGAACTTCCATAGTTGGATCTGTGCCCGGGGAGGTCATCCTCAGGGCCTCTCCATTAGATGATTCCCTGGGATAAACATTACTTTATCCTATCCTCACCAACAACCCAGTGGGTGGGTACTACTATGTGCTGCATTTTACAGAGCAGGAGATTGGGCACAGAGGGGTCAGTCACTTGTTCAAGGCAACAGAGCTGGATGGCGGCAGAGCGAAGACTCAAACCCAGTGTGACCGACTCCACGTCCTTGTACTCTTAACCCCTCTGCTCTCCGACTTCCTCTTTGCATGCGTCCGAGCTTCCTGACAGCTACCTGACGGAGGACAGGCAGGTAGTGAGTTTCTTGCCTGTCACCTAGAGGTTTGAAATGTAGGCTCCACAACCCTTTGGCAGGAATATGCAGAGAGGATTCAGGAATCCAGCAAGAACTCGCATGAGATGATCTGGAGGTGATTCCTATGTCTGGCAGAGACTACAGCATTCCTCCAGTTGTACACATTTGATTGAGCACTTGCTTGATATGCTGTCCCACACCAAATACAGTGACACAGCCCGCCGGGTTTGCTGAAAATGTCTCAGGAAGAAGGAAGGGGATGGAGGCGAGAGGGAGTCTGTATTTACAGATTGGAACCCTGCAGCGTGCTAGATGCTTCACATGTGTTATTTCAGTTTCACATCCGTCTCCTGAAGTAGGAGAACGATCCTTGTTAACAGATAATGGAAATAGACTCAAAGGGACTAAGTGACTTGCCTGAGATGACTCAGTTAAGTGGAAAAGTTGGGAGTCAGTATTGATGATCAGGGGCATCTGATCTGCCAGTGGGACAAAGCAACAGATTTCGGGAGGAAAATAACAGCTGAAACCACAGTGACACATGTAGCAGCTGGAATCCCTGTGCCGTCACTGTGTGCCAGGCATGGCATCAGGCATTTTCCATTCATTATCTCATGTATTTCTCCCCAGACTCTGAGGTTCTCATCTCACAGGTAAGGGACTGAGGCTCGGAGAGGTGAAGCCGTGATCCCAAGTGGGCAGAGGCTTTGGTGTGGTCTGGGCAAGCCCGTCTAGCCGGAAGCAGAACCCTGGCTAGTGGCGGGGAGGGAGAAATTTCCCCCTATAATCCCTCTCGAGCTCTTGTGGCCAGACTAATAATAAAATTGACACACGACATTAACAGAAGAAAAATAAATACGTTTTAATTTGTGCACATGGAGGTCTCATAGAAATGGGACCTAAGATGTGGCCAAAACAGGCAGCTTTTATACTTTTTGGATAAAGAAACAATACATTTGTGAGGAATTGACAGGGCAAAGAAACTTAGGCTTTGGGTCCTAAATTAGTGAAGAATCTAAACAGAGCTTGGACTTAGGGTAGTAAATTTAAAAAGGTTTGTTTATACAGGCTTCTCTGCCTTGAAATCCCTGTTTCTGGGGATAAAGGTTCTTCTGCCTCCAAATGCAGGGAGGGTACTTTTCACATTAGAGGTTTATTTCTTGCTTTCAGGGAGACAGACAGAAGGGCCAGTGTCCCTCTTGCACTGACCATTTCTTACATATCTTTAGTTCAAAATTATATGCTATTGAGACATTTTGGGGCAGCCCACCCTGGGCCCCAGCACTAGTGTCAAGGCATTTCCGGTAGCCCAGGTCAGCAGGGGCTGGGGGCCCCAGGAGCACAGGAGCCAAAGTGAGCATTGTTAGGACCGCAGGTGGGGGGCTGGTCTTGCCCTGTGCTCACTAGATTCCAGGACCTGGAATTCCTTGTACAGTGGAAGGGGCTGCTGGGGGCTGCTCTGGTCATCAGGGAACAATCCTACACAGAATGTGCGACTAAGACACACCCAGGCTGAGTTACCCATGCCACAAATGGAAAAGAAATTGGAAAATAGTGACATTTTGTATTGCTCAGATACAATTTCTTTATGCTGTGGATCCCACTGCGAAGAATGGTTCCGAATCACTCTTGCACCCACCAAGTCCAAAAAATCTCATCCTGTGTGCATTGTTGCCATGTTTGATGGCTGTATCTCATTTTAACGAGCTATAGAGAAGGTCTAGGAATAGATGAGATAGATGAGTTCCTCCCAAGTCTGCCACTCTTCCAAACAACAGCAACTGGAAACAGTATCCTTCAGCTTCTCTCATCTGCCATCTCTTCATGTAGCCCAACATTTGGTACTCCTCATCCTCCAAAAACATTCAACCAGCATCTTAAACCACCACTAAAGGAAGGTGACACTGGGTGCCAGAAGGTCAGTGGCCAGTTGGTTGGTGGTTGGTCAGGTCGGCTGGTTCCCTCATTTATGGAACTCATGCTCTGCGGAAGGTTATTTGCTACAAAGTGGACATCCAAAGATAAAGCAACTCTACCTCTGTTCTCGGAGAGCTAACGCTTTTTTGCTTGGTGGGGAGGGCTTGGAGCTATACGCAGATCTCCTCAATAGTGAGACAGGTGCTTCCATAGCAGGAATTCCTGGGTCTGTGGGAGCAGGAACATATCCCCAGTGTGAAGCCATCAGGAAGGCTTCCTGGAGTAGGACACTTCTAAAGAATCTTCAAATATTGGGTAGGAGTAAGTACCTAAAAGGAAGGTGGACTGTTCAAAGTTGCTTTTTTGATGACGAAAGCCCTTCCATCCTGAATTAGAGACCGATTTGAATGCCAAGCCACCTGAAGCATCACCTCATTGAATATGAACAAGTCTTTGCCGATCTCTCCAGTGGAGCATCCCAGAAGCCCTAGTTAATGCGTTTGTTTGTGTCAGTTGGTACATGGAACCACGAGCCCTTCAAGACGTGTGCTTGCTGTGGTCTCAAAGCAGAAAAGCACAGTGCCTAACAGCGAGGGAGCTGCTGGGTAGATATATGAATTCATAACAGCCAAAAGCACTGGGGATGATCTGCCACTCTTCTGAGAGACCTCTTTGTTTTATCTCATTTAACCCTTAGAGCAGGAGAGAATAGGGGAGGAAGAGAGTGAGGGTTAGGGAGAAGGGCGTGGAAGGAGCAACTCAAGACCCTGGGGTGTGACGTGGATGAGAGTGTGGTCAAGCCTGTGAATTTTATTCAGTGTTCACTGTGCTCCAAAATGTAAGCTCTGGGGAGGACGCAGACAAGCTAGAGCACCTGTTCTCTGGGCCGAGAACTTTACATTCACGCCAGGGACAGCACTTACCTGCCTCAAAGGAGTGGAGCAAAGCTCCATGCTGGGGAACAGTTATTAAATGCCTACTTTGAACAAAGAATAATGCCAGGCATGGTGAGATTTGGTGTGTGTCACAGCAAGAGAGTCCCAAGGGTGGGTGCCTGTTGCTTTCTTTTTTTTTTTTGCTGCTTTGTTCGGAAACCTCTTGGGCAAACCCACCAGACAGAGAATGCAGTTCCCAGCTCTGTCTTGTCTCTGGTCTTAGGGACAGAGCATGCTATCTTTAACAGTACTAAATGTTTGCCTTAAATCTGTACTGTGAATGTTTTTAGACGCTCACAGACATTGGTACATCTTCGCTTTCGACATCTTCATCTTGGGCTACATTTCAGCAGTCTGGTCAGAAGTAGGGAGAAATGCGGGAATAATCCAGATATATCAGATGTATCAGTGCTGAAATCTAATTTAAGACCAAGAGAGAAAAATGCAAAGTTTGACACAAGCTATGTGGGTAGTGACTCAATCCACCTGTTTCCTTTTCATCATTTGCTGGCTTCTTCCTGTCTGGAAAGGTAGGAGCCATGGGCCACCTTTTGCTTTATAAGTAACTGTACTGTTTTTGCTCTTTTTCTCAGGATGTGTGCAGTGACTGTCCCCCAGGTCCCCCAGGCCTCCCTGGTCTGCCAGGTTTTAAAGGGGACAAAGGTCTCCCGGGAAAGCCAGGGAGAGAAGGCACAGAAGGGAAAAAGGTAAGGAGAAAAGGGGAAACTTAGTTTTTGTCACTGTAATGGAATACATCACCTGGGAGACCTCAGCACCGCGTCTCGGGGACACGAGTGGGGATTCTACGCAAGGGCACAGAAGTGGGAGGTAGGGCCATGGGGGCCCTTGGGGACTGGCTCTCATACCAGCTGCCACACTGGTGGTGGGTGACGGCCATGAATGCACAGCTGCCCACCTACACCCTTCGCTCAGACACGCAGTAGGGTGGGCAGGGGACAGGGAAGCCGGAGGGAAGTCAGTGAGTGCATGTGTAAGAGGATGGCTTGCCCATGGCTCTGGGCATGGGCTCCAGACACTCATTCTTGCTGTTTTGTTTTGTTTTGTTTTTTCCCTGTTATTCCTGCTGCAGGGAGATGCTGGGCCCAGAGGCCTCCCAGGGCCCCCAGGAAAAGATGGACCACAGGTCAGTGAGCTTTCATAAAAATGACGTGCGTTTATTCTCATCTCACTGGTGAACCGATGTTTGAGGAAGGGTGACGTCCAGTGGAAAGGAGCAATGATTTTAAAATCAGAAAATCCAGGTTCAGGTTTTCTCCTTAGCACTGACTGTCTCAGTGACCATGGGAAGGGGCCCTTGAACTTGTTGAGTCTCAGATTGCTCATAGACAACTACTAGTGGCTGAAAGAATAGATGAGCTACCAGATAGGAATGTGTAGTGCTGGTTAAGACATGAGCTTTGGGGTCAGACAGCTCTGAACTCGAGTCCCACCCCTGAGTTGAGTCTTTGGAGCTGTGTGACCTTAGGCAAAATTCTTGACCTCTCTGGGCCTCAATTTCTCCACCCACTAACAATGTGAATAAAAACAACTTCAGAGAGAGGGAAGAGTTGCACAATATCATACATAAAAAGAACTTGGCACTCAATAAAAATATTAGGAAGGAGCTATACAAACACAAGTGAGTATCATTAACTCCCACATGAATGACAAGACAGCCATCCAAAACGGGCAGGGCAGCTTGTAGTTTCACAAAGCCAGGGAGACTGGCCTGGGAGGAAGGAGCTGGGATCACAGCCGTAGAACAGGCTGCGAAGCTCTGGCTGCCAGAGCAAGTGTCTGGGCTGTGGCTGTTTGGGCTCTGGGTGGTGACAGTATTTACCTCTAAGGGGAAGAGAGTGTGTGAGTGCGGCGTACAGGCAGGGAGCGGGCGAGCTCTGACCTTCCCAGCCTTATTCCACTTCCCCTGACATCGATGCTGCCCTGGGGGTTCTCTCTGACCCCCTTGTCACCTCTGTGCTGCTGGAAACTCTACGCCCTGCTCTGCCCCAGCATTCAGGGACACGTGTCACTGTGTCTCTTCTTGTGGCCTGGCTGGGACACGGTGTGGCTCATCTGATGGGGGATGCAGCAGGAAATTGTCAGTAGGAGAGAGACCACAGGAGCAAGCCCTTTGGGGTTGGAATCCAGTCTCAGCAGTGACCTTGAGCTAGCTTCTTACCTCTCTGCCCTTCCCTTTCCTCCTGGTACCCTAGGGAGTGTGAGAGCAGAGACCTTACAGGCTCTGGCCCTGACGGCCGCTCATGAGATGCCCCCACCAGAGCCTGTCACATTGTAAGCCCTCTGTCAATCTTAGCCCTCATGCTCTGTCAGCCCCTGGGCCAGGATTGGGGTGAGGACCTGGGTGGAAAACGTAAGGGGAAGCCAAAATCCTCCATAACCAAGATAAATGAGACTCTAATGTAGTATTATGAAATGTTTAAAATGAGTGCAGTAGATACATAAGGAACAAAATATCAAAATGTTAAATAAAGACGAGACCCAGGGCTTCCCTCGTGGCACAGTGGTTAAGAATCCGCCTGCCAGTGCAGGGGACACGGGTTCAAGCCTTGGGCCGGGAAGATCCCACATGCTGCAGAGCAACTAAACCCATGTGCCACAATGACTGAAGCCTGGGCGTCTAGAGCCCGTGCTCCATAACAAGAGAAGCCACCGCAATGAGAAGCCCGCGCACCGCAACAAAGAGTAGCCCCTGCTCGCCGCAACTAGAGAAAGCCTGCGCGCAGCAACGAAGACCCAATGTGGCCAAAAATAAACAAATAAAATAAATAAATTTATATATAAAAAAAAAGACGAGACCCAACCTACACATGACTCCCTCACTTTCCTTGCCTCCCCCTAATCCTTGCCCCTTTGGAGCCCTGTTATTTATTTACATGTTCATATTTTGTTCATCTTGGATTATTTTGCATTAATTTTGACTTATAAAAATATGGCCCTAAAATATTATTTATCTTGGATCCTGAGGTTTCCCGGGGCCCCTTACATTTTGCCCCCCAGGTGAGTGCTCACTTTCCTCACCCTAGGCACAGCCCTGGAAAATGGGGTTGGAGGTATTATTATTACCATTAAAAGGCAAGGAAGCAAACAGAAATATGGTGGTGTGACAACAAAGCCAGGGGCCTGTGGGGTATCAGGATGGAAAACAGCCAGATCTCCCAGGCCCTGGCTGGCAGGTTAGACATCTAGTTGTTATCCAGAGACACTGAAGTTTTAGAGGGTTTTGACAAACCTAAGACTCCTGCTTCAGGGACTATAGATGTCAGGTCTCAGTCTGCCCCGGGGGCAGTGTTAGGTTAAGAGACACCAGGACAACCTAGCATCCTCTGCACTATTTGCTGAGGATTACCCTTCTTTTCTGGGGTCATAAACAGTGGCTAACCTCGTCGCCTGGAGGATTCTGCGGTGGGTGGTTTCAGCTGGTCCTCACTATTGTTGTCACTATATTGTCACTATGCAGCCCTTGTTGTCATCTTGCCGCTGCTGGGTGCTGCCTCTGCCATGGAATGACCAGAGAAACAAAAGCCAATCAATTAAACAGACAGGAGTTCCCTCCACCGAGTAGGAACTGTTTTCTCTATCAACCCAGCTGCTCCTGAAGTGTTGGTGTCTTGGGACAAGTGCCCTGCCTTTGTTCTTTTATAATTCCCTTCAAGGGAGGGTTGGTTCCTTTACAGAGTCAGAGAAAGCCAAAGAAAGCGTCCACCCAGAAAAAGGACAGAAATTAGTGCTGCCTCTGAAAGACGGGGTGTTTTTTTTCCCCCCTTGGAAGTCCATGGTGACTGTGAGAAATTCTCAGGGTCCACACTACAGAATGAGCTACTCCCAGGGACTGCAGGAGACAGTGTACCTGGTGTGTTAAGGGCCAAGAGCCAGTTTACCCGCTTTACAATATTGTCTCCTGCGATGGTGAGCGTCGTCCTAGGAAGTAGAGATGTTGTTCCACTTTACAGAGTAGGAAACTAAGGTTGAGCAAGATTAAATGCCAGTATTACAAAACTAGTAGGTGGTATAGCCAAGGTGAATCCCTGCTCGTCCAACTCCAGGACCCTCACTAGTTAGTATGCCATTATACCCCCAGTAATGCTACCACCACCGGCAGCACCAAGGACAGCTCCCCACGGGGGAGCCTAGCTTCTACCTACACTGGCTCCGGTACAGCCCCTGTCATAGCTTCCCCCTGCCACCACCTACTGCTGGGAAGCTGAGTTGCAGAGGATTTACATATCTCATCTGAGGACTCACAGGCTTGCCCTGGTTCTTGGCTTCAAATTCAAGCCTGCCTCTGTGCTCTTCATCCCACGCCACTCTCCAGAAAACAGAACAGAGGATTGTTTCGTTTCCTTTCTGTTGAGCCTCCGTTATCAAACAGGATCTCTGCCAGACCTGCGGACACCAGGATGAATTTGTAAATTGAAAATGCTGCCCACAGTGGAGCATTTCTGGTCATTGTTAGCGTCCTTCTGTAACCACAGGCCCTGGGTGTTCACTGGTCACGTGCGTCGTCAAGAAGGTTTGATTTGCCTCATTGCGTGCGATGGTGATCCAGCGTCTGGGAAATCAGCCTCCCCAGGATCTTTCTCGCAGATTTGCAGCTGCTCTCTTCGGCTGCTGGGCCCGGGGGGGTTAATGACACCGTCAAATCCAGAGCTTCACTGTAGAGCTTTCGAACTGCCTAAGACACTGACTCTAAGGGGTAGGGTCTGGAGATACAGTGGCTGTCGTTACGATTACAGCCCATGTAGAGGAAGAAGGAGCAAGACGGTAATCAGAACATGATTTTCTGGAAACGCGGTTTTCTGCAGAGTCAGATGCAATAGCGCCTTCCAGTTTGGAAGTGCCGCTTATTCTATCCTTCGTGAAAAACGTGGTTTTCTTCTCGTCCGCATGTCCACCAATCACGTAATGGGAACTGCAGGGATTGGAGATGCTAAGTGAGCAGAAGCCGCCCACCCCCATCCCCCCGCTGCCTTGGAGGTTCTGGACAATTCTGGGAGCAGGGATAATACCTCCTCTGCTGTTACTAGAACTGCCAGAAAAGGCCCTGGAATCCCATTCTTCCCAGAAAGCAACCCAGAGCCATTTAATCCCTGCTGTCTTCAGGAGAGGTCTCTTTTCACCCACAGCTGCCTCAATCCTGAAAGATTCTCACCACGCACGCCCTTAACCAGCTCCCTTCCGAGTCAGGAGGAAGAGGTAGGTCAGAAATGGGCCATGCCTTCTAAGGCCTGATGTGTTGGAGAAGAAAGATCTACAAGGTCATGACTCTTAGAAAAATCAGACTGGGGCCGAGGCCACCGAGAGCAGTGAGAGGTCAGGGGTTCTCCAACCCAGTTCTGCCTCTTAGTAGCTGAGTGAATTGCGCTTACTAATTACAAGACTTGGGCAACTTTGACTCTTCTGAACCTGGGGTCCCTCATCTGTAAAAGAACTACGTGGCTCATCTCACAGAGAGGATGTGACCATTAAAACAAGGAAACATCTACAAAGCACCAGGCATGGTGCCCAGCACGTAGGAAAAGTGAGATGCGTGTAAACGTGGGAGGTCCTCATAATTGTTCCTCCATCTAAGTTAATAACAACTATAACAAATTTCCAGGAGAAGAGTTAAATGATTTTAAGGAAAATAATGCCATGGGGCAGAGGTCACCTGTGAAGGCCACCTGCAGCGGGAGGTGGGATTTTAGTTGCATTGGGAAGTTAGGCAGTGCTTTGCCAGGCATTCTTGGGGAAGAGTTTTCTAGGCAGAGAAACAGCAGGCAAAATTTCAGGGACAGGGCTTATTCTGAGAATAGCAGAGACTTAACTAATTTGAGAAAGTTTAGGCCCTGCTCTCAACAGTTTGTAAACTCCTGGAGAGAATTACCTGTTTGAGGGATTCACAAAAGCCAGCATCCTTAGAGCAGCCTCTGCTAGGAACATAACCTCTAAATAATTGTTACATTATGCACTTAGCAAATGATGGTGTTGAGGAAATATAATTAAAAACTAAACAGGATCTTCTCCCAAACCAGAAAACCTGTCCACAAAGAAAAGAAGAGAAATAATTTTATTTTTGTACAAGCATTAAGCCAGAGTATTATAAGGCATCACCGGCAATTTTGCTAAGAGATTGTAAAGACAAAGAAATCTCACCCTTTTCTATGGCCAAGCAGCTATGACCCATGAGGTGTGCGTCCTCAGGATGAGCAATAACTAGTTCTCGTGTAAGAGGACCAAGTAGCACCATTTGTCATGTTCATCCTAACTCACCTGGTGATCGGAGTGATCTTCTGCTTTAGTGAATTAGTTTTGTACAAAAGAAAATCAAACTTCTCTTTGCAGCTTGGAACAAGGGACCCCGAAGTTAGACTCCTACTTTCCTTTAGAACCTGGGAGATGGGGCTTTATTTTCCTTGTTGATTACATTTCAAAGAGATGTTCCCAGGTTCTTGAGAAAGACTTTCCTGGGTCCTAGAGCTGGCAAAAGGCTTATTCAGCTTTGAAAAGGACTTACATACATTTCAAAGAGACAGAGAAAGAACTCACAGTGTCAAGTTTTCTGAAGTAAATGCTCTAATAAAAGGGGTTGTGGTGGGAGTTTCTTCCCTTCTTTTCAACAGGAAAAATGAAGCCCTTCCATTGGACCCTCAATAAACATGTACTGAAGAGAGCTGAGCTAACAAAATAGTAAACTCGTAATGTCCCTGGAATGTAAACTCCAGGTGGGCAGGTGGTTTTTTGGTTTTGTTTTGTTTCTAATCTGTTTTTTTGATTGCTGTATTCTCGGTGCATAGAAAGGTTCCCAGAACATGGTCAGCAAGGTCAGTCGGGCTTCTAGACTATAAATCTAGTGCTCTTGACATTATAAAACCAATGGGACAAGGCAACACGACCTAGGAAAATAACCAGGAAAGTAACTTGGTCAGGAGTAGGCAGTTTGGATACAGACAGATCTGGATTAGTTGCCAAATCTTGTTTCTTATTACCTGTGTGACCTCAGGCGAATCACTTCACCTCTCTGGTCTTCAGATTTCTTATCTCTACACTCTGGTAATAACCCCTACCTCACTGAGTGGTTTTCCTGGCTAAATTAGATAATGTAGACATATTAAATACTGTTTTGCATCAGCTCAGGATACACACAAAGAAATAACATGAAGTGGGATCTCATGTGGACGCCCTGGAAGAGCACCCGGCAGAGTAGGGGCTCTGTAAATGTCAGTCCTCTTTCCTGGAAGAAAGTGAGTCAGGCTTGGGGGTGGCTGTGTTTGCTTTGATCCCCAGCTGCGGTGGAGAAGGAGACAAGGACAACTGTGGAGATCCTTGAGCTGCTGCCATTTAGTTGCTGTGAGATGAGGGTTGAAACCATTCTAAGCCCAGACTGAGGACTGGAAATTGAAAGGAAACCATTTACTTTTAAGGCAGTCGTCCTAAATGTCGGAGAAGCGGTGTGCTATTCTGTCACTTCTTTTCACTGAGGTTATAAAGTGGCCTGCAGACAGTGCTGGCTTTATAGATTTTAAAACAGTAGACATAATTACATGCAAAAATGTTGGAACAAATGCTCTTCCCCTCTGAACCTATTTTGTTTTTCCTCTACACAAAAGCATTTGGCACTTTACAGGCATTAGATCACCTAACCCTCCCAATATACCCAAGGGAGGCAGCCAGGGTGTTATTAGGTAGTTATTGTCATCAATGAACTGCTGATGTGGTACAACAGTCTGGATAGGAAGACAACTGGGCGTGATGTTTCAGTGAGAGAGTTGTAGGGTTCTGGACCTGGACCCTCGTAGATTGACCTGCCCCCTCGCATCCTTCATTTACTGAATGAATAAACAGAGCAAAGAAGGGACATGATCTTCTGAAAGATGCAAAGATAAGAGAGGACAGGCCTGGAAACACAGCCAAGATTGACTAATTGCCAACGACTTCTTTTACTGCATAATACATTCTTTTAAAGGAACTGAAATGTTTTTGTTTAATAACATTTTACTGGAATATACTTGTTAACATACTAAACACAGGGCCAAAGAGGTGACAGTTAAGAGAGATTGGAACCTTTGAATGTTACTTTCAGGATTAGTTTGTAAAACTATATTTTTGGTAGGTCGCAGGCTATGTCTTGATGACCATGATAATGAAGATGATGGTGATGTGAGGGAGGAGGAGGAGGAGAATGATAGAGGTGCCAGGAGTGAATGTTGCAGTGATGGTGGTGACGATGATGATGATTGATATGAGGAGAGGATAGTGGTTGTGGTGGTGATGATGTCATAATGACAGCAACAGTGATGGTGACAGTGGTGATGATGGTGATGATGATCATAGTGATAATTACGATGAGAATGACGATAGCTGATGTTTACTGAGAGCTAACACTGAACCCATCGCTAGTCTACTTTGTAGATTTCAGTTCATGTAATCCTCACAACAACCCCATGAGTCTGCTGTTATCATTCTCATTTTAGAAGTAGGAAACAGAGAGTTGAAACAACTTGCCCAATGACACACAATTAGTAAATGACAAAGCCAGGATTCAAATACAAAATAGTAAAAAATAATAATTATATTTATTGCACTCTTACTATATCCTGAGCTCTATGCTAAGTGTTTTCCATGTATTATTTGATTTTTATTCTCCCAACATTTCATGAGGGGGGCAATCATTACTCTATTTTGTAGATTAAAAAAACTACAACTCGGAGTTTAAATGACCTGCTCAAGGTCCCACAGCTAGTTTGGGCCTGCAGCACAAACTTGATAAGAAATTGATGAAGAATGAGAGAATGAATGCATTGCAAAATTTTTCTTTTGCAACGTAACGCTAGCAAAATTTCCAGTAATTTTCTTTTTTCTTTTTTTTTTCTCCTAAGGGAAATAAAGGAGAACGTGGTGCAGATGGTGAGACTGGACAGAAAGGTGATCAGGTAAAAGCTTATTTTGCAGTGAAACATTCGCCCTGAAGAAACATCACTATTTTTCCTAGGTAACTGTCATTCCACCGTTTCTGCAATCGTTTCTTGTCTCTTCTTTGCCTTCGGTAGGATTTTCTTCTACATCATGTTTCCATGGTTTCCACCTGGGTTCATTGCCACACTCCCCTTCCCCAATTATCCGAGGAGCCTACCTTTTCTTTTCTTTAAAAACACATATTTTAAAATTTTGTACTCGTTTACTTTTAGTACTTCTTGCTCACTGAACTGGTAGTCATTCATTACAAAATGCAAAACGCCCCCTCCTTTCTTCCTGCCCACCCACTACTTCTGTTGTATGACTCTCACTGTGTGAGCTAAAATGCTTCATAGACACCCCTTCTCTGCTCAGGGCCCATCCAGCCCTGCTGGGCCACTGCTCCGAATGCATTGTAAGAGTGTTCCCGTGTGGATCTGAACGCTGTCTCCCATTCGTCTCCTATCCAGGGCTACCAGCTCGCCCTGCACTCTCAAGTCCTCAGCCTCGAACAGCCTTGAAGCCATTTAAACTGGCTATTCTGCTTGTGCCTTGCTGCTGTCACTCTTCTCCCTCTTTTCCTGTTTTCTCTCCCTCCTGCCCTTCCCCTTTCCTTCTAAGTCTTCTGTCCGTCTCTCGGTCGGTACTCATCGTAAACCAGCTCCGTGCCAGGCCCTGCACCAGGCTCTGCGATACAGGATGAGTGATGGGCAGATCCCTAACCTCACAGGGCTTTTCATTCAGCGACAGGGTGAGGCATGTGAGCAGTGAATCCAGAGGCGGTGAGATAAGAGCTATACTAAAGGTCTGAATGACATACTCAGCGAAAATTCCACTTGTATCTTGAAAGACAAGATTTTTTTGGATTATTCTTATGAGTTGTGAACGGCAGTGATCTCTGCACCGAATGCTACAGTTTGTGTTTTCCTGTGGAAGGAGGTGAAGGAGGAGGGCAGGGAGATCATTTCTTTCGTGGTAGTTTGTTTGGTTTGATAACATTGCTGTACTAAATAAATGCTGATGCAAAAATACACTTCGCAGCATAACCGGTTTAGCTCATTCTATAATATACATGGACTCCTTGCCACATGGGGACGTGAATCTCTTTCTTAAAATAACTGTAATACTGTCATAGATGCCATAATTCAGCTAATCTAGCTATTTCCATTGTGGGTCTAAATTGTGTGTATATGTATTTATTTGTTTTTAAATTTTTATTATGGGATACTTCAAACATACATCAAAATAAGAGCATATAATAAAAATTACCCCATTGTATTTATCACCTGGTCATAATATCTTCCAGCTATTTGGCCACTCTTGTTTTCATCTATATCCTTCTTCCTTCACATTATTTTGAAGCAAATCCAGTTACAGGATAGATTTGTTTTTGTAAATATTATTAGATACTCCCTCAACCACCTATTTATATATATAAAAATATGTTCATATATGTATATCTATATCCAGAATTTTTATCTGAGTTAGAAGATGGATTCTAGCTTGTCTGAAATTCGGTAGTTGCACAAAGTGCAACTTTTTGGGACTCATTTAAAATAATTGCCTTGTGTTTTCCTAGGGTCATCCAGGAGTTCCAGGTTTCATGGGGCCCCCAGGGAACCCTGGGCCACCGGTAAGTAATTACTTTGAATCTCCTCCTCTTCTGGCCTTGTCATTTGTGCATACTTCCATACTCCCTGGAGGTGGTATCACATGGACAGACCTCTTATTTTAAAGAGTGGGCTGACACCTGAAAGGTGTCTGGGGTGAAGTGAAAGTGCAGGTCGCGGCGGCGTCTGGGGTGAGCTCAGAGGGGCTTGGCTACGTTGAGGGACAGTGTAGTCAGAATGCTCTTGGGACAGGGGCCATTGGCAGGGACGCACAGGTTCCACTTAGCATTTTCCATCCAGCTTGGGTTGGGGGAAGCCTGGGATAATTCCAAGGTCAGGCTCTTAAGTAAGAAATGTATTATAGAAGCAACTTTCCCTCTTCCGTAGGAAACTGTCCCATGGTGAGAGGCTCAGGGAATCACAGAGTGTCGTGCAAACCCAGACTTTCTTGGACTTACTGTAATCGATAACAATAATAATAACTGCAAGTTATTACTATGTATTATTACTGTTTTCAACAGTTCATTCGTTGTCATTCTAAGGCACTTGTTATCGGTCTAGCTATAGCAACAGCCTTTACTATCATCCCATTTATTCCCATTGACCCTCCTCCCCCTCCAAACAGATGTTCTCCTTGCTCTTCCAGTAGCTGTGGTGCTAACATTGACTGATGCTCTTCTTGGCAAATTTACCTCCCTTTGGTCTAGGTTGCTTGTCTGTCTCCAGCTGATCTGTGAGTTTATTCAGCATCATGCAGGTGTTTGTTGAGCCTCCACTTTGTGCCGTGGCTTGGACTGTTACTTGCCTTTGGGAATGGATGCTGAGTCAGCTGCCCATTCAGGTTTAGGGGCCAGTCATGCAGAAGAAACTCAAGAGCAGGCGGCTGACCCTCCTGGTCCATCATGCATTGTTTTTTGAGTGTTCATGATGTTACATATAGATACCAAGAAGACAGAGCTCTTTACTTTCACAGTTTATTTTCTGGTGCTCTGTTAGCATTCTTCTTCCAGTAAAACCCTTACCCTGTTCCCAACCTGCTAGCTTAGCTAGATTCCAGAGTCTAGGATGCCAAAAGCTGTTGGCAAAGTTATGTAGAAGAATCCAAATTTGGAGTAGAAACGCAATCATTCTGTTAGGTGTGTAGTTTTCCCCTGCAGCAGCCCAGATGCAGGGGAGCATGAACCTTAGGCTGTTCATCTAAATATTATCAACATCTTTTTATTTCGTGAACATTTACGGGGTCCTCACCTGGTGAAAGACGTGGAGACAAATCAGACTGCAGCTTGTCTCCAGGATTTGTCTTACACGGAAAATAAGACACACCTTCTACAACTGTGTCAGGTTTCCTTGAGGTCCAAGACCGTGGTGTGGCCATTTCTGTATCCCTAAAACTTTGCCAGCACCTGGTACGACATAGGCACCCAATAAATGTATGCAAAAGGACTAAATAAAGACTGCTGGAAAGGTGTCAGTAAAGTACTGCGAGACCTTGCTTATCTGTTATCCCATGCTTAGTTATTACCTGCAGTGCTCCTGGCCTTGGGTTGGCCAACAGACACGCACAGAAGAAGACCACTGTCATCAGACTTCTGATAACAGAGAGCCCTTTATGGAGATCTCTTAGTGTGTACCTGGTGCTGGCTGGCTAACTCTTTATGTGTATCACCTTACTCAGTTCTCTCAACAACTCAAAAGTCAGTGCTGTCTTTTTCTTTTTTTTCCTTTTTCTCCATTTTACAAGGGAACTGACAAGCAGAGAGGCAAAGTAACTTCCCATACAGCTAGTCAGTGGGGACCCAGGACATGGACCCAGGAACTCTGGCTCTGAGAGGGTGCACTCCTAACTGGTACCCTCAGTTCTGTGCTGAGCACATTGTAAACATTGCCTCGTTTACTCCTCACCTCCCTATGGCATGGGCAATATCACCTTCTGCTTTCTGTGGATAAGGAAACTGAAGCATCAAAGCCAGTAAGAAGCAATGCATCGATTAGTCTAAAGAACCTCTACCTTTATCACCCAGCCAGCCCAGCTCCTAATTCATTCATTTATTCAAGAACTATTGCGTGTCTACTATCTCCAAGGCACTGTTTTAGTTCCCAGTAAACAAGGTGATAAACACTAAGATGTCAGATGGACGCAAAGGCTGGAGAAAAATAAAAACAGAAAAGGGGTGGTGAGGAGCAGGGACTTGCAATTTTGGATCTGGTAGGCTGAAAATGTCTCACTGAGAAGCTGATACCTGAGCCAAGGTGTGGAGGAGGGCAGGTTATGAGCTCTGACACATGGGGGTTTAGACTGCAGGCGGAAGGAACAGCACGTGCAGTAACCCTAGGGCAGAAACCTGTCTGGAGCTCACTCTGCACCACTTACCTGTGTACGACTCCCCTTCCCTTTATCCATCTATGCATCTCCTCATCCTTGGATTGTCGATACAGGCAATTGCCTTCCTTAGCTCTCTGGAAGATAAATCCAATTGTTTATTTCTTGTCTTCTGTCCTGAAATGTTCCCTGATGTTAGCTGAAAATGTCCACTCTGAAGTGAGACCATTTACTCTCATCTTATGGATAATTAGCTGGTGAAGGCTTTGGCCTCTCCTGAAATGCGGCTGCTGTCCTCCCGACATCTTTGTATTCCCAGAGGCTATCCCAGCCTGATGGGGAAGGCAGAAACACCTCTGAAACACTTACAGTTCAGACAGCTGGGAAGGGGCGCAGAATCTAAGGTCTGTGCATTGCCTCATGCACGAAGAGGAGGTGCTGATGACCTCTGTTCAGATACACAGCAAACTGGCTTTCTGCTTTACCACCCTTAGGGGGCAGGTGGAATTGCCGGAGCTGCGGGACCGCCAGGAATCCAAGGATCCCCGGTAAGTTCCTCGTTGGAGAGGATGTGCCTTCAGTTTGTGTTTGGACTTTCCCAGAACCCCAAGTGTTTGCCAGCCCTGCCCTGGTCCTCCTTAACTCCTGTGGCTCACATTCCAAAGGTCTGTTCACTACTGGTCGACCACAGGAGGAATTGCTTTATGTTAGAACCCTGGTTACCTCGCCTCTAAATTAAAGGTTTGGATGAAATGACCTGGCAATCTGTGATTCCAGAATTCAGCTTACAACCAATTCAAACTAGTTCAAGGTTTAGCCCCATCACTCTATTCCTTTTCGGCTTGGTTTCTATTTGGAAGAGGCACAGGGGAGGAGAAAGCCTTGGAGCTACCCCGTCCTGAGCCTGTGGTATGAACCAGGTGGTATGTCAGGCAGGAGGTAGCTACTGTTATCCAGTTGTTCAAAAAGCAGAGTGAAATTAAGAAAGTGGAAGTCACAGGTCAAGATCCTAAACTACACAGGTGGAGGTAGTTGGAATCCAAGACTTTTGTCTCAAACACCAGCATTATATTCATTGCATGAAGCTGCCGGGACCATTCTTGGTTTCAACACCATAAAGCAAAGGTGAACCTCAGTTTAACAGGCACTGTGCTCGTAGTCATTACATGCATATTCACTTAAAGGAAATTACGGTCCCTTGATATCCCTTATCTCATCTGACTGCCCTATCAATAGGAATCATTGTCTCCATTTTATAAGTAAGGAAAGTGGGCATAAGAGAAGTAAAACTACCAGTTCAGGGTCACATGGCGAGGAAATGTCAGAGCTGGGTGCAAACCCCACTCTACAGAAATCTCAGTGTCATGTTCCAGGTAGGGCTATTGCTAGCAAGCAGGTCAACCCTGCCCTGGTACCTCTGGACTCTGGTGCCAGGAGCACTTCCTCCTCAGATGAGGAAGACAAAGGCCAGTGGGGTGATGTCACTCATCCAAGGTCATACAGGAAATTAATGTCCAAGTTGGGAGTTAAGTCAGTTTGAAAATTCCCATTTCAGCATTCTTTCTGTTACTCCACGCTGACCCACTGTGTGGGGTGGTCGGGGTAGGGGCAGGAGGGATGTCAAGATTGACAAATAACAGCCACATGGTTCTTTTTATGATCATCATCTAGCTAATCCTTTTGAAGCAGCCCACCGAGAAGTCCCAGGATGAATAAAATATGAACCATACTGCAGGCAGCTTTTTATTGATTCTCAGACAGAAAAAGATTTCCCCCATAAAAACTAATGGACTGTTTGCCTGAGGAGAATAAGATGTGGGTCCCAGATGTAAATCCTAGGAATTAAACTACATTAAATGAGATATTGATTCTGTCCTGGCAAGTTATACCTGTGCTTGAAGTTGCCCATGGTCTTGGTATTTCCACATAAACATCAAACCAGAAAACAGCTGAAGTTTTCTTAGCACAAATAATGAGTATTGGTAGTTAAAAAACAGAAATAAAGAAAGTTAAATAGGGAATAGTTAAAAAATATATATATACACACAGAGAAATCTAAAACATTTCTATTGCATTTTGAGTTAAAACATATAAACCATTTGCCAATCTTTTTGACATGGGATGAAGGCCCTCGTTTTTATTTCTGTTCCCCTGAATAGAGTCTCTTGTCATTATATTGTAGGGAGAACATCCACCCATTTACTATTTATTGCCTTTTTAAAAAGTAGTTTGAGGGACTTCCCTGTTAAGAATCTGCCTGCCAATGCAGGGGATACGGGTTTGAGCCCTGGTCCGGGAAGATCCCACATGCCGCGGAGCAACTAAGCCCGTGCGCCACAACTACTGAGCCTGTGCTCTAGAGCCCACGAGCCACAACTACTGAGCTCACGTGCTGCAACTACTGAAGCCCGTGAGCCTAGAGCCCGTGCACTTCAGCAAGAGAAGCCACCGCAATGAGAAGCCCGTGCACCGCAACGAAGAGTAGCCCCCGTTTGCCGCAACTAGAGAAAGGCTGCACACAGCAACGAAGACCCAATGCAGCCAAAAATAAATAAATAAAAAATAAATAAATTTATTTTTTTAAAAGTGGTTTGGGTGTATAACAACATCTGTGAAGCAATTTGAATGTAGGATCCTAGTTTGTTAGGATTTTTTGCAAATCTTTTATAGCTATCTTGTGGCACAGCTATCAGCTATATATTTAGACAGTGAATGTCTCATCTTTATCAAATATTTTCAACATCTTAATTTGCGAAAAAGATCATTCTTTTTCTTTTTCCACCTAAATTTCATTGGGTAACCTAATGAACAATTAAATTGTGTAATTTCCATAGCAAACAACAAGTGGTGAAAACAGGCTTGGGAACAACCATACTGACTCCTTACTGAGTCTTCGACTCACCTGATTGGAGCAGAAAGACCCTAAATAGTAGATACTTTAGTCTTGAGGGCCATACGGTCTCTGTTGCAAATCCTCAACTCTGCCACGGTCAGGTGAGATCAGCCACAGACATGTAAACTAGCGGTGAGACTGCGTTCGGATGAGACTTTATTTGCAGCAACAGGCAGAGGGCGGGAGCTTGCTGACTCTTGTCCTAGATCACTAGTGCTTTCATAACAGGGTCTTGGGAATAATAAGCGTCCAAGAAGGGATCCAGGAAGCTCTGTTATCAATATGTAAAAATACCTAACTAGGGTGAATATTTGGCCCAAGTTGACCAAAAAACCCACTTTATTTGTTAATGTTTGTAGGTGTCGTGATATGGGGAGGGGGTGAATGTTTTTTTTGTTTTATTGTTATTATTTTGCATTGGTGTAAGTGGTGACATGTCTAGACAGTCTCAAATATCACGCAACATAAGTTTACAGAGATGCAGGTCATGCCAAATTGTTATCAATGCAAATGCGTAAACATAGCATTTCATTTTTTAAGAGCTAAGAGTAACCGCCCAACATGAATAGGTAGAGTGTAGATACTTTTTTTTTTTTTGAGTGTAGATACTTCCGAGAATAGGTTTTAACAAACCAGTAGTGAACCTAAAACATTGTTCATTCTTCACTAGTTCCCGAAGGTCTAGGAAAAAAAATTCTCAATATCTTTTTTTTTTAATAAATTTATTTATTTATTTTATTTTTGGCTGTGTTGGGGCTTCGTTGCTGCACGCAGCCTTTCTCTAGTTGCGGCGAGTGGGGGCTACTCTTCGTTGTGGTGTGCAGGCTCAGTAGTTGTGGCTCGTGGGCTCTAGAGCACAGGCTCAGTAGTTGTGGCGCACGAGCTTAGTTGCTCCGCGGCATGTGGGATCTTCCCAGACCAGGGCTCGAACCTGTGTCCCCTGCATTGGCAGGCAGATTCTTAACCACTGCATCACCAGGGAAGTCCCTCAGTATCTTAATGATGTGACACTGGTATCTCATTTTCTTCAGATTTGGAAATGAAAGTCAGTTATTGAGTTTTTATTGAGTTTAACTAGTACTTAGTAAAGAAAGTGTGCTTTGGTCCCCTCATTGAACACTTTACATGACAGTATATTAAATCTCTATGAATCTGAAATAAATACCAAAATATTTTTGCTTTTGCTTTTCTTCCAAGGGGATAACATCACAACCTTTAAGAATATTTCATTTTGTGTGGAATGTGGATCAGAGTGTAAAGCCAGACATCAGTGTTTTATGGCAAAGGAAACACTAGCAGGAAATTATAAAGTTATCAGGACTTTCAAAGTACTCATGGTAGAGATGCAGGATGATATAAATATGCACATTAGAATAAAAATGATAACACTGATTACCTCATCTGATTTAGAAACTCTAGTTGACAGTGATGTGTATTTTTGCTGAGTAAAATGAGAAAGGAAGTATTAATGCACCTTGGTAAACACAATCTTTCAAGGTCTTGTTTCATGGGGGAAAGGGATACTAAAAGCAAGCACTGATGGTAAAGAGCTGGGGGACCTCTGGATAAGACGGTGGCAGTAACAAAACCATGTGCCCCTGGTCAGCTGGTCAGTTCTTTACTTGTCTTGAGTGCTGTATGCAGAAGCCCTGCCGGTGGTATGGTCTGTGCTGTGAGGCGGTCTGGGGACAAAGTGCAGAGTTGGATAAGAACCCAGGTCTTGTGGACCCCTAAACTCCTTCCCAGTACGCCTTCCAAGCACTAATTCCCCGCGTCTATGTAATAAGGCCAAAATGAGTTCCGGTCTGCACACCAACCTGCGCGACTGTGCTCTGTCCGGGGCCCCTCCTTGCCCTGCAGGGAAGCAAAGGAACCGGGTGGATGAGGCAGATGCAGAGGCACCCGTTGCCCCTCACTGAAGACTCCTTCCAACCCACGAAGGCAATTCTGGGTGAGATCATTTACCTCCAGAGAAGCCAATCCGAGAAATTTAATGGTGTTTCGTGTCTTGGATCTTTTAGGGGAAAGAAGGTCCTCCTGGCCCCCAAGGCCCATCTGGATTACCCGGAATCCCAGTAAGTGGCATTTTTAAAAAAAATCTAGTTTCTCTACTACAAAAATAAGTAAAGAAAACTATATTCCACCATTGTTGACACAAAGCATGTTTACTAGGGAAATTTTCGGCATTATAGAGAATTAGAAGAAAAAGAACACTAACCAAAGCCAATTTTAGTCTCATTCTTCCTTTATGTATTTGTTGTTGTTTACTTATGTAAATAAAATTTTCATCTCTCTCTCTCTCCACACACACATCAATCAACAGACACATACATGCATAACGGTGATAATTGTGATAATATAAACATTTTCTATTTTCCACACTGGTATTAAATGCTCATAAATTTTACATACATTCTACCCAATAAATGTACCATAATATATATGATTATGCTTCTATTGCCTCATAAGTCTTATAACTATTTTAAAAATCTACAATAGATTATTTTACATTGGGTTATTATTTTACATTAGATTACTGTTTTACATTAGATTATCATTTTATTTCTATAGGGTGGTGCCCAAAAGTGGCGTCTACTGGTCAGAGCACAATAATACCTAAGGTTCTTGATACATACTGCAAAATTACTTTCCACAAATGTTGTTCCGGACTTTTCAATTTAATACACTTCTCAATAGGGTCAGACTCTCCAGTATGTTAGTAATAAGGCTGGTCCAGAGAGGCCATGTGCTGCCTTCTTCATTGAGAATAAATCCTTGTGTGGCTCGTCTGATGTGTGCCTGCAGCTGGGACCTCTCCTGGACATAGCCCCACCCCTGCCCTCCACGGGGCATCCTTTTGTTCCAGCCATACTGGCTTCCTTTTGGTTTCTAGAACACTCTGCACCCTCTCCTCTCTAGGCCACAGGGCCTTTGCACATGCCTTTCTGTCCACCCAGAATGCCCTCTTGTCACTCTTTCACTCTTTGATGCCTTTGATCTTTTCCAGCTCATCCCAGGCATCACTTCCTAGAAGTTTCCTCTGCCCCCCAGGCTAGGATAGGCTCTCTTAATCTCTTTTTCTTTTCTTCCTAAGTGCCTGTCTCAGCTGGTAGTCACATGTTTATTTGCGTAATGTTTTGATTAGTGACCACCTCCACCATTATTCACTAATTGATTTGCTCATTCAGCGCACACTGATGAGGCACCTACTGGGTGCTGGATCTGGGGACCTAACAGAAGAGTGCCTGGTAATCATGGGCTTATGTTCTGGGTTGTGGGTTCTATGGGACGAGGCTTTTGTTCCCCACACGTGGTGGGCACACGGCAAATATTACTTAAATAAATATGTGGATGCGTGAATTGTTTTCCCAGAGCCCTTCCTCCTTGAGTGTCTGATAAGTGCTACTGTGGGTCAAGCAGGCATTTCTGGGGCATCACCAGTAGCCGTCACTGCAACCACACAACCCCGGAGGTTAAGTTACCTGTCCAGGGTGCACAGATCTTAAAAGACAGGCTGGGATGTGAAACCCCGGTTGGTATAAACTGCAGCACTGTAGCCTAGTGTGTCATAGCAGCTAGGAAATACTTGATTTAATTCCAGGAATAATAAAGCTAAGGAGAGAAAATTCCAGTTTGAATTTTCTGCCAAACCCTACGGTCAAAGTCCTAGGGTACTGGAGAAGAGAGAAATGACCTGAGATACGAGTATGCGATTTTCTTAGTAGTATCCCTCCTCTGTCCCACCTTCCCTCTTTCCTTCCTTCTTTCCCTCCGGTGCAAACCCCTGCTCCCTCTTATCCTCAGAGGAAAGCTGAGACATCGACCTCCCTGGCACCTCGTGAACTCACCCTGTTTTCCTCTCTGTCTCTGTCTCAGCCCTGTCCCTGTACACTCCAGCCTTGCTGCACACCCCTTCCTCCCAGCCACTCTAAACAGCTTTGCCTTCCTCCAAGTCATCCCTATGTAGAAAACTCTTCCTCTCCCTCTGCCCGGGCAATAGGAATCATCATAGCTTTCATGCACACTGTGCTAACCTAACCGCAGGGCGGGCTCAGTGCAGAGCTTTCCACGTGTTCATATGCATAATCCTCACCACACCCCGCTCCTCTGTTCATCCCGAGGTCTCGGCTAGACATCATCTTCTCCAGGGAGACATCCTTGAACCTGCCCAGTGGGGTTAGGTGGGAATCAGAGCTGTGCTCTAAGAGCACTTCCTTCATAACCCCTTGCAGCACTTGGGATTTACAGTCATAAATACCTGTTGGTTTTCTGTCCACCTCCACCAACCCCCTCCCCCATCACAGAGGCAAGTGGGTGTTTTCCTAAATCTGGGCTGAGTGCAGGACAGGAGGAAGGAGTGATCCAAGAGTGAACAGCACGCGCCTGACCTATGTATGCCGGCATTCGAGGAACCGGATGTACCCAACCAGCGCAGAGTGGTTTTTTTTTTGGCAGGGGAAGGGTCTCACGGAGAAGCCAAACAAAAAAGGAAGAAACCATTGACACAGAGCGTGATGCATAGTGTGATAGATAAATGGGAAGGCCAGGCCTGGAAGGGTGCCTGGGGTAGGTGACACTCATAGATGAGTATTCAAGGTCAAGTTATCCAGGCAGAGGAAGTTGAGTGGGGTCACAAAGAAGGTATTTCAGGTAGAAGGAGCAACCTGCAAAAAGACATGGGTCTGTTTACTTACACTGACCGACTGTAAGACACGTTCAAATGGGAAGTGGCTTCCATGTCCGATAGGGGCTGTGAGGGATACAGTGTAACATTTCACTAACACTCTTTGAGCACCGACATTGGACTTCCATGAAATAAAATTATAAAACTTCCCGTGATTAAGGGCCAGCTCTGTGCCGTGCACTGCAAGAAAGACCCTTCATATATGCCTTACAGCTCCTCCGCCTGCAGTGTAAGTGTCAACATCCCTTTAACTTATTAAAGGTGAAGAAATGAGGCTCTGAGAGTTCACGGATTGCTCAGCAATGCAGTCAGCAAGAGCAGTCTTTCTCTCTTGGAAGCCACATTTCCTTCTCAGGTGATTCAATAGGCCCCACTCAGCCCTCTTGGGCGTTGTCTGAAGTGGCGCTCCTGCTGCTTCCCGGAACCAGGTGCCTGCCCCAGGGGTCCCCTGGGGTCTCCTGCCAGCCTCCGGCCTCTCCTTCCTGTGCGTGTCTCACCTGGGTACGTTGGCTTTCTCTTCTGTGCGTGGGTCTCTTGACCCTCCCCCCGCTGCTCCGTGCATGGGAGAAACGGTTTCTGGAGTTAAACCCTTAATTGAAAAGAGGATCAGTACTGCGGGGCCTCCGAGTCAGCCAAGCCGGCGTACCTGGCGTTACCATGGTCATGCCAGGAGCAGGGTCTTAACGAGTTACGGGCGCACGTGGAGCATCGGCTAGCGGCCCGGATGGTCAGTAAACTTAGACGACTGTCCTCAGTGCTCCCTGCCAGCGCCCGGGCGCTGACGTTGAAGGCGCTGGTGAGGAACGACGCGCCGTCTCGTGCGCGCCGGCCGCAGCGGGAGCAGCCACGCTGCTGGCGCCGGTTACCGACGCCTGGTTTGCTAAGCGTTGCAGGTGGTGGCGTTGCTTCTGAGCCCCCTCGTGACTCTGCCAGACAGGTGTGTCATCTGTGTTTAGGAGAGGGGCCGCTGCGAGCTGAGAATGTCAATAACTCACCCAGGATCACAGGCGTAGTTGCTGCAAGTGGGATTCAAACCTTGCCCGGTGTGACTCAGGTTCCCCTCTGCCTTGCTGCCTGGTGCTTGCTTTCCCCGGAGCCCGCCCAGCCCAGGTGACCCAGGATTGGAACCTGAGTCTGTGTGATGCTGTAATCATTGTCCTGATCTGCAGAGATTCCTGAAGAAGAATGGTCTCTTAGATGAAACATGAGGCTTATAGTGTCTCACTGAGAGCAGGAGGAGGTGGGGAGCAGGTGGGGGATGGTAGCTTGATTTCATGGAAAGAAACGTGACACGTTCGTGGCCTTCCTGTAGCCCGGACATGGCCCTGGCTGTCGTTCCCCTCGCCCGCTTGTGTTGCAGGAGCTAGGTGCTCCGCTGCAGGCCCCTCGGGGTCCTTGTCACCTTCCTCAGATGCTGTCTCCTCGCCTCCTCCTCGCCATGGTCAACCCAGGAGGCCCAGAGATGAGCCCATATTGTCCGGAGTTTGACTTCATGAGAATGTGCAGTAGGGGCTTCTTTCGAGCTGTAGCAATAACAATGCAGCTTACTGCTTTTGCACTGTGTGCCAGGCGCTGCCAACCAGAGATCCAAGCCAGAAGCGTGGTGTTGGGGGAGAAACCATGAAAAATGAAGCCAGTTCTGCCCGGTGTGTGTGAACGTAGCTGTACACCAGGCGGAAAGGCGTCTGTCCTTCCCTCCCTCTTCGCATCTTCACCCAGATAACCAATTTGAGTTTACGTTGCAGGGAGAAGAAGGGAAAGAAGGCAGAGGTGGAAAACCAGGGCCCCCTGGAGAGCCGGTAAGGGACTCTAAGGCTCCTATCGCGTACACGCCGGATCAGCCGCTTCTCAGCAGCAACTACTCTGTGTCCAGAGCTCCCGTGAACCGGGCACAGTGAGAGTTATTTGTTGTGCGTTTCTTCATTGACTTCTCCTGAGACCCCTGCAAGGTAAACACCGCTGTCCCCATTTTACAGCTGAGGAAACTGAGTCTCGGGGAGTGAACTCTATGCTGGGGCTCCTGTCCCTCCCTTTCTGCTTTTTTTTTTTAACTGCCTCTGCCGCCTCCATCCTATTGATGTGGAAGGAAGGGAACTGGGCAGGTGAGCATTGGCTGGAGTGGAAACCTGACATCCGAAAAGCCTGTTAAACCCCTGAAAGCCTGAGCTTCACCTGCCTTCTCTAGGGGATGTGAGTTTGCCCTTTCTTCGACATTGGCATAGAGTTTTGTGTTTTTTTTTCCTTTATCTTTAATGTCAGCTGCGGGGCCACACAGTGAGACGGGCTGTGTGCTGCTGAGGACGTCCGTCTCTGTGGCCCCAGCAGCTATTGGCTGGAAGTGTGCAGTGATTTCTTCAGACCTGCCTCCCTGACCTCGGAGTTGTCCTTCCTTAGGACGGTCAGCCCCTCCTGAGTGTGGCTCTGGGCTCAGTGTTGATGCTGAAGCTTCATTTCCTAGCAGCGGTTTTGTCTTCACAAAGCCCTTCCCCAGCCTCAACACCCAGGGGAAGATGGCAGGTGGCCCCTGGGGCCTAGAGACCTGGTTCTCCCGACGCCCACCAGCAGGAGACAGTTAATGATGGGGATGGGGTGCACCCAGTAAATACCAAGCAGCTGTGCAGAAGACTGCGGATGTTTTCTAGATACTGACATGGGACTTCTCCAAGATACATTGTTGAGTAAAAACGCAAGGGCGCAGAGCAGGTGTGTTTAGCCTGCCCTATTTTGTATGAAAATGGGTCTGTGTATATTTATCTAGCATTTACATAAAGGGACTCTGGGAGACTCCAGAAACACCAAGGGAAGTAGTTTCCATCCATGGAGGGAAGTGAGGACGGGTGATTCTGAGCAGAAGGGACAGAGGGATGGGACGTCAATTTTTGGTCCGTAGTATGTTATTTTATTATCTTTTTAATTTTTGGAGCCGTGTGTGCAGTGCTTACTGATAAAATAAAATTAAAATATTTTATGCCAAAATTACAACCACAACCAGAAGAAGAAACTGGCTTCGGATGCTGGCTTCACTCCCTACAGGCTTTGCGACCTGGCTTGAGTCAAAGAGCATCTCCCAGCTTCAGTTTCATTTCAAATAGAATGAGAATAATAGTAGCAACTTGCTGGAGTTGCTGGAGAATCAGATGCGGTGAGAAATTGGTTAAATGCATCAGGCTTCTCTAACTGTTAATTAATTCAGTAAGTTACTTTTCCAACTGCTAGAGTTTTAACTCCTGGTGAGGTTAGAACCTCAGAGCCTTTAGAACCAGTAAGTGGAATTACATAACAGTCTCCAGAGCAAGGCTTGTGCTCCATTTAATTTGTGCGGCCGTAACTGTTATGACTCATTCTGCATCTTATGCAACCTGCCAGAAGTACCTTCTTTATCACTTTTCACTGCTTGCCAGATGCTGAGACCAGGACTCACTGCTGAGGGGAAAGTAAGAGCTTAGGGCAGCGAGCAAAGTAAACAACTCACCTGAGCTGCTGAAGGCTGACGTCCGGCAGCGCAGCCCTGGTGGGCAAGCGGCGGTTAGCCAGGCTGAGGACGTGGCAAGGGAGCGAGAAGGACAGGTATCGCCACCGTGGCTGACAGCTGCCGTGTGCACACCGAGGGGGTACTGAGCGCCTCATTACATTTCACAGTGTAAGCCCCAGGAAACCCCTGTGGGGTGTGGGTATCATTATTGGCCCAGATGAGGAAACTAAGGCACAGAGAGGTTAGATAGGCTGGCCGAGGTCACACCGCTGGTAAATGAAGCATCCGGGACCCTCACCCTGAAGGCTGACCCCAGAGCTCAGTCAACGCAGAGCAGGCAATCAGCTTTTTTGCAGGAAGTGTGTTATCCTGAGAGGCTGTCACTGGCAGTACAGGATAACCGAGGCCCTTGGTCTTCACTCAGTCTGTTTGTGGAATGCCTTTTCCAGATAGGCCTGTGCCAGGAGCTGGGTGTGGACGGATGGAAGGCCAGGTCTGCCCCGGGTAAGCAGTGGCTAAGTCAGTGCATGGAAGGAAAGGCCGGTTCTGCTGGAAGCACAGGGGGCTCGGCAGCTCTCCCCAGCACGTGGTCCAGAGCTCACCTGTCAGTTCGTTCCGGGGTCTCAGCGTGTGGCCATCCTGACCTTTATCACTCTGAGCTGCTTGGGAGGAGATTGGCAGAGGAATGGGGGCACCAGAGGTCCCCTGAGAGCAGACCTGGAGACCAGGATGGGGGGGCGGGTGGGGTATTTGGAGGAGATCCCAGGAGCACGGACAGAGTGAGGAAATGGAACGAGGAAAGAACGAAAGCTGCTGGCAGGCCAGTGGGCAGACGTTCCAGTGGGCACCTCGGGTCCACTCCCCCGGAGAGCAGCTGAGAATGTGTGAGGAGCACACGTGGCCTCCCCGGTCCCACCTGTGTTGGGGAGCAGGAGGCTGGGGTATTCTGCATCAACTTCAGCCTTTCTGCCTGGGGGTTGCTTGTTGGGGCGTGAACTCCCACACACTCGGGCCTTCAACACCTCGGAGTCAAGTGCCCCAAAGGGCACGGCCTTCTGCCTGAGCGGGGGGCTGATCAACAGAGTGGCAGGAGCCCTCCCAGGGAGCCAGGGGGCGTGGCTGGGAAACAGCAGCACTGGCTACTGGCAGTGGGTGGTTAATTTCCACTTTGGCTTATTCCTTTAAGTCCCTATACATTGGGGACATGGATGGACAGACAGACAGTAGACAGACAGATGCCGGATGCGTGGATAGATACACAGATAGATGGGTAGATACGCCGCTTTTAGAGTTGCCCGTTTCGTCATTTTTAATAGGAGGCATTGGAGTATTAGTTACAGTGTAGGGTGAAGTACAGAGGCTCTGGAGCCAAAACGCCTGCATTAGAACCCCAGCTGTGTGACCTTGAGCAGGTCGCTTAACCTCTCTGTGCCTTGGAGTTTTGCCTGGGGCAGAACCAAAGTGCCTCCCTCACGGGTTAGAGTGAGGACTCGACACCGTTGTGTGAAGCGCTGGCGTTGTGCCTGGCACGTGGAAAACCCTCAGCAGTGGCTGGTGGTTACCCTTTGCCTGCTGGCAGCTTGGGCCAGTGACGGCTGCCCCACTTGACTGTGGGGCAGGAGCCAGGCTCGTTCACAGAGACCTACGTCAGGGAGGCTGTCCTGAATTTACAGCTGAGAAACAGATCCAGGGAAGGGTAATGACCCCCAAGGTCACACGGCTAGACTTAGACGAGCTGGGACAGAGGAAGAAACAAACTGGGAAGTCAGAGCTTGGTGCCCCATCCTCCTTCCCCTGTAAGTTTCACTCTGAATCCACGGATGCCCTTCTCCCTCTCCCATGCCCCACCATGGACCCCTTCTGGCCCTCCAGGTTCGTAAGCTGTGAAAATGAAGGGGGACTTGGGGGAGTAGGCCCTCCTGTTACCGTGGAGGCAGGGCCAGCATGCTGCCCATCTCCCCATCAAGCACACGTGCCCCTTCACCCACTTTCCCGGCTCACCCTAACCCTCCCTCACCTCTCACCGCTTTATCTGGACTTCAGCAGTAAACTGCAGGCCCCCTGTCAGCAGGCACTGCTGCCAGGCTGAGGAGAGCCTCCTTTCGGGTGTTGCTGGGGTCCAGTCTGGCTTGGCTGTTTGTTAACTCAATGAAACCATAACTTCTTTGAGCCTCAGGTCCCCATCTGTACCATGCAATCGTTACTAGCTGCCTCGGGGTGGTTTTGTGAGTAGGTATAAAGCGGTTTCTAACTTGGGCGTCTACATAATTTCTCATCCAGACCAGAACACTTCCAAGGATAAGAAGGGGCACTGTGAATGGATGTTTCAAAGATGAAACCTGTGTAACCAGCACCGTCCCAGGAAAGCCAAGAACATAATAGGCAGGGCTACACTGTGCAGATTTCTACGGACTAAAATGGACCACAGTACCAGGGGGTAGGGTTGGCAGGGGGCAGAGACTGGCTGGTGGAAATACGATGCTGTGAAGCTCCGGCAGCTGAGAATAGGAAGATCCTGCAAATGTTGTCCTCAGGTTCTTCTTTTCTTCTTTATCCTCAGGGCAAAGCAGGAGAGCCAGGTCTGCCAGGACCGGAGGGTGCCCGCGGTCCCCCTGTAAGTGCTGAGTGTGTGTGTGTGTGTGTGTGTGTGTGTTGTCCACAGAAGAATAAAGCCATCAGTCACTTGGCTGTGACACCGTGGGTAGGGTTCTCTGAGACTGCCTGGCCGTGGATTCCAGAAGTACCTCTCTTCCAAGACCTTGGTACTTCTGTGCAGTAAATCCAGGCCTTTCACATGCCATTGCTGTAAAATTTATTTTCAAATTGCACCCATTGTTACTTGTTGTTCTAAGTTTTCTTTGTTCTTATCCTATTTATTAAAATTTTAATGGACTTCCTCTGGATGATAGAACCTAAAAATGAGTCTCAATTTTAATTCTGAACCCTTTTCACAGCTAAAGGGTTTTTCCCCAGTTATAACAGTAACTCATTCTCATTGCATAACAATAACAAATGATGATGGTAATAAAAGAGAAAGAATAAGAAAAGTAATGTTATAGAGAAGAAAATAGAGTTACTTATAACTCTACAACACAGAAGTAAAGCTCTGTTAACATTCTAGTATTTTTTTTTAGTCTTTTTTTCTATGTATGAAATCCAACATTTATATATCTAAATCTACATCTATCATTTATATATCTAAATCTGTATCTAGCTGTCGAGCTATTTATTAGACATATATACAGACACCTTTTCTTTTTTTTTTTAAGAACCACCATTTCATCTTTTTATTATATAAAATTTCAAACATACACAAAGTAAACAGAATAGTGAAATGAACTTCCATGTGCCAGTCACTCAGCTCCAATCATCATTATTCTGCTTCATATCTACCTCTACTCATTTCCTATACCCTACTCAATACTTTTCAAGTTTTTTGATACAAAATTTACATACATCAAAAAATCTTAACTGTATCATTTGGACAAATAGATATACACATGTAACCCACATCATCATTTCATTTTAAGCCCCATGGTTTTCTACAGGGTTCTAAAACAAGACTCAACAACTTGGATCCCATTTTAATGTCAGGATGGCCAGCCCAATGCCAATGGCTTAGATTGCATGATCAGTTAGCAGTGGATATGTTGAAGGGATGTCGAGGTAGGGCGGGGTATACTGTTATGTATATATATGCATAAAAGATCCACAACAGAGCAGAACAGGAAAGAAACGTACCTTGCAAGTAAAGGAGTTCGACTTAGAGCGATCTATGATAGAAGATAAGCAAGCCCACAAGAGAGAAGAGACTTCATAACTTTATAAACTCCATGAGAAAAAGAAGAGACTTCCTACTTTTTAGCTTTTAGATGGCAATTACAGGAATCCCAAAACAGGGCCTAAGAGGTTGCCTTGATCGTCAGTGTTTTAAAGCTTCTCCATAGCCTGTTGAAAAGGCTCGTGCTTGACAGAACCTTCAGTGCATGTCTTCACTGTCTCCTACCTATAAAAATGAACTCTATGTATTTTGGGGTTGTTGGGTTTTTTTCGCTAAATGCTTTACTCCTTTATAATTTCAAAATTGTTTACAAAATTCCTTAAATTTTCTTTGGAAACGAATATGATGTTCAATGAAAATCTTAAAATCCAATTATCTGGCAAGAAGTAGGAGATCAAAATGCTAGTTCTATTTCCCTAATGTGTTTTTCTGCTAAAAGAAAAAATCAATAACTCACCTGGCTAGTATTCAATAAGGAGGAAACAAAACACAAAAAATACTTTCCTTTTTCCCAACTCTCCTTGCTTTTCACCTGCTTGCATCAGGAGAAGAAACCTAAGGATGGGGACTACCACCTCTTACGGGGATTAAAACACACAATTAGTGATTTTTTTTTTAAGGTCGTTTCTGGTTTATTGGAGGGAGGGTTTTTTTTTTTTTTTCTTTTTTCAGCCACAGAGATCCATTTGCTGGCAAGTGTGCTGGGGCAAGAGCCACCTCTCAACAGAGAGTTGTCAGGAATCCTCCTTCAGTGCAGGGACAGAGGTTAGAGACCCAGGCAGTTGAAAGAACACCACCTCCTCTGGCTGGCACGGCGTGAGCTTGGAAATAAGACAGACCTGGGCTCAGCTTTCACTTTGTCATTTATTAACTTTGTGACCTGGGTCAGGGGACCATTCTGAACCTCTGTTTCTTCTTTTATGAAATGGGCATCAGAATAGCTCCCACTTCTATAGGGTGGTTGTGAGTACTAAAGGAGAAGATAAAACATGGAAAATTCCCAGCCAAGTGTCTGGGACGTTGTGTGTGGCTCCGTTAGCTGGTGCTTTTGTCCGTGATTATTTGGGAGGAGAGCAACCAGGGTCCCTGCCTCTGCACTGGCTGGATTTGGGGAAGATGCTGGGCCCCAGGAGGCTCTATCCCTCCCCAGGGAAAGGGAACTGGCCTATTTTGAACAGTGGAGAGCACTGTTTATCTCTTCTTCAATCCTTACGGCAACTCTGCAGAAGTGGGTTCTACCCTCACTTTACAGATGTGGAAACTGACTCCCAGTGAGGAGAAGTAAAGCACCCAAGACCCACAGCTAGAAAGTGGGGAGCCATGGTTCAGTTCCAGGCCTGACCCCAAAGTCAGCCCTGCTCCATCATACTTAATAGCATGGAAAGCCCCTTTCCATAGATTAATCCTGCAAAGCTCTGCCAGGTGGGTATTTTTATTATCCTCATTTCATAGATGGTGATGTTAGTACTCCAAGGGGTAGGTTGACTTTTCCGAGGTCACAGTGGTTCAATCTGGAGTCACATCTAGGCGACTTCATCTCTTCCTCCCAGGCTCTGAGAGCTTCCCTTTCTGTTGCACCGCCCTGCGGCCTGGGAAGTGACCTTCAGAGCCTCCCTCCTAAGGCCACCCATTCTTATCCCCCAAGTGGTGAGGAACAGGAAAGAGAAAGCATTGCCAGGGTAACAAGCACAATCACACAGCAGGGGGGCTGCTAGGCCATAGCTCTCATCAGATGGCCAGGCCAGAGGGCTGTCTTCTCCCCAGTAGTGTCTTCACTTGCTTTTTGAAACCAGGAGATAAACTCAGGAGATAAGGTCTGAGAAGGGCCCGGTGGTGTCAGCTGGGAGGCATTTGGCCTTGGCCCCAGAGGGCCCTATTTGGCCACACACTGCTGCCTCCCAGAGTTGAGTGTGGCACTGGAGAGGCTTTGAATCATGCAGTTTGAATCATGGCTCTACCGCTTACTCTCTGTGTGATAGATCGGCCTGAGCTTCTTTTCTATAAAGTGGGGAAAATAAATCCCATCTTACAGGACTTCATTGCACTGAAATGGGAGCGTGTCCCAGGGCTGCAGCACATATGCAGTAGGGGCTCTGCAGATGGGGTTCTCCTCTCTTTCCCCTGCTGCATTCCTGCCCCTCTCTCCCCGCCTCGTTCCTTCCTCACGGCGAGTGAGAGGCTAGGACAGGACCTCAACGCTCACCGCTCGGAGACGGGCACGATTTCCTGTGCTGTGCAGCCCCTGTCTGTGGGGCTTGTGTTGACAAGTGAAATTAAATTCAAGACCCCGTCCCAGGTGCTCCCCAGACCCTCTGACCTTGACCTCTGTGCACAGGCATCAGCCCTCGTACAAGGGCATCGCTCTGAGTCAGCCACTGGCTGGGACTCAGTCGAGCAGGACACTCAGAGCAGTGCTCTGGCAGCGATGACGTGAGGAGGTGACGCACAGAGAGAAAGGTGCCAGGAAGACGGTAGATGGTGACAGTGGGAGGGGCGGGTGAGATGCTGGAGTTGGGATGGGAGGCTGGCCGAGAGCAAGGCCTGTAACCGGTGGTGGGGGGGGGATTTATCCGACGGGCAAGTGCGCACCAGCAGGAGGGAACAGCAGTGAACACGTGAGGCTGGCCGCAGGAGCCACGGGTGGGGCGGGACGTACAGCAGGACAGGGCCCCGGGACCTGGACGTGGTCCCCCGGTGCGGGGAGGGTGGGCAGGGGCTGCTCAGGTGCGGGATCAGTGTCCCGTGAATGCCTGGGTCTCAGCAGGTGGGCAAGCACCCTGACGCCCGGGCTGCGGAGATGCTGTTCCAGATGGTCAGGGGCAGAGCCTGGGGCAGGACAGTGGGAAGTGGGAGGGCTTTGGGGCTGCGCAGGCCTGCCTGGATCCAAATCCGATTCCTTTCTAGCTGTGGGGCTTTGGGCAGGTGTTCTGCCTCTCTGAGACTCAGCTTCCTCGTCTGTGAAGTGGGGATTATTACACAATCAGGGTGGCCTGACTGTTAACAGATGATAGTGTCGGCTCCGCTAACGGCTTCCTCTTTGCTCAGAGGGCTTGTGCTTCAGGGAGAATATCTCCAAGCTGCTCTTCTGCGCAGGGAGGGCCCAGCCCCATGGCCCAGTATGAGGCTTCCGGGCTGGCTCTACTCACAGGTGCTGGGGGGGGACCAGCGATGGCTACAGGAACGAGGAAGGTGCCCAGGCCCTAACTTGGGGTGAAGGCAGTGTTGTCGCAAAGGGAACCGCCTACCCCAGGATCCAGGCGGAGGGGTCCAAGCCACGTGGTATCAGATGAGGAAGAAGCGGGAGTTCAGGAGCCACGTGGGGAGACCCCACCACCCTCCAGGACATTTGTGGGATGGGGCCCTGCAGCCCTACCCTCGCTGCAGAGTGACCAGGAGGAAGGGCCTGGCCACCCAGTCAGGCATCAGGGACCTGGCCCATGCCTGGCAACTGGTCAGAAACAAGGGGCATCGGGTGAGACAGAGAGGGGTCAGGGTGCGCTGGACCGTCTCCCTGGAGTCCGCCCTGCCCCGCGTTACCAGCCTGCTCCTTGGTGGGATAACTTCATTCTCTTTCTTCTAGGGCTTCAAGGGACACACAGGCGACTCTGGCCACCCTGGCCCCCGGGTAAGTGGACATGTCGCCATCAGGTCGTCCCAGCGCACCTGAGCCGGCACTTCTAGGCGGAGGGCTCCCGGGCCCTGCGGGCGGGGCAGTGCCGTGCCACCTGAGAGGGGACAGTGGCAGCATTGGAAGCATCATCCCTCCTCGGTCAGGTGTTTCTAGACATTTCTTCTGGGGGCCAGACGCTGATGTACAACCAGTTCGACCAAGACAGCCTGAAGTCAGGTGTGGTCACTGCCGGCTGTGCCGCCCACAGACTGTGCTGTCCTGGGTCCGGGGAGGCGAGTGCTGTCGTTAGGTCTACTTTCCAGGGGAGGGAACTGAGGCCCAGAGGATGTGGGTGGTTTTCCCGAGGTCCCGGAGCTAATGTGTGGAAAGCTTCGGCTTAGCCCAGGTGGAAGACCCTGGGCCCTGTCTTCCTATCCTTTACCTTCCCCCGTCTCTTCCAAGTGCCCCAAACAGAAGGACCCTCAGGGGGCCGCCAGTTAACCCCACTGCTCTGTACAGCAAGGAGAAAGCTGAGGCGCAGAGAGGGTCCGGTGGGTCCGCAGGTGGGGAGACGGGGTCCCCAGCAGTTTGCCCGCTCCGTCAGGCGGTGCTTCCCTGCAGCTCAGAGTGGCAGAGCAGGCCCAGGGCTCGAAGGTGGCCTTGAGGACACTGCAGACCCCACTTGGGGCCAGGACTCAGTAGGGAGCTTGCGGGCGGGCCGTCCTCCTCTCCCCGCCCCAGATGCTCCGAGACCACTGCAGCCGGGACAGCAGGCGTTGTGCATCTCTCTCCCTAACGGCAGCTGTTTTGTTTCTGCTTCCCCTTCTAGGGAGAGCCTGGGGCCGTGGGGCCCGCTGGCCGGGAAGGGTCACCGGGAAAAGATGTGAGTGTGGGTGTCCTCCTGTGGGGCCTGGGCCTGTGGGAGGAGGAGGTGTAGAGGACGTGCGTCACTGAAGGACCAAGAGATGCCCAGGAACTGGACTGGGGGGCTGGTGCCACTGTGGAGAGAGTCATGGGCGAATTCCAGGAATCTGCTGGTGATGCCTCACCTTCCAGCACCACGGGCTGCATGAGTCCTCCTTGGGGTCCCGAGGAGGCCCCGGGTCTGGGCTTCCGGCTAAAAGGGTTGGTGCCCATGCCATATGACAGATAAGGAGGCTCTGCTGAATCCGTCATGATTTGTCTGTTGACCTCAGTGATGCGCGAGTTGGATCTGGCCTTACGTGGACTCAAGTGGCGTTTCAGAGTCTCCCCAGATTATTTCTCCATCTCCAGTGTTCTGTAGCTTCATGGATCCATCACGGCACCGCTGTGTACCCCTCACCTGCTCTCACCGACTCGGGGTCAAGTCAGGGTGGGACGAACCATCTTTTACCCCAGTCATACGAATAGAAAAACTAAGACCCAGAGAGGTCAGGAGACTTCCTCATGGTCACACAGAGTCAGAGGCAGGAGGAAGCAGTGTGGAGTCCAGATCTGCCAGCTCCGCATCCCCACAGGGCACTGGCCTTGGGACGTGACAGCCTGCAGGGCCATCTGACACGTGAGGACACAGCTTGGCCTCCCGGGAGTGGGTGCTGGGCCAGGAGCACGGGCACACGGTCCTCAGGTCCAAGGCGGCCCCATGCCCGCCCCCTTGCATCCTTCAGGACCTGCCTTTAACCCCTGGCGAAGTGCCCTCTGCCCCTTGGTTCTTGTCCTGTGTTGTCTCCTTGGCTGACCTGTTGTCATGAGACGATGGAGCAGGGAAGGGTCTTAGCAGAAATCCGATCTCGTTCTTGTGCTTTTCCTGAGCAGGGGGACCCATGTCACCAACCCCAGCCTAGTGTGAGCAGGCCCTGCACTGAGTTCAAAGCAGAAGAGCTGCACTGACCCCAAGCGAGGCCTCGCCCCAGCCTATCCCCCAAAGGTGCCTCTCAGGTGCTGAAGGGCAACTTGAGCATCCTGGTCTTGCCAACCCCGCTCACTTCAGTTTACAGCACAGGGCACGAGGGGAGCTCCCCAGGCAGGGGGGTGGTTGGGATTCAGCTCGCCCAGCAGGTCAGGCTGCAGCTGGGACAGGAGCCCAGGATGCCAGCCCGTGGTGCACATGCCTTCTTCCCCCCTTCTCAGCTCTCTGACTTGTAATTTAAAAACTCCATCTTCTGGGGTGTTCTACAGTCTAATTTGCGTAGGAGCATGGCCAAGCTTCTGTTTTTTTCATTCATTACACGGGGAGAATTACAGCCCTGTCAGGAGTGTGCTTGGAAGACCACGTAGGTGGTGGCGGCGAATCCCCACTGCTTGGCACCCTGGAAGGTTCTCTACACCCTCCAGGTGGAGTTTTTCTTACTGTGAGGACTGAGGCAGGAGTGGCCCCAGGTGACTGTCCAGTGACTCAGGGAGAGGACACCAAGAGAAGCTCTCTTCCCTGTTACCTGCCTTAGTTCCAGATGGAGCCCCCTGAAATCCCTGTGGGGACAGGGATTTATTCAGCTGCAGGAAGTGAGTTTGTCCGTATTCAGAATAACTGGTGACTGATGATGAGACGGCTTGGGCACCATTTGTTGGTCCTCTTGGGTAACTGGGTGAAGTTTGGTCCACATTTGAAACTGTGTCTCTGCCGTCTTCACGCGGCAACTCTGGATAATGTGATCTCTCTCTGTTCCAGGGTGACATTGGACCCACAGGGCCACAGGGTCCCCGAGGACTGAGGGGCTTACCGGTGAGTTCTGCTTTGAGACTAACCTGCTCCATGCTTTGGCAGGGCCTGCTACCATGGTAATATTTGGTTGGTTCATCCTGGTACAGCCCTATGTGTTGTTAAACAAATGACAGGATGTCTTAGCAGTTGGTAAATAGCCATTGCCCTAAGCCCCCCGAGTGGCCTAGGGCACACTCTCCAGGCTCTTTTCTGGGACCGCCTACCCACAACCCGGAAACTTAAAAGGTGCCACTCGGCATGGCAGGAGTGCTGTAGGACTTTCCCTCCAATCATGCTCTAGCTTTAGGGCATTCTGGCGTTCAGGGCATGCTCTGTATGAGTTCACTAGAGCTGTCATTGCAAAGAACCACAAGCGCAGTGGCTCAAACAACGGAAATTTATTGTCTCTCAGGTATGGAGGCTAGAAATCCAAGACATTTATTGTCTCACTGTTCTGTAAGCTAGGAGTCCAAGATCAAGATGCCAGCAGAATCGGTTCCTTCTGAGGGCTGTGAGGGAGAATCGTCCCTCAGAAGGCCTCTCTTAGCCTCTGGTGGTTTGCAAGCAATCTCTGGCATCCTTGGCTCGTGGAAGCATCACCCCAGCCTCTGCCCTCATCTTCACATGGTATTCTCCCTGAGGACATGTCTCTGGTCCAAATGTCCCCTTTTTATAAAGACACCAGTCATATTGGATAAGGGGCCCATCCTACTCCAGTATGACCTCATCTTAATTAATTATGTATGCAAGGACCCTATTT
This sequence comes from Balaenoptera ricei, assembly GCF_028023285.1. Taxonomy (NCBI): domain Eukaryota; kingdom Metazoa; phylum Chordata; class Mammalia; order Artiodactyla; family Balaenopteridae; genus Balaenoptera; species Balaenoptera ricei. Next base: position 4,506,930 of record NC_082655.1, read on the forward strand.
CCAAATAAGTTCATGTTCTGACATACTGAGGATTAAGCCTTCAACATATGGATTGGCGGTGGGAGGACACAATTTAACTCATAACACGCCATGTGGTTAATAAATATTTTGAATATTATCTCTGCCCGTACATGTACTTAAGTTAATCTTTCTCTTATTCAAGAGCAGCCTGAGCGAATATGGGAGAGGGATGTAGAAGATAGATACTTACATTCCCGGTTCTGTGCCAAAAGAAGCACCTGCCTTATCCCATTTAACCCAGGGCCCTTATCATAGGGGCTGTTGTAGTGTATAATATGTGCCTGTATATATGAGCATAAATGTGACCCATGATAATGGTGCGAGGACTCATACAGGATGGAATGTTACAAAGTAAAGAGAAAACTCCCTCTTTATCCCCTCATCCCACACTCCAGAGGGAGCCACTGTTAATAGCATTTTGTGTATCTTTGAAAATATTTTCAATACACCTACTAGCATATAGACCGAATGCATGCTTCTTACACACTTCATCTTTGCAACTTGCTTATTTTGCGTAGCTTGTGTGCATGTGCGTATATTTTGAATGAGTAATAGAATCAATGAATGAGTGAGTAAACCTGTAAGGCAGATAGATATATGGGCTTCCTGGGTCTAGGTTACACAGCTGGCAAGAGCTTCCGGGGGGGATTTAAACCCAGGACTTTCTGACATCATATCCGATGTTCTCCACCTCTCGTGGCCGTGGCCGTGAGCTTTGTCTTCAGGCTCCTACGGAAGGAACGTGGGGGGCAGGTCACATGTGTTTGACTCACCAGGTGGAGCCCCACTCTTCCCTAATGGGGCCACAATGACTCACATCCAGCCCCCCATCCTGAGTTGGCGGTCTGTGAGGGTTCAGGGCGCCCTCCGTGCCCGCGGTCTGTGATCCCCAGGGGCCAGAGGACGGGCGCAGACAGCCTTCCGATCAGGGCGCGGGGCCTGTGCTGCCCGGTGGCCCTGTGCTGTCCTGGGCCTCCCGTCTTCTGGGCAGGCAACCCGCCTGTGGTCTGCATAGTGATGGAAGCTGAGTGCACTGGGGGCCTGGCCGCTTCTCCGTCTCCTCAGGGTAGCGTCCCTGCTCAGGGGTGCCCACCCGCTTGGCTTCATACTTTCTACTCTCCAGCAGCAGCTCACTGTCTGACATGCCCTGTGCTCTTCCTAGGAAGTGGTGTTTGTGCATTCAGCGAGCAGGCAGTGGGTTCAGCGCAGAGCGAGGAGCTGGCTGGTGCCCTGTATCCATTCTCCCGCTGAGTGAGGTCAACCCGGGGACCCCCTGGGGGCATCACGCCATCCCCGTAGGCACACGCAGGAGACTGGCCCCCAGCTGGGCCCCTCGGCCATGACAAAAACCCCAAAGCCCAGGCCCTCTGGGGCGTGCGTCCCCAGTGTGGGTGCTTTTGCCCCAAGGGGGAAAATGTTGGTTTTTGGGGTGCCAAAAGCTCCTACTTTTTAGTGTCAAGCACAGATATGCATATGGAACAGAAGTAGATACACGGTATAGCGGTGGCGTTAAATTCAAATGGACCAGCTAGGGAAGAACTGTGAGTGGGCACCTGGGCACTGACGACAGAAAGGTGGAGAAGCCCCGCTCCGGAGCCCCACCAAGGAGCGGCTTCCACATCTGGGCTCTGGCTGGAGTGAAGCCCCCTGGGCTCGGTTCCTGGCTGTCCTCCTGCTTGTCACGTGCACTGGGTGTTTCTTCACCTCTCCAGGCCTCAGTTTCCTCATCTGTAAAGTGGGGGAAGTTGTGAGCACCGGCGAGTTAATCCAGTGAAGCGACAGGACCGTGTCCAGCACTCAGAGTGCGCCCGGGAGGTGACCATCACCCGGCCTCGCGCGGCCCTCTTTCTGGAGGGGGCATCTGGCTCTTGGCTCTGGCCTCCCTCCGAGAGGGCGCAGAGTAAACCCCGATGAATGCAGATGCGTGCGAGGGCACAGGGAGGGGGAGGGGAGCGGCGTTTGGGAACAGTGAGTGCGGCAGGACAGGAGGCCGGTCGCAGCCCAGGTGAGGCCACGGACAGCCTCGGGCACAGCCTGCAGGAGGCGGGCTTGGCCCTGAAGGCCTGAGGCCCCCAAAGGCAGGTTTGTGGTTTTCTAACTTGCTCCCCTCAATCCTGAGGAACCTCCCAAGGCATCCGTAACCAGCAGTCAGCTGCTAAAGTTTCCCAAATGCGTGTGTTCTTGGACACGTACTACCAGGTTCCAGGTTATTTCCCTGACAATCACTCTCACTCACCTGGAGCCGACATGCTTTCCTGAGTGAAGAGAAGGTTCCCGGCCACCTCAGCCAGTTCACATGGCCTTGAACCAGACCCTGAGTGCGTGTGGAGGGCCTCCAGGAAGTGTGGGCGGAGTCCAGTCCATTGACATAATTCACTGCCTGAGCTCCCCAAACCCTGGGCCAGGCACTCTGACCGTCCTGCCCACAGAGGAGAGAAGGAGGCGCAGGGAGGTCGAGTGCCTTCCCAAGGCCACACAGCAGGTGAGCGACAGAGCCAGCATTTGGACTCAGCAGTCTGGTCCAAGAGCCTGCAGCTTGAGCCCGCCTGGCCCGTGTGTGCTAGAGTCCCTTGGCAGGAAGGTCACCTGGTGGGAAGGAGTGGGCAGGAGTTTGGAGCTCAGGGCCGTTGGGGAGGGAAAGCTGTGGCCTCCATTTCTGAGTGGCACAGACACCGAAGGGGCTTCATGAGGACAAATGGGATGTGAGGAGGCCTGTGGCCCAGGAGGGAGCAGGTCTCAGCCCCAGTCGGCCTCTAGCAAACCGACAGGTGACAGTTGGCTGCCCAGAGCCGCCCCTCCCTCTGTGCACGGCCGCCTGTGTTGGCACCGTGTGTTAATGTGTCTTGGCCCTTATTCTCTAGGCGAACAGAGGACCAGAGGGAGGAGGAGGAGAGATATAATTGCCATCGGGATGAGCCAGAGCGCATATTTTTAGCGGGACGCAGATGGGCTGCTGGGTGGGTGCGGGGAGGTGCAGGGCAGCGCCACTGTGCCTGGTCGGACGTCACACGCGGTCACAGACACCGACAGGCCTGTCCGATTTCAGCACTCCCTAGCCCCGCGATCCCAGGCAGGTCCTGTGCTTTCTCCGACCCTCGGTTTCCTCATCTGTGATGTAAAGGCATCCGTGCACGCTGCACGGTTCCTGCAGGGTCTGGTGAGATGAGGCACGTGAATCACCCACGATCACACGTGCACGTTTTAGGCACAAGGAGGAAGCCCTGTTTATGGTCACTGTTTATGATCCCCAGCAAGCCATACCTTTAATGAACATGGGGTGGGGGCGGTGCCGCCAGGGTTCAAACCTCAGCCCCTTCCTTTCTATCTCAGGAAGGTTGTTCAGCATTTCTGTGCCTCAGTTTCCCCATTTGTAAAATGGCGACGTCTGCTCTGTCGTGAGCAGTGAGTGAGTTAATGCGTGTGAAGCCTGGCACGTAGGAAGCACCCGGCAGTGTTAGCGACTTTTTACTGTCACGTGTTTCCAGGAAGCCAACTCATCTGTAAACGTGTGCTTCACAGGTTATAGGATGTTGGCGCCTGGTGGTTCAGGGATCAATGCAGCGTGGTCTCCTGTGACGTTCTTGGTTCATTCATCTAGCAGAGCGCCCGCCTCCTGTGTGTGGGTGACACGTGCCAGATGCTGGGCGTGGACACAGACAAGGCAGGGAAGAGAACCAGCGAAAGACACAGCCGTCTGGTGGGGAAGGTCCCGAGCGGGAGGAAAGTGAGGGCGGGGGCGTGACCAGCTTGGCTGAAGCTGCCCTGTGGGTTTTGGGCTTACTAGGAATTTGTCTGTAGCTTAGGAGCATTCTCGAACTTTCTGATTTTTATGCTACCAAGGATCTTACTGGTTAAATGTATTTATTCAAATTACAAATGGGCGCAAAATACCCATCAGGTTAGAGAGTGTTATGGATGTGAGTCTGTCCTGGAATCTGGAGTGAGTGGACCTTCCACCCAGTAGCCGTGTGATTCTGCACCAGCCACTTTTCTGTGTCTCGATATCTTCATCTGTTCAACCCAGTGGTGACCATCATGGAGGAGGAGGATGGGATAAGGGTAGGGGCGTGCATCCCAAGCTGAGAACAGCCCACGGTGATGTGAGCACTTTCGTTTGTTCCTTAAGTCAGCATCTGAGTGGGGAGGATGAACGGATAAGTGAACGATGTGGTCATGATTCTTTACTGTGCCTGGGCTCTGGACATCAATCACCCGCCCAGGATTTTTCATGCACACGAACTCATTTAATTACTTATTATTTATTACGAGTTAAATATCCCAAGCTCCTTTTACAAGCCGAGAAACATCCTCTAAGTGATGGCTTGGAGCCACGCTGCTCTGAGTAACAGCTCTATGTGTGAAAGCAGGCCCTCCGCACCCAGCAGTCTCTCTGTTCCACTGTCCTGCTCTGTGAGGTCCTGGCAGAGCATCCTGGCAGAATCCTGTCTTCTGTTTCTTCCACCAGGGTAAGAACGGATCGCCTGGATCTCCAGGAGACCACGGCACTCCAGGCCAGCCCGTGAGTACTGTCCCACTGCTGTGATGGAATCAGGGCAGGCTTTGAAAGGGTGTGTGGTGTACATCACAGACTGTCTGGTCCCTGTTTCCAGAAGCCTCAGTGGGAAAATACGGTGTTTGGCTGGCAGGAATAGGCTGGAGGCAAGAGGAACCGCGAAGGATGTCTCTCAAAGTTTAAAATACACATGATTATGCACTTGGCTCTCTGTTGTCTACAACCATAGACATCCAACAGGACAAAACTACTGAAGACTAAAAAACAAATGTGTAATAAGGTTGCATGGTAGTTGATTGATGTTTTTAGATGATGGAAGGACAAGGTCAGGCTGACCGACCCTTAGCATCTCAGACAGGGTAAGGGTGCATCGTGGGGACGCGTGTAACACAGATTCGGCTGAAGAGGGTCCTCCTGCTGGTGAGGAGGTGATAACGAGAGCTAACAACGGGTAGGTAGTAGAAAGAGGGTGGCATGAGTAATCAGCAGAGTCCTGGTCACTGGGTAGCAGGTTCGGGATTTGGGGTTCAGGTCTGGTAGATGGGGAGACGTGGTGGGGAAGATTGGTCCTTGATGGGGTCTAGGGGTGGATAAGTGAAAGCCTGTCCACTAGTCTCCTCCCAGCCCAGCCTCACCGTATATTTGGTAAAATTGGCAGCCCTGTTGAGAAGGCCACCTTTATGGTGTGTTGTTCAAGTGACAGATGCGTGGGGTAATGGGCAGAACAGTCTGGCCAGCTGACTGTTGTCACTGTGGAAATGAGGGTGACCAGTCAGTCTTGATTTCCCAGGAAGCTTCCTGGTTGTAGCACTGAAAATCCTGCATCCTGGGAAACCCATCATTCCCAGGCAAACAGGGCCTGGTGGTCCTGATAGAACCCCATCTTCCTGTTGGACCAGGGACAGCCGTGTTAAGGCATCTAACTCCTCAGCACACGTAGTGACGTTCCTTAGGAACCGCTGTGGGAGTCTTGTCACCTCTGCTGAGACGTCACAGACAGGACGGGATTGGGTCCTGAGGCTGATCCGTCCCCAGTGCAGAGCTGACCCCAGAAGAGCTGACCCGCATATGGTGGCTGCCGAGAAAGGTTAAAACTGAAATTCCCGAACACCTTTCCCCAGAAGCGAGCCTGCCGGACCGTAGGACTTGCTGGCCGGTGGGGAAGAGGGACACTGCCTCTTCAGGAGGTTACTTGGAGGGGCCGCATACACAGCAAGGTGTTTTGTTAAATGCTTGTCCCAGTTTGTTTCTGTCGCTTTGAATGGGAGAGCCGTTGACTGTTTACAGGAGATTCTCCCGCACCCCATGGGGTATTCACAGTACCCCCTGTCTCTCCCTAACCCAGCCCCTCCGTTACAGGAAAGGGGTCGTCTTCTGTTTTGTTCACGTGCCAGGCCTTCAGAGTACAGAGGGGTTACGAGGTTTCTGAATCTTCTTGAATTGGCACTTGACCTTGAAGAATTAATGACCTGCTTTCCCTCTGCAGGGCCAGAAGGGAACCAGAGGAGAAGACGGCAGCCCAGGGCTCCCTGGCTTCCTGGGTCCCAGTGGGCCGCAGGTGAGCACAGAACCCTGTTGGGGCATATCCCCGGCTGGGCCATTGATCGCTGTCTCTGCTGGAGCGTGACTTGGGTGAAAATGTCTGTTTTAAAGACAGTCGTGTTATCTGCAACGTGCCGATGCAGCAGAGCTCACTGATATTTTGTTCTGTGTCGTAGGGTGAGCCGGGAGAGAAGGGAGTCCCAGGCAAGGAGGCAAGTACCGTGCACCCCTCTTCTCTTCTTGGTGACCTTTCCTGTGGGAGACACAGGCTCACTTCATGGGCGGGTGACACGTGCTGTCTCATGGGGCCCTGGGCCTAGCAGGGCTCCCACACTTGCTTCTGTGTTCTGCTGTTGCTGTCTGGAAATCCTAATGCTTTCTGAACTAGGGTCCACATTTTCACTTTGCGTAGGGCCCACCAGTTAGGGAGCTGGTCCAGGGGTGCCATCGTGTTACGACCCAGACCGTCATCATCTCTCACCTAGACGTTTGCAGTGACCTCCTAACTGGCTTCCCTGTGTCCGGCCTGCCCCCTGCCCCACTCCCTCCCCACTCACCAGCCACAGTGGCCTTCGTAGGACAAACGTGAGATCATGTCAGTTTCTAGTTCAAGCCTCGGCTCTGTCCTCCCCTGGCTCTGTCAACAGAGATGCTCCAGCCCTGGTCACTTCCAGACCTCAGGATGAGCGGGAGCAGGCATGGGAAGGCACGTTTCAGGAGCCACAAGGCCAGGGTGACCGGCGTGTGGACAGCGGGAGGGCGTGACCAGGGCCGGAGCAGGACTCTTGGAGGACCTGCCTTCTCCAGGACACCTTGCCCTCAGCACACAGGATCCGAGAAGAACCGAGAAGGGCGGAGAGAGATGCCCGCGCAGATGGGATGGCCCTGGTTGAGTGACCACCTTCCTCTGGTTTCATTGCAGGGCGCCCCTGGGAAGCCGGGAGAGCCGGGACCCAGAGGAGAAAGGGTAAGTGGGGCAGGGGGACTGTGTCCAAGGCTTTAGGAAGCAGCCTGGCCTGGGGAGCGGCTCCTGTGGTGGCTTCTCTGTTCTCTCTTCCCCCCCCCCCCCGGAAATTTGTGAACCCCCAGCGGGAGGCTTTTCCCGAGGTTGTAGTCAGTGATGTTGGCTTTTGTCATGGTTTTTTGGTTGTTATTTTAAGGAGTAAAGTCATCGCAATTACGAATTCAAAGGCAAGCATGCCCAGACTTTGACAGATTTCCGTCTCTCCTCTCCGTGTGCGAACGCCTGTGTGTGACACGCTTGGAGCCCAAAGTGCCAATTTGCCAGGAGCCAGATTTGTTCCTGGAGGTGACAAGGGAACAGATTTTCCCATAATGAATCGCCTTGGCGCTGCGCTCAGAAAGCCTTTCTTTACATTGCATTCCTCCAAAAAACAACAGGAAAAAAAAAAAAAAAATCACTTTTTTTTTTTTTTTTTTTTTTTGGAAAAAACGCCGGTGAGGGGAGGGGCTGTTCTCTCACCGCTGACAGCTGCTGTTCCCTCCAGGGAAATTAGACATCTCGTCTGCCCGGAGTCCTGCACTTGGTCAGCCGTCACTCCGTCCCACTGTTGCCCGACACGGACGGCACCGCCACCCCACTCCGACCCTCCGTTTGTTTCCCGTGGTCCTGCAAAGAATTTCTCTCTGCTTTCCTCGCACGTTGGATGGGTTAGGAGCTGGCTTTGCCTGCAGGCCGGAGCAAAATGGAAGCAGAGAGTGTCAGGGATTCTCACCCCCCCAGATCTCTCTCCCTCCTCCCTTCCCAGTGACTTTCCTTCCCATGGCTGCTGGTTCCTGAGCGTGGAGCCGGGGGAGGGGCTGTAGCGGGGAAGGCACTGAGGGTCTTGCCACCCAGCAGCTGGCCAGCTCTCCCCGGGGAGCTGCTGCGTGTGGGGCGTGGCTGGGGTTTTGGTTGGGAGCCGGGGAATTCAGACGGCAAGTATGAATCTTCTGGAATACCGAATCAGTACATAGAATCTTCTCGAATACCGAGTCAATAATGGCGAGTTGCCTTCCCTGGTTAAGTTGCCTTCCCCTGTTTCGTGGAACGTTGCCAGATAGCGGTCAGGTTCCCCGTGCCTTGGACTCCAGAGAACATTTGAAATGTGGGACAAGTCCTCCCACGGCAAAGGGAGGTTGAGACGTTTAAAGAATAGGAAATGCCATACCACAGGCCTTGGCATTGAGGTGCACGAAGCACCAGGACTCTCCTAGACCCCTAAACTTGAGATCACCCACGGATGGCAATGTCCCCATGAAATGCATCACCTTCGAGAAATTTAGGTGACCCCCTCAAATCTGGCTAAATGCCTTTTTTAATTCACTGCCCTTTCTGTTATTGTTGAAAAAGCAATACAGACACGTAGTTAAACAATACAAATTGCAGAAAAGTGGCTGCAGTGACGACTAGGTGCCCTTCCACCGGGCCCTCTGGTCCCCGTCCCCTGCCCAGGTCAGTCGCTGTACACGTCCTCTGTATCTTGCCCTAGTCCGTGCGCGCAGAACCACGTGGGGTGTGCGTGTCAACATGCGTATTACTAGATCCCCGGCAACATATCAGACTTTTTCCACTGTTTTGCTCTTTTCGTTTTTCGTTTTTCATGCGTGTATGCGGCAGATGGTCTCATAACTGCACCGTCTTCCTTTTCCGTGGCTCTAGGTCACGCCCATAGCCGTGTCCCATGTCCGGTTACCATCTGTGGCTCGTCTTTTTCTTGCTGTTTCCCCCCCTCTGCTGCCTCCAAGCGGTGGAGTTTTTACACCCTGAGGCTGTTAGCGTGGCCGCCGTATTTTCAGACTCTCCGACCACTGAGGCTGGCCGGTCAGACACCCAGTAGCAGATAGGGCAGAGGAATGGACCGTCCGGTGGTTGCCATGGCTCCCAGATCATTGATCCAGGACTTCAGTCCTCGGGCCAGCGATGGGGAGAAAGCGGTCCCAGGCAGTGTCATTCTCTGCGGGCCCCCTAGGGCTGAGAGGAGGGGGCAGATTCCCTGCGGGTGAGACACCTCTGGCTGACGAGCGCCACCATCCCTCCAGCTGACGGAGAACAAAACTGGGCCTGAAGTGGGCCAGCAGCTCCGGCAGTCGGGCTCAGCGGCTGGCCTTCTCTAGCCAGGCAGGTGGAGCTGCGCTACGGGGACAGAGCACGGGATTGGGATTTGGAAATCAGAGCTCGTGTCTTGTCCTCTGCAGACCACCAGTGTGATGTGGGCAGGTAGCTTTGTCTCTCTGGGCCCTCGTGTCCTGGTCTGTGCCATCAGACTTGAGTCATGGGCCTGCCAGGGCCGAGGTCCCCTTTCCACCGCTGAGGAGGCAAAGGGCCGGGAGAGTCCCTCCTGCAGCCGCACGTCTTGTCTGGCCTGGGGGCACCTCCTAGGCCTTTGCTCACTGAAGCACTTCTTTCCTCCCCTAGGGAGATCCTGGCATCAAAGGTGACAAAGGACCCCCCGGTGGGAAGGGCCAGCCTGGAGACCCTGGGATCCCAGGCCACAAAGGTCACACAGGCCTAATGGGACCCCAGGGACTACCTGGGGAGAACGGGCCGGCCGGGCCGCCGGGGCCCCCGGGCCAGCCAGGATTTCCAGGACTGAGGGTAAGGATATTGGCGATGCCTCAGACTTGGGGCTCCTTGGGGCTGAAGGGGAAGCCCGCGAGGTGTGTGGGCTTCAGAGGTACCAGGTTACAGATCCCAGGAACCTGCGTGACCCGGGGCAGGTTACTTCTCCTCCCTGAGCCTGCCCTTCCGCATCTGCCAAAAGGGGAGAGGAGAACCTCCCTCCCGACGGTCCGCTGTGATGGTTGAAGGAGATAACACGCATGGCTTACGAAGGGCTCCAGAGTAGTCCCTCTCTCTCAGTGTGCTGCATCCCCGAGGCTCCACTCCTCGGGCTGTCGCGCCCTTCTGCCCCAGGACCCGGTACCGCAGGCCACTGAGAAGATGCAGCCAGATCTCAGTGACCAGAGCTTCCCGCGGGGACGGCTGGCTGTCCATCCCGTGCCCGGCTCTGCCTCTCTCCTGTCTGCCTGTCTGGGGTACTCGTTCTTCCCTTTGGGTCTAGCTTCTCCCAAATGTAAAAGGAAAGGCTTGTTTAGAGCAGTTTTTTTTCTTTGAACATACTGTATTCTCGTGGCAGATCTCTGATTTTTCACAGACTTGTAGCATCGGCACACGCTGGCTGTAGAGAGATAAAGGCAGAGCTTGGTGGACGTGTCAGTGGGGGCTGGTTGCCAGGTCCCCGTGACCTCCCCACCCCGCCTCTGCAGCCTGCGTGGCCCTCGGGGGACCCTCCAGTTCCTCAGAGCACAGGCTCACATGGTCTTCAGTGCCCCCACCTGCTCTGAGGTTCTGTGTCACTGTCCCTGCCAGGGCGCCCGTGGCCAGCCTGAGCTTCCACCACCGTGAAAGAGGCCAGGCAGCCAGATCCTGTCCCTCGGCCAAGTGTGGGTGCTGGCGGACTCAGTGGGCTTCCAGAAGCCCCCCACCCCTCCTCCGAGTCTTTGCCAAGTTCTCCTGCTGCTGTGGGTAGTGGTGGACATTCTGGGACTAACCTAAAAGATTATTGGCCAGAAAGGCAAACAAGAGAATAAGGGCACGGAGCCCATCTCACGCTGTGCCAGACGCTGGGGCTGCGGAGATGAGCACAGTAAAGCCCCCAGCCTTGGGGGTGGACACCGCCCCGAAGGGCTCTGATGACGAGGGGGGAGCCCACTGCGGCAGCAGGTCTGCTCGTGGATCTGTCTAAGAATCGCACGTCACCATGGGCACCTGGAGGTGGCGCCCGCCTTCTCTGACCCCTGACCCATCGGTTTCTGTGACCAGAGCAGGGCAAGCCAGACCCTGGGGACCAGAGCAGCCAAGTGACCAGTGGGAGGAAATCAAACACGATTTCACGCAGGAGGCAGCCTGTGAGCGGGTCCTGCAGGAAGATGGCGCTTTGGCAGGGAGAGATTCAGAGCAGACCTCCCGGGTCCAGAGCTGGGGAAGGGGTTTGTGCAGGAAGGAGGGGGAGCGGGGGCCTCAGAGAGAAAGGGGTCCAGGTCGCCATACATGACGGGATAACGCCGCCTGCATGGCGGGGAGCGGGGAGGTGGTTCTGGGTGTAAAAGGGATTGAACTAGGGAGCTGTGGTGTAGGGAGCTGTGACTGTCGTGGCTTCCCGAGCCATCGGAGGTCTCAGGAGGCGAGGGTTCCTGGGAAGATGAACAACTCCGCCTTCCCTCCCTCCTAGGGGGAGTCTCCATCCATGGACATCCTGCGGCGGCTCATCCGAGAAGAAGTGGAGAAGCAGCTGGAAAGTGAGTAGCTGGGCTTTATCACAGCCCTGTAGGTCGGGTCCTGGGTGCTTTTAAGAGCCCCAGGAAGCAGCTGGAAAGTGAGTACCTGGGCTTTATCATAGCCCTGTAGGTCGGGTCCTGGGTGCTTTTAAGAGCCCCAGGAAGCAGTCCTTCAGGACTTCTGCAGCCTGGTTGGAAAAGGCAGCCCAAGAGCAGCTCCAGTAGCAATCAGGGTCGAGGCACACCTTGCAGGCTCCAGCCAGCCTCATCTGGCACAGATCCTGCTCCAAGCTTCTCTTCAGGGAAGCTTGAATTGCCACTGCTTGATTACCTCTAGGAAGCTCACCATCTACAGAACAAGCTTCTCATGATCATTTCTTCTGTGCACTCAGTTGTATATCTAATGAGGAAGCAGCTTCGACAGGCCTGCAATGGGCCTCTTAGAACTCACAGCCCGGGGAAGAGACAGAGACATAAACAGACAAGGCGGCTTCAGTACAGTGAGAAATTCCTGCGGTTTAATTTGGCACAGGGGGTGTTGAAGAGGATGGATGAAAGTACCTAGGATAGCTCAGGGTGCGGACAGGTGAGGAAGGGCTTCCTGGAGGAGGGGCCATGTGAGCTGAAAGCAAGGACAAGATCCCAGGCCTTTGGAACAGCATGTGCAGAGACCCTGAGGGGGGCCTGAACACACAGTGCTTTCAAGGAACTAGAATCCTCTTAATCCTACCGCACTGGATTTACTGTGAAATCTCAGTCTTGCCTGAGCCCCATACACAGCAGGTGCTCAGGAAGGGAGAGAGATGGGAAGGTGATAGTAATAACACCAGCATGCAGGGCCGGCCCTATGTCGGGTGGAGTCCTCAGCACTCACACATGTTAACTCGTGGAAGCCTCGGTGAGCCTGTGAGGCGTGTATGATTGTTAGGATCAGAGAGGCTAAGGAACTTAACTGAGGCCGAAGAGCTGGGAAGTGTCTGACCAGGGTTTGCATGCAGGCAACCGAGCTGCAGAATCCAGGCTCTTAACCATCACGTTCTCTCAACCAGTGACCATCCCCACTGCCCTCTGTGTGGGAAACTGTTAGGGGAAGAAAGTCACAGACAACTCTGTAGTAAGGAAGATCGGAAACCCACTGCTATTCCCAGGCACGGATGGACAAATGGGAAGGACGTGTTTATTCATGGGGTGGTGTCTCAGACAGTTATTCTGCACCTGGCACATGCCAGACTCTAAGTGGGGTAGGGGACACAGCACCGAACAAGATGACCCTCTTTCCTGCCCTCTTGGGGTGCCCAGGTGAGCATGGTCTGTCCCCCTACGCAGGAGAACCAAAGACGATGCCCCGGAGTGGACAGCACAGAGCTGGGGTTGGTGGAAAGGAAACCAAAGGCTGGCACGGTGACTCCCACCCGGCGGGGTGGGTCCTGAGGGCTCCCGCGTGGCGGTCCCCACGTTCTGCCTTCCGAGGGTTGGATTAATCGGTGACAGGAAGGGCCTCCGCCTGTGAGGAGTGTCCAGCCCTTGGGCAGAGACAAGCCCTGTTTTGAACTAGTTTAACTGGAGCGTCTGCTGGGCTGAGTCCTTTCTTCCAAATAATCTTTTGAGGAGGAAACATCAGCTCCACTTTCAAGATGAGAGAATCAAGGCTCAGAGAAGTGAAGCGTGAGGCCAGCTCTCAGCGCTAGAGCACAACCCTCCCGCGCCCGTGCGTGAGACGCCGGGGAGGAGCTGCCGTGGGAAGCCAGCCCAGCGGGCTGTCAGAAGCCCCCCGACTCTGCCTTGGTTCTGCCACCAAGGCACCGGGAGGGTGTCAGCATGCCTCTCTGGGCTGGGTCACACCCCCTGCAAGATGAAGGGCTTGGCCTGATTGTCTGGACCGTATGGCCAACAAAGCAGAAGCCGTTGGTGGCCCTCGGGTGGGCTCTGTATGCCCAGTGCAGAAGAAGGGCGTGGCGGCCGGCAGTTGGACCTCTGGGGGTTTTGAATCAATTCTGTAATCTTCATGTTTCAGACGCCTAAGGATCGTTAGTGATGTCATACCCAGCCCCTCATTTATAGATGAGGAACTCAACGCTTAGAGAGGAGTAGTCCCTAAGCTGCTCTGTGTAAGCCACTTAAATCCCACCCACCCCCACCGGCCTCAGTTTCCCCAAACTGACAGTTACAACAACAACTTCTGCTGCTGCTATTACTGCCGTCAGTGGCGCCTCGATCACAGCCGCGATGTCCACGCAGCACTTAGCTTGTTCCAGGAGCAGTTTTCAACGCCTTGTCTCATCTGCTCCGTCCTCACACCAGCCCAGTGGGGTGGTGGTTATTTCATTGCATCCATTTTGCAGAAGAGACAACGAAGGCTAAGAGAGGTCAAGTAGCTCGCCCAGGGCCACGCAGACGGCAGTGGCTGCCTTGGGACCCCGGCCCAGGCCGCGTGGCTCCAGAGGCCGTGGCTGTGTGTACAGGTGCCGTGCAGTGCGCTCTTGATGTCGGTGCTCTTGCTCTTGCTCTGCAGCTGTTACTGTCTCCCCGGGGCTGAGCTTGGCAGTGAGCTGCCATCCTGTCTTTGGTCCTTTATCCCTCCTTCATGAAATGTCTCTCTGTTTTTCCTACCCCACAGCCAAACTCGCCTACCTCCTGGCCCAGATGCCCTCAGCGCACACCAAGGCCTCTCAAGGCAGACCCGGGCCCCCAGGGCCCCCTGGAAAAGATGGGCTTCCAGGTCGGGCAGGCCCCATGGGGGAGCCAGGACGGCCTGGGCAGGGGGGTCTGGAGGGACCCTCTGGGCCCATAGGTCCCAAAGGTGAGTGAGGACCCAGGAAGGTGTGCTTTGTACACGACACGAGGGCTGAGAAGGAACCAGGGTGCGTGGCATGCGTGCCACTGAATATGCATGATTCAGCCTGTTCTTCTCCCCTACAGCCTGCCGACACCCTGCATTGTGGCATCACGTAATTTCTTCATATGCAGAAGAGGGTTGCATACTTGACATTTTTGCAAAATGATGCTTCTGCCAGGAAGACTGAGTCTGTTTCCTCCTACTGTCTTTTCTCTCTCCATCTCCACTGCTCAAGTGCCAGGGAGTAGCACAAAATGCCCTCTTTTTCCCCTTTCGAGCTGGGAAGTCAGTGAGGAATAAGACATTTAATCTACAGGCAAATGGGCGTTAAACACCAGCTCTACGTGTGAATCAAGTGGTTTGAGCTGAAGCTGGACATGACTGCCAGCTCTCCTGCCCTCAGAGAGGTGCCTCACCTGGACGCAGCTGCTCCCGGCAACAGGGAGTCTCTCCTTCAAGGGGCAGCGCCTGCCCCACTTGACACAGCGCACTGTGGAAGCAGGTCGGAAGGCACTCTCTTTGCAGGCAGACAGATGTGAAAGGGCAGGAAAGGGCATGAGCCCAAACTCACCAACCTGATCATTCACTCTTTCTCTCTGGCAAGGAATAAGCATGGGGTGGGGAAGAAGCGGTGCTGTGATCTCAGCTGCCACTTGGTGACTGAGGTGGGGGGAATGCATGCCCCTAACATCTTCCTCTTTCAATCTTCCATTCCTTAATTCTTTTTTTTTTTTTTTTTTTTTTTTTGGTTGCTGCAAGGTTTGCGGGATCTTAGTTCCCCGACCAGGGGTTGAACCCACGCCCTAGGCAGCGAAAGCTCAGAGTCCTAACCACTGGACCACCAGGGAATTCCCTCTTAATTCTTTATTCATTGATTTATTCCTTGTAATGTTTCTCCTACTGAACTTTTTGTTAAGTGTGTGTCCAAGTCCTACTTCTTTTGGTTCGTAAAACAAAATACATGAAATCAATGTCAACAAGAAAACATAAAGCATAGAAAACATCAGACTATGACAAAAGACTGACCAAATGTAGTAATCATAACAATAAAGAAGAGTGGCCTAAAATCTCCATGAACTAGCAAAATTTCAATTTGGATTACAAAAGAAAATATCGTATGTTGCATACAGGAAATATTCTGGAAGCAACATAGCAAAAAAGGAATGATGAAAAAAAAGTTGAGAGAGGCAGTTTAATCAAGTTTGTGTGGTATTAACCCAAATATAATCTCAAATATCCTCCCGGGGGAATGGACCCTCTTTCTTCTGAACATCTATTAGGATTTTAAATTCCTGTGATTATTAGGACTTATCTGACTCTGCTTCACATTAGAATGTTCTTTGTGCCCTGCTTCATCTGTCTTATTAGAATTCAAGCTTCTTGAGAGTAGAGCTGTGTCTTATGTACATGCAGGTTTGTTTATCACCCAGCTCCTCCTTGATAAAGATTCAAGTAAAATGCTTTTAGAACATGGTGAAGAGTAGGCATATGTGAGTGGATGTGTATGGAAATATGTGTTTGTATACAAGAGAGTGTGGGTGTGAACATTTGGGTGCCTGTGTTTGATGTGTTCATCAGTGTATGCATATTTTTGCTAAAATATGTGCGAATGTACGTACGCGTATGCGTAATTGGGTAGTTACGCACTTGAGTGAAGGTTTACGTGTATATATGTGTATTTGAGCAAATGTTTAGAGGGAGTGTCCAATTATTTTGGTGTTCACATGGGTGTCTTTCTGAATGCAAGTGTGTGCTTGAGTGTGCGTGTGAGTGTGTGAACGGGAGCTAGGGGTGCGAGTGCGTGCTTGAGTGTGTGTGTGTGTGAACGGGAGCTAGGGGTCCGAGCGTGAGGGGCATGCGAGCCGTGGAAAGCACACCAGCAGTGCTGGCCCTGCCCCCCGCATGGCGGGGCTCCCTCTCTCTGCCACCATCCTGGGTCTCTACCATCAAAGCTGCATGTTTCTCTCACCAGGTGAGCGAGGAGCCAAAGGTGACCCAGGTGAACCTGGAGTTGGCCTCCGAGGCCAGGTGGGGCCTGCCGGGATCCCAGGTAGGAGCCGGCGCCGGGCTCTCAGGTTGGGGGGGGCCCTCCAGCAGGGAGTGAGCCGCACGGGGCGGCCCTCCCCGCTGCATCGCCAGGGGCCTTGGGAGCGGCTGGGAGAAAGGGCTGGCTTAACTACTGACGAGGCGGAACCCAGATTTGTTTTATTACATCTTTCTAAACCGTCAACTTCTTGGCTCACTGTGCAAACTGTAGTATATCCCATGAGTTCCTGAGGTGTATCCCGTGAATTAAAAGTCCTGTGAAATGGTCCTGAAGAAAACTGATTTGGCCTTAAATAAGTCAGGACAGTGCTGGGAACCGTGCTTCTCTTTCAGACGTTCCTAGTACAAATTAACTTCTTTGGTGCAGTGCTAAGGGACCTTGCATAAAAAAATAATGTTTATTTCAGTTAAACCAACATTTTGCAAGCTCACTTGAATGTAGAATGCTTTTTCTTTCACTATGTAATTTAATACCCTGTCACTGTTCTCAGAACACATTTTGGAGAACGCTGGCCACATGGCAGGGTGGCCAGCCGTCCTGGCCTTTCTGGGGCTGTGGGGTTCCTGGGACATGGCCCTTTGAGCTTTAAAACCTGAACAAGCTGGCCACCCTATCTAATGGCTGTATGGGACTAACTCTAGAACACAGCAGTATCGCATGCCAAGATGAGGTGTGGAAGAACTCAGACTGAATTGTTATCAAACTTCACCTCATTAAGGCTTCTATTTTTATTTAATTTTACTTTATATGATTCCCCGTGGTCATTTCTGAATATTAGGTCTGCAGGTCATTTTATTTTTAGTACTTATATCTTCTTGATTTTCCAAAGTTCCTATGGTGGAAATGTATTGTTATTCTCATGAGAGAAGATAACAAGACATACGTTATACATATCTGTGATAGCTTGCCTACTTTTCAATAGCTTAAAATATTAAGAATATTTTAAAAATAAGGCAATTCCAAATAAAGATTACAAGGCCAAACAGAAAGCATTGTGTTGGGGGAGATAATTGTACCAACGTGAGGCTGAGATAATGACTAGATTTCAGTGTTTCCCACCTGAAGGAATGAACAACACTGCTGGCTCAAAACTCAGTCGAGGCATGAATACAATAGATTAAATAACTGCTACTAAAGCATGAACAGAATTCATGCAATGTCCAAAGATCATTTAAAGGGAAAAGTTTACTTTTTGTTTATTTTATGGAGGGACTCAGATTTTGTAACAAGGTGATTACTAAGACTTAAGGAAGAATATCACTGTTAAGGTTAACTACGACACTTAGCACTGAGCTTCCCAGTTGCCAAAGCAAAAAGGGAGATTGATTACCTATGACATTATGATGCTTAATAAATGGAGGCATGGAAGTTTGTTTCAAGTAAACAACCTAAATGGGAAGAGAATTTAAAAAAGGATACACGTATATGTATAACTGAATCACTTTGCTCTATACCTGAAACTAACACAACATTGTTAATCAACTGTACTCCAATATGAAATTAAAAGTTAAAGAAAAAAAAAGATTTAACCAACAAAAAAAGAAAATTTGTCTTAGGTAGTATTTTCTGGATCTAAATTTTGGGCTGTCAGTTACTTACTTCCTACTTACATTGTCTTTGACTCTGATTTGCAGAGTAGTTTAATGTAGTCCATGTATGTGGTTCAAATTTAACATATAGATAAAGCCTAGAAACTACAGAATAAATGGCACCATTTAGATATTGGCTAATGGAATGTGGCTAGGTATCTCCAAGGATACATGAATTGCGGCTGATGGTTAATGGGGAGGACTTGGTGTCCCAACTCAGATGCGTCTCCTAGAACCAGACACAGACGGTCTGGTTTCTCTTTTCCTTGTAACAGAGGATGCGTTCCCTACCTGGCCTCCCTCTCCCCTTGTGTATTTCTCTCCTCTGGCACCCTGATTACTGTCCTAATCCAAACCGTTAAGGCAACCCTTTTCCTGCAAAGCAAGGTGTCCACATTTCCTGCTACCTGGTGTCCGTGTGGACCATTCTGATCTCTCCAGGCAGGGCGCCCAGACCATGGGGTGTTCTGAGGTTGTTGAGTCTTCAGTTCATACTGAATGGAAGTAGCGAGATCAGGGCTCGTTTGCTGCAGAACGAACTTGAACCACCTTCTGTCTCTTTTGCTCCTTGGGCCAGGTCAACCCGGGGAACCTGGCTATGCTAAAGATGGGCTGCCCGGGGGTCCCGGTCCTCAAGGGGAGACAGGACCAGCTGGACACCCTGGCCCCCCAGGACCCCCCGGCCCCCCTGGCCAGTGTGACCCCTCCCAGTGTGCCTACTTCGCCAGCCTCGCTGCTGCTCGACCTGGTAATGTGAAGGGCCCCTAGAAGAGTCCCGAATGCCAGGAGACGGCGGTGGATTTCTGAAACTTGAACGCAGAGCCCGATGGGAAGCAGAGGTCTTGAGACATTTCAGCCTTGTGGGTTTTTTTTTCTTTCTTTCTTTTATCATTTGTTTTTGTCTTATTTTCTTGAGAGACCTCAACATTATTAAAACCAACAGATGCTGCCGGTCGGTCAGATTATTATTATTATTGTTGTTGTTGTTAATTATTATTTCATATGGTAATGCTTTTCGAGTTTTTCCCCTCTCCTCTCAAGTTGGGAAAACTTGATTCGTGGGGCAGGGGATTGTTTGTTTCTCGTTCTTCTGACAGCCCCCATTTGAAGCGTAGCTGCCAGTTTTAAGGAAACTCTCGGTGCTATAAACCCCGACCAGACACTTGCCAAACTTACCTCTTTCCTCAAAAGGAAACTTTAAGAAAATGAGGCAATGGGCTTCTATTCTTGATTGTGCCCAGAGGTCGCCCAGGGAGAAATTATCCACCAGTCGCTACTTCCCAGGAGAGATAAGTAAAGCAGGAAGAGAAGGAGTTTGCAGACACGAAGAACATTCTCTCCTCCTGATGGAAAGTGCACGCAGAAGAGCACAGGATCCCTCCTCTGGGAGCCAACTCAGCGCCTCAGTGTTTCAAACCTGCGGAAGTGAAACACTGTCGCGTGGCTGGCAGCAGCTTCCTGGAATCCCACGTCTGCACCAAAAATGCGGGAGCCGGTGTGGAAAGAGTAGGCCCTGTGTGTTAAGTTAGCTTCTGAGCCGTGGACAGAACTCCCCCCTGCCCCTCACTGTTGGTTTCACTCTAATTTTGAAATAAGGGAGTCCAGAGACCACTCCCATGTGTTTTCCTGATGGTGGGCAATTGGCCGGGGTGCTGGCCAGAGCTGGGAAATGTGTGCCTCCAGCTTCTGGCTCTGAAATAAATGGCATCGAGTGTGTGTGTGTAAATGACATGCCCAGCTTGAACAGGTGCTCAATAAATCCAAGTTTCCTTCTCTTCAGTTTCCCGTGACGATTCCTTTCTTATCGCCAGTGTCTGCCCCGCGTAAAGCCCTCGAGGCCGGGGTTGCATCGTTTTCCCCGGGGGGCCCAGCCCAGAGCCACGGTCCAGTCCCCGTGCTGAATGCACACGTGGGGGAGCTAGTGCGCGTGACCGCGCCGGTTCCTGGGCAGCGTACTTATCCAGCACCTCCTTTTTATCACCTGTGTGCTAGATGCCTCTAATCAATTTAGGAACCCGGAGTACAGACATCCAAAGATGTTGGAAGGTTCCATACGTAGAGAAATATTATTGCCACAATTTAAAAATAGGATCCAAGACCTACTTCTCTCATCCAGTTGGTTGGAGCTGAATCTGGGGGTCAGTGGGTGTCAGGGTCCTCGGGAAGCAATGCCTGTCGGTGCAGGATGAGACGACCTCCTTCCTGGCTTTGCACGTCTACCGTCTCAGTTTATTCGCACGACCGTAAAAGACACAAGGGCGTTATTATAATATCCTTTTCTGTTTGAAGAAACAATCCCAAAGACCTTAGATATCCTCTAATCCAGTGACTTAAAAAAAATTTGACCATGACCCACAGCAAGAATACGATTTCTTTGTGCGTCAGTGTATGCATACCTAAATATAAAACTAGGAGAGCTTAGTGATAACGATATTTATCCTGACCACAAGGCCCTCTAACGTTTACTATTCTATTTCATTACAAAGATGCTCATCACAACCTACTGAGTTGATGCCATGAGCCACCAGTGCGTTGCAACCTACAGTCAGAAGAACAGTGCTCTGGTCTAGAGGGAAACTGAGGCACAGAGAGAGCCTGTCTCGGGCGCAAAGCCTTGTGTAGAACCCAGTTCTCTGATGCCCTGAGCATCTTCCTTCTCTTCACAGTTCATTTTGCTTCTGTATTTTAAGCCGTCCATCATCTGGACCAAGAAGAAGGGTTTTATACAACAGAAGGAATGATCTGGGTGAGTCCACAGACTTCTTTGATTATTGGGGTTCTCAGACGCTCGGGTGGGGTATTGAGAGGGGCCGGGGCGCTCCTTCCCTGAGGATCTTGGAGTCATCCAGCTCCCCGTGTGGCTTGGGAGTGGCCGCGTTTGTGGGCAGCTGGGGGAATTCGTGGACTGTACTGAGTCCTTTCCAGGCACAGAGCTTGATGGGTTTCTGGAAATAAAGACAACTACCTCAGCAGCACTGAGTATTTTGGTAATTTCCAGCTTAAAATACATGAAAATGATAGGCAGGGAGGTGCAGGGGTGTGGGGTGGGAGTGGACCGAGAGGACAGCACGCTGTGATTTCCATCTGCCTTGACAGGGCAGCTCCTTCTCCGGGGCAGCGCCTCCAAGACCGCGGCCTGGTTCCGGCGGGGCTCTGAGGGTGGATGTGTTGGTCACGCGGATGACGCTGATAGCGTCTGGCCTGAGAACTAGAGAAAGTCAGTCACAGGTTGAAAGAAACATCACAGCAGTGTTTTTAAACCACCGAGAGCCCTAGGGGGCTTCTGGAGGGGCCCTGCCAGTAGCCAGGAGGAGATGGGGTGCAAACGGGTGGGCTCCAGTGCCCCCCAGCCGGAGGAGTTCAGACTGCTCCTGTTGTGCGGTGGGCACCTAGCTTATGCTTTCCATGCTCGCCCTGCATCTCTTCGGCACTTCCCTGGAGTGGGCAGCCCTGTGTGGGGGGGTAGGGGTGCACCTTGAGCATCCCTCGAGGAGTTTCTCCGCTCTTTGGCCTCGTGGCTCTCTCCAACGCCCTGGAGGGCTTTTTGCCCAGAGGTGCAGGGGACTTAACGGCCCCTCGGGGTGGCGCTCAGCCAGTGGGGTATGGGAACCGCAGGAGAAAGGCCCCTGTCCTCCCTTACTTTGGCGAGAACATTCTGAAGTGCAACCTGTATGGCTGCTCAGACCGTGCGCAGGGGGACGGGCTCGGTGATGCGTCGGTATGGCTGTCCCCGCTCCCGGCTCAGACGCCCAAACAGCCTGTGCCCGCGGCCCAGGATCAGGCTCCGCTTCAGGGAAACCCCACCGCGACGGGTCTCCGCAGACGGGCCCTCGCGAACACGGGATTCAGAGCCAGTGCAGGTGTTCTGGGGACAAGGACCCTGGGGCCTCAAGGGGGACGGGCCTGCCCCACGTGCTCGCAGCAAACGTGGGAGGGGCATGAAGGATCCCTGTCTACAGCTCTGGTTGGGGGCTCCTCAGCGGGCCATTTCCAGGTACCTGGGGACCACCAGGGTAGGGGCGCCCTCACCCGCCCTCAGCTGTTACCAGGTTGGGGCTGGTTCACGTGAAAGCTGCTTGCCCGGCCTGCAGGGTAGGGAGCCGCCCCCGGAGCCGGTTCTTGCCTCACACCCGCACCCGACCACCTTGCGGAGCCTCACGTGAGGTCACGGCGCTGGGATCCGGGCATCCCACACAGGCAGCTGTCATCCTGGGCAGCTCGGGTGAGAAGGTGGGGGGTTGGTCTACACAGCAGGGCATCCCTTTCTCCCCACCCCACCGTCCTCCAGGACACTCTGCAAGCTCTCTGCTTCGGAGATCGGAACTCCCTTTTCAAGTCGAGGATGTTTGTTTCTTCCTCTTTCTCGCGGCCTGTTGAGAATTTGTCAGCAGGTGGCAGCGGGCACCCGTCTCGTCTCCTCCCCCAGCCTCTTCAGGGGCGGTTACTGCTGCATTTTGGTTGTACTGTTTCCCGAAATATAAAACCCAGAAGCCACAGTTGGGGGGGGCATCCCTCAGCAAGGTGACTGCGTGGGGCTCTGGTGTCCGTGCCGCCCACGGGAGGGGCCGAGGTCAGGGTGGGTTCACGGTCTCTGAGTTGACGGTCCACGCCCAGCCCGCCTCCTGGGTCCTCGGATGCTGAAGGCGTCGTTGGGGCCAGGCCGCGTGCGGCGAGTGCGACGTATTAGGTGTCGGGGTGCAGAGCTCCGTGAAAGGGCCCGACAGCACCACTGGGCCTTTCTCCCTTCAGCGCGGCCCTGAGAGCCCCTTGGCTTCGGTTTCACCTAACGTGTGGAAGAAGCCCCAGCGCGTGAGTGAAGGGGAAGACCGAAGTCACTTCCGTTAACGTTAAACTGAGACGGTCGAATAGAAACCCCAGCGTGGGTGGAGAGTGGGACGGAGGGTTCCAGATCATAGAAACACCAGCAGATTCAGGGAACTTCCAGTGCCATCTCTGTTCCAGTTCCTGCCCCCAGGAACTATCATCTGGCCACAGAGGCGGACACCGCAGCACAAGGGGCCACGGACAAGCTCCTCAGTAGGCTTCTGGATGGGATCAGTAGCTCTGGTCTCCCAGATGGGAGCTGCCTGGGGGCCACGGGGGTGTGGCAGGGAGGGCTCTGGTCCCGGAGAGAGTGGACTTTAAGCCTGTCTGGGGCATTTTGAAACACAGAGGGCAGTGATGTTCCAGTGTGAGGGAGCATTGCAAACAAGGACCTGGAGCATCCTTAGAAAGTCAAGCCCGGGGGTTCCCACTGCTGGTCCAGGACAAGGTATTCTCTGGTCCAGGCTCTGTGGGTCCGAGGCTTAGAGAGGGGTGAACGGGGCAGAAGGGCAAACCCGAAACGTCACATTTGAAGGATGATCCTTCATTCTGAGACTGAGGTCTGGCTAATTTTTTTAGGGTTTAAAATGTCTCATACTGTGAGAGAAGGAGTGTCTGTGTGTGTGTCAGGGGGAGTAATACTTATTTGTATATATGTTTCTTTATAATCCGACTTGTCAAAATTAAGATCTGGTCTAATATCTTCATATTGGTTCCCAAGATTTGTTTTTTCAACTACCAGTTCATAATTCCCACATCTGGGAACCCCTGGTGTAGCCCAAACCTTGATTTATTTTTCACAAACAGGAAAATGAGACTCAGAAAGATACAGTGATATCCCCAAGATCATAAACTATGGGGCCCAGTGTTTGGGTGCAAAGGCTCACCTCACTTCTTCAGTGAGTTCCCTTTAGGCTCCGTGATCAAATTTTACAGGGAAACTTTGCTTTTAACCTGATAGATTCTTGGGTCTGGTCCAGAATTACTGAATCAGGATCTCTGGGGGATGGTATTAACATGTTTTGAAAAGCTGTCCCGCAGGAATCTCTGCCCTACCCTCATACCATCCTTGGCTTCCTCGTTCAGGCTGAGCAGCCCGGTTGCCTCATGCTTCCCTTTTTCCCGAGAATAATATCTATTTCAACCCAAGCCCAGGAGCTCAGAGTTGAGGCAAACCCAGAATTTGGCCAGACTCCAACGCCTCTGCAGATTTTAAGACCTGCAAAGATGAGATGCGTCCTCCTTAGAGTCTGAGGATGCTGTAGCGTGTTTGAAAGGGACAGATAGTGTACATAAGTGGCCCAGAGAATTGGGCTTCAACCTGCTGTCTCTGGCATTTTCCAGCCAACTCTTGTTTTCTGCCTGCCAACGGCTCCAGCCCGAGGACCCATCTCTGTAAGCTTCTGTTCTTTTCCTGGATGCCCCGAGGGCGGTGCAGGAGAGTTGGTTCTGGGCCCCAGAAGGAGAAGGCCTGGTCCTGGCACAGATGCTCTGGACACTCACAGTAGATGCTCACTAAACAGTGACTGAGACCACGGGCTTCCCAGAGACTCCGGGCTGTGTCGGAGAACCTGGGCTTCTCCTGTGTGGGACCAGTAATAAAAACTCACCTCTCTTCCAGCCAGCGGCCGGGGAAGGAGTGACTTCTGCTGTACTGGTCTTGGCTTAGAATCATTCTGTCCTCCACTCGGGGCACAACTCTGGTTTATACTGAAGGCAGGTTGGAGGCTCGTTGATCAGCAGCCCTCAACCCCTGGCTTCTGTGAGCCAGGATTTGCAAGAACTTCCCCGGATTGAGTTCGGCGCAGCTGCAGGGCTGAGCTGCCCCTGGTCAGCTGTTAATTAGCCTCCTTCACTTCTGGTCCCTAATGAGCTATCCAGGTGAGAAGGGCCCCTGCTGCCCTCTGCACTGCAGCTGTGCCAGCCTGAGGATGTCAGCTGAATAACCGAATAACCTACGTTTCCGTTTCCTCCTTTGTGAAGTGGAATTAACATGTACTTCACAGGATTTCTATGAGGATCATTTTTTTCTTCCAGCTTTGTTGAGATATCATTGACATATAAAATGGTATAATTTTACGGTGTACAACAGAATGGTTTGATGCATGTATATGTTGTGAAATGATGACCTGAAAAAGGTGAGTCAATACCTAAATGCAGGGCACACGGATTCATCCTTTCCAACATCTCTGTCATCCTTTAAGTGCGATTGAGTCCACTTTGCTTATTTGTTTGCTCTAATCCAAGTAGAGAAACCCTTCCTTTCAAACCAAATATTTGCTTTACATGTTTTTCAGAGCATGTTCCCTTAGGTTTTGTCATTTATTCCTTGTTACACACCTGTGAGGGGCGGGGCATGGTTCTTTGTCCCCATGGTAATTCGGAAACTGTGGCAGAGGGTTGAGCCCACCTGCCCCACGTCACACACGCAGCTCACGTCCCCAGCTCACTGCGGGATCCCACCAAGGCGTCCAGGGAGCTGGCAAACAGCAGCCTCGGTCTGGGTCGCCTTGTCTGCTTCCCATGGTGCTTTCTCATGAGTAACTGCTTTCTCCTGGCTCTAGGCAGAGGCGAGCTCCAAATGTGCATTTAAAAAACACTTCCGTGAGGGAAAGGAGATGCCACGTGTTCAATTATTAGGAGACGGGTGGCATTTCTGGCTCATCTTGTTGTGGTTGGGGAGGTGCTATTTCAGGGCCATCACTTTGTTTCTCTACTTTTCTTTTCCACTGGGAACATCTATCTTCAGTTTCCTTTTGTGGTGCTATTTTATGAAGCCAGAGTGTGTGCCTATATATAGTAAGTTATTAAAGCCACTGAAAACCATGGATCTGGCTGGGAGGTTCACCTGGGAAGGGAAAGAGAGCGTGAAGCGAGGGGTGTTTCTGTCGTCAAGACATTGGAGACCTGGAAAGGTGCATAAAACAAGGCAATTCCAGACACAGACGGCTGCCAGGCCGATTTCGCGTTTCGACAACCTTTCCTCCTGAGGCATCGTTGGCTCCTGTCCTCACCTCTTATGACCCTGAGGTTCGGGAGAGGGAGTGAACGAGGAGGCCAGCCCTGTTCTGAAAGGCACAGTGGCAAGGAGGCCTTGACCTTTGACCACATAATGAACCAAGATCCTTTGTGTGTAACAGGAATGTTGCTGTTGCCATGGAGACATTGGTAAGGTGGTCTGTCCCAGTCTCACCTTGGTTCCCTTCTGGCGTGTTCCCTGTAGTCGGGGAAGAATGGAGAACTTGGCAGGAATTACTGAGCCAGCTGCCACTCAGCACAGGCCTCCGATGGTCTGAGCGGGTGGGAACCCAACAGACAAAGGACGTGGCAGAGACGGGGCTGGAGGACCAGTGTCCAGTCTCAGAGGGATGCTGGCTTGTTTAAGCGAGCAGACGTGGTGCCAGGCGCTGGGGACGGCAAGCCGAACAGGACACGGGCCCATCTCACGGATGGAGGTCACAGTCTAGAGAGATTTAATATAATTATATATAATCATATGTATATAAATAACTCCACGACACTTTTTCTGGACAACACATAGGGAGACAGACACACATGAAACAGAGCCTTACAATTTAATGTGATCCGTGCTATGGAAGAGAAATCTGTAGATATTGTGGAAGGCTCCACAATAAAAATAAAACTAATATCATCTGCCAATGATCCTGCCCACCGTGCGCCTGGAGCCTTGCACACTTTATCTCGCAACCATTGCGGGGCAGGTGTTTCTAGCCTCGTTTTACAGGTGAGAACACAGTGACAAGGGAGGTGTGGTGACTCTCTCCAGGTCACACGGCAGCAGGCAGGCAGGTCCTGATACGAAGATGGGCTCTGTGGGGTCCCTGTCCCTTCACCGGCCACCCCAAGGGACGAGACGTGCAGCGAGCCTGGGCCCCTGGAGATTCCTCTTTATCCTCACTCTTTCTCTCAGCCAGCGGGCACTTCTTCCTGAGCCACACTGGGGACCCTTGGGTTCTACTTTTCATCACATTTCAGGAAACAAGCGTCTGGTTTTCCCACTTCCCCCTGCCTCTCTCTCTCCTCCCCCTGCCTCTCTCCCCTCTGAGCCCCAGCCCCCGCCCCTCCCCTCAGCCCTGCTCTCATTCTGAAGCTCCTCCAGGGCTGCCCCTCTTGGAAGCGTCCAGCTTCCGGGCCCTGTTTCCACTCCTGGATGCTTGGCGTGCAAGCCAAACAGCCTCAGCTCTCTGGGCGGCGGTGGCGATGGCCCCGGGGGCTTATTCAGCGGTGGGGGAAGGGCTTTCCCAGCCCGAGGCAGAGGCTCTCCTCTGGGGAGGAGTGTGGGGTCCCCTGAGCCCTCCACACCTGGCCTGCCCCACGGCCTCTTGTTCATCGCCCGAGGATGTGAGATTCATAATACATCCCTTTCCAGCCTGCGGCTGCACAATTGGCTTTTCCCCCTGAAGTCTGAGCTAGTTCTGCTGCGGAGTTAGGCGAGTGCTTCTTTGCCCTCTAGTCAAAAAGCGGGGCTCTTGCCTTTGATTGAGTGCATGCTTGTCACGGGCTTTTCTCTGTTTAGAATCCATTTGTTAGCGCTTCTGCTCAGGGAGGCTCGCAAAGCTGGTCATTAACAGACACATTTTCTGCGTCTGGAATTTTAATGGACTTGATTTTCTTCTCCAAGCACTTTAGGACTGAGGGACGCAGATGGGGCTTCCTCCCCATCTTGAGTGGGTCCAGCCTCCTCCCCTCTGAGGCCACCCCGTCCCCCAGTGAGGAGGTCTGTCCTCCTGAGGTCTGTCTTGCAGCAACTCCCAGGCTCCTTGTCCGGAATTTTCTGAGCACACTCCCGGATTCTGGAGCTGCAGGGCTTCTTCCACTCGTGCGGCCATCTGGTCTCCTCTGGATGGCGTGGCAGGCAGTCGAGGTCTGGCCTCCGCTGCCTCCCTGGCCCCAACTCCAAGGATTACAGACTTCCAGGCCTTCCCCAGTAGCCACACCCAAGACCTTCGAGTCCC
The DNA here is from genome assembly GCF_028023285.1 of Balaenoptera ricei. Lineage (NCBI taxonomy): Eukaryota > Metazoa > Chordata > Mammalia > Artiodactyla > Balaenopteridae > Balaenoptera > Balaenoptera ricei. Next base: position 4,534,558 of record NC_082655.1, read on the forward strand.
AAGTGCCCTGCTGTTGCCGGCAAAGGGTGCCCCTCTGCCAGGACACCCCGGCATCGCCCACTCCATTCTCCCCCCCGACCAGGTCCCCCCAGCCTGTCTTCAGGGTCCACACAGGCTTCATTGGTGCCTGGAGCCTCCACTGGAGTGCCATGGAGTCGGCCACACCCTCAGGGGCGCTGGGAGAGGCGGGAAGCTCAGGCCGGCAGGGGTTGCTGACCCCACGGTGAGGCGGGCTCTCCCGCCGCGGATGCACACGGACTCCAGTCCCTCCCCGCTTCCCACGCGTGCAGCTGCCGCAAGTCTCAGAAACATCCTCCACTTTGGTTTCCTCCTCCCTATGATGGGATCGAGCACAGCGCCTCCTTGATAAGACCCTGAAGGGATTTAATTACATTATTCTATGAAAAGTACTTGTAATAATATCTGGCCTATATTAAGTATGCAAAAACCACGAGCTGGTGTCATCATCAGTAGCATTATTAATATCACGAGAGCTTTTCTGTGTCCCCTGCCCTCCCTGCTTCCTCCTGAGGCCAGCTAGCTGTCAGCATGTAACAGGAGGCTGCAAGGAGCCGGCCGCCTACCTTCCCCGCCCCCCCCGTCATGACAGGTGCTGGCGATGCGCTGTGGAGCGTGGGTCAGAGGGTGTGTGCTTGGCTGCTCTGTGGACCCCAGTCCTCAGGCCAGAGCACCTTTCCCTGGAGGCTCCCCTTGGCCCCTCCACCAGGACCCACAGGGCCTCCCTTCCCTCCACCCAGCAGCGAGGCCGGGAGGAGTGACAGCTGGCGGACAACCAACTCCAGGAGCCCAGCAAGGAGGAGGGGGGACCAGAGGAGGGGCAGGGGTGAGGTGGGTGTGGGTGGAGCTGAGGGGAGCCGCAGGGGGAGAGGTGGGCGAGCGAGAGTCTGGGAGTGGCCTCCGCCCACCAGGGCCCTGGCCCCACGTCCCCTTCTAAGTCAAGGGAGCTTCGGGCCGAGTCAGGCTCAGGTTAAATACATCGGGGAGGCGACCCTAAATCCCCACTGCACCGTGGGACCCCTGGGCATTGAGCGGTATCGTTTACCATGGAGGAGAGTGATTCGTCATGCCGTGCTGCATCTATATTGATTAGTTATACATCTGCAGATCGAAGGCGACTTCCAACCCGTCCGCCAGCTCCAATCCAGCACCACCCAGTTCTCCCTAGTTTTCTCTTTCCACACCTGTAACTCTCTCCTCCAGCACTGAGGAGTGGGACCCTCGTCCCTAATGTATCTATTTACTCATTTGATCAGCCCCCTGTGTGTTCTCAATCCCACTGCTGTCAAGTCCCCGACCTCGCCGGGGCGCTGACGCTCCGTCCCCCGGAGCCCCTTACCGAGGGTCCCCACGCACCTCGGCTTTGGCCTCCCGAGCCAGCTGCCCTCTCCCTCACCCCCTGCACGGTTGCCCTCCTCACCCGCTGGGGCTCTGACCACCCTGGGCATGCCCCCTCACCCTGCCTGCCATCTCTGCTTGCCTATTTTCAAGACCCTTTCTCATTTACCCCAGCAGGGTGCTTATTCCTTGAGGATCCAAATAGACCCATCATAAAGCACCACCAGTGAGTGTACTCAGACAGTGGCCTTTCTGTGCCCACGAAGCCGCCTGACCGCCCGGATTCTGATGGAGACCCACCCTGGGCAGGCTGGTGAAGATCTGTCTCTACTCTGTCCCCCTGGAGCCCTGCCCTCCCCTCAGGGTCTCCTCCTTGAATTCCACTCCCCTCCCCACACCTGGGAGCTGGGAGCATGCCATTCCCAACCTCTGCCCACAGTGAAGTGTGTTCCTCTTCAGGACTTCCTGAAACTCCTGGGAGAAGAGAACATTTCCAGGTGCCACTTGACCAAACACCAAGGGACCAAGAGGAACCAGAAACAGAAGATGCAAGTGGATCAAAGATGGGATCTTCCCACTGAGGTCCTTTCTCTTCAGATCAGTTACACCGCAGACCTTGACGGCTTGTCTGGCTTTTTCTGCCCCTTCCTCTCACCACCAGTTGGGGTCTGCCTGTGATGGTCATCTCCTGGACACATTGTCCTCCTTGGAAATGTGGAAACATCTGAGGTACTAGAATAAAGACACCTCTCCCATCCTCCTCCTCCATCCATCCCAAACCACTTCTCTGCACAGTGTTGGTTATCTCCTGCCAACATGGGCACCGGCGTCATCTCTCTGGTCTCCCCGCTCCAGCCGTCCTCCCCTCCCTCCTCCAGAGTGCTCATCCTGAAGACATGATGCTGGAGAATCCACTCCCAGGAACAGTACTTCCTAACAACCCTCTGTGACCTGCAGCCTCCAGGCACCAACCTTCTCCCAGCCCCTGCATTTGCCCAACTCTGCTGGAGTCTTTCGCGAACACTCTTCATTTAATTCTTCTAGCCACACTGTGAGCTGCTTTTACAATAAACTCGTACAGGATGGAGATGCGGAAAAGGTGAGATGACTTGCCGAGGATGCAGCAAACGCTGCATAGAAGGAGCTGGAACAGATCCAAGCGTCTGGCTCTGGTCCAGAGCTTTCTGTTAGGACCCCGTGGAGGGAGGGCGGCCCCCGCTCCTGGGGAGATGCCTACCCGCCCCGTGTGTCAGATCACCAGCTCTGCCTCTGCCTTGTGGAAACAGGCCGTTTCCCTAAGGTGATGCGGACTGATTTTAAGACAGATGAAAATAAGGAGATAAGCCAAGGGGAAATTTCTCTCTCCACTTTTCCCTCTGTGGATCAATGAGCTCCATCTCCCTGCCCAGCTCTGAGCCACGCCCCAGAGAATCTCAGACTGTGTCTCTGCTGTAGAGGATCTAGCAGTCCAGGCGAGGACAGACGATGAAGCCACCCCAAGTGGCCTCTCTAGGTTGGGCTGTGTGATTCCACCTCCACGGGAAGGTCTGAGCGGCACGTCCCTCTGCAGCCACGTGTGTGCTTGGCCACTAGCAGCACAGTTGTTTGCTAAAGGGCTGCACCGCCCACCCTTCCCACGGTCACACTAGGGACACTGTTACACTGTCCCTTCCACGAGGGCCACACGTAGACTGTGCAGATGAGGAAGCCGGAACGCGGTGGAGCTGGGGTTTAATGCACACGTGCCTGGCTCCTCCGGGCCGGCCACCTCCCTGGCTGGGGTAGTCCTTTACTTTCAGTCCTTCGGATCTCTGAGGGCCATGAACAGGTGGGGCCCCCTGAAGCCTTCTCTTCTCCAGACCACACATCCACCTCCCCAAGGTGTATGCCAGAGAAGGGCTTTCTTCCGTGGTGGGTTTTGGGAGTTAGGAGGCAGTAGAGGGTGAAACTTCTTTTGAAACAATCTCTGAGCTGTGTTCTGCTGCCTGACCTGCTCCTGGAAGGGCCCTCTGGGGAAAAGGACACAAAGGTGGTGGCAGAGGGGCGGGGCTTTCTTACAGGGTCAGTGTCCTGGGTCCTCCTAGTTCAAGACCAAAGAGAGAAACCTCACGTCTTTCAGAGGACAAGTGAAGGCAAGAGGCAATCACGCCTGCGACTGAACCACATACATACATATAATTTTCATAGTCAAGCCCCAGGATAGATGTGCTTGTTACCCCGTTTTACAGATGGTAACACTGGGGCTCAGAGATGTTAGATGTTAAAGAAGAAAGGACTTGACCCATTTTCACAGGGCCAGTCAGCAGAGGATTCAAATGGAGGCGGAATGACTTTTCTCTGCAGGCAATGTGTTGCTCTTAAATTTATTTTTCATTTATTTCCCAACCTTTGATGGTGACTGAAAATCATTTAACCACTCACACTTGACGGTAGCACAGAAAGATGATACACTACTTTATGGATCTGTGGATACTGCTGAACATATATTTGGGCTGTGAGTTTTTCCAGCTGGCTTTGTGGGTTACAGCCAGGCATGATGTCCTGGGGCTGCAGCTCCGTCTATATATTTACGGTCTATAACTTAACCAAAGAGCAGTTGGTAACTTCACAAGGCACCATTTTAGGCACAAGAGATACAGGAGTTAAAGGGTAATTATTCCTGCCTTTCAGAAAGATTTATTCCAGTGGGGATAGAGAGAGCCAACGTCACTCTGAAGGACACACACAGCCACACACATACACGCTATACAAAGATATTGAAAAGAACCACAAATAAGATAGAAGGAGTGATATGGTAGAGTACCTGTCTGAGGGAGATTGGAGGGAAAATCTCCAAAAAGACTACATTTGAGCTGAAAGGAGGCAACTGAGCATAGGTCTGGGATGGAGGAGAGGGAATCCCAAGCTGAAGGTATGTGCAAATGTCCTGTGGCAGGAAGCAGGATGTCACGTTTGAGGGATTCTGAATGGAGGGTCTGTGGAGGAGAATGAAGAGCTGGGATCAGAGAGAGAGGAAGGAACCTGCTCAGTAAGACCTGCAGGGACCGGATAGAGGGCTTGGCTTTTACTCTAAGAGTAATGAAAAACCAAGGGTCCTCGGAAATGTCACTTTGGCAAATTTAGGGGAGGAACATGGGGGTTGGGAGGGATCAGGTAGGAGGTGTTGCAATAGTCCAGGTGAGGAGGATGGGCTGGGAGCATGGTGGCAGCTGTAGAGGTGGTGGAACCGGGGCTATTTGGGGAATGTTTTGGAGGCACTGCTGAAGGACATCACTGATGCAAGGTGTGAGTGAGGGAGGGAATACACATACCTTGGTTCAAGTGTTGGCTGGTGAAAGAGACATTGGCTGAAACGAAGATATCATGAGTGTGGGAGAATTTGGGAAGCGATCCAGTGGGGGGACCAATGGTTCTGTTTTACAAAGGTTAACTTGGGATGCCTGAAGACTCCTGAAAGAGACAGCAGTGGTCCTGGATTATGTACCTGGATTTCAGAGAGGAGATGCAGCTAAAGACATAACTTTGAGAGTCGTTAGTGTAGAGACGGTATCTCCAACTATAGCAATGAACACGCCCTCTTCTCCATGTTCATTTCCCTCCAGGAAAAGAGAGCTGAGTCCCGCGTAATGAGACTCCTAGAGTTTCTAGAGAAGAAGGGGTCCAAGGAAAGCTTGAGGAAGAGGCAGTAAAGTAGGCAAAAGCCAGCCTGGTTCGTGTCAACAAAGCCCAGAGTAGAGAAGTTTTCATAAAGAAGTGGGGGTCAGCCATGCCCACTGCTGCTGAAAGGCCAGGTAAAGTGGGGACAGAGGATGGGCTCTTGGCTGGAGTCAGGTGGAAGTGACTCGTAGAGTTGTTCAGGTCAGTTTCGAGTAGTGATGGGTCTGAGTGCCTAACCCAGTCGGTTGGGGACACATCAGAAGTGAGGGTGTAGAGACGTCAGTACAGAGAGCTCCTTGAGCAATTTTGCCGGGAAGAAGCGCAGAGAGGGATGTGGCCTGGCTGAATCTGTATCTGTATCTATACCTGTACCTATAAGTATACATCCAAATATACCTGTCTAAATTATATACATTTAAATTATATTTATCTGTATCTAAATTATATCTATCTAAATTATATTTGTAAATTTATATGTATACATTTAAATATATTGGGTTGGCCAAAAAGTTCATTCCGGTTTCTGTAAAATCCTGCAAAAAACCCGAACAAACTTTTTGGCCAGTGCAGTATTTATATCTAAGATCTAGGAGCCCAATTTCACTTCCTTCAGTGCTTCCAGCCTTACTTTTTCCCCAAGGTGTGGTGCCTCTCCCTCCGTTTTGTTGTTGTTGTTGTTGTTTTTAATATTTATTTATTTTTATTTTTTTTTAATTTATGGCTGTGTTGGGTCTTCGTTTCTGTGCGAGGGCTTTCTCTAGTTGCGGCGAGCGGGGGCCACTCTTCATCGCAGTGTGCGGGCCGCTCATTATCGCGGCCTCTCTTGTTGTGGAGCACAGGCTCCAGACGCGCAGGCTCAGTAGTTGTGGCTCACGGGCCCAGTTGCTCCACGGCATGTGGGATCTTCCCAGACCAGGGCTCGAACCCGTGTCCCCTGCATTGGCAGGCAGGTTCTCAACCACTGCGCCACCAGGGAAGCCCTGTCCCTCCGTTTTGCTCTTACCAGTGAGGGTGAATGAGGGCTTCCTATATTTGCAGGACCTGTCACACGCCCATGCCCTGGTCCGTGCGCCACGGCAAAATGAAGAAGGGGGTGAGTGGACGATGCACAGAGTTTGGGTCTCTTGAAAAGCGAGGCCGCGAGGGGCTCCTCACAGGTAAATGGGGGCTGATCACGGAGCATCTTGATACAGGTCGGTATGAGGTTTTTAATTTATTTTTTTTTTTATTTATTTATGGCTGTGTTGGGTCTTCATTTCTGTGCGAGGGCTTTCTCTCTAGCTGTGGCAAGCGGGGGCCACTCTTCATCGCAATGCGCCGGCCTCTCACTATCGCGGCCTCTCTTGTTGCGGAGCACAGGCTCCAGACGCGCAGGCTCAGTAGTTGTGGCTCACGGGCCCAGTTGCTCCGCGGCATGTGGGATCTTCCCAGACCAGGGCTCGAACCCGTGTCCCCTGCATTGGCAGGCAGATTCTCAACCACTGCGCCACCAGGGAAGCCCCCGGTATAAGGTTTTTATTCTGTAGGTAAAAAGGAACCAGTAAAAATTTTTTAGTTTTAAAAAATGATGAGTGATGTGATTTGGCCTGGGTTTTAGAAAATTGGTTGTTCATTATATGTTAGGTCCACGTACCACTGCTTAAATGAGAGGGAGAGATTGAGTTTTTTTATTTTTATTTTTTTAGTAAGGAAATAATCCCGAGAGATGGGAAAGGGGAAAAAAGGCGGGGTGAGCAGGCCATTCTGACAGCAGCCTGGGGGCGGGATGGAGGGGAGAGGACCATTGGGAGGCTCCTGAGAGCAGGAAGAGGGGCCTGAGTTGGAGATATGAGAGCCGGGGAGGCGGGCGCGTGCTGGGGGGACCCAGGGGAAAGAGCCGCCTTTGCCACTGGGAAGACGCCTCTCTGGCTTCACCATCCCCGATCACCAAGGACTTCTTGCTGTCCCTCGCTTGCTGGAGTGACTTTTGTCCCCAACCTTCTCAAGCATTGAATTATCATAGTTCCCCAGTTGAGAGAATTTTGTAAGAAGATAAATAGCATAATTACCTACGTGTCAATCCACATGACGTGATTGCACTGAGCAAACATTAACTTGAGCTGCTGCTGCTAAAACAAGATGAAAATCTAATCAGGATGTTCAAGAACTACTTGTCCTACCTTCAGTCTGAGGCATGAATCATGGTTAATGTTTCTTTTTTTTCCCACCCAGCGCTCATTATAACCTATGGCGTTCACTTCAGAAATGCAATCATCCGCTACACCAGCCCCGGTTGTAAAGACCAAGTGATATTTCACATCCATGTGAGTGGAGGGGTTACATGGCTTTTTCTAGTCCCTGCTGAGAAACCGGGCCGGGAACCGTCCTTGGTCCAGCCGAGGGGATGTTCTCTAGCAGGGTGAGCAAGGAGAGGACAGCCAATGGAAATTCCTGAGCGCCCTATCATCCAGAGCTCTTGGTTCAAAAACAATAAAAGAACATCTGCACCAGGACCAAGGCGGGGGAAGAGATTTGAAGCAGGAGACAGATAGAATGCCAGACCCCTGCAGGGCAGCCTATCAGAGAAGCCCAGAGTTTAGAGTCAAGAGCCATACATCAGCCCAGAGCTCAGAGCTTTATTATCTAGACTCAGAAAAGACGCCAAACCCTAAGAAATCCTTTAAAGGTCAGATACTGCAATAACTCCATCCCAGTCACCGCTGTCTTGCCTTCTCATTCATATTAAAAATCTGATTCCTTAAATGAATTGTAGAACCCTACATCATCCACACTAGCCCTCCCCAACTCCATCCTTGCTCCCTGCTCCTCCCCACCTCCCCAGCTACTTCCCCCAACTCTGGCTCACTCTGCTTCCACATTAGTTCCTTAATGGGCCTCAGATATACAAGGCAGGCTGCTGCCCCAGGACCTTTGCACGTGCAGTCTCCTTTGTAAACCTCTTGTCATGGGTAACTCAATGACCCTGTATCATTTTCTCTGGTCTTTACATAAATGTCAACTTGTCTTGTGCCTTTCCATGAGAATCTTATGCAAATGACCCTCTTTCCTGATTTCAGATTCCTATTTACCGTATTATTATTATTATTATTTTGGTCTCCATAGCAGTTAACACCATCTAACACAAGTGTTGTCTGTCTCCCTTCTCTAGAATGTAAACTCCATGGGGCAGAACTTTGTCTGTTGAGATCACTGCGTAATCTTGAGGGCCTCTAACATTTTCTGGAGCACATGTGGGCTCAGCAAATATTCATAGGATGAATATATAACTTAGTGATTGCCTATATGCTGGTTAACAAGTTCTCAATCAGTCAGGAAATACTGCAGCAGAATCAGGAATTCTTCATTATCTAACACGACTAATAAGTAACGAGAACAGGTATTGTTCCAAACATCTAAAACTTGACACGCATTCATTAACTTAATCTTCATGAAAAACCTCTGAGTTAGGTTTCACTAAGTTAATGTCTTTTTTGTTTTTGTTTTTTTTTAACTAATAAAAGAGTAAACAAAGGCAGAGAAAAATTAAGCAACCTGGCTCAAATTCCACAACTCATGAACGGAAGAGCCTGATTTCAGAGTCTATATCCTTAACCATGGTGGGCGGTCATAACTGCTGTCACTAAAGACTTCAGGTTTTTCTTCATTTTGAACACAGGTTATAATTTTTTGAAATTCCTTAAAGTTAAGGATTCTCTTTGGTCAAAGGAATATAAACAGGATCACCTCGTGTTACTCCTGGGGTGGTATTTTCAGTGTTTTAATGGCCTCTTGGTACCCCGTTGGTAACAAGGGGTCCCCACCCTAGAGGTCTGGGGATGACCATACACACAGCACGCGACACCAGACAGATGAGATCAATGGCAGTTCATCAGTTACAGATGTCCGCACCCCGGGGGGGTGAGGACACCGCACACCATGCAAGAACATGCGGGGCTGTAACTGAAAGTGGGGTCCGGCTGCCCGCTTCTCAAAAGCCAATAAAGAGGCAAGGCTGGTGGAAAGGAAAGTTTGCTCTATTTTGGATGCCGGCAACCGAGGGGGAGGGTGGACTCCTGTCGAAAGGGAGCCCCCGACCATCAGTGGAGAAGAGCTTTTATAGGTGAAGGGAGGGGGCTACAGGCAGAAAGAGCACAGGCACCTCTGACAGTCATCTTGAAATTGTTCACGCGATGGTCTGATCAGCACCACCTTGATTGTTTTAGGTACAGTTAGTCTTCAATTCCAGGGTCAGTTTGTTCCCATTTCTTTGAGGCCTATTCTTGGAATCGCAGCAGCGTATGTCATGGCTACAGTCTGGTCATCATGAGTTAACTTCTTTCACCTGGTGGCGGTTTCAGTATCTACAAGACAGGTTACAGGATAGTGTTCAGGATATGATCTATAGCCCTTGAGGAGGAACTAAAGGTCCTTCGCTATGCTTAAGGACTAAATTATTAGTATTATTTAGTCTTGTTGGACTCTCTTCCTTTGTTTCTGCATTTTCTCACTTCTCTGATTAAATTTATTCTTTGGCTAGTTTTTCCACAGACAGAAGGCAGGTGGAGGACATGGGGGTCGGGGGAGGACCACAGGGCCCTGCTCCATTTCAGGGTTGCACTTGGGAACAGAGTGAACAAGGAGATACTCTAGGAGGCCAACTTTGTCGTGTCAAGAAAGCGGGGTGTCTCCTTGGTTCCTGTGGGAAGATGCAGTTGCTTTATTTGAATACTTCCGCAAACTGCCAGGGGACCAAACCCTGCTACTCGGGGATAAGCAGGAACTGCACGTGGACCCCCTGAGAAGGAGACCTTACCCACAGGTGGGGGCACTCGCGGTGAGCTTGCTCAAGGCCTGCCCAGCTTCACCAGGTGTCGAGGCCACATGCAATGTTGAGCCTTGATTTTAGTCCTGATGCCACAGAGGGGATGTGAGGTTAGCCTTGCTGACTCCCCCTTCTTGGGGTGATCGCAGAGGGACATATGGAGGCGGAGCATCTGCAGCCTGGGTCCCTGGCTGACTATGACATGCAGAGCAGCCTCACTGACCCACAACCAGCCCGTAAAGTGAGAGAGAACTCCACCTGCCATCATATACTTACCCCAAGATTCCTGCCCCCTGGTGTACACACCTTCTCCCACTTACTCAATCAAACAATGCTGTAAAGCCTGCTGTGAAGGGATTTTGCAGATGTGACTAAAGTCCCAGGTCAGTTTGAGTTAATAAAAGGAGAGATTATCCTTGGTGGGCCTGACCTAATCAGGTGAGCCCTTAAATGGGACTGGACCCTTCCTGAAGGGAATGATTCGAAGCATGAGAGGGTGTGGGGGGGGGGGGGCGGGCCACATGACAAGGACCAGAGAGTGGCCTCTGGAAGCTGAGAGTAGGCTTGGCTGACAGCCAGCAAGAAAATGTGGACCCCAGTCCTACAACCACAGGACATCAATTCTGCCAACAACCTGACGGATCTTCCCAGTCAAGCCTCCAGATGAGGACATGACCCCAGATGACACCTTAGTTACAGCCTGTGAGACCTTGAACAGAGGTGTCAGCTAAAGCATGCTGACTCCTGGCCCACAGACTCAGTGTGGTGATACATTAGTATTGCTTTAAACTGTTAGTCTGTGGTATTTCACAGCACAGCAATACACAACTATTATAGTTATGTCACTTGTGTTATGTTGAAATAGGGTTGTTATTGGTGGTGGTACTACAATGTCATCTACCCCTTTTGACTGGTCAAACCATCATGGACAGCCGCCTACTTTGTGGCACTTTACAGACTCATAATTATCCAATTATTCATTTCCTCAGCCAAATTATGTGCTCCAGGACTTGGGGAAGATCGTGTCCATTTTATTCACTTTTGTACCCTCGGTCCTTCTCTGTGAATCTGCCACATGGTGGACACTGGATGAATGTTTGAAGTGAACACACAAAAGAAGATGAGAAAGTCATGTTCAGTGATGGTGCCAAGGAGAGAGATCAGATCGGCCTGGGTAAAGGAAACCTTCAGGAAGGTGATGAGGTAAGAGAAGGTAGGCGAGGTAGGGAGGTATTCTAGGCATAAGTGACAATATTTAAGGATATTTAAAGAGGAGGCTGGTGACAGCATGGCCCAAGGGAGCCTCTGCCAGGAGCTAGTGGGGCTGCAGGACGTGGAACTGGTGAGGTGGGAAATTAAAGCGCAAGGCTATGTAAATCCATCTGTGGTCCCTGAGAACGTCGGCATCTTTAAAATGTCTCACCTCGTCTTTCCATGACAAACTCAGAATTCCAATCCAAGCAGTGAAAACTGTCAGAAGGTAGCAAACAGTAACAAGCAAGTGTGAAATGACAGGGCTTTTTTTTTTCTCAATAAAAATATAAAACTAGAGCTTGACAAATCATGTGGAGCCAAGATTTTTTAAAAACACATATTTTAAAGCTGAAATCCTGGTGAAGATTATTTTGGTCTGACAATTGTCTGTGATGTGAGGCTCAAATCACTCTGGCTGCCAGGACACAAATATATATTCTTTTGCAGTAGGGTTGCTGCTTCTCTTTATCTGTTTAAGACTCCATACTAAAAACTTGACCCCAGTCATGTGTTTCAGGCTGCGCCCCGGGACTTGAAGCTTAAAGAAAACAGTGGCTTCTAATTCTCTAGCTCCTACTATGTGCCAAGGGTTTTGCATGCGTTGTCTCATGACATTTACTGGATCCTGGTTTACGGTGGGGGAAATGAAGGAGCAGGAAGCTGATTTTCCCAGGGTCACAGAGGTGCATGCCATACACAGAGGTTTGGACCCAGGACTGAGAGATTTGAGAGTCCATGTCCTTCCCACGATGACAAACTCCTCTAGAATTGCTTCTATTTAAAAAGTAAGTTTGGATGTATGAAGCCTGTCTATTTTCTCTTGTGTTTCCTATAAACATTTTGGGATAGCTGGAACCTTTTAAAGATGAAGAAATGAATAATTACTGAAGCTAAACTCTATTCCCAGTTTTCTTTCCTCCCTCCCTCCTCTCTTCTCTTCCTCTCTCCCTCCCTCCTTTCCTCCCTCCCTTCCTTCCTTCCGTCCATCCTTCCTTCCCATGTTTAACGATCATCTAAAATGGATTAATCATTGTAGATGACAATGAAACAAATGAAGAAATACAAAATAGTATCTCTGCACTCAAGGGGCTCAAAATCAGTGCTAAAGTCTGATTTAGAAATTCAGATAGTGACAAACACTGTGATAGAAGAATGTGAAATATTAAATGAGAGCGCTGGAGTGGGAATAGATAACTGAGTCGTGATATTGGTGAAGGTTTCATAGGATGGTGGGTGAGTTACGATGGATGAGTGGCTAAGACCCACAGGGGCGTGTTCCAAGGAGAGAAAAATGTGTGCTCAGAAGCAAAGATTCTTCATTTACTTAGTGGTAATTTGTTGGCAACTTTGTGTATGTCAGACACTGTGTGAGGTCCTGGGGCCAGTGGTGTCCTAAAGGGATGTGACCTCTCTACCCTCGTGAAGTTTAACATATAGTCAGGAAAAAAGACTGTATTAGTCCAGGTCCTCTCAAAGGCAAACATCAGTGTTAGACTAAGCATATAAGGTAATTAGGGCATTGTTTGTTTGAATAAAAGCCAAAGAGGGAGCCAGAAGGGGTTGGAAAGTAGTCAGAATGTGATGCAAGAATGAACTTGAGCGAAAGGGAAAGGGAGAGATGGCTGTAGAAGCTTCCCAGAAGGCCATGTAGTCTAAGGCACGTTTCTCAAAACCAACTGGGGATATATGTATACATATAGCTGATTCACTTTGTTATACAGCAGAAACTAACACAACATTGTAAAGCAATTATACTCCAATAAAGATGTTAAAAAAAAAAACCAAACCGACTAGGAATCCTGCAGCCAAACTTGGCTGTCCAAGGAGAACCCGGTCTCTGGGAAACAAGTCTGCTTTGGTGTCCCTGCTGCGCTCGTTCACTGGCTGGTAGTGGCCCATGGGAGGAGCGGCCTTATTGCAAACACAAGGATGGAGGTCAAAGCCCAGGACCTGGGACCCCCTGTCAGTTCCGTTCCCTGTCGTTAGAGGATGGTGATGTGCATGGCCGTGGCCACCACAGGGACATTCACTAAGGAATCACATAAAAAACGTGCAACCTGCATCAAGTGCTGAGAAGACGCGGGCTTCTACGGGAGCAGTGGATGGTGAGAGTTGAATGAGCCAGGAGGACAGAAAGGGCTCCCAGGGAGGTGATGGACGGGTATAAAGGATTAGGGCAGGCGTTAAAGGAGAGGAGAAGAATTACAGTCAGAGAACACACATGCACAGTGGACCTATAGAGGATGGAGCACATTGGAGGGACTTAACCTATGCCTGGAGGGAGCAGAGAAGGCAGAGGTGAGATCCGTGCTGAGACTGACAAGCTAAGCAAAGTCCAGCCATGGGAGGCGCTGCTTAGATTTTTAGATTTCGTTCTAAAACAGTGAGAAACCATTAGAAAGTTTTACAGGGGATCAAATTTGCATTCCACAGAGTTGGCTCTGGCTGCTGCTAGAAGAATGGATTGGGCAGAGACTAAGACTGAAGCTGGGAGAACAGAGAAGGGAGAACAGTGTGTTTCAGTAACACAGGCTTCAAGGGGAAGGAAATTAGACCAGCGTGGTGGAGGTCGGTGGCAGTTCATGGAAAGTGGACACGAGAGAGATTTAGGAGGCAAAATCCCCTGGACTTGTGGTGGATTGGAACCCCACGTCCTGGGGCGCTGCCCAGAGGGGACGGACACAAAGATAGTGGGAGAGGGCGTGGACAAGACTTGGTGACCTAGCATCTTATTTGCCAAGAGCCAGCATCCTTCCTGGACCTCCAAGTTTCAGCTCTGGACTAACCCTCACCATGCAGTCCACATCCAGGGGATCGGGGCATCTGCCCCAGACCTGCCTTCCCATCATCTATGCCGAGTTGTAACCTCAGCAAATAATATTATGAAAGCATGATCTTGCTGGGAGACAAACCCTCAAACATCGCTCCATCGCAACTGGGCCTGCTGTTGGAAAGCCTGAAAAATCGCTGCTCTACCTCATCAGAGGTGTAGACGTCCCTGACACATGATGTGAAATAGAGATGCCCTTCCACTTATGGGCTTACCGTGTCCTGAGCCAAAGCTTGGGCATTTCTATTAACAGAGAAATGAAGAGCAAACACTGGAGATGGTTTAGTGGTCTTAATCTCGAAGACTTGTTTTACAATGACATCCAAAGTTGCAGCTTTTGACGCACATTGGCTCCGCATGCCAACTTACAGAAATAAACTTCTCTTTCACAAAGAGATATGGTCGAGCTCGTTTTTCTCAAAATCCAAGGACCTGGAGGTCCATCTTTCGATTTCTCCCTTGGTTTGGTTTGAATCAGATGGAGAAAAACATATCTGTATTATAAGGAAAGCATCCCTTCAAGGACAATGAGAGATATGAAGAGACAGCCCCTGGTCAGGGATGTAGTGGGGGGAGAGGGTGGTGGCCTGTGGAGGCCATCGTCAACCAGAAGCAGATGAGTAGCAAGTAGAAGGGTCAGATTGCCCACCATCTTTTTGTTTGTGTGTTTGTTTTTAGAAAATCAAGGCCTTCATGTGTATGTTTCTGATTTCTGATCAAAAGCTTTGCAAAATGCTTGTGGGTCAAACAAAGATATGGCCTATGAGCACCCGTTTTTGACCTCGGGTTTTAACTTAATAACTCCTCTGCCATCTTTCATGCAGACAGAGGCCAAGAAGAGAGAGGCTTGGCTCAGGTCTACTGGTGGTGAGACATCACATAGTTTCTCTAAACATGTTCCCCAGGAGATGAAAGCTGTGCTCACTGCCAAGGGAGAACACGTAACTGGTGCCCTGTGCAGAAGGAGACACCTCGGGTCATAGAACCCATTTTCTGTCTTCATTTATCCTGAATCCAGGTGCATCAAGCTCAGATTTGCCTTCAACTTCTCAGAGACCAATTTTCACATAATTAGACCTTGCTATTTATCCCAGAGGGAACTGGCTAAATAATAGAAATAATAACTTTAATGAGGATGATGGTGACGACAGTTGTGAGAACATCCAGGAAGGAGCTCACATTCTCCTGACACTTTGGGCATCCCACACCCCTCTAAATACCTCCTAATATCTTATTGAATCCTCACGACAGGATAATTACTGTTATTTGCCCCACTTCATATGGGATGAATCTGAGTCTCGGAGAATTTAAAGGCATTTGCCCAAAGTCAAAAGCAAATGGTAGAAGCAGTTCTGGTTCTCAAGCCAATTTTTGACCACTGCATGTAGAGTTTCTCAAATTAGGATTATAGATTCCGGGTTCCAGAAGTTCTCTACAAGATGTTTAAAGTGTTTTATTTCAAATTTAATTTAAAAATAACAGGAACATGGGCTTCCCTGGTGGCGCAGTGGTTGAGAATCTGCCTGCCAATGCCGGGGACACGGGTTCGAGCCCTGGTCTGGGAAGATCCCACATGCCGCGGAGCAACTAGGCCCGTGAGCCACAATTACTGAGCCTGCACGTCTGGAGCCTATGCTCCACAACAAGAGAGGCCACGATAGTTAGAGGCCCGCACACCGCAATGAAGAGTGACCCCTACTTGCCACAACAAGAGAAAGCCCTTGCACGGAAACGAAGACCCAATGCAGCCATAAATAAATAAATAAATAAATAAATAAATAAATAAATAAATAAATTTTGAAAAAAAAAAAAATAACAGGAACATATTCTGAGCCACCTGGGTTTAGGAAACGACACCCATCATTTTCTGACGTTGCATTTGTGTTTGTATTCATGTTTATATGGATTTGCCTAAATCTTAGCATTTAGCTTCTAAGGCAGTATTTTCCCATTAGGGTCTGGGAATCTCTGGACATAAGCAGATGTCTTCTGATGGGTCTGAGAGATCTCAAATTTGAGCAAGACTGCACCAACTTTTACTCTCTTAAAAGCCAAACCTCTTCACCATTGGAAGGAGGAAGTGAAACTGCAGCTGTTTGCATGCTCTGAAGGGCGGCAGGGGCACCAGTCTCCTGGGCAGCTTGTTCACATCCTCAGAGATTTCTAGAGGCAGAACCTAGGCCCATAACTTCCTCAGATCCCCCCAGAGCTCCCCTTCAGCTCCTCTGCATCTTCGGCCAGGTGTGCGTGCACCTCTTTGGCAAAGCTCTCCTGCAGGTCATTAGATCATCAAACTTGGACGGGATGTCCTCATAGATTCAGTCTGTCCCTATTCTGTCCTACTTCAGGCCTAGTCGTCATCTCCAACTATTGGCCCGAGTGAGCTATAGTGACGGTCATTGAGACAACAGCCCTGCATGAACTTGTCCACCAGCACCACTCAGTCTAAGGTCTAATCTCTGCAACGAGTCCCTATTATCTATTACTTACTGGCGTTCTGCTTCTCTGGCCAAATCTTGAATGACACAAAGTCCCTGATTCAGAAATGTTAAAAAACAAAACCAAATAAATTACTACATTCTAGCTTTAAGACTGTCATTTACACCATGCCTAGATCCATGAACTTATAAAAAGGTAAAGTTGACTAAATAATTAATATACTTTATACATACGTGCATAGTTAGTTCTGCTAGAATGCACTATATATGTTCCTAAAAATCACTGAGCTATTTACAACCATGGAACAAAACCCAGCAGGCTTATGGGAAAATGGAGCTGGGGCACAGCACTCAAAAAAGTCATCAGTGACACATTAAAAAAAAAAACAATCAAAACAGTAGCATTCGTTTATACCTGCAAAATTGTTAAGAAACACATAACTTATTTTTTTAGTGAAGTATAGTTGATTTACAATGTTGTGTTAGTTTCTGGTGTACAGCAAAGTGATTCAGTTATATATATATATATACACACATATATACATATACATATATATGTACATATATATTCTTTTTCATATTCTTTTCCATTATGGCTTATTATAAGATTTTTGAATATAGTTCCCTGTGATATACAGTAGGACCTTGCTGTTTGTCTATTTTACACATAGTAGTGTGTAATATTAATCCCAAACTCCTAATTTATCTCTTTCGCCTTTGGTGGCCAAAAGTTTGTTTTCTATGTCTCAGAATCTGCTTCTGTTTTCTAAATAAGTTCAATTGTATCATATTTTAGATTCCACATATAAGTGATATCATACGATATTTGTCTTTCTCTGTCTGACTTACTGCACTTAGTATGATTATCTATAGGTATACAATGGAATACTACTCAGCCATAAAAAAGAATGAAATAATACCTAACTACTAAAATAAATATGGTGTTTTACGTTGAAAAATATGTGGGGTTTGTTTGTGAACACAGGCATCAGAAGGGTTGCAGCTTGTGAATTATTGGGGAGGGGTCGAGGGAAGGTTATCTAATACGAGATGAAGGGCTGTAATACCACCTGTGGATACCTGTGGCCCCTAACGCATCCAGTGACAGAAGGCAGCTCCTGGAGGTTTGAGGTTTGAGGTGTATGTATTTTGTGTACTCCTACAGGGCTGGCTTCCGCTGGGAGCAGTTTTGTACACTCACCTCATGTCTCTCCCAAACAAAATCACACATGAGCAAAAGCAAAATCCACATTATGCTCAATAGTTCCCTACTATATCAATCATGCCAAATATATACGTATATGTTGTGATTCATATCAAATATATAGGTGAATTAGAGATGATTACAGAATTGCTTCATTCAACAAATATCAAATTAATTACTTACTTTGATACATGACTATTCACTATTAATTCTCTGCCAGGCACAGGTTTAAGCCCATAGGAAACTTGGTCTCTTATACAGCTTCTCAATCAGTGGATTCCGGAGCTTAACAGTACTTGATTTTGAAAAGAGGTCCTCAGACTTGAAAAAATTAGGAAGCATTTGTTTAGGAAGCAGAGTGATTGAAGAGCTGGGAATACTAATTAACCATCTAAATGATGCTTCAAAGGACATTGGGAAGAATGTGATGGACTTCTTGTTGACCATGAGGATTGAATATGTGAGTTTATTTCTGTTCCTTCCAGAAGCCCCACTAATATGATAACAAAGAAATAAAAGAGAAAGAAACCCACAAAGACACACACACACACACACACACACACACAATAATTCCTTTAGTGTGAGCTATTTCTATTGTATTGGCAGCGTGTACTTTGATTAATGAATTTTTTTTTTAATTTTATTTATTTATTTATTTATTTATGGCTGTGTTGGGTCTTCGTTTCTGTGCAAGGGCTTTCTCTAGTTGCGGCAAGCGGGGGCCACTCTTCATCACGGTGCGCGGGCCTCTCACTGTCGCGGCCTCTCGTTGCGGAGCACAGGCTCCAGATGCGCAGGCTCAGCAATTGTGGCTCACGGGCCTAGTCGCTCCGTGGCATGTGGGATCTTCCCAGACCAGGGCTCGAACCCGTGTGCTCTGCATTAGCAGGCAGATTCTCAACCACTGCGCCACCAGGGAAGCCCTGATTAATGAATTTTAAAGTTGGTCAGCTGAACGTTTCTTGTGCTCCTAGAAGCATAACATCTTGGTTTTGTTGTTGGTAGATAGCTATTATCCACATAGACAGTTTAGATCTGCTTTCCTCATATTCCACTAATTTCAATCAATTTTCTTTGAGACTTGTACAACTGGGGGCACGAAGAACAGGGTCCATGCTCCTGAAAAACTTGAGGAGAGGACAAATTCTCTAGAATTGCTCTGAGTAAAAGGGAAAGGAATCTCATGATTTTGTTCATACATTCAAAAAATTTATTGAGCAACTACTATGTGCTAGGGTACATAGTAGGCAATGGGGAAGGGAGTATGTTGGTGAGAAAAATAAAGATCCCTGCCCTTATAGAGTTTATAATAGGAGAGAAAGAAAGGAAACTGTTTAATGTCAAGGGGTGAAACAGTCTATAAAGCAGAACAAAGTATCTCAGGGGATGGAATCAAGGGTTGCCTTCTGAGCAGAAACCTGAATGAATGGGGTGAGGAGGGAAGCACCGTGCAGGGGAGGAGCATTCCAGGAAAGGAAAACTCGCAGTGCCAAGGCTCTGATGGGGCTGGTGCACCCCCTGTTTTCCAGCAACAGTGAAGGGACCTTTGTGGCTGGAGACGGGGAGGACACTAGCCAGAGGGGCAGCTGGAGGCCACTTCCACGGGGCCCTGAAGGCCATGGGAAGGAGTCTGGATTTCGTTGTAATGAGATGCAAGGCTACTGCAGGCCTGAGACACGGCAGTGATGTGTTCTGGTTTGTATTTTACAGGAATCCCCCCTCTGTTTGTGTATATAAAATAGACTCCAGGGAGGTCAAGGACATGAGTGGGGAGACCAGAAAGGAGGTCATTGTCATAACCCAGCTAGGAGATGGGGGCATGTGTTCATTCCAGGGTGGTGACCTGGAGACAGAGAGAAGTGAGGGCTTGTGGACGCATTTGATAGTGGAACCAACAGCATTTGTTGATGGAACGGATAAGGGCGTAGGATAAAAGTCAGAGTTGTAGGGGCTTCCCTGGTGGCGCAGTGGTTGAGAATCTGCCTGCTAATGCAGGGGACACGGGTTCGAGCCCTGGTCTGGGAGGATCCCACATGCCTCGGAGCAACTAGGCCCATGAGCCACAGCTACTGAGCCTGCGCATCTCGAGGCTGTGCTCCGCAACAAGAGAGGCCGCGATAGTGAGAGGCCTGCGCACCGCGATGAAGAGTGGCCCCGGCTTGCCGCAACTAGAGAAAGCCCTCGCACAGAAACGAAGACCCAACACAGCCAAATAAATAAATAATAATTAAAGGTGCTAATAGTTTAAAAAAAAAAAAACTTAAAAAAAAAAAAAGTCAGAGTTGTAGATAATGTGAATAACAGGAAGGAGTTAAGGATTTTAAGGGAGCTTGGCATTAGCTTAAAATCTAGCACAGGACTTCCCTGGTGGTGCAGTAGTTAAGAATCCCCCTGCCAATGCAGGGGACACGGGTTTAAGCCCTGGTCCAGGAAGATCCCACATGCTGCAGAGCAACTAAGCCCGTGCACCACAACTACTGAGCCCACGTGCCACAACTACTGAAGCCTGGGTGCCTAGAGCCTGTGCTCTGCAACTAGAGAAGCCACCGCAATAAGAAGCCCGTGCACCACAACGAAGAGTAGCTAGCCCCTGCTCGCCGCAACTAGAGAAAGCCCGCACACAGCAACAAGGACCCAACACAGCCATAAATAAATAAATAAATAAATAAATTTTTAAAATTTAAAAAATAAAATAAATAAATAAAATCTAGCACAGCTCACTATGTTCAGAAGGGCAGACGGACTTGGGGTATAAACTCTGCTCTAGGGGGTGTCATGCCCCAAAGGTGACAGACAGGCCCTGGAGGCAGATGGATCTGGTCTTGCATTATCCTGGCTCTGCCACCCTCTGGCTCGGTGATCTCGGACCACTTATTTTATCTCCGTGAGAGTCTCAGCTGTAAAATAGTTTACGATAATCTCTTATCACAAATGCTTTTGACAATGATCAAATGAAATACTGCAACAAAGCACAAAGTACAATGTCTCACACATAGAAAAAAAAAAAAGAAACACATTGTGATGATTAAGACTAAAAAAAATTTCACATTTTGTTCGGATTATATCTTGGGACACAAAGTTTGACTGGGGGCATCGGACCAGGAATCAGGAAAATGGGATTCCAGCCCCCATTCTGTCCTTGAACAACTCAATTTGTTTCTGTGGACCTCGGCTGCATTATCTACAGATGGCCTGCTCATTTCTATCTCAAGGGTTTGGGTGAGCATGAAATGAAGACAACCCACGTTAAAGTGTCCAGCTCCATGCCTGGCACAGAGCGTTCAGCGGGTATTAACTCTCAGATTGAGTGACTACCTTTTGTGTGGTTTAATGAGGGGAACATCTTGAAACAGGATTTAAAAATCTGTTCGTTGTGAACCTTTTCCAAAGGACCAGAGTTCATAATTGCTAATAACTCTGCCCTGGCATCCCCCAGCGTCACAGCCCTGCCAGGGTGGAAAGAAATAACATTAAGAAAGATTGACCTTTAGACGTTAATATATTTATTTTGCGAAGTCTTCAGGGTGCCTAGCAACCATTGACGTTTCTATCCTATTTTTTTATCCCCTCAAATACTACCCAGTCACTAAAACACACGTTCCATCCTGCTTGAGGAAAAGGGAGGGTTTAGTGGTTCAGGACCTTGATCTCACTGTCCCTCTTTCCAGCTTTCATTAGGGAAGCAAATCCTGCCACAGCGACTGTTACTGATTAGCAAGTCTCTCTCTGATTGAGTTTATTTCATCTCTGCCATGTGTGCTCTTCCTGCGTTGATGATTCTGCTTCCTAAAGTGTTCAGTGAATGGCCCTGAGGGAAGAATGAATAATACATCAGGTGGAAAAGTAAAGGAAAGCACAACTCCATAACATCACACCCCATCCAAGTCAACTTACGGAGAGTAGGTATTCCCAGTGTATTTCCTTGACTCACACAAACTGAGCCTCAGAGAGGGGAGGGCTCATGCCTGGCACACTCAGGGACCCAGTGCCAGAGTCGAGGTCAGCATTCAGGCCCTTTGGCTTCTCATTCAATGACGTCCCTGTGACCCATGCTCTCCCTTGCGATGTGCACAGCATTTGGAGGAGCTGAGTCCTGGAGATACTTGACCATGAAAACTCAATGTGCACATAAGGGTCAGATATGACCAGATCATAAACTGTTCAAGGTCAGGAACCATATCTCATTCACCTTTATTCATCCAGATATTAGACGGAGCATCTCTGCAGTTTTCCTGGTGAAATTGACTTGGTGTTTCAAATTCCACAGCCCATGGAAATCCAAAAATCTCCCCCAAATTTATGAAAGACATTCATTTCTTTTATCTCATGTTCCCCTGGGTTCTGCTTCCTTGCATTCGGTCTTGATTCTTCACCACATTGATTCAGATGTGACTCTAATCCCTTCGTCTGTCTCCTCAAGGAAACAAAAATACACAAAATTCAAACACACAATAAACTTTATCAGAGGAATTGACTTTACTGACTATATGAGGTGGGGAGGTTTATAGTGATGACAGGAAAGGCCTACATTGTTTGATACATCATAAAAAGTCAAAGTAGGTATTTAAGTTCTAAAATATTATCTTTGAGCATCTTTCATCCAGAAATTCTTCTTTGGTTCATCCTTCCCCCAGTACAAATATTTTTGGGTGCCATTGAAGGCCAGACACCGGCCTGGGAGATGAGTATTCAGTAAAGAACAAAATAGGCAAGTTTCCTGTTCTCACAAAATTGACAATGCATTTTAGGGGATGGATAAAATTTTACATAAATAATAATATAATTGCAAACTGTTACTTAAGTGCTGGGGAGAATTCCAAGAGTAAACAAGAGTGCACGCAGTCTCTTAAGGTCAAGGCTCAGAAGTAACACATCATTTCCACCTCATTCTGTTGGTCGAAGCAAGTTGCCAGATCTGCCCTCATTGAAGGGGTGGGGCAGTAACCACCATCTCCAGATGGGGGGCGTCCACTGCAAAGTCTTATTGTAAAGGGTATGGCTGTAGCATGGAGGACCTAGAGAAGTTTCTTCTTCACCTAAACCAAAGGATGGAGGTCGCCAAAGAGCCGCTTATAAAACTACGGATAAATCGGGAAGTTCTGTAAGAGGAGGAGCCTATATTATTCCCTAGTCGGGTGTCCTTTATCCATTGGGCTTGCTGACCTGGCTCATCTTCTTGGAGCAGGCAACAGAGCTTTGGAGAAGGTGAGTCTGGTAACACGTTCATGCAGAAAAAGGAGACCATATTCCTCATGTTTCCAATCCCAAGAGTTATAAAAATAGACCCTCTCCATGCACAGGTCCCAGAGTCTGTGTTCACAGTGGTGTTAGATTGGGAGACTCGGGCTGCCCGAGGACCCGCACATATGGAGCTAAGACGTTCTTGCAGCAGAAGAATGAAGTACAGTACATCATGAGGGTCAGCCTTGAGAGGTCAGCAGGAAGGCATGGCCCAACGGAGGGGGAGTGCCTCGCAAAGGGGGCATGGTGATCCCATCCATCGTCATCAACCTTATCAAAGGCAGTCACTTCCGGAGCTCCCTTCTCTGTGTTATTTTCCCCCCAAATCAGGGGGTAGGGCTGGGAAGAAGGAGGTGAGAGGAGAACACCACATCCTCTGCTCACTTCGTCAGGTCTCTAGGGCCACTGATTAAGCACCAATTAGCTCGCACAAGTATTGGGATGGTAGAGTCAGGATGAAGGGAACCTTGAGTTGGGTATGGAACAGAAGTATGAAAATGACCGCATGAGCCTTAGTAACTTAAGCAAGATAGCTTCAAAAATGGAAGATAACTAAACATACCATTGGGTCAGACTTAGATGTTAAAGAAAACCACTCTCCAACGGGAAGGGAGATTTTCACAGATCACAGCTGGTGATCATTATTGGAAAAGTAAAACAGTTTTCTGTTTCTGCCTCCACCATATTTAGGCCTAAAATAAAGACGTAATGATTATGATATTGATTATGATAAAAATGATCAAGGGGCTCTGCTTGGTAATATCGATCTCTTACCTTTTCCTTTTTTTTTTTTTTTTTTTTGGTGCAGGGTCATAACCACTTGACAGCCAGGGAATTCCCTTTACTTTTTCCTTTTGAAAGCATCTCTAAGTTTATTCTCTTCAAATGTCTATGGTTGTAGACTATGGGGAATGGCTGTGGGCTTTTGAGACGGAGTTTTATTCTTTTTCTTATAGATTTTCTGCTGGTTTTAGGCTATCACATAGCATGAGTCTTAAAATGTCTTTTCTTCTATTTACTCTAATATTAAACGTGAGATCCCTGATTTTTTTTTTTTTTTTTTTTTTCTGGAGAGAAGAGGAGGAAAGGTATTATTTTACCAGCAGAAGAAGAAATGAATGGAAAAAGTTGATGAATGTCAAGGGGAAGATTAGTTCTCCTGGAAACAGAAAAAATATTAGAACACAGACACAGATGAAAAGCAATGCAGGCTCTTGGAAACTTTCATCTGGTTCTCACAAAGGAATAAAACCAAAATAGAGTGAAGAGCGAGGGCATTCTTAATGAATTCTTTGCTTTCTGTACCTTAAAAATTTAAAGTTGATAAATACCAGATAAAGTAATAAGTGAAACTCATTATGTATGATAAACTGCTACTTGATGCATAGTGAATCTGGCTTGTGCTGATTTTCTATAAATACCAAAATTTAGTGGTTGTCCCTGAGCTATTCATTAAACTTCAAAGTCAATGAATAATGAATAGGAAATCCATTTGTTCATTAACTTGAGAAATGAAAAATACCTCCCTCCCCAGTTATGTTTCTGATTAATTTGGCTCTGAAACAAGTTAGCAGGTCTATAAACATCCCCCAGGGCTATATCTGGCTCAGGAACCAGCACTTTTCTCAAAAGGGATGCAAGCCTGTCTGCACTCAATCTGTTAGAACCTGCCCCCGGTGAAGGTGGGCTGGCTGGGGCTTCCTTCAGGTGAGTTTTGCTCCAGTGAGGAGGTGGGGATCATTTTATAGCACAAAACTCAGAATGTGCCCCTTGGATAGTGTACTGGAGGCTGACCACTTTTCCAGAAGGCATTCGCTGTCTTTAAAGCACTTCAGTAGGAGAAATACCCACAGAGGCAAGTAGCAGGAGTGTATGCCAGCTACAGCTACCAGAATTCCAATCGGGGTCATCTCTGTGGGCTCCTTTTATATTTACTGCTCCAATACATGTTCCCAGGACTCTGACCTGATTTCGTTTTATTAAAAATCCCTCCATTTATCCATCTAGTTATTGGCCCATCCATTCATCTATTCATCCACTTAATAAACTCAAATAATTGTGGAGCACCTCTCCTGCCAAGACCCCACTCGAGGGCTGTGAGTGGAACCTTGAAGCAGGGGGGCAAGATCTTTGCCCCAGGGAACTTGCATTCTGATGGGGACCAGTCACCAAAGAAATAAGCCAGACGATTCACATGGCGGTAGGTGCAATGGAGAACACACGCAGCGAGCTGGGGTAGAAGGAGTAGACTGTCTTCAGACTTCAGTGTATCCTCTGAAAGAGCCAGGACACCAGAAATGAAAACATTTTCAGCCAGGAATAAGTCATTCCCCCAGCCCCCACCGCCCTGCAAACTGAAGGGAGGTAGGAAAAGGGAGCGGGGAGAGAATAAAAGAGTAAAAGAGTGAGAAGTCACTGGGAGAGCGTAACGAAAGGAAGGGAGATCAGGGAAGAGAAGCAGACAGTCATGGAAAGTTTTTTATGATTAAGCATTAGCGCATTCTTTCCTTTAATTATTACAAACGGGGGAAGAGGAAATCGAATCTCAGAGAAAGAAGGTGGTTGCTCCAGGCCAGATGTTGGAAGGAACTTAAGTGGGATGTGCCTTTCACAGGGAGGGAAAGAGGTCGGGGAAGGGAGAGAGAAGTGAGACGAGAAGGGGGTGAGGAGCCGGACAAGGATTAGGAGAGGGTCAGGAGAAGTGAGGCGAGAGAGCTGGGAGGAGAGCGAAGGGGAGATTGTCGGTTGTACTGCGTGACATCATTCTATGGGCGATCCAAAAATAATACAGATGAATGCACGTGCCAAACAGAACAGGCTCAGACACAGACGTCGAAATCAAACTGGTGGTTTCCAAAAGAGAAAGGAAAGGGAGGAGGGACAAACTGGGGTCTGGGATTAAGAGATGCAGACTGCTATGTATAAAAGAGATAAGCAACAAGGATGTATTCTACAGCACAGGGAACTATAGCCATTATCCTGTAGTAATTTTTAATGGGGTGTAATCTGTAAAAAAAAAAACAACTGAATCACTATGCTGTACACCTGAGACTAATATGATATTGTAAATCGACTACACTTCAGTTAAAAAATAGAGGTAGCAAAGGAGGCATGAGGAATGAGGTGATGAAGTAAGAAAGTAAGGGAGAGTGGGGCGTAGAGGAAGAGGGCAACGAGAACCAGAGATACTGAGAGCCAGGGAGAGCAAAGCCATGGAGGACACAGGGGGTGATGGTCTTCGTTAGACTTTCCTGGGGAAGTTGGGGCCACTTTCCTGCCTCTGCCTCTGCTTCTTTTCTCTCCTCTCCCGAGGTTCTTCATGGGCACCCTCTCTCAGCCTGCCCTTTGCCCCCAAGCACCACCCCGCTTGCCTCCTTGGCATCTGGGTTAGGCTGCGTCTCCAGGCAACCTCTTGCCCAACAAACTCCACACAGCTGCCGTGAGGTGGAAATGGGCAAAGCACCCGGAAACTTAGAGCTCCGGTAAGATAGGAGCCTCTCCCATGGGGGGAAACCTTTCCTCCCCCGGGAATGATTCACCATCTACACCCGTGGGTCCCTTCTCCAGCCCCAAGGCTCACCCAGCCTTTTTTCTTACTGTTTCAGTGATTGTCTTTCCCCATCTCCCAGGATTTGATTTTGTCTGCTGTTTGTTCACTGCTGCATCTTTAGCAGGAAGAGCAGCTCCAGGATCAGGAGGCCTTAGTAACCATGTGTGGAATGAACCAGAAGCCATTCCTTCTACCTCTTTGGACTACAGTTTCCTCATTTATAAAGGAAGTGAGTTGGATGAGACGGTCACTAGAGTGACTTTCTGCTTGAATATCCCATCCCATCCGTACCACTCCATTTGTGGTAGGCAGAATTCCCATCCCCAAGACCACCCTAAGACCCATGGCCTTGTGCAATCCCCTCCCCTTGAATGCAGAGGGGGTCTACAACTTGATTCTAACCCATAGAATATGGCAAAGGTGATGAGATAACATGGCCATGACTGTGTCACATTCTTGGTAAAAGGAAAGGGGTTTCACAGATGAGATTACAGTCCCTAATCAGTTAGCTTTAAGTGAATTGAAAAGGAGATCATCCTGAGTGCACATGACCCAATCGAGTAAGACCTTTAGAGGAAGGTCTAGATGTTAGAGACTTGCTCTCTTGTTAGTCTCGAAGAAGCAAGCCTCCGTGACTTCTGCAGCTGCAAAGAAATGGATTCTCCCGACAACCTGAGGGATGTGGAAGTGGATGATTCCAGATGAGAAGGCAGCCCAGCTGACACCTTGACTTCAGTCTTATGGGATATGAGCTCTGCCCATTCTACTAACCCATGAGCTAGGAGGTGATTAATGAGTGTGATTTTAAGCCTCGAAGTTTTTGGTAGTTTTCTATGCATCAGTAGAAAAGTAATGCGCCATCCCGTTGCAGTCCTTCCATTGTGGAGGAGAAAAGGAGGAGCTTATTTCCCAGAGCAGGTTAGAAGGAGGGGGCCATAATAACTAGACCTTTCAAAGAAAGATATTGGCCTTTGGTGACAGCAGCTGCACTACACATCTAGAAATGTACAAGTTCCTAAAAATGTGATTTAAGCCGGTACCAGGAAGCAAGTTTGTGCCCAATAATCATTTTGTGCCCTTAGAGACTGATTTAAAAATCACAGTCTTTGCTTGGTTATAGTTGATAGATCATGAATAAAACATTCATTTTCCTGATTTTCAGTTTCCTCCTTTGTTATAAACAGAAAGAAAAGGAAAAATAATAGTGTATTTTTTTCCATGGCTGCCATGCCCAATGACCTCAGATTTAGGAGCTTAAAACAACACATGTCTATCATCTCACATTTCTGTAGGTTAGAAGTCCAACACAGGTCTTGCTGGGCTTAACTCTAGGTGTGGGCAGGCTGTGTTTTTTCTTTTTTTTTTTCTGGAGGCTCTAAAAGAAAATCCATTTTCTTGCCTTTTCCAGCTTTTAGAGGCTGCCAACATTCCTTGGCTCAGGGCCCCTTCCGACAACTTCAAAGCCAGCAACTGCAGGTGGAGTCTTTCTTACATCAGATCACTCTGACCTTGGGTCCATGGTGATGTCTCTTTCTCTGACTCCTTCACTTTTAAGAACTCTTGTGCTTACTTTGGGCCTACCTGGAAAATCTTCCTATTTTAAGGTCAGCTGATTAACAACCATAATTCCATGTGCAACTTTAATTCCCCATCGGCTGTGTAATCTTAACATATTCACAGGTTCAAGGGGTTAGGATGTGACCATCTTTGGGGGGAACCATTATTTTATCTACCACATCTTCCAGGATTGCTATGAGAACCAAACGAGATGTTGAGGGTAACATGTCTCGCACAGTGTCTGGTGCAAATGAAGGGATTAACACATTGTTGTAGTCATTGCTGTTTGTTGTTTCAAAATCTGATCCTCACAATGAACCTGGGAAGCAGGCTGGACAGGTGTTATCACCCCCATTTTACAGAAGAGGAAACTGAAGCTCAGCGAGGTGGGGAATCCTTGCCGGCAGGCACGTGGGGAAGAGGGCTCTTTTGCAAATCTGCCTCCATAAATTTTGCCTTAGAATTCTGGGGCGGACCAAAGGAATGTTTTGAATGACAAAGCAGTTTCTGGCCTTTAAGAAATGACAGCAAAGCCCCCAATCGCGCTTCTCTGCTGGGCTGAGCCAAAGCTCTAATGGAAGACATTAGTCAAATTGGAAACAGGCTGTTCTCATTAACCACAGAAAAAAACTCCATTTCACGCCCAGATGGAAAGCATCCCACTGTTCTCATCAAACCCCGCTCCCCTTGTCTGCAGCCTCGCTTGAATTGGTCCCCACCCTCACCTCCTGGGGCGTTCACTGCTGACCCCACGAGGGCACACAGCTTGAGTCTGGGAAGCACTCTGGAGCTCGCGGCGGGGCTGAGTGCCATCCCCCCAGTGTACTACCCAGTGGTGAGAGCAAAGTCAAAGTCTTGGACAGGTGACATGCTCACAGTTGGGCTTAGGAAATGGGGTTTGCTGACAGATGAATGGGGCACCCTCATTATAATAGATACTGGGAAGGTGAAAAGAAGACAAAATCATTAAGTTTTCCATTAGACATCTCTTGAATGCCGTCTTGGGAGCTGAGCAGCGGGGACCTAGAGAGGTGAGGACCACACGCTGGCGTTTATTGAGCTCTCAGAGTCCAGGGGGCTGACAGCTATACATTTGGAAACCCAAGGCTACGCTGCTGGCCCCGCAGTAGAGGCAAAGGACCAGCCATCACTTCTCCTTGTATAGGTTAGGGGTGGAGGGGTGGGAAGGCAGGAAAGCACTCTGGACCTACCTCCAGAACAATCCATTTTAGTATCATTCTGCCACAGACAAGTTATGCCAGCTGAACCTGCAAGTTCCTCATACCCTAAAACGGTAATAGTGATTAGTGCCTGCGACACTGGGTTCATGTAGTGGCTGGTGGGCTGCTGTCCACAGTCTCTCTAGAATCTGCCACCATCTTGCTCTACGCTGAATCTCCTTGTCCTTAGAACAGTGCCAAGCAAGTGGTAGAGGCTCAATAAATATTTCTCAGATGATGGGTAAAATGAACCACCTTTGCAACCAATAAAATGTTGATCAAATGCAAAGGATTTTCTAAAGTTTAAAAAGAAAACTTTACATGCGAAGATGTTCACCCCATCATTACTGAGGGCAATAAAGAGTGGAAACCATTTAACTGGGAAGATTGAGAAGAACGGGCATATACGTTTGAGATCTTTTGCTGGCAGTAACGATTGTATTCACAAACCTAAGCAAAGATGGAGAAAAGGTTTATCTTATAAAGAAAAGTGAAGAAAATATAAAATGATAAATCTTGTATCCTCTGTTTTCACCGGTGGGTTAAAAAATAAATTCTCTGAAGTTTCTTGTTAAAATCTGTAAAGAGGAAAAATCCAAGGTAAAAGGAAACATATTACAATGTTAATAGAGTGTGTCTCTAGCTGGTAGGTGAGTAATTTTATTTTCTTCTTCCTGCTTTAATATAATTTCCAAATCCTTTTAAATGAGTATATATTGCTTTTGGAATGGAACAAATAATAAGCCCATTGAAATCCCTGCAAGATTTCTTATTATGATGTATACAGCGAATATTTTCTGCACGATCCTCTAGCTTGGTGTTCTTAGGCTGACTCACTGAAGATTGTACCTCCTTTACCAAGAAAATAAATCCCCTTCCTGCCACAGATTCATCATCACTCAGAGCTAGAATTCTAATCACTAGCATTTGTCACTGAATAATAGATGTTCTTCATCTTATCTCGTTTGAGTCACACTGTCCCTGTGGAGTTAACCTTCTTATAATACCATAGTAACTACCTTATTTGGAGTCTTTCTCATGTCCCAGGGTCTATGCCAAGCGTTATCTTTAAAGACTTCCTCCGATTCTACAACAAACACGTGTATAGAGAACAGACCTGCGTTCACGGGAGTCAAGTGACAGAGTCACGAAGCTAATTGGAAGTTGCGGGATGAGAATTTGAATCCAGACGTTTGTCTTATTTCATTCATGTATTCATTCTTTCATTCATTTATCCATCCATCATTCTTTCATGTATAACGATGCATTCTCCCTTGTTGTAAAGGGTTGAATGCTTAGCACGTTGGCAGCTGTGTGAATGGCATGACACAGTCAAGGGAAGTGCTCGGTGAAGCGTGAGCCAGTCCTGGTGGCTTGGCTCAGACACCTGTCCTGACACAGGCTGGGAGTGTCTACCTTCCACAGGCAGTAGACCAGGGCACTGCTGACTAGCACTGTGGTCCCTGTCCTTAGAGACTTTCACTGTTCGAAGGTACCTTTAGTAAATATCAAGGTTACACATGGGAATGACCTTGAGCCTCACAAGGAAGTGCATGACTGCAAGCTCAGCATAACCCACGCTTAAGGGTCCGTGGTGTGGGTCCCCTGGGACTCCTGGAGCTCCCTTAAAGCTGAGAACTAGATTCACTTAGCAGGATGTTCACCTGCTCTACAAGAAGGTCCTCCCGTGCCTGCGGTGGGCGAGGTATGAAGCCAACGCTTTACACCCACTCTTTTACTGTGTCAACAGCCCTGCAAAATAGGCATCATCCCCATTTTATAGATGAAGCAATCAAGGCTGAGAGAGGCAAAGTGACCTGTGCAGTGTCACGTGGCCCTTAAGGGGGAGAGTTGTTACCAGAGCCCAAACCTGCCAGTTGCAAAGCCGCTGCACTTTCCTCCATGCCAGGTGGCCCAGTCTCACTCACACTCCAGGGTCCTGTGACCACCGACCCACAGGCCAAGACTGATGTGAGCCTCTCTGGAGGCAGCCTAGGGCAGCCTTCACTTTGATTCCACATTTCTGATCTTCCTGAGATTCAACCCTGATATAATAAGAGCCACCGCTCTCCAGGCTTGTTCTCATCAGTGTGGTTTTAATTGTCATTTGTTTGTTTGCTTCCTGAGGGAATGTGACCGCTGGTCTTACATGTGAAGCTTTTAAATGTGATCTTGGTTGTTTTTGATGGGGTCCTTGCCTACATCTGCCAAGAACTGACTCGGTTACACAGCACATCCCCACCGAATCCTCCGCATTGATATCCATCCCGCTACAGCCCCGGACAAAGACCTGGGAAGGGTCTAGGCACTGAAAATGTGACACTGCTTCACATGGCATTAAAATAGAAACAGTAATACGCCATCAAATTAATGGAAAGAAGTCCCATGTGTTCTCATTCTGCTGCTATTTTAGAGCGTTCACATAGAAAATCTTTCCAAAAGAGCTTTTTAAAAAATTATTTTTAATGTCTCGCCTGGTATCCCAAGCACAAGGCTAGTGCTATTATAATATTGAGTAATTCAACCCAGGTGAATCCCAAACTTTTCAGTATAATTCCTCAATTTATTGTTCTCCTTGTTGCCTAAAAAAGTAGCTCAGTCCATACACACTCTCTCTCTCTCTCTCTGACTCACACATACAACCCATTCACACATACAACCTACACACTCTCACACACACAACTTACACACACACACACACGCACATTGGCCAGAGCTTGTCTCCAAGACCTCATTAAGACCCAGAATGTTAGGTCACCTGCCCACTGGTGCACCCTCTAAAGATCCTATAGAGGAAGGAAGGAAGTGAGGTCAGTCTGTGAAGACTTACTCTTGGGAATCCTAACACTGTCTGTTCTTTGAACATATGCTATGTGTCAGTCCGGGTGCTAGAAGCTTCAGACTCCTCAGCTCATGTAATCCTCATAACTTGCATTAAAAGCTGTTTTTCTGGGACTTCCCTGGTGGCACAGTGGTTAAGAATCTGCCTGCCAATGCAGGGGACACAGGTTTGAGCCCTAGTCCGGGAAGATCCCACATGCTGTGAAGCAACTAAGCCCGTGCACCACAACTACTGAGCCTGCGTTCTAGAGCCCATGACCACAACAACTGAAGCCCCTGTGCACCACAACTACTGAAGCCCGTGAGCCTAGAGCCCGTGCTCCGCTACAAGAGAAGCCACTGCAATGAGAAGCCCATGCACCGCAACGAAGAGTAGCCCCTGCTCACCACAACTAGAGAAAGACCTTGTGCAACAACGAAGACCCAAAGCAGCCAAAAATAAATAAATAAAATAAATTAAAGAAAAAGAAAAAAAGATGTTTTTCTGATGCCTTCTTATAAGTGAGAAAGTTGTGACTCGGAGAGGCAGAGGAAACTGCCACCTACAAAGCAAATGTACTGGCAAACAGAGCACTTTGTAGGGCTTTCCTGACCCCAGGACCACCCTCTTCCCCTTCAGTGAACTCCTTCTGGCTTCCCAGATTATAGTCCTCCTCTAGGTCCTTAACCTGCATCTCTTTGGTGATTTGTTCTATAGCACCAACCAGGGATATCCCCGGGTGGCCTTCTTCTCTGTCTTCTACCGTATAAGAGGTTGGCGAACTGTTTCTTCAGAGAGTCAGAGGGTAAATCCGTAAGGCTCTGTGGGCCACACAGCCTCTGTTGTAACTACTCAACACTGTCACTGTAGCCAAAGCAGCCATAGGCAATCCATGAAGGAATGAGGGTTGCCGGGTTCGAATAAAACTTTATTTCTAAGAACAAGCCGCCAGCCTACCTATGTTTGACAGCTCCTCTCTGGATGTGATCGTGCAGTAAAACTCCAGCTGACGAGATTGTGGAAATCATGGTGTCAGGTTCCATTCCAAAGGCCACCCTCTTGACCACGTGGACACCACCACACCTTAGCCAAGGTGGAACGTGAGCTGGGAGGAGCCTGGATCCCTGAGGTCTTTGTGGAGCAGAGCAGGACCGCAGCCCTGGAGTGCTTCCCTCACAACCACGTGAAGTCAAGAAGGAAATAATCTTGGCGGTCATAACCCACTGCCGTTTTGGATTTTCCTTCACTCACAGCTGAAACTAATCCTAACACACAAGTGAGGCCAGGCTCACAGCATATGTTTTGTAGAATCTGCCTCTTCAGACGTTTTACAAATCAAAATGATATTTCATCTACCTCTGCCCTTTAGACATTCCTCTTTTTCATGATTTTCCAGATATCAGCTCAGCAACTGCATTTGCATTTTTTCTTAATACTTTATAATATCCCTTCTTTCCTTACTTCCACTCTTGAACAAGTATTTATAGAATATCACTGCGTAGGCTTTGGGGACATAATTATGAACAAGAAAGGCAAGATCTACAGTCTTGTGGAGCTGTATCCCAGCAAGGTTAAGAGCGGACTCACTTCATCTCTACCCCTCTTGGACTTGTCTTTATTTATTTTATTCATTCATTCATATATTTATTTAATTTTATTTTCTCTTCTCTCCTTTTCAGTTTTTTCTTTTTATTTATTTATTTTTTCTGTTTCCCCTTTTGAAGTTGCTTTGCCCTCTGACCTGGGTTTGGCTCTAACTCCCTGTGCTGCCCAAGGATAGTCTCTTTATCCCACTCGGACTCACTTTTCATACCTGTGTTCCTTATAAAAAATAAACCAGACCATGTCACTCACCTGCTCAAAATCTTCCAAGGACTTCCTGTGACACTAAGAATAAAATTCTCAAATCTCACACCACAGCCCATAAATACTGTGGAGGGTTGGGAGAGCACAGTGTCTGATACATAAGAGATGCTCATTAAACATCTACCAAATGTTGGGGGGGGGAATAATGAGCTTAAACAAGATTACTTCCAGATCTGATATTGGAGATTCTACAGTTTTCTCTTTTTACTTCCCCATTCCCAGCTTGTGTTCCTGTGTGTGAAGAGGAGGACATAATTGAATGGAGAAGATATCTTTTGGCCGAGACACTCATTCCTCAGGCAGTTCAGATGTAGGGCAGTAATAGTAGCAAGATTCAGAACCTTGGGGCCACAGAGATAGATTCTACCCTTAGTGTCTGGGTGCCTTGGGCAGG
Organism: Balaenoptera ricei; assembly: GCF_028023285.1. Lineage (NCBI taxonomy): Eukaryota > Metazoa > Chordata > Mammalia > Artiodactyla > Balaenopteridae > Balaenoptera > Balaenoptera ricei. The sequence continues at coordinate 4,568,747 of NC_082655.1, forward strand.
CACTCACATTCCCTGAGACTAGTTTCCTCATCTGTTAATGGGTATGGTGAGATCTACTTCCACTGGATGCTGGAGGAGTTAAGGAGGTCTTGTGTGTGTGTCACTTAGCACGTTGTAGCAAGAGTAGGTCTTCAACACATGTCCCTTTGTGCCTCTCTTGGTTCCATTCCTGTCCTTTCCTAGCCCTTTGACGCCAAGACACAGCTACCCAATCTTCCTCCAAAATACAGCTGCAGAGAGAACTCCTTTCCAGCTCACCAGGTCCTGAGGGCTTGCAAAGGCCCACCTCACTCACTGTAGAGTCTGCCGTGAGTCAGGTCAGCCTGAGAGAGAATTGGGTGCAGGAAGTATCAAGTGAAGCACAGGGCTGCAGGAGTCTGCAAAGGCTAATCACCCCTTCTGGGTGTGAGGTTTCGCCTCCAGGTTTCCTGGAAGCTCATTAAGCAACGTAGCCAACAGCCGATCAGGAGCTCTGACTGTCCTATGAATACAGGCACATGGAGCAAATCAGGCCACTTGTCTTCAAGATAGGTCTGGGGTGCAGTTTACTTTTAGGGCAAGAAGAATTCTAACCGCTTCCTGAAGAAGTTAAGGCTGTTGCTCTGGGGGTGTCGAGAGTCTAACGGGGAGAAATATCACCTTGTATTCGCTGTTTCCTTTCTTCATGATGAGCTCACTGCACCAACCTCCAGGCTGAATTGTTTACATGCTTTGTATTGTCTTCTCTCAACCTCTATGTGAGCTGGAAACAGTTTTCACTTTAGAGATGAGAAGAGCTAAATGATAACTTGGTGGTGAATAACGCACCTGTGTGCCTCTCAAGGCGCTCAAGGTCTCCACAATGGTGGAGAGGGTCCACTGGCCTTCCGCTTACTCTAGGCTGCATATCCCATCTCTAAGACCAGGCTGGGCATGCATAAGATCTAGAAGCTCAAGAATTAGTTGGTGTGACACACACATAGACAACTAGCTCTTTGAGTCCCTGGGACAGGAACTGTTTGTTACCCATCTTTGCATCCCTAGTTCTTAGCACAGCATTGATGTTGGTGCCAAGATTTCCATGAAGGGTCATGGAAGTTGAAGGCCGCTCAGCTCCAACAGTTTCCACTCATTATTACAGGCCAAGTAAAATGTGTCCCCCAGAGCTGGGCAAGTCATGACCTCTGTGGCCATAGGCAGCATCCCTGAGTAGATGAGAGCTCTTGTCGGTGCTGTCTTGCTGTTAACAATTGCTGACACTGCCTCGGGCATTGGGGGTGGTGGGGTGGACCTAGAACTTGGGGTTCCCAGGTTTGGCTGGGGTGTCAATGTTGATGCCATGACCTATTGTGACCCTGGTCAGTTTTGTCCTCCACTTAATTGAATCTGATCTCAGCGGACCTTTTCCTAAGAGAACGTCTACTGTCCATCTTAATGGCTTTTAGCTGGGGTCAGAGGAGTGTGTGAGCTTATGTATTAGTTTCCTATTGCTGTTGTAACAAATTATCACAAACTCAGTGGCTGAAGGCAACACAAATCCATTCTCCGGAAGTCATTCCATAGTTCTGGAAGCCAGAGTCCAAAATGAGTCAGCAGAGCTGTGCTCCTTTTGGAGGCTCCAGGGAAGAATCTATTTCCTTGCTTTTTCTAGCCAATAAAGATCAGCTGCATTTTTTAGCTCATGATCCCACGTCAATCTGACCTCTCCTTCCATCACAACATCTTCTCTGGCTCTGATCATCCTGCTACCTCCTTCTAGGGACCCTTAGATTACATGGGTACCACGCAGATTATTTGGAATAATCCCCCCATCCTTAATTTAATCATGTTTGCGATGTCCCTTTTGCCATCAGTGGTAACCTATCCACAGGTTCTGGGTTTTAGGGTGTGGACATCTGTGTGAGGGGCATTATTCTATCCACCACAGCACATATATTCCAAAGGAAACTCTCATTCATTCTCTGACTCAAACCAGAGAGCTCCACTTCATCTGTTTCCCATATTCTACTTCCAGTTTAGATTTGTTTGAAGAAAGAGTCCTGCAATGGAAACAAATAAGGTTGTTTGAAATGTCAATTGTCCAGGTTACCTACAGCTCTGAGATTATAAAAGTCTCTTTAATTCAGAGACTGAATAGTATCTCTTCCACGAAGTATTCTGTAGACTGGGCATCCCCTCAGCTCCAGCCTCTCCTCTGGAGAATCTAATTCAGTGGGTCTGGGGTGGAGCTCGTTCACATTTTTGACAAGTACTCATAGGGTTTCTTAGCGCCAGGAGAGTTTGGACACTTCTGACCATACTCTGCACCCATATCTTACCCTCTCTGACCCCATCTTCCTGCAACACCACCTCCTAGAAGAGGAAGAGACAGGGATGTGGGGATGCATTTACTGGGGACCTTCTGGATGTTGGACAACATGCCACACATAGACAGTTTTATCTACTCCTCATGGTAACCTGGAATGTCAGCTTTGTTACCTCCATTGGACCGAGCAGGGAGAGGAGGTACAGACATCTGCCCTCGTGACATCTCTAGTAAAGAGTGAAGCTGGAGATTTCCCTGCTGGTCCAGTGGTAAAGAATCTGCCTTCCAATGCAGGGTATGCGGGTTTGATCCCTGGTCAGGGAACTAAGATCCCACATGCCACGGGGCATCTAAGCCTGCAAGCCTCAACGAGAGAGCCCACGTGCTGCAAACTATAGAGCCCACACGCCCTGGAGCCCACGCGCCACAGCTAGAGAGAAGCCCACGCGCTGCAACGAACACCCGCGTGCCACAACGAAAGATCCTCAACAAAGATCCCGTATGCTGCAACTAAGACCCGATGCAGCCAAAAAAAAAAAAAGGAAAATAAATAAATAAAATAAATAAATATTTAAAAAAAAGAGTGGAACTGGGGTTACAACTGGGTCTGTCCAAATTAAGTCACATTCTCTTTCACTCCACAGATAATATGGCAAAGATTTCACCAGAATCTATTCATGAGCAAATAGATATCACACTGACTCACATGTCGTACAGTAAACTCTCTATGAAACCCACTAGAGAGAATCCATAAAATAAATCATTAGGAGGTTGAATTTGACTAATAAGTCTAGCCCATTTGTATCATGTCTGCTGCAAGATGCCTTGCTTCCCACTCAATTATTGTTTTCCTTTTAGCTCAAATGATTGGGATAACTGGGTCAATTTTCCACTTTCTTCATTGTGTTTAAACATAGCCACGGCTTGCTGTTGTTCTCAAAAGAAATTTGGGCAACAGACAACCAAGCAAAGATTGGACCAGTCATTATTCAGAGAAATAGAGGGGCTGGTGAGTGATGTAATTTCAGCCAAACCAGGGGCTTCTATTTTCATTCACACAGTGAAGTAGCTTAATTGAAAAGCATTCTTTGCAAATGGACAAAAAGGGAGTATGAGGTAGGAGTCTGATTAGAAATAATGGCAGGGAGTTGAGTTTCCTAGCCTTGCATTCTAAATTTACTTGTAGTTTCTTAGAAAATTAAGGGAACACATGGCAGCATAATGTACCTTTAAAGTTAGCAGTTACAACCTTCTGGATAGACTTCAAAGGAAGTCCTGGCATAATAAAATGCTATTAATTCAAGCTCATCCAAACCAGAGTAATATTAAGAAAACAATTTTCCAATACTTAGAAATAAGCAAAGAATGATGGCACATTTTTTTTTTTAATTTATTTTTTATTTACTTATTTTTGGTGCGTTGGGTCTTCCTTGCTGCGCGCAGGCTTTCTCTAGTTGCATCGAGCGGGGGCTGCGCGGGCTTCTCATTGCAGTGGCTTCTCTTGTTACCGACCACGGGCTCTAGGCACACGGGCTTCAGTAGTTGTGGCTTGCGGGCTTCAGTAGTTGCGGCTCGCGGGCTCTAGAGCGCAGGCTCAGTAGTTGTGGCACACAGGCTTAGTTGTTCCGCAGCATGTGGGATCTTCCTGGACCAGGGCTTGAACCAGTGTCCCCTGCATTGGCAGGCGGATTCTTAACCACTGCGCCACCAGGGAAGTCCCACGTCTTTTCAATATCACACTGGAAAGTTGCCTATCAGGCACCACCAAGGATGTTTTCTTTGACTTACTATTCACTACCAATTAAAGTCTAGACTCTAAAGTTGAATATTAATTTGTAGTTTTTTGTCCAGAAGAAATGTAAATTATTTCTTCCTAGAAAGGAAAGTAACCACAAAGCTTAAGATTTTATTGACCTGTACGACATTGAACAATATTTGAAAGCATTATTTCTAGTATTAGAATAAGCTAGGAAAAAGTAAATAAAGGTTATTGACACAATAGTACAAAATCTTATTTTTCTACATTGAATAATTTCTTCTATCATTACATTTTATTGTTTTTGACTTCTCTGTTGGAACATTATATTTGATTAGACAAACATACCCAAAACTTGAAAATAAGACCAAGAGAGAGCAGGGAATCTGTATGATGTCACAGTGGGACTTTGTTTAACACATACATTCAAGAATTATTTAATTATCTAGGGGAATTTCCCTCTGTTTCATTTTGAAACTTGACATTTCTCTGTGACGTTTCCCATTCACGTCTCAGCTTTCTCTAGTGATGATGCAAATTCTTTCTGCCCAGTAGAGAAGACAACGTCAAGGGCTGTGGGTTTAGTACCCTGGAGAACACTAGCCAGTTTCATTTCTATTGCAGACAATTTATTTCAGGCTGGACTTCCTGGGGATCATTTTGCCCAGCACATGGGGAAAGTTTCTCTGATGAATGTGGTGAAGTAGCGACAAACAGAACAAAACCAGAATTAAGTTTTATCTGGGATTGGCTGTATATGGGGCTTCCCAGTTACATGGGCCAATACCTCCCAGTTGATGTATTTGCAGTGTTATTTTTTAAAATTTTTTCTTCAATTATTTTAAGTTGGGCACTTGGAATAATGACTTTTAACTCTTACAGAAGATGCCAAGTATGCTAAGTATGGCAGGTTCTTTTAGTGTTTTGCTTTTTTTTTTTTTTGAGGTTGGGGCATTGTTTATTGGCAAGTCTGAATTTTCCTGGATACTCTGAGGGAGGGGACTTATGAGGAGCCTATTGTGTTTTTTAAGGTAAGTCATCAGTGACTTCCCAACAAGAGTCAGACATCTTGTTGATGAATCAGATCTTCATCATGCTGCAAAAAATCTCTGGAATGTTCTCTTTTAGTCACAGAAATACAAAGAGAGTAGGTGGCTTCTGCTGCAAGAGAAAGAGAAGGGGTATTATTACCTGTGGAAGGAGTACAGGTAATTTGTGTCCCATCAATGACAATGAATGGAGGGCACAGGAGATTCCTGAAGTAAAGCAACACTTAAAGTGCCCACCATGGGCTTCCCTGGTGGTGCGGTGGTTGAGAATCCGCCTGCCAATGCAGGGGACACGGGTTCGAGCCCTGGTCTGGGAAGATCCCACATGCTGCGGAGCAACTAGGCCCGTGAGCCACAACTACTGAGCCTGCGCGTCTGGAGCCTGTGCTCCGCAACAAGAGAGGCCACGATAGTGAGAGGCCCACGCACCGCGATGAAGAGTGGCTCCCGCTTGCCGCAACTAGAGAAAGCCCTCGCACAGAAACGAAGACCCAACGCAGCCAAAAATAAATAAATTAATTAATTAATTAAACCCATGAAGGAAAAAAACAAAGAAAACTTTAAAAAGAAAAAAGAATTCTGTGCCCATTGGAAAGGAGACCTGCTCTTGATTTCTGGATCTTTGAGCTTTGCGTTTCGGTGTCTCTTGGTTTGTGGCTAATACCGGAATTCAAAGCTCTCAGTCCCTGTATGTCTTTATTCAAAAAGGCCTTTAACTATCATTATGCGAGTGGCTGATATTTTCTGACGTGCAGATGGTATTAAAAAACTAGGTAATAAAGTCTCAAATTAAAGGTACTCTGTTCTGATTGATTTATTAAGGTATAAAAATGCTTATGTAAATGCAAGTATTGACTATTCCTAAAATTCCCAGAAAATAAGAAAGTTGAACTTCTAATACATTAAGTGCCTGATGGGGTTCAGAGCAGGACACCCCACAATGTGCCACTCTGCATATTAATTATTTTGAATTAAAGTTACTTGAGAAACAGCTTGTACAAGAACACTCTGACTCTCCTCTGTCACCCTGAAAGCAGGGAATAAATCTCCCACGTGGAAGGTACCCTCCCTGAATCAAGACTAGAGAGATGTCCTTATCACCGAAAACAGGGAATTCATGGCCCAAAAGACTGTGTGAACACACTCTGCTTAGTTTCTTCCTTATTACCTAAACCTAAGTTTCTCTGTCTTGTCAGTTTTTCCCAAATATATTGTTTCTTTGTCTAAAAGGTGTACAAACAGTTTGCTTTGGTCACTTTTTGGGTCTCATATCTATGGGACCTCTGTATGTATGAAATTATTTTTTTCTCTTGTTAATCTGCCTTGTGCCAATTTAATGATTAGACCAGTCCAAAGAACCCAGAAGTGCAAGGGAAATCTTTTCCCTCCCCAACATACCCTAGGATTAAAAAAAATCGTACTGAAGCTAACTCAGGAATGTTTTAAGATTGCAAGGAGAAGATACAGTTTAGCATGAATTGCAATCTGCATTAAAAGCTCAGTTTGCGTCTACAAATATTCGTCCAGGCAAGAGTGTCTTCTTATCATTTTGCCACAATCTAGAACTTATCCTTTATCAGTAGGAATATTAATACTTTCTTAAAGTACATAAATGGAAATTAATTTGTATTTTAAGTAACCACGGTGTTTGCTTTTTTATTATTTTCCAATATCTGAAGACGTTTCCGCCTGCAAAATCAAACTCAAATTGTAACAGGGAAGAGCCAAATCTGACTACATGTTGCATCTGTTTCTTTTACTTTAACCTTTGCTTCTTGTTGCTTTTGTTCACTAAAAGGATACTGTGTATACATAATGGCCTGCCTCGGGGAACCCTGCCCCTCTGCCTGAAGGTTAACCCAAAGTGCCTTTGTTCGGGGAAACATCCGGACCCTGTGCACCTGCGGATGGCTGCAGGAAAGAAGAAATTAACACATCCCCTCCCCGAGGCTGGCCATTCCAGGGGATATTTGCAAAACTTATGGTCTTTTTACTTTACTTCCTCATCTCCTCCCCCTCTCTGGGCTGTAAAAGAAACTGGCATCCAAACCCTGGGAAGATGCTTTTTCGGAGACACTAGTCTGCCCTCTTGTCAGTCTGCCGGCTTTCCCAATAAAGTCACATTCCTCAACACCTCGTCTCCGCCTCATTGGCCTGTCGTGTGGCGAGCAGAGCGAGCTTGGACTCGGTAACAAAATGGAGCCGTCCCACCTTATAAACATCGGTGATACAGATCCCAATAGTGAGCTAACAACTTCTCTCTAAAAGGATCACACATTTTAATAGGGTTTGGTTACTGCTTTTCTCTAAACTATAGCTTTTAGCTGGTTTATTAAGTAGCAAAGGCAACACTGAGCATTTGAGAAATTAATGTAAGATGTCACCCAGCATGGGAGCTGTTTAATTACTAGTGATGAAGCCGCTAACCAAACCGGTTTAAGCAAAAAGCAGCCTCTGTTGGTCAATGAGATGGGTGAGTCCAGGGGCAGATCTGGCTTCACACACAGAGCAGATGTTTGAACTATGTCACCAGACCTGCCTTTGCTCTCAGGTGTGATTCTCTGGGTGACTGCAGAATGCTCCGGGGGCTTTAGGCTTCTGCAGTTCTGGGGGTTCCAGATCTCAGAGAAGGGGTAAGAGCCTGGGCTGATTGCTCTTGCAGTAGACACAAGGGGACTCTGATGGCCCAGCCCTGGGAACAAGAGGAACCCCAAGCAAACCTCATGGACCAAGTGGGATTAAGGATGGGGGAGGGGTGGTTTCCTCTAAGAAGGAACCCTGGGCAGATTTAAATTTCGAAAGCTTCTCTGTAGCACATCTCATTCCTTCTTCAGGACGCAGCCAAATGCCTTCCTCTGTGAAGAACTTGCTCTTTCCTCTGGGCTCTGAAAACATGGTATCACTTGCTCACTACTTCGTGATTATGCGATCATGTCTCTTTCTCTGTGATGAGAAAATGAGGATGAGGTCAGGGAGGGGAAGCTGGCTTTTCTCGAGTATTACTTTGTGCTTACATCATTTAAATGAATCCTTACAACAACCTTCCTGGATGCACTGTTACACCCATTTTCCAGATGAGGAAACTGAGGATCAATGGAACATCAGTCGGCTTGTAAGTGGCAAAGCCAGCGTTTGAAACCCAGTGTGCAAGCCTACTGTAACTCACTCATCTTATAACTGCAGTTCACAGTGCCCGGCACACCCTAGGAAGTCGATACATGTTTGTTGAATGGGAGGAAGGGAAGGCAACACCAGGATAAAAGAAAATTGACTTCTCCTTTCCAGAGTTTTGGTGTCTGTGTCCTTCTTTGAAGACAACTCAAGTGATTACACGGTGTTTTTGTCCCTTTCTTGACTCCCGCTCTCCTCCACGCCTGCCCTCTCTTTGGTATTTCTCACGGGCCTGTGGCAGACACTCAGATTCTGGAAAGAGCCCTTAGTGATTGTGCAAACTGGCTGCAAGTTACTCTATTGAGGGTCTGCGCAGGCAGCACCCCCGGAGCCCCCGCTGCAGACCAGCCAGCTGCAGCTGGCGTGGGCCTTGGTTCCGCAGGGCTGGGGGCCTGTTCTGTAGGGAGACTGACTAGGACACTTAGGGTGTGTGTTCTTCTGGGCGGGATGAACTGATAAAAGGCAGGATGCCCAGTAACGTGTGAATTTCAGACACCTTTTTAGTAGAAGTGTTTCCCATGCCCTACTTGAGACATCCTTTTACTCAAAAATTATTTGTTGTTTACCTGAAATTCACATTTAACTGGACATCCTTCTTTTCATTTGCTGGATCTGGCAACCTTACACTGGCGAGAAGGCTGGATCCTGGGGTTCCTTTGGAGTCCCTTTGATGTTCTCTTCTCCTTTAACTGCCATTGGCTACATCCTCCTCGGGGCTTCAGAGCTCCCTGCCCCAAAGGTGCATGCTATCCAAGGCTTGCTATATAACCTGCTTCCCAGCCACCTTTGAGGCATCTCTATATGTACTAACCCATGCGGGGATCTCACCTCATGCTCATGGCCTCCACGGGGACTACCCTTTACCCCTATCCCATTGCCCTTGTCCCTTTTCAGTCCCCTTGGAATGCCTCTTGCTCGGGGGAGCCTTTATCAATGCCCTGGCACTCTGAGGTTGCTCCTACTTGGAATCTTTTTTTTTTCTTGTAAATTTATTTGTTTTATTTATTTATTTTTGGCTGCGTTCGGTCTTTGTTGCTGCGCGCGGGCTTTCTCTAGTTGTGGCGAGCGGGGGCTACTCTTCGTTGTGGTGTGCGGGCTCTAGGCGCGCAGGCTCAGTAGTTGTGGCGCACGGGCTTAGTGGCTCCGCGGCATGTGGGATCTTCCCGGACCAGGGATAGAACCCACATCCCCTGCGTTGGCAGGTGGATTCTTAACCACTGTGCCACCAGGGAAGCCCTATATATATGTATGTTCTTTTTCATATTCTTTTCCATTATGGTTTATCATGGGATATTGAATATAGTTCCCTGCACTATACAGTAGGACCTTGTTGCTTATCCACTCTATGTATAATAGAGCTTGCCTCTGCTAATCCCAGTAATCTCATTTTTGAGTTTCACAATGGGGGGGGGGCGTGATACCTTCCTGAAAAATGTAAACTTTGCAACAGTCCCTCTTTGCACACAGCAGGTGCTTAATAAGTGATGGCAGATTTGAGTCTGCTATTTCCTTATACCCTGAGCTGAATAGCAGGCCTCTTGTTTTCTAAATGAAGAATTGGAACAATCGGTCACGTGGTTTCAAATCTGTTCCACACACTCCACAGGGGCTGCAATGATGTGTCAGTTAAACGGTTGATTATGCAACGAATATATAATTTTCATATTCATAAAGCAATCATCTATTATTAAGATTGCTTCTCCATTTAAATGAAAAGAATCCTTTGTGTAGGAAGTAAGTCAATTACTTTTGCATCAGAAGGGATGGTATGCGTTTTCTTTTAGACATCAAAATCTTATTTGGAGCCTTTAGAGCTTCCAAAGATGCATTTATGTGAAAACTGTTATTTGTGGAATGGTTTGGGTTTCTGCAAACTGAAGTGGGCAAGCATGAAACCTGCTTGAATACTGAAAATCTCAGGTCACACATGTAGGGAGTGGAAGCTTTGAATGGGCTTCCACATCTGTGAGTCCTTTTGTTGCTAAAAATAATGCAGAAATGCAGGCCATGCTGAGGCCACTGCCCCACTTACAGATGCTGTAACTGAAGACAGGGTTTGAGCAATTCCCTGGAGGTCACAGAGCCAGTGAGTAAGAACTAACATGTATCAAGCCCTTTCCAAGTCTGTCCCTTTTTTTCCTAGGGTGAATGGATGGAAGGAAAGATGAATGGATGGATGGATGGATGGATGGATGGATGGATGGATGGAAGGGTGGATGGATGGGCAACTATTAAAAATACGCAAAAGTCTAAAATTCAAAATTTTGTGTTGTTTGAATCCAAGTGATTAAAACAACTAAACCATGGGTCTTCCCTGCAGGGGGCGCAGGTTTGATCCCTGGTTGGGGAACTAAGATCCCTCATGCCATGCAGGGTGGCCAAAAAAAAACCCCAAACCAAAAAGACAATTAAACCACACTTATTTTTGCCTGATGACATAAACAATTATTTCTTATAGGATATTTAGAAAATGTAGCAAAACACAGTGGAGAGAATTACGATCACCTGCACTCCCAACTCCCAGAGCCTATCTTGGTTTTACACACTTTCAGGGTGTTATTTTTTCTTATGAGTTTTGTACAAAAAATGGAATCACAACATAAAACATATAAAATTGATTTTTCCAAGTAACAGAACATTTTCCTTTACTTTAAAATAAGGCATCACTTTAATGATTGATTAATAGCTTATTATCTTTTATTTTATTCTACCAGTCCCCACCATTGTTAGCCATTAAAATGTTTTCCCCAGTTTGTGTTAATGCAAACAACGCAGGGATGGACATCCTTGTATTGCAGGAGAAAGGTTATCTACGAGTTCACTACATTGTGCTTCACCCTGATTGAGAATTCACAGGTCGGCTCAGGAAAAGAAGACCTTAGCTAGAGCTCTTTCACACCCGCTGGGTTATCAGAATCTGGGGACATCTTGAGAAGGGGACTGAAGGTTGTTTAATGAATTTGGTCTTTCCTGACTTATCTTGAGATCAAACAATTTGCCCAGGAGAGAATACCTAATGGTACTTAGTTTGTGTCTATGTGCATGTGTGTATGCATGTGTGTGGGGGGGGGGATGATGTGAGATTTTAATTCTGATAAATAAGCAATTGTCTGTCAAACAGCAAGCAGGAAGGGAGCAAAGGCATGAACGCATGACAAGATGCAGATGATTTGAGAAATGTCAAGTTGCTCCATGTATCTGGAGCATTGACTACATTGCAGGGGCGGCATAACATGAGTCAGAGTTTTAGCCACCTTGGCTGTCATACTAAGTAATTTGAACTTGATCATGTCCCAGGGCAATCACCTTCCTAATATAATTAGCGTTTGTAAAGCAATCCGCAGTTCATAGAGCTCTTCCTTAACTCTCATGATTCTCCCAGCCGTGCTGTGTGAAGGACTTGTTGAGGGTTACAACCTAATAAATGACCAAAGCCCCCTCATTCTGAAACACAGGCCCGGTGAGTTGCCCTCAGGTGGGTTTCCTGTAGTGTTCGATTGATGATCTGTACACGGGTTGGTGGTGTCTCCGAGATGCTGAGGTCTCCTGTGTTAGAGTCGACCACAGTGCAGAGGCCAGAGCATAGCTGTTTGATACAAGGATAAACAAATGCATGGATGTGGTATTTCCTCCTGCGTTCTTTAAGCTGAAGTGCACACTCCCACACACACTCACTGAAATCAACCTGTCAAATCCCTCTCCATCCATCATCCCCAGTCTCTCTCCCTGCAGAGGCAGAGACCAGAGTTGCCTTCTGAGGCTTTGATTCTGCTATAGTGTGAGGGAAGAAGGGACCGCCAGAGGTGCACATACCCCAGAAGATGATGGGATCATATATTGCATCACAGGTCATAAGAGCTGGGAAAGACCTTAACACAGAGTTTATGCAATCCCCTCGTTCATAGGTGCACCCAGTGTTGCAAAGTCCCTGGTCCTAGAAAGGGGACCACAGATGCTTCTGGTATTGAAGAGGAACTCCAGCTCCTCACACCTAGCCCATTTTCTCAGGATTGAATGAAATATCTGTAATTCTATTTTCGCTATAAGTAAGAAGGGCACTTCATGGAAAGGAGCACGGTTGGCTTGGGAAGAAGAGGGTGAAGAAAGATCTTGAAAATGACAGAGGGGATAAAAAGACTGTATCTAAGGAAAGGATTGTGAATTATAAACTCAAGAGAAGACAAATAAAGCAAAGTGTTTCAGAGGAGCTCTCTCTCTCTATTTCTCTTTTTACATGCAGTGGGTACAGATGAGATCAAACTCAATTCTGGTTTGTTTGTCTATTTGTCCCCAAGGAGAAGTTTCCTAGCCACCAAACTGTATAATATTTACCGTTGGCTGGAGTACCAGCCCCTACCACAGACACTGAGGGTCAGTGTTCACAGGCCCATCCGTGGTTGCATTGAACTTGCACTGATGTCTGACCGAGGTCCGGTGAGCAGGAAGGTAGGGCTTAATCCACTCAGGGCTCATGCGCTCCAGCCAAAGCAACTCTATGCAGAGAAAGTTGCATGAGTTCTCCTTCCTCAGAAGGGTCCTGTGGGCACACAGCAGCCTCCTGGAACGGTGTGAACTCCTCTGGGGGGCACATACAAAGGGCTGTTTGAGGGGCTTTTCTATGGACATCACACATTTTCAACGTGGGAATTTCATCAAACTCTGGAGATAAGGCACAGTAGTAACCATGCCGTGGAAATAATACTTAATATTTCCCGAGCAACTTTTCTCTGTCAGAATCTGTAATCGGCATCTATTAGGGGTTGAATGTCGCCTTTCCAAAATCCATGTGTTGAAGTCCTAATCCCCCCTCCCCCCCGTGCCTCAGAATGTGACTATACTTGGAGAAAAGGTCTTTAAAGAAGCAACAGATTTAAAATGAGATCACTGGAATGGGTCCTAATCCCATATTCCTTATAAGAAGAGGAGATTAGGACACAGACACACAGAGAGGGAAGACCCTATGAAGACACAGGGAGAAAACAGCCATCTACAAGCCGAAGAGAAGCTTTATAAGAAGTCAACCCCATGAACACCTTGATCTAGGACTTCTGGCTTCCAGAATGGAGAGAAAATAAATTTCTGTTGTTTAAACCACCAAGTCTGAGGCACTTTGTTATGGCAGCCCTAGCTGACGGAAATGGTACTTTGCCCATATTAGCCCAATTCATCCTCGCAAGGGAAGAAAGATGCTGAGGTTAAAAAAACAAAACAAAACAGAATTGTGGCTTCTGGCTCAGTGTGGGAACTTGGAAGTTCTCTTGCATTCTCTGGGCCTCAGTTTTCATATGTGTTTAAATAACAATAATAATCATCATCATTAATATTATAGGAAACTGTTATGGAATGCTTATATTTGAGGATCATTTGTCACCATCCTCTATCGTAGGACTATTGCTGTGAGCTTTGAAAAATGGAGATACTGAGGTACAGAGATGTTCAGACCCTACTCAAGAGCGCGCGGCTAGTAAGTGGCTAAACTAGAAATTAACGCAGATAATTCAACCCTGGAGCTGGGCCAACTGATCAGCATCTAGGATGAGGGGCCTCGGCACTCACTCCCCTGACCTGTGCTCTGACTTCTGCAGAATGCTTTGGTGGTCCCTCAGTTGTCCCTTAAAGACCAGATGATTTAGGACAAGGGAGCTTTAATGAGTGCCAGGCTCAGCAAGGTCTTCAGGGAGCCCTGAGCCAAACTGAAGAAATTCACCAGGCATCTGAGTCTGGAAATTGGCCCTTTGTCTCTGATTCTGGAAGAAGTACCATGATCCTCTTGCAAAGATCACGGGAGAGCAAGACAAAAGAGGCTAGGGCTTAGTCCCGGCAGCAGCGTTCATGGGTTACGAGACTTGGATGGAGAAGCACTCCTTCTCTGCCAGTGAGGATCACAGGACTTGTCTCCTCCAGGAGATCTTGGCAAGAACAAAAATCAAGAGGAGAACATGGGTACAAAATCATACAGTAAATGATTTGTTTTTTCAAAAAGCTCTGCAATTGCAAGGGATGTTTGTACCAAGCCAAATTCCAATCTCTGTGCTTAAATTTTGTTGTTTGTTAAACAGGGATGATAACGTGTAACTCCCAGGGTGGCACTAGGGATCAAGAAAGATGCTAAGTGTGAAATGCCTCACTCGGTTCTCTTGCCAGTTTTGGGAAGTAGGTGGCACCAAGGGTCAGAGCAGGAGGCTTGTTTGTTTTGGAGGAATGAAGAATAGGGAAGGGAAGGGGAGACTCTTAAATTGTATCTGTGTAACTGTGCAAATCAAGATTGTCTGCATAGACCACAAATGCCACTATGCCTTGCACGGTGTCCAAAAACATTGCAAAGCCCCAGGAACCCCCAGTTTTGATGGATGAGAAGGCGTAGGACCCGGGGTTCCTGATTTTCCCACCCTTCACCTCTCCTCACTCTGGCGTTTGTTGTTGACTCAAAAGCTCTCTCCACCAAAAGTCCTGCTATTACTGTGAGATTTTATTTCCCAGGAATAACTCATCCCACTTCTTGGCCTCTGTAACAGTGTTGGATATCCGTTAAATGTAAAGATTTTTGGATTAGAAAGACCTTCATTCAAATGCCATCTGAGGACTGTCCTCATTGAGCATCAGCTTTTTCATCTGCAAATTGGAGGTAGTATCAGGACTCCCCTTATTAGCTGTGCGAGGATTAAATTACATGATGTTATGTAAATTCCTTAACACTCTGCAGCAAATGGTAAGGGCAGAATAAAGAAAGACTATCACTGCAGTTGGTCTTTCAGCCCTGGCTCCGTTGTCTCTTACCTGGAAGACCCTTCCATTTCCCTCCCATCTTGTCATTAGGATTGTCTTTGGCTTAATCCTTAACCCAACCCCAAACCTGGAAACTTGACCAGCATAAATTCTGACCTGTCCTTTTGTTTTTGGCCAAGCCACGTGGCATGCGGGATCTTAGTTCCCCGACCAGGGATCAAACCTGGGCCCCCTGCAATGGGAGCGCAGAGTCTTAACCACTGGACCACCAGGGAAGTCCTCTGACCCGTCCTTTCTGATCACAGCATCTGTCTTTCTGCTTCCTCTTTCTCTCCCATTCTTCTACTACACTTCTTTTTTCACTTCACAGACATCCACTCCCCAGTTCTCTTGTTCTCTTTCAGTCTATCATGACCCATCTCTTCAACCAACTTCGTGTAATTGCCCTTAATTCACAGCCCCTGAGCTCCCTTTGTTCCTGCTATAGACCCAGGAATTCAAGCTCCAGCCCAGTGACTTGCCCTTCTCACATCATATGAAGCCAACACCTGTCCCTCCTCACCTGTTCTTCTCCTCCACTGATCCACGTTTCTATTTTCCTCAAGCCCTAATTCCAACTCTTCCTCTCTAGGCAGGAAAGCCTACTTTCTACTTCCCACAGAAAATAAAGCCCACCAGACCAGTATTCCTTCTGCTTCAGCTCTTTCTCACCTTCAGATGTATCCCACTGTCTTTTATTTCCATCCTGTCTCTTAAGAGCAGAGCTGGCTCCACTGGCCTGCCCAAGCCCCCAGTTAGATTGGAATTACCTACTCTAGTCTCTCATGGGTCTCCCTCTACTTCCATCCCTTCCTAACAATTGCAGACTGTTATCTGCAATCTCCCCCATGATGGTTCTTTCCTCTTAGTTTATAAACAGGCTCAATCCCGAACAAACATTCCTCCTCCATCCCTGGGGATCCCCCTAGTAACTCTATTTTCCATCTAGTAACTGAATCAATAATTGAAACTCTTCCCACAAAGAGAATGTTAGACCCACAATGATTTTACAGTTGAGTTAAATGTTCAAGAAACTGATTATTGCTAATATTACATAAATTTTTTCAAAGAAGTGAAAAACAGAGGCTACCATACAACTTATTTTAAGAGGGTGGAGTCACCTTGATTCTACCACCAAACAAGGTTTGATAGAGTAAAGGAAAGGAAAATTATATGCAAATCTCATTAATGAGCATAATGAAACAATTCTAAATAAAATATTGGCAGTCTGAAGAGGAGCGTATATACAGAAAGATGGTACATTGTGAGCAACTGGGGTTTATTCCAGGAATGCAAATTCACATCAACATGATAGAACACATTAATGTAATCTACTCTATTCACAGAAGTGAAGAGAAACATCACCTTATCTTAATAGACATAGAAAAGAATAGTTGATAAAATTTTAATAACTGTTTATTATAGTAAAAGTTTAGTATATACGAGTAAAAAGAACTTATTTAAACTGGTGACTAATGAGTATCTACAGATAAAATAATGGAACGATGTATACAATATTGAATTGTTATAAAGCACTCTCTTAAAAAAAAGATCAAGGCAAGATCGCTCACTATTGCTTCTTCTAGTCTATCTTCTTCAGGAGAGCTCAGCCAGGGAACTATGACATGAAAGAGAAATAATTTGTATAAAATATGAAAAGTAAAAGTTACAACTCTCATTATTCATAGATAACACAAGTTCTTCTACATAAGAAACCAAAAGAATCTATAGACACATTATTAGAATTAGCAAGCAATTAGAGGGATCTCTCCAGCAAACAATGCTGTAGTCAATTGCATTTCTAGCTACCCATGGTTAGAAAAGCAACTTTCAAAGGGATACATTGAAACTAGTAACACTTATATAAATGGTACCTAGGTCTAAATCTAACAAAATATATGTAAGCAGTTTAAGTAGAAAATTATAACATTTTATTGCACTAGAAGACTGAAATACATGTATAGTCGTTTTCATAAATATGTCAGTTTGCTCTATGGATTCAGAGAAAAACCTAAATGTCATGAAACTTAACAAAACCTTCTCTAAAATGTAAATAAAGAAACTTTAGTCCCATTCCTTCCAAACGCCTACAGTCTGGTGTTGCAAAGAATAGCTGAGATGTACCTGAAGAAGTACCACGTGTGTGGCATTAACCTACTGGAGAGAAAAATTCATTGTAAAACTAGAACATGATACACAGTGGCATATTGTTGATAAAAGAGGAAAAAAAAAGCCCTCTATTAATGGAGCAAAATAGAGAATCCAGAGCCAGTCCCCTCCATGGGTGACAGCCTCATCTGTGTGACAGAGTTGGTGCTGAAGATTGCTGGGGGGAGGGCACTCTGGACAATGAACAGTGGGAGGGAATTTACTTAAAGGTGAAAAGCGAAGACTTACAATTTAAGAAATAATAGTGTAGCAGAGGATCTTAATGTCCTCAAGATAAAGAAGTGGTCCTAAATATGTCGCATCAGCAGAGAGCGAAGATAAAGAGAAACGTGGGGGGGCTTCCCTGGTAGTGCAGTGGTTGAGAATCCGCCTGCCAACGCAGGGGACATGGGTTCGAGCCCTGGTCCGGGAAGATCCCACATGCCGCGGAGCAACTAAGCCCGTGTGCCACAACTACTGAGCCTGCGCTCTAGAGCCGGTGAGCCACGACTACTGAGCCCGCGTGCCGCAGCTACTGAAGCCTGCGTGCCTAGAGCCGGTGCTCAGCAACAAGAGAGGCCACGGCAGTGAGAAGCCCGCGCACCGCAACAAAGAGTAGCCCCCGCTCACTGCAATTAGAGAAAAACCCGCAGGCAGCAACGAAGACCCAGTGCAGCCAAAAATAAATAAATAAATAAATTTATTTTTTAAAAAAAGAGAAAAGTGGGTAAAATTGACATTAATACAAAGAAGTTTACTCCTCAAAAGACACCACAGACATGGATAAACAACGCCTGCAAGCTGTGAGATAATATCTGAACACACAAACCTAAGAAATGCTATAAACATATGAAAGATTCATACAAACCCATAGGAAACAGATAAATTATCCAATAATAAAAATCAGCCAAACAACAAGCATTTTCGGGGAACAGGAAACATGAATGTCAGTAAACATATAGAGAGATTTGAGCGTTATTAGTCATCAGAAATGTGCAAATTAAAACCTATTCTGAATGAGATGCCATTTCCAATTCATCACATGGGCAAAATCAAAGTCTGATCTTCCAGGTGTTGGAAAGATATACAGCTATGGAAACTCATGTTCCCTGTTGATACAAGTTTGAAGTGATGTGCTGGTTTTGGAAAATAATGTGGTGCTACCCAGTAAATTGGAACACATGTACTCTACAACTCAGCAATTGTCCTTCTGAATAGAAAGAAAAACTGGCACAGGTGTACCAGAAGGTGCATACCTGAATATTCATGGCTATTCATGGGTAGATGAATATTCATAGCATCCTTATTAGCAACAGTGAACACATACACACAGAAGAAATGATCCAAATATCCCTTAATAGTAGAATTCCTTTCATGAGTTCCACTGCATTCTTAAATGGAATATTATGCAGGAATAGAAATGAATGAATTTACACCTACCTGAGTTAACATGACTAACTCTCAAAAACATGTGAGGGAAAAAAAAGAGGTCTCAGAAGAATACATGCAATTTAATTCCTTTTACCCAAATAACTAAACAATGCATCTTTCTATTAATATAAAAAGAAAGCATGGGGCTTAATAACACAAAATTCACAATAATGCCAACCAGTGGGAAAACGCCAAGAGAATGGAATCAGATTTAGAGAAGGACACACATATATGATAATTTCAATAGATGCAGAAAAACTTTTGACAAATTTCAACACCCATCCAGAAAGTAGGCATAGAGGGAACCTACCTCAACATAATAAAGGCCATATATGACAAACCCACAGCCAACATCGTTCTCAATGGTGAAAAACTGAAACCATTTCCTCTAAGATGCTGGAGAGGGTGTGGAGAAAAGGGAACCCTCTTGCCCTGTTGGTGGGAATGTAAATTGATACAGCCACTAGGGAGAACAATATGGAGGTTCCTTATAAAACTAAAAATAGAACTACCATATGACCCAGCAATCCCACTACTGGGCATATACCCTGAGAAAACCATAATTCAAAAAGAGTCGTGTACCACAATGTTCATTGCAGCTCTATTTACAATAGCCAGGACATGGAAGCAACCTAACTGTCCATCGACAGATGAATGGATAAAGATGTGGCACATATATACAGTGGAATATTACTCAGCCATAAAAAGAAATGAAATTGAGTTATTTGTAGTGAGGTGGATGGACCTAGAGTCTGTCATACAGAGTGAAGTAAGTCGGAAAGAGAAAAACAAATACCGTATGCTAACACATATATATGGAATCTAAAAAAAAAACAGTTGGTTCTGACGAACCTAGGGGCAGAACAGGAATAAAGATGCAGACATAGAGAATGGACTTGAGGAGATGGGGAGGGGGAAGGGTATGCTGGGACGAGGTGAGGGAGTGTCATGGACATATATACACTACCAAACATAAAATAGATAGCTAGTGGGAAGCAGCCACATAGAACAGGGAGATCAGCTCGGTGCTTTGTGACCACCTAGAGGGGTGGGATAGGGAGGGTCAGAGGGAGACGCAAGAGGGAGGGGATTTGGGGATATATGTATACATATAGCTGATGAATTTTGTTATACAGCAGAAACTAACACACCATTGTAAAGCAATTGTACTCCAATAAAGATGTTAAAAAAAAAAAGGACACACGTGACAAATCAGAGGTGTGGACATGGTCTTCTCCTTAAACTGAATTGATTGCACCTAGTTTTTAAAAAAATATTTTTAACGAACACGTACGAGTATGTTCACTCTCTATGTGTGTATAATATATATGTATAAACATATTACTTTATCTGTTTCATCTATTTCATAATGAAAAATCCTTAAGACAGTAGGAAATACATTCAGTTAAGGGAGAAAACACTGATATCAAATAAAGTAATGTATTGAGATGAGCTTCATGTTGAACTGGTACTTTGTCACACGAGCCATTAGAGGCATAGAGGGAATGGAGCGCAGGTCTGGAGACCCACAACTGTCAAATTAGGAGGGACCTTAGTACTCTTCTTGTAAATCCTGTCCATTATAAGGATGAGGAAGCTGAGGCTCAAAGTGTCAAAGTAACTTTCCCAAGGTCACTGAGCTGGTTACTAGCAGATTCGAGTACTAGAAGCAAGGCTCATGGCTCCCTGGCTATATTATTCTTAGGAGGTTATCACGTGGTCACTGAGTCTTTTCCATCCCTTACAGGGCATCTGAGAATGAAGGTGAGCTGCAAGTCCTAGCGTCTGGGAAGGCAACACAAGAGTGCAAAGGAGTCAGGGAGGAATGGGCCTAAGACATACTGGGGGCCCCTTAGGTGTCAGATCCATGCTGGGGTCCTTCAATCCCCAGGACCATCCCACAAAGGGCAGCGTTCATATCCGACTTCATAGAGACAGGCTCATGTTAAATTCTTCCCCTTTATAACTCACCAAGGGAAGGCCTTGGAACAGGGCCTGGGGTTTCTGCAGACAGGAACGATACTGACGTCCCAGACACTTCGATTATGAGAAGTGAGAAGGTCCTGGCCACCACTCAAGGCTGTGTCCTTTCTAAAAGGAAGAATTTGTCCCCAGAGTACTACTGTAGTCATTTAATTTAATGATTCACCAACTTAAAAAAAAAAAAAAAAAAAATATATATATATATAAAACACAAATATCCTTTATTTGTCACGGAAGGCAAGTTCGTGTGCCCGATGCACAGTGCGGGCAGACAAACCAAAATGTCAGAGTTGCGAGCAGAGAAAGGTTTATTGCAGGTGAGGGGGAGGGGTGTCCCAGGATTTGTGATCAGCTCGTGCACAATTCTCTGATTGGTTGGTGGTGATCAATCCTTAGGCGCCAGAAGGTCTGGGGACTACATGCTCAAGATCATCAAGTAATTAATTTCTTCCATTTGGTGGTGGTTTTAGCATCTGAAAAACACAGGAAATATGCATGAGATACTATTATCTAGGTACTTTAGAGAGGCGCTAAAGCAGAGGATATGGGGGAGGGGGGTTCTGCTTGGTTACATATTGAGTTGAAAAGCGGGGTCCTTACAATTTAGTAGGAGTGTTTATTTGTTAATGTCATCATCCTAACTATCAACTCAGTAGTCTCCCCCTCCTTTCTTTCAAAGTTGCTGATTTCTGAAAGATACTAATGATTTGTTACCAACTAACTTTATTTTTGGTAGTGAATCTAGCTTTCCACAGCAGTAAAGTAATGAATGTCATTAAAATGTGATAAGTAAACATCAATCAGTGCCTGGCAGTCCATCAGTCATTCATGGCACAAACCTTTCTTGCGATGTCCCAGAGTTTGTTGCAGGAGGTCACGGAGAAGACATGATTGCCAGTTGATCCCAGGGCTGACCAGGGCAATCGGAGGCTCCTCAACCCCTCCCTGTCCTTGGAATATAAGCTCCACCCACTTTTCCTACAGTGGGAGCCCTTTCCAAGGACTCAGCCTTGAGAATGCAACAGTAGTTGGGACCATCTGGATGGTTACATGTGACTGAACCCCATTACGGCCTCTCTATAAACTTTGGAGATCCGGGCTGGCGTGTTCGGATATTTACTTGTCTCCTGACTGCTCAAGTCAAGCCTCCGAGGTAAGTCCCCTGCTTATTAAACCTGCCACCTACCCATCTGGAGTGGCCTTTTTCTTTGGTCTCTCCTTATTTTCCGGGAGCCAATTTCAGATTTCACCCCAGGAAGCTCCCAAAGTTTCGAACCAACAGAGTAGAAGCCCTGTGTGTAGACCCTAGAACCGGTTGATCAGGGTCAAACCCTGGCTCTTCTGCTTTCTATCTCGGAGAAGTCCTGTTAGCTCTGAGAATGGAAAAATGTTGCCTGTCTTATCAGCAAACAAAGGATGCTTCTGCCATCAAACCATCACCCTAATGATGAGCCCTGAGGGATCTCAGGATGGAGACAAACAAGCCCTCCGCCACTGCGGTGCACCCCGAGGGGACTCAGGGTGGGAAAGAACAGGATACTGGCCTTAGATGGTTAAGGAATGATTTCAGTGAGCCCAGACTCTTGGCATCTTCCCATTTCTAGAAAAGCGCTAAATTCATTAACTCGAGATACTTGGTTTTCTTTAATAAACAGTAATTTTCTAATGTACCCACTACCTGGTTTTATTTTGTTTTGGCCACACTGCGTGGCTTGCGGGATCTTAGTTCCACCACCAGGGATTGAATCCCGGCCTCGGCAGTGAAAGCGCGGAGTCCTAACCACTGGCCAGCAGGGAACTCCACTATCTGGTTTTTATATATCCTGGCTCCTCTCTTACCTCTTCTGAGTGGTCCCTCAGAGCGACCTGAGAGGCTATCTTCCATCCTCAGAAAATCCAAGTAAAACATAATTTTCAACTTTTAGGTTGTGCGTTTTTTTTTTTTCAGTTGACGGCTATCTGTGCCTAGTTTCCTAATCTGGGAAAAAATTGGGCAGTAATAGCACTCATCTTCTGGTGTGGCCATGTGAACTGTTGGTGTGGTTTTTGAGGTGATTATCTAGTGGTTTGGAAATCCGTGTTTCTCTACTCGTGTTAGCCAACGTTGGCTACTGAATGCCTCATAAACAGATTAACTCTGAAATCTCAGTGATGTACATAAGTTAATTTTTGCCCCATCACAGTCTGATGCAGGTCAGGCCACCACCATCAGGAGCTTCAGAGGCAACCTTTGATCTGTCTCCATTTTGAAATTGGCCATTTTCTTGTTTGGGCTTATTCATTTTGTTGTTGTTGTTGTTTTTTTTTTTTTTCAGTTGCACAGATAGAAGAAAGGTTATGTGAATGTGTGTGCGTGTGTAACTCATACCCACTCTTTTTGCTCCCGCAGGAAGTCATATCACTTCTGCTCATCTGACTTGGTGAGGACTCCATCGTGAGGTCCCCATCAGCTACGAGGAGGGCTGACAAATGCAGCTTGGTGGTTGCAAAGAATCAGAATGAACTAGAATGGCTACCATAACTGGCCAGAGGTTAGAGCCTTTTCCTATATGTATTAGATACATGTAAACCTGCAGATGAGGGAACTGATGATCGGGCAGATTGTGTCCTATGCACCAAGTCACACAGGTGGGAAGTGGTGGAAGTTGGGGTCACACTGGATCTCTTTGATTCTAATGGGTCCCTAATTGATTCTTTAAAAAACTGCAGATCTCCAGGTTGGGAGGGGGCAGGTGCAAGATGATCCACTTTTTAGAATGTGCAGCCAGAGTATATCGAAGTGTTCATCTACATTGAACTCTGTCTTTAAAAAATGATTGTTTCATTAATGTTAAATATGAGGATGGATGAGGATGCCCTCAGTCCACGTGTTGCTGGGCACCTGCCTTGCACTATTCTGAAGGAGGGTTCCGAGGACCACATGGCAAGTAGTACTTGACAGTGGTCCCTTCCATTCAGTGTAATGGGAAACGCTACTGCCTATTGGTGCTTAGTTAATTGAATTATGATCATATAAGTGTTTTAACTAAACTGGTCCTCACAAACTGCTCAAGTAACTTGAAAAGACCCCTTTGAAATACATGCACATGGATTAAAGATAGAGGTACTTATAATGGAAATATGAGAGAACAAGAAGAAAAAGTCAGGCAAGCACCTTGACCAGAAGAAAGCTTTGGCCAGCCCAATCTTTGAGTAAAAACAAAGCTGATCTGATCATACCTAACAAATAATGGCCTAGTTTTTAAAAATATCAGTAATTTTATTTGAAATTGGGTTTACATTCATTATCATTTGTTATAAAATTTACCCTAAGTCTATTTTTGGATCAGTGGTTCTCAATATAGGATAATTTTGTCTCCACCCTCCCCCCAGCCGAGGGACATTTGTCAATGTCTGGAGATCATTTGGTTTGTGAAAACTGAGGGTGTTGGTAGGGGGCAGGGTGCTACTGGCATCTAATGGGCAGGGGTCAGGGAAGGTGCTGAACATCCTATAATGCACAGGGCAGCCCTCATGACAATCACCTGGCCCCAAATATCAATAATGCCAAGTTGAGAACCCTGCATTAGATGATGATGCAGGATCCCTATGTAATTTACAGATATAAGTGACAAATAATGTAAACCATGGTCATAGCAGAGCATATAGTCAGTGTTGCCTAGTCATAAGGAGCTGGAATTGACCATTCAAACCCAGGCTTAGCCCCCTTTAGTTGTGTGATTTCAGTGAAGTTCTGCAACTTTGCCTCCGTTTCCTCCTAAGAGGGTTATCATGGGGTTGTTGTGAAGATAAAATGAGTTTAGAATAGTGCCTGGTGCCTAGTAAGAACACAACTGCGTATGGGTTTGCTGCAATCACAGTTACATGTGCTCCAAAAACGCAATGCGAGGAGAATGAGATAAGATAAAAACGTGAAGCTCTGTGGGTTGAACTGCTGTGCTGCTGAGAAGTCGTTCCCTTGAAGACCCATCCCAAGGCATAACAAGGTTGGCCTTCTCCTAAGGACCCTCCCACCCCAGTGCCAGTCGATCTGGCTCTTAGGTGAACATTACTTCCCTGTGAGTCAAACTGGACATAGTAATTGAGCACCTATCATAAGTGCAAAGATGTTTAAAGCAAACTTTCGATTTTTGGTTGGCAGGACAAGATAAGACAAATGCATGAGAAGAAAATCAACCCCAAATCTATTCAAATAAATTTTAAAGATGTATCAAACATCTCTATGTTCCAGATGTTGTGCTATGGGTTGGGTAGAGAAAGATAGATGTAGACCCTTTCTTAAGAATTTTCTTCAAAGACTTCTCCTTTGTCATAGATAAATTGTCCATGTAGGTTTGAGTTCATTTCTGGGCTCTCTATTCTGTTCTATTTATCTATATGCCTGTTTGCTTTTTTTTTTTGTGGCAGCACCATATTGTTTTGATTACTGTTGCTTTGTAGTACAGTTTGATATCAGGGAGCATGATTCCTCCAGTTTTGCTCTTCTTTCTCAAGATTGTTTTTGCTATTCAGGGGAAAAAAGGAGAACTTTCTTCAAAGACTCCTCAGTCTAGTGTGGGAAATGCATTGTGATGTAAATAATTATACCACAAAACTTTGAGTGTCTTTTCCCAAGTATGTGTGGGGTTCAGAGGCAGCTCAGAGGAGGAGGTGATGAACTCTAAGTTAGATCTTAGCAGGCTTCAAATGGCAGCAATATGTAGACACAGGTTTGAAGAATGAGGACACATTCATGGATGTACTTGACATCCTGGAGCTTTCTGGGAAGTACAGGTGGTTGGTATTGCTTGGGCCAAATGGAGCCAGGATTCATGATGAACAGGAATCAGACGTTAGCTGGCCTGAATGCCAGGCCATGGAGCTTGAAACTCATTCTGAGAGTCTAGAACCATTCCTGAAGGATCTTAAGAGGCAGGGTTATAGGCTCAAGTTACATTTTTAGAAGATCGATATGCCATGTACAGCAGATGGGGTAAGGGGGACGGAACTGGAATTGGGGAGATCAGTTAAGAAATTACTCTGGTATTTAAGAAATTACTCTGGTATTTTAGATAAGAAACAGGATGATCTGGGCACAGGTGGTGGATAGAAAAGAGAGTATGCCTGATAAACACAGCATCCCAAGCACCTTTCCTATTTCCCCAACTCACTCCAACATTTAAAAAATAATAATAGCAGGGACTTCCCTGGTGGCGCAGTGGTTAAGTATCCGCCTGCCAATACAGGGGACACGGGTTCGATCCCTGGTCTGGGAAGATCCCACGGCAGCAACTAAGCCTGTGTGCCACAACTACTGAGCGCGTGTGCCTAGAGCCCGTGCTCCGCAACAAGAGAAACCATCACAACAAGAAGCTCACGCACTGCAACAAAGAGTAGCCTCTGCTCGCCACAACGAGAGAAAGCCCGCGTGCAGCAACGAAGACCCAACACAGCCAAAAATAGATAAATAAATAAATTAAAAAAAAAAATTAGCTCACAGGTACATAGCCCTGACTCTGCATGAGGTCCAAGCTTTAATCCATTTAAAGCCATCTAAATTTTAATCCACTTAATTCTCACCAAAAAAAACCCATATGAGATACATTTATTATCATTCCTGTTTTACAGAAAGGAACTGGAGATACAATTAGGTCAAGTTACATCTTAAAGGACACACATTAAAGAGAGCAGCAAAGCCAGATTTCAAGGCCAGGCAAGCTGCCCCAGTCTGTGTTCTTCTATTAGCAAATGTCTCCCCCGCCCCAAACTGTCCTAAAACAATGGGGTTGATACAGTCAAAAGGGAAGGCTATTCCAGCTCCCCAACTTCCTTCCTATCCCGTGGAGTGCGTGGAGTCCGAAAAGCATCTCATGACCGTTGCTGCTTCTGTGTTTTTTTTTAAATTATAGTTGATATATAATATTATATTAGTTTTAAGTGTACCGCATAGCGATCCAACATTTTTACAGGTTATACTCCATTTAAAGTTATTACTAGATAATAGCTATATTTCCCTGTGCTGTACAATACATCCTTGTTGCTTATCTATTTTATACATAATAGTTTGTTTCTCTTAAGCCCATACTCCTATCTTGCCCCTCCCACTTCCCTCTCCCCACTGGTAACCACTAGCTTGTTCTCTGTATCTGTGAGTCTGTTTCTGTTTTGTTACATTCATTCGTTTTATTTTTTAGATTCCACATACAAGTGATGTCATACAGTATTTGTCTTTCTCTATCTGCCTGATTTCATTTAGCATAATACTCTCTAGGTCCATCCATGGTGTTGCAAATAGCAGAATTTCATTCTTTGTTATGGCTGAGTAGTGTTCATTGTGTGTGTGTGTGTGTGTGTGTGTGTGTATGTGTATACCACATCTAATTTATCCATTCATCTGTTGATGGACGCAGGTTGTTTCCATGTCTTGGCTGTTGTAAATAATGCTGCTATGAACATTGCGGTGCATGTATCTTTTCAAATTAGTGTTTTTGTTTTTTTCTGGATATATACCCTGGAGTGGAACTGCTGGATCATATGGTAGTTCTATTTGTAGTTTTTTGAGGAACCTCCATACTGTTTTCTATAGTGGCTGCACCAATCTACATTCCCACCAACAGTGCACAAGGGTTCCCTTTTCTCCACACCCTCTCCAGCATTTATTGTTTGTAGATTTTTTGATGATGGCCATTCTGACCGGTGTGAGGTGATACCTCATTATAGTTTTTATTTGCATTTCTCAAAGGAAACTGTTGTCCAAATGAAGACAACCTACTGAATGGGAGAAAATATTTGCAAATGATATGACCGATAAGGGGTTAACATTCAGAATACATAAACAGCTCATACAACTCAATAAAAATAATAAAAAAAACTGGATTAAAAAATGCACAGAAGATCTGAACAGACAGAAGATCTTCCTTTTCCAAGGATGACATAGAGATGACCAACAGGCACATGGAAAGACAGTTGCTTCTTCATGCCACAGGATGTCACCATTGAAAACCTGCTTTCTGCAACCAAGTGAGAAAATGCCAGTCCACTCGGCTGTGATTCTTTGCTCCTTCTGAAGGGGCTCGAGCCCCTGTGGCCCTGTGAGGAAGGGCGACCTCCTTCCTCCAGAGCCAGACTCAGCCAGGAGCACCCCATGCTGAGCTGTATCTCTCAGCTCTTCCACGTAGGGTGTCACCTTCCAGCTGGGGCTGGATCAGCCTCTGCCTCTGTCCCAGAACCAATGTCCTCCTGTCCTATCTGGAGCAGATCACCTCAAAACATAAAGCTAAGATTACACCCATTTCTCTAGACACCATCACTCACAGCCTCTTGCTGAAGGATGTTAAAAAAAAATCTCCTGGGGAGCCCTTGCTATTGACAACTTGGAGAGCTGTTTACCTGGTGGAATTGACCAACATTAGTATTTAAGTAGATGTGTGTGGGATGAGGGGGGTAGAGAGAAGGAGGCTGGGAGCCCAGGAGCCCAGGATGATGTTAGGTCTGTGTGATTTAATGGATGGTGGGTCATTCTCTGGCTGGGGGGGATAACAGTGGAGGATTATTTCTGCTTTTCAGTCGGTTCCACCTAAGCCCACCCTGGGCAGTGGTCAGGGCTTTCCTTGCAGATCTCCTGCAGTCCCCTGGCTGTTCAGAGCTTCACCCAGTGGGACACCCAATGCCTGTCCACAGGAGGGCATTGGGTGAGGGAACCTCTGGGCCCAGAGAGCATCACTCCAGCTGCCTGATTTTGGGGTGCCATGTTGGCCACCAGGGACCAGTGATTGTTGTCTAGGGGGAGACCCCTGGGTCTTGACACATGGGTCATGTCCACACAGCTGCCTACTCCTGGCCTCCTGGAGGCCTCAGTTTCTATGTCTGTGCTTCCTCTTCTCTCCTTATCTCCAATCCATGAGCAGAGCAGGGATTGAGGAGGAAGACTTCACAGTAATAAGTCATAATGCTATTTTGCCACATAGGGAATTGGGGGTGGGTGGGAAGAGAAGGTCTTGGGGCACATTCATTTGGGACTTGTTGTATCTTGCATGAAAGGTTATCTCAAGGTTCATGAAGATTCTAGTCACAGATGGTAATACATTATATAGATCATGTGCATATATATTATATATATGTTTCATATATATACACATACAGGTGTATGTAATTTATTTTTGATTCAAAAATCAAAAAGTATTATAAAAGTGCATTGAAAGTCTCACTGCCACTCAGCCTTTGTCCCCCAGTTCTCCACCCAACCCCACCCCCATAGCTAATATCCGCTTCTACAAGTTTCTTACATAGCCTTCCAGTATATTTTATGCCAATATAAGCAAATACAAATATACCCTTGTGTCTCCTCTCTTTTTCACAAGAGTTATTATGAACACTATTCTGCACTTTGCTCTTTTACTTCACAGTATATCCCGGGGATCTTCTATCAGGGCAATGGAAAACACATCCCAGTACAAGAAAACCCTGTGCTACTGGGACGTCTTCACTGTTGGGGACTCAGAGGAAATAGTGGAGACTCACACTGCCTTTCACAAATAAGACTGCATAAAAATGGAATGTTCGTAGCAAAAGGATGTCATGTGATTTTAACCACATTTTAAGAACCAAAATTGTGCAAGACAGGTACCCCTTTTCTCTATGGAGAACTAAACATTCATGTATTTGCCATTCAGCAGACGTTGAGAACATGCGTTGTCCGGGGCTTGGCTGGGTGCTGTGGGGAGGACAAATGGCAGGAGAATGCATCCTTCCTCTGCCCTGGCCAGGCTGCAGCAACACGCAACTCGCGACACTCCTTCTTGTAGCCTCAGTACCCACCTTACCCCGCCACGTACCCTTTAACAACAGAGAACGTCCCAACACGATGACCCAGCCTTTCCCCTGCTTAATTTCCTGCAATGGTTCCCTACTGTCCTTAGGGTCAAATCCAACCCCTTCTCTTGGGTTCCAAGGCCCTCGATGTGCAGCTCCTGCCCTTCCAACCTCATTACTTGCTTCCCCTGTCCTGGCACACTCAGTTTCAGCTCTACTGGATCCCTAGTGGGGATCAAAACCCAGTCCTGGCTGTCTTACCTCCAGGCCTTTGCATACTTGGTCTTCTCATTCTGCAAGGAACATTCTACCCCCTTCTCCTCCCCTCCCTTTGCCTCTTCTTGTCCCTTCTTTCAGATGCCTTTCCCTGATTGCCTCCCCTCCCACCCTCCCTAACTAGTTAGATGCTAGTCACCCCGGTTGTAATTGCTGGGTTACAATCCACATCTCTTCTTGGACCGTGAGTCAGTGCAGCCCAGTGGAGCGGAGCAAGCACTGGTCTCCGAAGTCTCAATTTTGGCTTTTGTCTCTGAGGCTCTCAACTTCATCGTGAGTGCCAGGGGCCCTCCCTAACATAGTGGTGGCGAGAATTAGAGACCTCTCCGTGTGCAGTGCCTGGTGAAGGATGCTCAGTAGATGCGGGTCGGTTTAACCCGCCACAATCTTCTCCCCTCGTCCACGGACCGAATCTTAGACATCTCTGAACCCTCAGTGTCCAGCATGAAGTAGGTGACTAGCATGCGTTAGTCCGTTCGTTGACAGCCACTGCTGACCATACTGAAGATATCGATTGCTTAGGGCATTAACCCGTTCTCAGGCATCTACTGTGTTGCCTCTGGGTCCCTCTTCAAAGTTTACCGCCACCGACCCCCCCCCCCTCATCCCCGGTCATCTGTCCCCCCTCCCTGGGGGTAAGGTCTGGAGAGGACCTTTTTATTTCTCCTGCATCCCCGTCTTCCAATTCGGGAGGGCCCCTCCGACGCGGAGACTGAGCATGCTCGCGGCCAGGACTGGCGGCGAGGCCCGGTGGGCGTCGGGTCGGGCTGCTGGCGCCCCCGCAGGCCGGGCGGGCGAGCGGGCGGGGTTTGGCCCCCGGGCTCCCGCCGCCGCCGCCGCCGACTCGCCGCGGGGAGGGCTGAGGCTGGGGGAGCGGGCGCCGCGCCTCCCAGCCGGACGCGCAGCCTCGGGGCGCTGCGCAGGGCTGCGGGGAGCCGGGCCAGCCGGCGGCGGCAGGAAGGGCTCTGCAGGCCGCGAGGGCGCGCTGCGCGCCGTGCGCCGTGCGCCGGGCTCCGGCCGCGTCCCGGCGAGGGAAGGAGACGAGCAAGGGCGCGGAGGTGAGCGGAGCCAGCGGGCGCGAGCTGAGAGGCGCGGGCGCAGGCACTCGGTCTTCTCCCTTTCTCAGGGGTGGCGGTGAGTCCCTCTCACCGCGTTGACAGCCTTGCCACCCGGCCCGCTTCGCTGGGGCTGCCCAGAGGAGGCCGCGGCCGGGCAGCTGTTGCGCCGAGAGGGGGCAGCTGCGGAGTTCCATAACCATAGCAACCTCGTCGGCACCACCGCGGCGGCGGCGGCGGCGGCGCGGGCAGCATCCTCTCGCTCCTCCTCCAGGCAGCCTTGCTGCGGGGACCCGAGACCCAGCTCGCAGGTGCCCGGACTCCGCGGTCCGCCCGCTGCCGCTGCAAGTGTTGGCGGCTGGAGAAGGCAGAAAAGAGCAGAGTAAGGGACCCAGGAGCAGTGGCCCAGGAGGAGAGAGGGGAGCTCTGCAGTGGGAGACAGGTAGGTGAGAGCACTCCGGGGTCGGCAGCTGCAAAACTCTCTCCTCTGTGGCAGTGACGTTTCTGGAAGCGTGGTTGCTAGTTGGATGGCTTTCTATTACTTAACAGGGATTCTGCCGCGAAATGTGGTTTATCTCCTTCTGTCTCCCCCAATCTCTCTGTCCTCTAGTCTCAAGGCACATCTGGGCACGTCTTGAGAGGACAAGAAGGGAAATCTGATGTGATCGGTGGGGAGACGCTGGGGAGACGCTGGGTTAATGAGGTGGTCCCTGCAGAAGTCCCAGATGGAGGCTGAGAGGGCACATCCAGACCCTTCTGCAAGCAGGTTCTCTGAGCCCTTGACCCAGAGCAGGCTGGGGAGAAGACCATGTTGGGGTGAAATGGGGCAGTGGTAGCGATTCTCTGTGGTCCAGGCTGACCCTGTGGCTTGGCTGGGGACAAGGGAGGGGGTTATTTGACATGGAAAGGGATCAGAGCACACAACGTGTCTTGCTTTGTAAAGTCAGCTTTAAACCCAGCAACTGGAAGGGCTATTTAGACCAGGGGAGTAGTAACTATCACCATTTTTGGACCCAGGGGTATCCCTCAAGTTTATCACATTACTGCCTTTGGCTATAGGGGGTGGAGTGAGAATAGACATAAAATTATAAACTAAGAATCAAAAATCCCCCCTCTTTATTTCCTTAACTCACTTCTAGGCACCCCCCAACTGTTGTCAGCAAAACAAAACTTTCATGCATTATAACAACACTCTTTGTCCCCTTGGCCAAAGGGGATGCCAGCCATTGGCAGACTATCCCACTTTCAAACAGCCAGAAAATTCAGCTTCAGTTCCCTTTTTGAACTAGGGAGGCATTGTTTTTCCATCAGGTTCTGAGGTTCCTGATATTAAGGGATGTGTCAGAGCTGAGAGGCACCAGTGCTGTTCCCACAGAGTGATGGACTGTTAACCTCGTCTACAGGCCAGAAAGAGGGGCAAAGGTTTGGGCATGATTCCAAACCCAGCTCGGCAGGGGCCAGGGCTCCAGAAGACCGTACAGGAGGGAGATAAAGTTAGGTGAATAATTTGGGTCTAAAGTGTCTTGCATATGGGTAAGTGGGTCTCTGGGTAATATCCGAGCTGGGCAGCCATTGACTTTTATAGGCCCTCTCTTTATACTATGGCCTCAGGGAACAGTGATAACCCCTAGTTAAGAGGCCATGTTCTTTAATTGAGTTTTTAATTTATGCTGTAGTTGTGTTGCCTGAGGGGATGTGATTTGACCAGCATTTCATTTGGGATTTGTGTCATAATGAGGATGATATTATTGTATTCCAGGCAGATGGTAAGGGGTAGAGAAAGGAGAACGTGATTTGGGAGTCAAACATGGATGTGAGCTCTGATTCCTTCATACACTTGCTGTGTGATCTTGAGTTCCCCCACCTCACTGAGACGCCCTTCTCTCATCTGTAGAATGGGATGGTAACAATTCTTGCAGCTTGCCAGGGCATGGTGGGGAGGATGGATGGGAAGGGACTTTTCAAAATCTAACGTCTAGTGCAAATAAAAGGAATTATCGTCATTTTTTGAAGAAAACCCCTTCCTCAGATCAGCAGATCATTCAACGGGCATCAGCTATGAAAAGGGAGTAGAAATATTGGTCAGTGACTCATAGCTGAAATGCTGTAGTCTGGTCCAAGATACACTCAGGGAAATATAAAGAGGGCTTTATTGGAGGAAACACAGCATGTCATCCTTGCTTACAGGTGTTGAAGGTCAGGGGCTTTGATATCAAATGCGGTACTTATCTAGTTTGGGGACACTGAGGTCTGCTCACCATGGAGCTGGACTAAGCGTTTGAAGGTGTAAAAAGGGATTTGCACATGGAGGGGACTCATTTAAATGTTGGTTAAATGGATACATGAGACACATTGTGAGCTCCTTGGGGCAAAATTCACCTTCATCCAACTGTGCTCTGTAATTCCAAGTGTTTACCAAATTTTTGCCCGATTTGACCGAAGGCTTACAGCTTGATGGGATGGCTGCGCTGTCTTATACTCTTCCCTGCTCTTTTCTACCCCTGATACTGCTCACGCTGGCCTCTGCCTAGAATGACCATTTCTCACTTCCTTTTTCCCTTCCTGACCCAATTCAAATGCCCCTTCCTACGGGAAGCCTTCCTGGGCTCTCCCCTGTGCTCCCACAGCACTTTGGATCTGCTCCGTGACGGTTTGTGCTGGGTCGTGTTGTCGTCGCTCGCATACACGCTGCCCCCTCTCTAGATTTCATGCTTCCTGAGGACAAGAACTTGGTTTTATTCTACCGCGATTGTGGCCCCTGCACCTGGCCTAGTGATTGCCATGATGGGTGGTTGTCGAATGTGTGCCCAAACCTTACCTGCAGCATAACCACCGGCGCTGGAAGAGGCCCGCACAAAGGCTGGCCGAGCTGCCTTCCCCCATCTCAGCCTGCGCAGGAAGCCTGAAGGACGCTTGCTGGGTGGTTGTGTGTTATTTAGGGTCAAGCCACTGAAGCAGAGAGAAGGAGAACAAAAACACATATTTTGCCTTAAAAATGCTCATTTTGTTTCAAGTGGGTACTTTAGAATAATGGTAATCTGGTGTTGAATGGCCTTCATATAACATTTGCTGGAAACATCTGATGGAGTATTTTAAACTGAAAATGTATTTCTCTCCCTTCCATTTTTTCCCTTGATTTCAGCTCCGATGTAGTGGAAAAACACGTAGACTGGATTGAGAAATCCTGGTTCTAAGAGGACCTAGGACTAGGCCCCTTGGTCTTCCTGTGCCTCAGTTTTCTCATTTGTTAAATGTGGATGGTGGTCCCCATCTCCCAGAGGGGCCAAGTGCTTGGAGTGAATGGAAAGCTGTGCAGTAAAAGCAATTCATAAACTGTAAATTACCCTACCCAGTACATTATTTCTTTCAATTTTTTTTTTTTGTCCTGGAAAATGAGCAAAATCTCTACGTCTAATTACACAGCATCAGACAAGATGAGCTGGTAGTACTGGCCCCTCCACTTACTAGCTCTGTGGGACCTTCAGTGCATCATTTTGCCCCCTCAGCCATTTGCCTTCTTTGCGTACCATTATCATGACAGCTAATTTTCAAGATGAGTTGGGAAGACATATGTTAAGAAAAGTGTCATGCCCGGCACATAATACATTATATCTGTAATTTCCAAATGACAGATATAATTGCCCATAATAGAAGTTTCCAACTTTTTTGGGAAATGTCCCAAAATGCATTGTCTCTCTTTATCCCTCTATTTCACTTACCTTTTTGAGGAAGGGAGGGAGAGGGAGGGAAGGAGGGACGAAGAGAAAGAGAGAGAGAAATTACTAGTAAGAAGGTAGTGGTAGTTTCCGAGAGCGCTCTTTCCACGTGTGATACCAGGAAAAAGTAGAATAAGCTCAAGGTTTAGATTCTGGGGCTGAGTCCTCACTCCAACTCTGAACCTAACCGCTCACAGCACTGTTGACCTGGCCTCCTCACCTTTATGGGTCTCAGTTTCTTCATCAGTAAACTGTCTGGGTGATTCCAGTGGTCCCATCTCACTCTGTTTTCAGTGCTTCCATCTGCTAATTAACGTTTCTCCTCACCAAGGTTACTTCTGTGGCCTTACAGGTTGTCCTTTTGGTCAAAACTCATCACTTGTCTAAATGTTACATTTCAATGCACAATATACCCATATCCTCCCCACCATATTTCTCCTCTTCTAGAATTGTCCCCAGTCTAGAAGGCTAGAGTCCCCAAGATGACCCTGGGACTTAGGCAGGTGTTGAATACGCCCTGCTGTCTCTCCTTGTCTCACCCCACTTCTTTTTTTAAACCAAATGATTTATTATTTTTTAACACATATTTATTATTATTATTATTATTTTAATTAATTAATTTATTTTTATTTTATGGCTGTGTTGGGTCTTCGTTTCTGTGCGAGGGCTTCCTCTAGTTGTGGCGAGTGGGGGCCACTCTTCACCGCGGTGCGCGGGCCTCTCACTGTCGCGGCCTCTCTTGTTGCGGAGCACAGGCTCCAGACGCACAGGCTCAGTAATCGTGGCTCATGGGCCCAGTTGCTCCGCGGCATGTGGGATCTTCCCAGACCAGGGCTCGAACCCGCGTCCCCTGCATTGGCAGGCAGACTGTCAACCACTGCGCCACCAGGGAAGCCCTCACCCCACTTCTTAACTGACCTCAGGCAAGAGGTTGTGCTGCTCTGTCCATCCTGGAAGATCTCTTTCATTCAAAATACAAGAAACTGTACGGAAGAAACCCTGTCTTACCTGCAAGAGCTGGAGGGGATCCACGGATATCTCTCGTATTCACTGAGCTGCCCAGGCTCTGGGTGCTCAGCAACGTCAAATGTTTCTGTTCAAACATGAATCATTTCTAGATGGCTGCACACTGATCTCAGGAGCGATTCCTGAGGGAGGTTTTAGCATCACAGAGGAAATGAGCTCTGTGGACCAGAGCTCTTTCCCGTGGCCGTCCACCTCTGGTGTGGATGGAGAAGCACTGTGTGTGCCCAGGACTGGAAATCTGAATCGGTGGCCTGCCATGTGTCACTCATCACACCAGGGCAGGAGATTCAGCTGTGAACAAGGCAAAGCCCTGCCCCCTGTAGTAGAGGGATCAGGCATGGAAACAGAAGAGTGAATCAGGCAAGGCAGGGTTCTGGAGAGCAAAGAGAAGAGACGTTTGATACATTTCCTAGGAGGGGCTGTCAAGGAAGGCTTCACAGAAAAGAGAGAGGGCCTACAAGAAATCTGCAGGAATTTCCAAGTGGAGGGAAGGGCACTCAGCCGGAGGAAGTAACATGCAAAAGCCCTGGACTCAGGAGGTAACAAAGAAGGGACGTGAATGGGCAGGGCTGGAACACAAAAAGTGAAGTGACGTCTCTTGAGGCTGGGGAGGTTAATAGGGGCCACATCTTTGAGAGTCTTTTGAGGCAGACTAAGTAGCTTGTCCTCTAACCTGAAGGTCTTGGGAACCATGGAAAGGTTTAGAGTTGGACAGAACACTGTCCCTCGCTTCAGAATAGAGGTTGGATTTGAGAAGATAGGTCAAGCACTAAATATGATGGCCTCTCAGGAGACTTTTCAAATAAGAGTCTTGAATTCAAGGAGGAGAGTTGAGATGAAGAGAAGTGATGCACAGGAAATAGTAACAGAAGGAATGCTAAGGTGAGAGAGATGGAGAAGTGTCAGATAAATGAACAAACTGCATCCTTTGTCAGAAGAATATCAGTGGAACACTCTAGGGACTTTTGACTGTGGATGTAGGTTAAGAGGAGGGAGGGGTCATGGGTGACACTCAGGGGTTTCTTTCCAGCTTGACCACACTCACTCTGGTTTCAGCGCCTTCATCTACCTGAACTAGCACACTAGGCTCTGAATGGACATCCCTGCCGCATCTGTGCTTCTTTACGCAGGGAAGCTAGAGAGATCTTGGTAAAACTAAAATCACACATGATGAGAACACTTAGGATCTACCCTCTTAGCAAATTTCAAGTATGCAATACAGTACTGTTACCTATAGTCACCATTCTATGCATTAGCTCTCCAGAACTTTCTCATC
The DNA here is from genome assembly GCF_028023285.1 of Balaenoptera ricei. Taxonomy (NCBI): domain Eukaryota; kingdom Metazoa; phylum Chordata; class Mammalia; order Artiodactyla; family Balaenopteridae; genus Balaenoptera; species Balaenoptera ricei. The sequence continues at coordinate 4,605,473 of NC_082655.1, forward strand.
TTGCAGAACTGAAACTTTGTACCCTTTGACCCCTTGTGTCCCTGTTTGCCCCTCCCCCAGCCTCTGGTAACCACTATTCTACTCTCTGCTTCTATGAGTTTGGCTCTCTTTGATTTCACATTTAAGTGAGATCATACAATATTTGAATTTCTGTGTCTGGCCTATATTGCTTAGCATTATATTCTCCAGGTCCTTTCATATTGTCACAAATGACAGGATTTCCTTACTTTTTTTTTTTAAGACTGAGTAATAGTCCATTGGATGTATATACCACATTTTCTTTAGTCATTCATCCATAGCTGGGCATTTAGGTTATTTCTGTATCTTGGCTATTGTGAATAACGCTGCAGTGAACATGGGATTGCAGGTATCTCTTTGAGATCCTGATTTCAATTCTTTTGGACCTATACCCAGAAATGGGATTGCTGAGTCATATGGTAGTTCTACTTTAAATTTTTTTTAGAAACTTTCATGCTGTTTTCCATAATGACTGTACTGATTTACCTTCCCACCAACAGTGCACCAGAGTTCCCTTTGCTCCACGTCCTTGCCAACACTTATTTTTATTTTATTTTATTTTATTTTTTTGCTATTGAGTTGTATGAGTTCCTTACATATTTTGGATATTAACCCCTTATAAGATGTATGGCTTCCAAATATTTTCTTCTATTTCGTATGTTGCCTTTTTACCCTTGTTGATTGTTTCCTTTGCTGTGCAGAGCCTTTTAGTTTGATGTAGTCTCATTTATTTAATTTTTGCTTTTGTTGCCTGTGCTTTTGGTGTCATATCTAAAAAGTCATTGCCAAGACTAATGTCAAAGAGCTTTTCCCCCTGTGTATTCTTCCAGGAGGTTTTTGGTTTCAGATCTTATGTTTAAGTCATTTTTCCATTTTGAGTTATTTTTGTGCATGGTGTAAGATAAGGGTTCAGTTTTACTTATTTGCATGTGGGTATCCAGTTTTCCCAACACCATTTATTGAAGAGACTATCCTTTTCTCATTGTGTATTCTTGACACCCTTGTCAAAGATTAGTTGACTATATATGTGTGAGTTTATTTCTATCCCATTATTCTGTGTATCTGTTTTTATGCCAGTACCATGCTGTTTTAATTACTATAGCTTTGTAATATAACTCGAAATCAGCAAATGTGATGCCTCCAGCTTTGTTCAGCAGTGGGAGGATATTAAAGTGGGAAATGACAGATACAGATAGTCATTTTGGATTCTGGCTGCACTAGAGAGGATGCATGGGAGGGGAGCAAGCCAAAAAGCATGGAGACATGATAGGAGGCTACTGCAGGAAACCCAGGCTGTATGGAGGTAGTGATAGTCCCAACCAAGGTTAAGGTAACAGGGATGAAGAAAGGAGAACAAACTTGAGGCATTAAGGCAATTGAGCAGTGGGAAGTGTGGATGACTTAACATACAGTATCTAAAAGTGCAGAAATATCAAGGATGACTCTTAGTTTTCTGACCTGGTCTGATGGATTGGCCTTGTTGCCGTTCATTGGCCTGGGGACACAAGGAAAAGAACAGATTTTGAGGGGGAAATGATGACTTCTGTTTTGAATAAGTAGATTTTTAGGTCTCTGAGGAAATCCATGTACATTTTAGGCAATTAGAGATATCAGTCAAGCTCGGAAAGGAATTCTTGACTGAATCTGAACTTAGAAAATCATCAGCACATAGATGCTGATTGAGAGCATGGGAGTAGATGCGATCACCCCCAGGAGAATATATAGAATGAGGAAATAAAAATGTTCTTTTAGACTCACAAGGTCGATAGCACTGCCCATTCAACCCATTCAAAAAATACAACAAACAATACAAAAACACACACTCTATAGCTTCCTCTTTCCTTAAGGGCTTTTTGCTTTGTTTTCACACTGCTGGCTAGGAAAGTCACCCCTTGATATTTCCATGGCTCCCTCCCTCCCCTCATCCAAGTCTTTCCTTTGTAGAGGTCTCCCTGGGCTACCCTAGTCAAATAGCCCCTTCTGGTCTCCAGCCTCAGAGCTTGCTTTCTTTTTCTCCATAGCATTCATCACTATATAACTGTTTGAATATTATTACGGATGTATTGGTTTACTTTTTAAAAAAAAAATTAATTCTCTCCTTTCCAAGATGGTAAGCTCTATGGTGCAGGGACTTTGTCATGTTTATAGCTGCACAAGTACTTAGAAGATTTCCTGGCACTCAATGAGCATGCAACCAATATTTATCAAAGCACATACAGAAGAATTAATGCCAGGAATCTTCAATAATAGAATAACACTTTTTCAGTTAAAACAAATAACCACAATCCTGTTTAAGTACCATTTAGAGCTCCTGGTCAGCAGGTTGGTGTCCTGTTTAGGGACATGCTGGAGCATGCTTCTTTGTCCCTGCTATACCCGCTCCCTGAGACAACCTCCCCTTCCTGTCTCCTCAGCCAACCCTGACAAATATCTTTCAAGTTTCAGTTTAAATAAAAAAAGAAAATTTCCTCCCAAGACTAGGATGAGAACAGCCTGAGGATTGAGGTAGATGTCTTCTACTCACTACGCTCTGGTGAATGCAGAGGTGGGTGTTTGGCCATTGAACTGGGAAACAGCTCTGCTTGAGAACGGTTAAGTATGAGACAGAAGTACAGCACCCCACTGTTCAACTTCATCCGGAAATAAAAGCTATGTGTTCTTGGACAATGGTTCTTAACCTTAATTATGTCGAGGATCACATTGAGCATCTGATGAAATCTACAGTCATTTTCAAGAAAAAAAAAAAAAAGGAAAAGAAAGAACAACCCTATGAGAGGGGTTATAGATGACCTGAAGCCCTCCCATGGACCCCAACTAAGAATACAATTTCTAGGAGAGGGATGGGGCTGCCTCAGAGCCTACAGATATCCCTTTGTGGGCACCGTGTGGTGATGTATTTTCTGGTGGTGCCTGAGCTAGCAGGTGCCCAGGTTATACATGAGGCAACACTCATGTAAATGAAAGAGCACTGTCTAGAGAAAGATGCCATTTAGAATGTGACAGACTTGGGTGGTTTGTTTTTGTTGTTGTTTTTGTTTTTTTGGCCACACCGTGTGGCTTGTGGGATTTTAGTTCCCTGATTAGGGATTGAACCCAGGCCCTCAGCAGTGAAAGCGTGGAGTCCTAACCATGGGACCACCAGGTAATTCCGCAGACTTGGGTTTGAATCCCAGTTCTGAGTAGAGTGAGCAACTTCTCTCTTTTTTTCCTGGGACTGTTCCAGTTTGAAAACGAAGAGTCTTCTCAGACTGAACCCCCTCAGTCCCAGACAGACCAGGTTGGATGGTTATCCTAGTTCTGATATTTATTAGTCAAGTGACCCTGGACAGTTAATTGGCCCCGTGGAGTGGTCCTACCTGCTTCCTGTCTCAGGTTCTGTGATGTAGACCTACCTCTTACATCCTGAGATGGCTCTTGTACAGGTGATTGACTGAGAGGGCGCTTTCAGTTGAAACCTCAGAGGGAGTGAGGAGAGCAGAAATAGACAGGGAAGAAGACAGGCATAGGTACAGGTGTGGGTGCAGCTTCATCTAATCTCAGCCTGATCACACAGGGAGCTCTAGGGAACACGTGTTTTTTCCACCTTGAAGCAATGCCGTTTCTGTGGCTCCAACTCTGAGAGGTATATCCACGCAAGTATTTCCGGGCAAAGCAGCTCCTGTCAGCTGAGAACAGAGAAATGATGGGTTATTATCAGCCAACATAGCAACTCAGTGACGGGCACACCAGCCTGATAGAGGGGAGCAGGGTGAAGCTCCAGTAGCATCCACTACGTTCTAATTGATATTTCCACTTATTTTGATTAGAGCCCCCTCCAAGTCTTCCTTTAAGACAAACAAATTTCTCCATAGCTGCTTCTTGGGGGCTTATGACATTCAGCCATACAACCGTTTGATCCTCTGAGAATGTCTGTTCCCATAAGGGAGTCATGAAAACATACTATAGAAGGATCTTCCCAAACTTTGTAACGCTTAGAACCCAAGGAGCCCTCCTGTGGATCCACTTCCCCATTTAGCCACACCTTCTCCTGCTTATCTCTTAAAAGCATCACTGGTCAGGGAAAATTGCAATGGGGTGCCAGCTACACTGGTACCTACCGGCCTGACGGGTCATGTACTGATCTTTTGCCCACACACTGCTCTCCAGGCACTGGTCATTCTGGTACCAGGGTCTTGTTTTCCTCCGCACCCCAAGTCCTGCCATTTTCTTGAATGCCTTCCAAGCCCAGCTAAATGACCCCTACAGCACCTTGGCTTTCACCTTCTCAGCTGGGATAGCTTTTCCTCTTCTCTACTCAGCCATACATTCATTCATGCATCACACTTGTTATATATGCACCAAATAATCTATTGAACCCAGCTTCCTCTCTTAAGCTTGCTTGCTAGATTTTCCTATTAATGCCATTCTTTGACTTCACAGAAATCTCTGGCCAATGATCTCTCCTTTTTTAATCCATTTACCCTCTTTTTTAAATTGGAGTATAGTTGATTTACAATGTTGTGTTAGTTTCTGGTGTACAGCAAAGTGATTCAGATATACATATTCTTTTTCATACTCTTTTCCATTACAGTTTATCACAGGATATTGAATATATTTCCCTGTGCGCTACAGTAGGACCTTGTTGTTTATCCATCCTATACATCGTAGTTTGCATCTGCTAATCCCAACCTCCCACTCTATCCCTACCCTGCCCCCCCTCCCTCTTGGCGACCACAAGTCTATTCTCTATGTCTGTGAGTTGTTTTCGTAGATAAGTTCATTTGTGTCATATTTTAGATTCCTCATATAAGTGATATCATGTGGTATTTGTCTTCCTTTTTCTGACTTACTTCCCTTAGTATGATCATCTCTAGGTCCATCAATTAGCCCTCTTTTTCTGTAACTCCCCTCCTAACTCCACATGGGGTCTACAGTATACAGTTTCAGCAACATTTTTCTGATAACCCTGTCATAATCTCAACTTCTCTCTAGGATATAGTATGTTACTTTACCTGTATTGATCTTAGTTTCTTTAACTCTGAAACAATGATCATAGGCAACCCATAAGAAAATTGTAATGAAAATTAAATGAAAAAATAAAAAGAAAGCAAATTCAACACAATCTATTGTAATACTTGCCACATACTAGGTGATTAGTTTATTCTGATTAAAGACTCATCTGTGTACTTTAATGTCAACTAAGAGGATGGTGAGATTGACATTCTACTATGAAAACTGAAGAACCTGAATGAGACTCTCCTTTGAATGGAACCTCTCTATGGGGTGGACCAAAGGATATCCATTAGGTGGAGCCTTTGGATCCTGAGTGAAGGAACTTGGAGTTGCTCAGGCTTCAGGGGTCTTTGAGAGCATCAAGGCAGAATAGCACGAAGCAATAACTTATGTTCAGAAGTGTGACAGTGAGTCATCAAGGAAGAACTAAATTACAGTCTGTAAACTCTGCTGAAAGAAGGCATGGGAGTATAATTTCTAAAATGAGTTACATCAAAATTGCTAAAATTAAATATAACAGTATTTGGTATTTAAAGGATTTGGTATAAGTTATCTCAAAAATTAATTTCTGAGCACACACCATCATAACTGAGGTATTACTACAGGGAAAGAGGGGATGACTGAACGGTGGTTTTTGTGAAACCTTATTGACTTTAAATCAGAATATAAAATGCCGTGAAGAATAAATGGCCTTTTTTAGTTTGCTTAGAGGAAATGTTTAAAGATAAGATTATCTTTGGAATCTTGTGCCCAAGGTAGAATTCATCAAGCGCTATATTTTAACATGCTGGCTGGTGTGAGCCATTTGGGAGAATAAAATGAATATTAATGTAATTGCTTCTGAATATCAGAATGAGATTTCCTTGCTTTCCTCTTTTCCTCCTTCTTTCCAAAAGCATGCATTTATTGTAAACAAAAAATGATCGTAAGTCCTTTTGAAGTGACAGGCAGGGATTGAATTATGTGTAGTACAGATGAGAGGGAAAGGAAACACTTTCTAAGTACCTACTATGTGCTGGTGACTGCAGTAAGTACTTTCCCTGGTGATACTTTGATTTAACCTTCGCGCAGTAGGTGTTACTAGTGGTCTTTAAAGCTGAGGAGACCCAGGTACAGAGAGGGGAAATAATTTGCTCACAGTTCCACAGACAGCAAGAGAGGAAGACTGAACTTGACCCTCACATTGGTCTGATCCCAAAGCTTATTCCTTCTCAGCCACCCTGTAGGGGTCCCTTTTGGAGGGCATTTAAAATTCAGCTAGAGATGATAAAAACAAAACAAAATATAAGACTAAAAATAAAGTCAAAAACTCTACTCAGTCAAAATATTTGGCTTTTAACCACTCAGCTGTTTAAACTTGGGAAATGGGATTGAGCTTCTGTTTGACTTGGAATATGAAGGGAGTGAGGAGAGGGTTTATTTGATGACCCTTAATATCAGGTCTGCTTCCAACATCTTTTGATTCTGGATTAAGCGTGAAAGACTGCAGCATGTTTACTTTGAAAGACACTTTATGGAATTAGGGGGCTTAAAAAAAAAGAAAGAAAGAAAGAAAGAAAAAAAAAAAAAGAAATCCAGGGCAGTCTATGTCTTCCCTAGTTGTTCAGGTAAGCAGTCCAAATTTCAAGTGTTTGCCTTTCCACTTTGTACTTTATTGTCTATCTCCAACCAAAATGAAAGAAAAAACACTTACTGAAATAGCAGATCTGTCTTTTCTTCTTTGCTTGTGTGGTTTAATCGCATGCCCCCTGGATATTTTCATTCGAAATTCAGTGATTAACGTATGTGTCAAAACTTCTGGGATGTTAATATAATGTATACATCTAAACTTAAAATCAATATGTTGCTTTAAGATGCTTCTCATTTCAAGTTAAAGCTGAGGCTGAGTTGGCTCCCAGTGGCATATAATGTGAGTCATGGCAGGAATGAAGTGTGCATTGTGCTTGAGGTTTCCTTTGCAGGAAATCTTGGGGTCCTGATTGTGGTTGCCAGAGAGATGGAGAGTGAGGTGTCCCCAAAGAGGGGGCTGGTTGATCCATTTATAATTTTAGCACAATGTGTTGCTGCCCCTTCCAAATACACACACACACACACACACACACACACACACACACACTGCCACATCCTCATCTGGGCAGCTTCTTCCTTGATTTAGATTCACCTCAGTCATCATCTCTTTTGAAAAGCCTTGCCCCACTCCTCTGAATGTTGAATCCATCATCTTCTCTGGCCTCCCACATCAGCCTGACTTATTTTGACCATAGCATCAAACCCTACAAGGCTGTTGAGTATGACAGTGACGCTCTGTTCAAAGCCTGACTCTGCTACTGCTGAGCTGTGTGCCCATGGGCATATTACTCATCCTCTCTGCAGTTCGATTTATGCATTTATAAAATCGGGATTAAAAAATAGTACATCTGGGCTTCCCTGGTGGTCCAGAGGTTTACTCTGCGCTTCCACTGCAGGGGGCTCGGGTTCGATCCCTAGTCCAGAAACTAAGGTCCCACGTGCTGAGCAGCGTGGCCAAAAAAAAATAACAGAATAGTACTTCTTTCAGGTTTTTGTGAGGATTAAAGAACAAATAAAAGTAAAGTGTTTAGAATGGTATCTGGCATATTGCAAGACTCAATAAACGTTACTGTCTGCACTTCAGACATTAAGTCCTACTCTTTCTCTTTCTTGGGACAGAATCTGTTTCTTCATCTGTCAAATAGGGGTAGTAAGGCCACTTTTCTTATAGGTGGCCTGGACTATTAAATGATATACCCACACAGGCATAGGACTTAGAAAAAGGCCTGACGCAGAGCAAAAGAATTGAGAAAGAAGAGCTATTTTATTAGTAAAAGAAGTTTAATCAAGTACATATTATGTGCCAAGCATCCTGCTGGGATCCTGTTCAGAGCAAGACACACTTGGTCTTTCTCTCCTGGGACTTATATTTTTCCAGTGGGTAGAGCAGGGAGACGCCAGACCCACCAGGCAGTAGTTTCTTTTTTTATTCTCCTCCTTCTTCCAGACCGTTCACTTAAACACTCATTCATTCATTTATTCATGCAGGCATGCCTTCAACAAGTATGTGAACGCTTTCCCTGAACCAGTCACTGCACGTGGATTTTCTCGTGGAATCTTCGCAACAGTTTTATGATCTAAAAGGATTCTTTCTAGGCCATTTTCACAAATGAAGTTTCTGAAGCTCAGAGAGATGGGGTAGCTTGCCCAAAATTACACAGATGATCAGACTCAGAACCCAAAGTCCAACTTAGGGGGCTCTGACTCCAAGTTCTTTCCTGAGGCTGAGTTACAAAATAGAAATGCAGGTAGAGTACTCACAGAGCAGTGTGAACAAGAACAAATTGACTTGCTTCTCTTAGACTCAATTTCCCCATTTTTTATTGGGGAAATTTTATTTTATTCAAACAAACAATTTTTTATTGAAGTATAGCTGATTTACAATGTTGTATTAGTTTCAGGTGTACAGCAAAGTGATTCAGTTATATATATATATATATATATATATATATATATTCTTTTTCAGGTTCTTTTCCATTATGGGTTATTATAAGATATTGAGTAGAGTTCCCTGTGCTATACAGTAGGTCCTTGTTTATCTACTTTATATACAGTAGTGTGTATCTGTTAATCCCAAGCTCCTGATTTATTCCTCCCCCCCCCTTCCCCTTTGGTAACCATAAGTTTGTTTTCTATGTCTGTGAGTCTATTTCTGTTTTGTAAATAAGTTCATTTGTATCATTTTTTTGGATTCCGCATATAAGTGATATCACAGGATATTTGTCTTTCTCTGTCTGACTTCACTCAGTATGATAATCTCTAGGTCCCTCCATGTTGTTGCAAATGGCAATATTTCATTCTTTTTTATGGCTGAGTAAGTAATATTCCATTGTATGTATATACCACATCTTCTTTGTTCATCTATCCATGGACATTTAGGTTGCTTCCATGTCTTGGCTATTGTAAATAGTGCTGCTATGAATATTGGGGTGCATGTATCTTTTCGAGTTCTCATCTTTTCTGGATATGTGCCCAGGAGGGGGATCACTGGATCATATGGTAACTATTTTTAGCTTTGTAAGGAACTTCCATACTGTTCTCCATAGTGGCTGCAGTTTCCCTATTTTTAAAGTAAGAAGGGATGAAGAGATTATTCCCAGTGTTATTTCTGTCGGACTTTCTTCCACTCAGATAATTTCAAGTTTCCTTTAAATTTGTTCCTTCTCGGACCCTCTCTTGTTTTTTCCCCTTATTTCTTTCATATATGCTTTATTTATATTTTCTTTTAGTAGAGGCATTTGCATACATGATTTTCTTTCCCATTAGACTGTGCGCAACGTGAAGACTGAATCTATTTCATAGTCCATCTCTCTCCTCAATGCTTTCATACCATAGGTATATACTAAATGCTTATATCATTTAATCATTCAATTAGGATTTTATTGTACAACCTAGTGCAATAACCCACAGAAATAGCGTGATCTTATTATGTCAAGGTGCAAATGTTTTGGAACAAGTTGGATCAGAATTACGGAAGCTCTGAGGTTCCCTCTGAGCCACCAGCACAGGCTGAGAGCTTCTCACCCAGCCAGTCTCCCCTGAGCTCGGCACTGACTGTGAATGGTCATTCACTTCTCTCCAGCCCTCACTTGTCTGGAGAGCCCCCATGGAAGTTGCACAGGAAGATTAAATTCTCAAGAATGGTAGATCCAGAGCCAAACTCCCAGAGGCCCAAGGACGTCCAGTTCCAACGACCAGCCACATTGTTTAGCCTTGTTTATTGTTATCCTGGTCCTTCCAGCACAATTGATTCCACCGAGAGCCTCCTCAGAAAGTTCCTGCCCCACGGTCTCACTGTGCTTGGGAACAGACTGTCTCAGGCAGGCACTAAGTCTGCCTAATGGGGTAAGCTCCAGAGGATAAATGTCAGGATATATTTTGGTGGGAAATGTTAGATACCAAGGGATACCATTATGATTTTTGTATTATTTTAGGCTGGGACTTCAGAGTGCTTTATAATTTAGAACCAAGAATAAACCTGGATTTCATTTTATTTCTACAACCAGGAAATATTACTGAGCACTTACCTTGGGCCAAGTCCAGGGCTGAGGGTACAAAGATACAATCATTATCATCCCAATAGCTAATATTTTTTTTGAATTTTTGAATTTTTATTTTTGTTGCATTGGGTCTTTGTTGCTGTGCACGGGCTTTCTCTAGTTGTGGCGAGCGGGGGCTACTCTTCATTGCAGTGCGCGGGCTTCTCATTGTGGTGGCTTCTCTTGTTGTGGAGCATGTGCGGGCTTCAGTAGTTGTGGCACGTGGGCTCAGTTGTGGCTTGTGGGCTCTAGAGTGCAGGCTCAGTAGTTGTGGTGCACGGGCTTAGTTGCTCCACAGCATGTGGGATCTTCCCGGACCAGGGATCGAACCCGTGTCCCCTGCATTGGCAGGTGGGTTCTTAACCACTGTGCCACCAGGGAAGCCCCCAAAATAGCTAATATTTATTGAACTTATTTAGCAGCACTTTTCATACATTATTGCTTTTAATCTGTAAAGTGCTCAAATCCAGGGATGCCATTAGCATTTTATTCTGCACACACCCGAGGGTGGGACACTTGTTGGAATACAGAATCCTTTGGAGTTGGGTTATATGATGGCCCTAGGGCTATCTTTACTTTATTTATCTTTCTACATTATTTTAATAAATAACTTAGAGAAGCTCAAGGTCACAGCTTCAGTAGGTGGAGGCCGTGGATTTAGAGGCACCCTTAAACATGTGTTGAATGGCTGATAAGACGAGATCAATGCTCTCCAGGTCTCATGTTTTGGAGGAGGAAGCAGATGATTACACTAATAATTTGAAAGTAATTCACTAATTGCTGTAGCATAAATCAGCCATGGGGTGCTCTCTGGAAGTTCAGGGAACGGAGGAACTATGGAATCAAGGAAGACTTTATAGAGGAGGCGATGTGTACCCCAGGCTTGGTAGACCAGTTATACGTCTCTGGGTGAAGCGGGTGGGGAACAGCCATTCTAAGTCAGAAGGACTTGTGAAAAGACAAGCACCTGTAGAAAGATGGGTTTTTCAGGGGACTTGCTAATGGACCAGTTAGAATGATTGGGACTCAGAGAGCATGTGGTGATGACGAGGTCGTGGGAGGTGAGAGTGATAAGGTATGCAGGCTCTGGGATGGAAAGAGGTGTCATGGCAGTGGGCTGAGATTTTATCCTGTTGGAGAATGAATTACATATAATTGTGTGTCAGCTCAAACTGGGCTTAGCTATAATAATAGAAACCTAACGACAGTAGGTTATCCAAATGGAGTTTTATTTTTCTCTTGTAATGACAGGTCTGGCTTCTACCATTGGTTGCAGAAAGTCATCAAGAACACAGCTTGATGCTCTGCCCAAGCTTCCTGCTCTGCCATCTTTAGCGTGTGGCTCTCTTTTTCAGATTCATGGCGTGAAATCTTTCCTTTACCATCAGGCATGGTTTCCGTATTTCAGATGTATAGGAAGCAGGAAGGGTGAAGAGTGAAAGACTTATGTCAACCAAGTTTATCTCTTTTTGTTAAAGAAAAAGTGAAAAAAAAAAAAAAAAGAAAAGGTGGCTTTCTCATAATCCCATCCAACAGGCTTTCACTAACATCTTCTTGGTCTCAACTAGCTCTCGTGACCACTACTGACCGAAAGGGTATCTGGAGAGGTGCCTAGTTTGCTATGCGGCTGAGCCAGATTAAGTCAAGGTTCCATTTAGAGAGAAAGGGAAGATGTTTTTTGGGTAAGAAACCAGAAATACCTGCCACTGGGAGTGATGCGATCAGCTTATGTTTACAGAAATGGCTTTGGCAGCTATCAAGTGGCAGATCTTGCAACCACGACCTTCAAGGAGGGCTCAAAGTGAAAAAACAGGTAGGCAAACAGATGATAATAAGATAGAGTGAGGAAGGTTAGGAGTGATGTGGGAGCCACAGCACGGAGCACTTACCCACTGTGGGACATGGTCTGGGTAGGCTTTCCTAGAGGAGGTGACTATGGGGAGGGACTGAAGGAAGAACATGGTAGATGACAAAGAAGAAGTAGGACATGCGAGATGGCTTGGAGGAGAGAGATCACACGATACTTACTGGCAAATGTAAATAATTTTTTCTGTTAAAGGAGGGTAGAAGTGGGGAGTAGGATGTGATGCTTGAAAGAGAGGCAAGGAGCGACCAGGGTGTCTTCTTAGTCCCAACTAGACTTTCAGATTCATGGGACAGCCATACACCACGCTTGGTACCTGCCTCGTCGGAAACCACAGGTGTTCCTCTGCAGCAGGAATACTTGCAGTAGTCAGCCTATGTGCAAAGAGGAACAACCCACATTGGATGATGGAGGTTTCACCCTGGCTTAAGAGCCTCATGCCTTTCAGGAGCCATTTCTCTCTTATAGAAACTCCGTAGGCGTAGGACCCCTGAAAACACATGCTCAGCCCTGGAGCCTCTAAGTTCAGGGAAGTCCAAAACAAGGCACCCCCATCCAATACCTATAGCTCCCCCAGTCCAGAGACAGTCTCCCCAGCAGAGGTCAGTTTACAGTAAGCAATATTGTTTAGCAGTACAGTTCGCACACACGCCATCCTTATCTGTTTCCAGGGAAACAGACTTAGAAAGTTTATCTGGTGGTCAGATTCTTAACGCAGGAAGGGAAAGACATTTTCTAACACTTTGCCCAGAGCCCTTTAATTTGTGAGCTGTTGAAAAGCCTGGAAGGGTTTTTTGGTAGTGGATACGTTGATCAGATTTTCTGTTTAGAAATAACTTCTAGGCTGTGGTGGATTGATGAGATAGGGCCACGATGGGCCCACATAACTAGATGGGAGGCTGTTTGTTTGTTGTTTATTTTTAATAGACTGTATTTTTAGAGCAGTTTTAAGTTCACAGAAAAATTGAGTGGAGCGTATAGAGTTCCTATATATTCCCTGCCCCACACCTGCACGACCTCCCCTAGTATCAACATGCTGTACTACAGTGGTACATTGGCTACAGCTGATAAACCTACATTGACACATCATTAACACCGAAAGTCCATATTTTACATCAGGGTTCACTCTTGGTATTGCGCATTCTGTGGGTTTGGACAAATTTATAATGACATGTATCAAATTTATTATGACATGACAAAATACCATTTTACAGTCATACAGAATAGTTCCACTGCCCTAAAAATTCTCCACGTTCTGTCTATTCATCCCTCTCTCCCACTAACCCCTGACAATCACTGACCTTTTTTACTCTCTCCATAATTTTGACTTTTCCAGAATGTCATATAGTTGAAATCACACAATATGTGGCCTTCTCAGATTGGCTTCTTTCAATTAATAATACACATTTAAGGTTCCTCCATGTCTTTTGATGACTTGATAGCTTTTTTTTTTTAGTGCTGAATAATATTCCATTGTCTGGATATACCATACTTTCTGAATTTATTCACCTACTGAAGGACAGCTTGGTTGATTACAAGTTTTGGTAATTATGAATAAAGATGCTATAAATATCAACATCAGTGTGTAGGTCTTTGTGTGGGCATAAGTTTTCAGCTCATTGAGTAAATACCAAGGAGCGGGATTGCTGGATTGTATGGTAAGAGTATGCTTAGTTTCATAAAATACTACCGAATAGTCTTCCAAAGTGACTGTACCATTTTGCATTCCCGCCAGCAATGAGTGAGAGTTCCTGTTGCTTCATTTCCTCCTCATCATTTTGTGTTGTCAGTATTTTGTTTTCCAGGTAAGAAATGGTGGGATCTGAACTAAGGCTGGGACAGTGGAGAAGAGAGCAGGCGAATTCTAGAACTATTGTGGGTTTCAGATTGACAGATCTTGGTGACGGATTGGCTTTGGGTGTTCAGGAAGCGTGTGGAATCTTGGATGACTCTGGGATTCTAGTTTGGGTGACGGGATGAATAGTGATGCTACTTGCAAACATAGAAAAATGAAGGACCAAGACGTGTTTTTAGAGCTGCAATATGGTGTCTCGTTATGAGATACCCATGGAGTCTGTGGACGTTGGGAGAGATCTGGGTTGGAGATAGAAATACAAGTGTTGTTGGTGTGAAGACTGTAGTTGAATTCATGAGATTTGATGTGACTCACCGGTTAGAGCATTTTGGATTCTTTCCTGTAGAAAGAATAAAGAAGAAGGCAGGAGAAAGAATTATGGACAGTGTAGAAACCAGCTTCAGAGGAGTCAGGAGAGAAAGGAGAGCTTACAGCAGACAACATAGCATCTTGCAGAAAGTTTGGAGCCTGACAGAGCAGATATTGAACTGAATTACCCAGTTATTTCTGGCTGCCTGTTATCCTTAGGAAACATAAGTTATGGCTTTCAAAAGATACTCTTTTTTTCTGTTAATCTGGAAGCAAAAAAGAGCAAATGTTACACAGTTTGGTAACAGCACAGGATGGTACCAGGTCTTGTCCCAAAGAGAGTATGTAATTATTTTACTCATTTATTGTTGACAGATATTTCTTATCGGTTACCATGGGATGGATACTATGGGATGGATACTATGGGACGGATACTATGGGAAGAGAGAGCAAACAAGCAAGACCAAATCCTCAGTCTCCCAAGCCTCAGATCTAGTGGAGGGAGTCAAACAATACAAAAATCAAATACATAAATAAATAGATGTAATAGGAAGTAATGCAGCAAAATAAAAGACGGTAAGGGGTGGTAGAGGAGCGCACTTTTAGATCAAGTGGTCAGGGCTACTCTGGCATGAGGTCATCTGAATAAAGACCTAAATGAAGCCAGGGATGCTTAGGATGACATACATCTTCAGAGCTTCACCCAGGCCGCCAATGATCTTGCATCGCTTAGAGCAGGAATAACACAGAAATGAAACGTGCGTGAGCAGAGGGAACTGTGATGGAGTCCCCGTTAGGTGCTGGTCTCTGTACTCACCACGTGACCTTTTCTCATTTGTCCCTATGGCCATGTAGGAGGCAGTATTATTATTCTCATTCTGTAGGAGAGAAATTGAGGCTCAGAGAAGGAATAATTGGCCCAAGTTCGCACAGTTAATGAATGAGAGAACTGAAATGTTGCTTGGAGTCTGTCTGCCTTCAAAGTCCTCACTCTTTGTTCAGCCATCTGTACCGTCCTCCACAAATGGCCCTGGCAACACCATCCATGGCGTATTCCACAGGGAAATTTTTTAACTCTCTCTGCACTGGAAGGAAGGAACCAGGGCTATATTTGTTTTCTGTTGTCTGGCTGACTCATTTTTAAAAATTAATTAATTAATTAATTTATGGCTGTGTTGGGTCTTCGTTGCTGTGTGTGGGCTTTTCTCTAGTTGCGGTGAGCAGGGAGGGGCTACTCTTTGCGGTGCACAGGCTTCTCATTGCGGTAGCTTTTCTTGTTGCGAAGCATGGGCTCTAGGCGCACGTGCTTCAGTAGTTGCGGCACGTGGGCTCAGTAGTTGTGGCTCATGGGCTCTAGAGTGCAGGCTCAGTAGTTGTGGCGCACGGGCTTAGTTGCTCCGTGGCATGTGGGATCTGCCTGGACCAGGGCTCGAACCCATGTCCCCTGCATCGGCAGGTGGATTCTTAACTACTGTGCCACCAGGGAAGCCCCCTGGCTGACTCTTTAAAATGGTTTTGCAGTCCTCAGATAGAATCTATTTAAAATTTTGGCCAAGATAAGTTGATAAAGTCAAATAAAACAGGAAATACTGATCTTTCTGTAACGTGCATAACAAATCCGTCCCAAGGCACTCTTTGCAGCCTTGTGATCCCCAGGGCTAGCTTGTGTTTGAGGGAGCTCATTCTGATTATAATTTTATGCACATTTGCACAATGCTCAGACTGAATTAAAAGAATAAAATTACAGTTGAATAGAAAAGTTCTCAATCTCTCCCTCTCTCTCTTTCTCTCTCTCTCTTTTTCACAGCGGTACGTAAAAAAGGAATAATCCCAAAATACTATCGATTGGTCAACAATAATTCAGTTCTTGTTTGTTTTCACTGTTGTTTCTTAATTGCTCCGATGATGGCTGATCTCCTGGTTGTGTGCTAGTGAATTACCAGGGCATCATTCCCACTGGCAGCAAATAGCTGCCTTCAGTATCCAGAGAGTCTTTAGGAAATTGCTTTAAAAGACTTTAGGCTGAATCTGGTTGGAGCAATGACTTTGCCATCTTAGAGTGTTATTCCCATTTCAAGAATGACTGCCTCTTAGCAGTTAGAAAGGAAATGGTTATCAGAGTTTAGAACTCTCCAAGGTACACATTTCCGTGTGGAGTATAGGATCTGTGGTGGGAAGGAGCAGGACAAGAGCCTGGAGAATGTGCAGGGGCTTTATCCTAGAGGGTGGTGTAAGCATCACTGAGGATGCGATGCCTTATTCTGTGGGCACCATGGATCCTTAAAAGATTTATGAGCAAAGAATGACATGAAAAGAGTTTAGAATTTTTCACAGATTGTTCAGTGGCAATGAGGGTGTGGCTATAGTTTGGGTCAGGCTGGATATAAGTTCAGTACTTTTAATACTTTTTTTTTTTTGGCCATACCGCGCAGCAAGCGGAACTTCCCTGACCAGGGATCGAACCCGTGGCCCCTGCAGTGGAAGCGCAAAGTCTTAACCACTGGACCGCCAGGGAAGTCCAGTACTTCTTATTCTTAACGCTTAGTTTCAGATTCTCCTACTGGAGGCTTCTGTCTCTCATGATTAATACAAAGCTGTAAGTAGGCATGAGAAAAGCTGATCACATGATCACAGTCTTACGTGGAACAAAAGGTGAACACATTTCGAGCTGAGAAGAATTTAATTACTTTCAGTTTATTCTTATTTTTCCAAAATGTAATAATTCACATTAACAGCTATGCCTCTGATTAGAATTCCTGATGGCCGCGTGCTCTATAATGTACTCACAGGATTTAAGGCTCTCTGGATAAAATGTGCTCCATCCCTTTGTCTTTAAGGATGATACCAGGTGGCGTGAGTTAGTACATCTGCTTTAACAAACCAACTGGCAGAGACAGACCATGACACCTATACCCAGGAGGACCCCGGCCTGAATCTTTCTAAGTGTGCAGCTCCCTCAGACTACTTGGGAGCTGTCCAGGGTGCTGGAAGAAATCTCACACACTCACACGCCACTTTAAATCATCATCTCTAAAGCTAAGCTTGGTTCCTAACATTGCCGGGGGAACTCTTCAATACTTTCTTAATCTGCTTCTCCCTTCCCTTTTCCTACTGGAATTTGTGCCATTCAGAATCTTCCAAATTACCACCCTCCTTGAGTTAGCCACCATTTTTCCTCACCTCTGGGGGAAGACCTACCTCTCCTCCTCACTAGGAACACAGAATAAAACATAAACAAGGTGGGCACTTTCCCTACTGAATCCCCCTGTGCTCAATGTCACTCCATTTGTGCACATCCTTTCCTGGAAAGAATGGACCTTCTTTTTAAGACCAAACATCCCCATTTCCTCCTGCTCTGGACCTCAGCTCTCTTTCTCCCCAGAGAGAAACTGCTAGGAATGTTATTTGTAATCGTTTTGTAATTATAAAGTAAGAAATCAGGCTTCTGAATGGTGAATATTCTGCATGATATCAGTGGCCTCGCCCGTCCACATGTCAGGTGGTCACCTGCAGGAGGACAAGTGTCCTGAGGGAAGAGGTGACCCCTAGCAAGGCAGGTTGGAGTGGTGTCCTTACTTGTCCTTTCAAATTCGTTTATTGTGACAATCTCATCTGCTGGGTCCAGATAGGTACATTTGTGGGTTATCATATTTAGTTTTAATTAAACCGCCCTCACAAAATGCATGAGTGACTTTAAAACATCCCTACAGGGAAATTACAGATTTAAGACAATGCTGATAATTAAAATATGAATGAAAATCAAATAGATGCTTTTCCCAGTCACATTACAAGTTAAAAAGTAGTTGATATAATTAAATAATACAAGACATTAAAGAAATATATTATCAAGAAGACCCTTGGAAGTAGAGAGGTATGCTTACCCACATGCACAATGAGCTCTGACCTCTAAATACACTGAGACCTGAAATTAGTGAATGAAATAATATAAAATGTACATAGATTATGATATGCGTGCTCATGTGTATATATGGCCTTTGTTATCTGCTTGTGGTGTGTATTCTGGGACATTTAGAAAGCATTCCATGAAAGCTGCATGTGTTCTCCTGTTGTAGAGAGATACACTGGCCTCTGCCTGAGATACACTGGCCTCTTCCCATGTATGTCTTTCAGATTTCAGCTCAAATATTACATCCCTCATAGCACTTACCCTAATGTTCCATGGATTTCTGTGGCTATTTCCTTAGCTTGCGTGCTCCATGTGGAAGAGGACATGTCTGCTTTTGCTAACCTCTGGGACTGCAGCCCCTGCTGTGCGCCCCATCACATCCTAGGGGTTCAATTAATAACTAAAAGGTGTCAATGAATACATGTCAGGGGTCATGCCAGTTGCATGGCAGCTATTATTATATTTTTCCAATGAATGCTGCCACTTGTAGGGTATGCTTGGAGCTCTAGGTTACAGACTGTCACCCGAGCCTGTTAAAAAGCCAGTGGATGAAATTCCCACCCCTTCTTCCCCCAATGATATTAGGTAGCATTAGCATAAAGATTTCGAGAGATTATATCTGCCCATTCCAATCCCAGCTTTTTCCTGCCATGCTGACTTGCCTCAAGACGTATGGAGTTACATGATTAATTGAGGAATCTCTGATACTTGAAGTTCTAGAGGGCTCTGTAGCCATCTCTTTGGTTTCAGGATAAGTCCCTTGTCCGTTTGTAATGCATGGGGTCAACATTTTCTCCTTTCCCTGACACTTCTCTTCCTACTTGCCAATCCCCCCACCCAGTTCCTAAGATGTGCAGGGTCTTGTGTGCCAGAGAGATACACCTTCCCTTCTCAAGGTGCCCAATTAGCACCCAGGTTTTGTATTAAGTTAGCTGCCACCTAAGCTACTTGGGTCTGTTCCGAGAAGTGCCTGGTTACGAGTTGCTCTGTAAAAATGTCCTTGTCTTCCCTTTCCTATGTCTAATCATGCCAGTTCCTCTTTAACCTTTTGTCATGGAATTCCTTAATTCCAGGAACTTGATTACTTTCTGTTTTCCTTGGCTCTTCTTGACGTGGAGAAACAATTCTAATTTTCAGTTAAAATATTTTCTTATATATGTATATATTCATTTTAAGTTTTGGAGTTTAAGACGAAGCTTTCTTGTTAGAGCTGGCTGAATCAAAAGCAAGTTGTGATCGATGCAGGAGAAATGAAATCTGGTATTTAATGGGCAGACTTAAATATTGCATGTAAATTTCAACACAAAGGAAAAGAAAGAGTGGAAGGAGGAAGAGAAGAAAGGAGGCCATTGAAGCAGGATCATAATGAAATCGATTCCTCTGGGACTGGGAGAAGTTTGTTGAAAATTTCATGTTAGTAAAATGTGCAAGCTTTCTTCTGTCCATGGATGATGAGTTATAAAAAGTGAAAAGCTGGTGAGTCACAAGGTACTATATAGTTATTTCTCTCATTTGATCTTCCTGACACATGTAAATAAAACAGTGTTACAAGAATGGAAGTCTTCCATTACTAGGTAGAAAAAAAAGCAAAAAGGGCTTTCAAATACAACCCGCCTTAGAGTTTTGACACGTCAGCTTCTGTAAATTCCATGGGGATGCTGTGTCACAAAAATTTTATTATGAACATTTTCAATCATCCAGAAAAATTGAAGAAAGGCATGATGAAAACCACATTTTCTACACCTAGATTTGGCAGTTGTTAACCTACTGGAATGTTTGCTTTATCTGCATATGAATATATGCATATTTTTCTAGATCATTTGAAAATAAGCTGCAGATTTCAAGACAATACAACTCAAATACTCAGCATGCTTACTTAGGAAAATATATTCTCCAGTGTGACTTGAATGACATCATCGCACTGAAGAAAATTACCATGATACCATTCAATGTATATATTCAGTGTATATTCCACATTCATAATTCCCCAATTGTTCAGGAAGGGTGCTTATAGCTATTTTTTGGCTGTACTGTTTTGCATTCCCACCAGCAGTGAATGAGAGTTCCTGTTGCTTCACATCTTCACCAGCATTTGATGTTGTCAGTGTCCTCTTGTTTAATAGGGGTATATTGGTATCTCACTGCTGTTTTAATTTGTATGTGATGTCGTTTCATATGCTTATGTGCCATCTGTATACTTTCTGTGGTGAAGTATCTGTTAAGATCTTTGGCCCTTTTTTAATTGGGTTGCTTGTTTACTTATTATTGAGTTTTAGGAGTTCTTTATATACTTTGGATACCAATCCTTTATCGGATATGCCTTTTGCAAATATTTTCTCCTAGTCTGTGGCTTGTCTTTTCATTCTCTTGACATTGGCATTCACAGAGCAGAAAATTTTAATTTTAATGAAGTCCCACTTATCAATTCTTTCTTTCATGGATCATGCCTTTGGGGTTGTATCTAAAAGGTCATCACAAAACCCAAGGTCATCTAGATTTTCTCCAATGTTAATGTCTAGAAGCTTTATAGTTTCCTGTTCTACAGTTAGGTCCGTGATCCATTTTGAGTTAATTTTTTTCCAAGTTTATTAAGGAATAATGGACAAATATAATTGTACATATATAAAGTATGCAGCATGATGATGTGATATATGTGTATTTTTTTTTTTTGGTGAGAATGCTTAAGATCTACTCTCAGCAACTTTCAAGCACACATACAATACTTTATTATTAACTATAGTCACCATGCTGTAGATTAGAGCCTTAGCACTTCTTTTTTTTATAACTGAAAGCTTGTACCCTTTGTTTTATGTCTCCTCATTTCCTCCTCTCCCCAGACCTGTGTCTAGAGTCTCTCTTTCTCTCACTCTTTTTTTTTTTTTTTGCATGAGGATGTCCAGTTGTCCCAGTACCATTTGTTGAAAGGATTACCTTTTCTCCATAGTGTTGCCTCTGCTCCTTTGTCAAAAGTAAGTTGAGTCTATTTCTGGGCTCTCTATTGTGCTCCTTTGGTCCATTTGTTTCTTCTTTTGCCAAAGCAGACTGTCTTTTTTAAAAAATTTTATTTTTTTATTTATTTATTTTTGGCTGTGTTGGGTCTTCGTTTCTGTGCGAGGGCTTTCTCTAGTTGCGGCAAGCGGGGGCCCCTCTTCATCTTGGTGCGCGGGCCTCTCACTGTCGCGGCCTCTCTTGTTGCAGAGCACGGGCTCCAAACGCGCAGGCTCAGCAATTGTGGCTCACGGACCTAGTTGCTCTGCGGCATGTGGGATGTGGGATCCTCCCAGACCAGGGCTCGAACCCGTGTCCCCTGCGTTGGCAGGCAGACTCTCAACCACTGCGCCACCAGGGAAGCCCTAGCACACTGTCTTGATTACTGTAGCTTTGTAGTAAGTGTTGAATTTGGATAGTCTCAGTCCTACAACTTTGTTCTTCTATAGTATCATGTGGGCTATTCTGGCTCTTTTGACTCTCCGTATAAACTTTAGGATCAACTTGTCAATATCCACAAAATAACTTGCTGAGATTTTGATTAAGATTTCATTGAATCTACATATCATTTTGGGAAGAACTGACATCTTGACAGTTTTGAGTCTTCCTATTTGAACATGGAATATCTTTCTATTTATTTAGTTCTTTGAGTTCTTTCATCAGAGTTTTGTAGTTTTCCTTATATACACCTTGTACATATTTTGTTAGATTTTTATCTAAGTATTTCATATTTGGGGTGCTAACATAAATTATATTGTGTTTTAAATTTCAAATTCCACTTGTTTGTTGCGGACACATAGGAAAACAATTGCTTTTTGTATATTAACCTGTATCATGCAACCTTCCTATAGTCATGTATAAGTTCTAGGGGTCATTTTGTTAATTCTTTTACATTTTCTACATAAACGATCATGTCATCTGCAGACAGAGACAGTTTTATTTCTTCCTTCCAAATCCATATACCGTTTATTTCCTTTCCTTGTCTTTTTGCATTAGTAGGACTTTCAGTAAAATGTGAAAAGCATTGGTGAAGAGGGGTCATTCTTGCCTCATTCCTGATCTTAGTGGGGAAGCTTTGGGTTTTTCACCATGAAGTGAGAGGTTAGCTATAGTTTCTTTCTTTTTTTTTTGTAGATATTTTTTTACCAAGTTGTGGAAATTCCCCTCTGTTCTTAGTTTACTGAGTTTTTTTTTTTTTTTTTTTTTATTATGAATGGGTGTTGAATTTTGTCAAACGCTTTTTCTGCATCTAAAGATATATTCATGTGATTTTCTTCTTTAGCCTGGTGATGTGATGGGTTACATTAATTGATTTTTTAATGCTGAACCAGCCTTGCATACCTGGGATAAATCCCAGTTGGTTGTGGTGTATAATTCCTTTTATACATTGTTGGATTAAATTTGTTAATATTTTGTTTTGAGGATTTTTGCATCTATATTCATGAAAATTATTGGTCTGCGGTTTTCTTTTCTTGTAAAGTCTTTGTCTGGTTTTGGTTTTATACTAATGTGGGCTTCAAAGAATAAATTAGGAAGTATTCCATCTGTTTTTCTTCTGAAAGATATTGTAGGGAATTGGTATAATTTCTTCCTTAAATGTTTGTTAGAATTCACCAGTGAACGCATCTGGGCCTGGTGTTTTCTGTATTGAAATGTTATTAATTATTGATTCAGTTTCTTCCTGATTTTTTTTTTTATGACTTTAGCTTTTTTTTTTAAATTTATTTATTTTTGGCTGTGTTGGGTCTTCGTTTCTGTGCGAGGGCTTTCTCTAGTTGCGGCGAGCTGGGGCCACTCTTCATTGCGGTGCGCGGGCCTCTCACTGTTGCGGCCTCTCCCGTTGCGGAGCACAGGCTCCAGATGCGCAGGCTCAGTAGTTGTGGCTCACGGGCCCAGTTGCTCCGCGGCATGTGGGATCTTCCCAGACCAGGGCTCGAACCCGTGTCCCCTGCATTGGCAGGCAGATTCTTAACCACTGTGCCACCAGGGAAGCCCCAGTTTCTTTAATAGATATATGCATATTTAGATCACCTGTTTCATCTTGTGTGCATTTTGGCAGACTGTGTCTTTCAAGGAATTGGTCCATTTCATCTAGGTTATCAAATTTGTAGGCAAGGAGTTGTTTATAGTATTCTTTTATTATTCTTTTACATCCATGGGCTCTGTAGTGATGTCCCCTCTTTCTTTCTCTTATTAGTAATTTGTGTCCTTTATCTTTTTTTTTTTTCTTAGTTAGCCTGGCTATTGGCTTATTGATTTTAATGATCTTTTCAAAGATCAGCTTTTGGTTTCATTAATTTTCTCTACTGATTTCTTGTTTTAATATGATACAGTACAATCAGTACAATATTGATTTCTGCTTTATACGGATTATTTTTTTAAGTTGACAGAAGGAAGAACAAGTCTGGTATTTTAATTCTCTTGATTAAGGGTCTGAAGAAAGCTGTATCTCTATGAGGTGATGTATAAGACTATGAAATTCTCTCAGGGATCAATGGAATATTTTATTGATATGGATTCTCAATTCATAACGTTTTAAAATCTCTCTATTTCTTTCATTGTAACACTTCACCTTTTGGCTATATAATCGTCAGCAATATCTTACCAATGTTTTATTTATTTTATTTTATAAATTTATTTATTTTTTATTTATTTATTTTTGGCTGCATTGGGTCTTTGTTGCTGCACGTGGGCTTTCTCTAGTTGCAGCGAGCGGGGGCTACTCTTTGTTGCGGTGCGCATGCTTCTCATTGTGGTGGCTTCTCTTGTTGCGGAGCTTGGGCTCTAGGTGCGCGGGCTTCAGCAGTTGTGGTTCGCGGGCTCTAGAGTGCAGGCTCAGTAGTTGTGGCACATGGTCTTAGTTGCTCCGCGGCATGTGGGATCTTCCTGGACCAGGGCTCAAACCTGTGTCCCCTGCATTGGCAGGCGGATTCTTAACCCCTGCGCCACCATGGAAGTCCCTTACCAATATTTTATAGACTTTTAATTCTTTAAATGTTTCTTTAGAATTAAACATATAACCAAACAGCTTACTTTCAATAGGCATTCAAGCCAGACTGAAGAGGTTTAGTCTACTTTATATTCTCCCCATCTTTGTATTAATTGCAATGCAGCTAATATTAGCATATTTATTTTCTCTATTTTCCATTTATTTATTTTTAACAGTGCAAGAAAATGTAATAAAGCACTCAGACCTGCAAACAAATACCATTATAATACAAAGAGGTTGTTTTATGGAAAATGAACAAATTGATTGGTAGGTAGAGATGAATGGCAATGCTTGATATTTAGTTGCTGGATCAAGGTCTAAATTTGAGATGAGAAAAGTGGTTTAAGGTTAAGAGAGTAAAACTTGAGCTCTCATAAGACAACAGATGTGTGCTAGAAATAGCCTCCCTGGTGTTTTGGTTGAAGACTAGAATCTTAAGTAGCCTGGCTGTTGAAAACAGAACACACACACACACACACACACACACACACACACACACACACACCAGTTAAAGAATTTAGTCTCAGTCAGAGAGAGTGACATGTCTCACTGCTACTAGCAAGTTATACCACATAGTTAGAGTGTGAACTTTGCGTAGCTACATGATGTGATCTAGCAGAGTCCTTCAAATTTCTCTTCCCAACCGTCTACTCATTCATTGACTGAGAGGAGAGGCCAGTTGTGTTATAAAGATTCCCACACGCTGGAGTTGTCTGTTTTCTAGTAACATCATTTACCTTGGTTCTCTCCCCCTTGTATTTCAGAAACACTAAAAGTTAGGTCTCAGGCAGTACTGTTCAGTTGAACTTTGTGTGATGAAGATGTCCTATATATGTTGTTCAATGTGGTGACCATTGACCACAGGTATTTATTGAACACTTGAAATGTGGTTAGTACAACTAAGGAAATGAGTTTTTACTTGTATTTAATTAATTGAAATTTAAGTATCAGAGCACATGTCTGGTGCTCTTATATTGGATAGCACAGTTCTGGGGGCTTGAATAAATTCGGGTTAAATATTTCAGCAGTAATGCCTCAGGGATACTCTAAATATGTTTTGCAATTTTAACGATTTTAGTTCTGTTCACCCTTAGGTGAACATCAGGGTTAAATTGATTAGCCACTAATATAAGGTAGCAGGTAGTGAATCAGACTATGTTTTTCGAGTACTTCTGCAGGTTTATAGCATAAGCCAGATAGAATCTTCAATCAAAACTAGGGGAAGACAAGGATTACGTAGAACTTTAGTGACCAAGGACTTACTTGGAGTTTGCCTTTTGAGTGAGGAGATAGATTTTTGGAAAAGAACCAGGAAGAATACTTTTTCACCGTCTTTAGTCCTGGGATTGGCTTCCGTTCTTCACGTTTATCACACCTCCTTAATGCATATTTACTGTGATAATAGGCAGTGTTTCACTGATGACACAACTGCCTGATCCTGAATCATCAAAGCAAGGCTTATATAAATTTGTCACAGCATCCTTATTAAGGAACAAGAAACTTACCAACAGGGATTGATGCAAAAATGACGTTGTCTCATCTCCTGAACTAGAATAAATTAAACAAAACACCCCAGCATTAGATTATAGTTAACTAGTAGCTTTAAAGACAGAAACGTTTCTTATAACCCAATCTAGTTGCATTGGCATAGATACATTAATTTGCCATTACCTCGCATCCTGTAAAAGGCACAACTGCCTTCTTATTTTAGTTTTTTAACTCAGTTGTTCAGCCATTATTCCTCAAGGAAACATAAGTGAACAACTTCTAGTATAAAGCATCACCCAGTGGGCATTCTGGGGGCTCCCTCCATGCTGTGAATCTTATACAAACTCCAGACTCCCCTGCCCACCTGATCACACTGCCCCTTGTTATGCGTTAGTTCCTCCTCTTGCTTCTTTCCAGGTCTTTCCAATCTTATCTTCAGGTGTACTTCACCCTCAGACTAGCACTGACCTAATTCTCACTCCTGACCGAGATTCTGACCCAGTCTCTTTAAGTGGGTCACAGTGCCGCTTTCTTGCTTGCTTTGACCTGTCATAGTTTCTGTGCTAGAAAAGAGGTGTTAAGAGCAGGGACCAGTCCATCTTGTCCTTGACTTGGAGGAGCTTTACCTTCTGCTAGCCAGGTGAGCAAGGGCTGAACAGGAGGCTAGGTGCAAGGCCAGACTCAGGTGATAGCACAGAGGCTTGGCTGTTTGCACAGCTGGGCTTCCTTCCACTGGCTCTACGTGGCTTCATGAAGTGAAGAGTTAGCTGGGAAGAGGCACCGTGCTCCAGTGACAACGTCCAGATGAGCCCCAAAGAGTGGAGATTGTATTTGTTGGTGGTTAGAACAGACCCACGAGCGTGGAAGAGGAGTTCAGAGATGCAGCTCAACGGAGGGAAAGAACAAGGTCTCAGAGTGAAAAGAACAAGGTAGTATCTGGAATTGGGCAGCCTTGAGTTCCTCTTGTAACCCTGCCTCTTACTTACCATGTGATCTTAAGGCAAAGTCCTTAACCCTGTGTGACCCCAATTACTGCATCTGTAAATTGGGGATATGATTAACCCCTCAGAGGAAGGTGACGATTACATGAGATGTGTCAGGAAGATCCTAGTGGAGTTCCAGGCACAGAGCCAGAGCTTCATAACCATTGACTAGGAAAGGATCATGAAGGGTAATTGACAGATGGCATTTGGGTGTAAAACACCTTATATATACAACTTTAATCAGTGCTCCTCCCTTCCTTTCCCCACTTCAGGACTCCCCAAATGCTGCCCCCATATTTACTTGGATGCTGTGAGGGCCTGGCTCAGTTTGTGTTTCCCTGCGTTCAACTTGACAGGTTGCCCCCTGCAACTGCAGCCTCTAATTTTCTTAATTGCAAAATTTCCCCGAAGCCTGTTATTCCAGCTTGTTACTGTTTCCTTATTAATTGTTCTTTAAACAATGAGTCCAGCCAAGTTCTCCCCAACTTCCGAACGTATTTTTCTGCAGTCACTACAGTGTTATACTATGGCTGGGTAAATTCTAAGTGCCAACTAAAAAAAGAGACTGTGTCTTGTCATTTTAACTGCTGTATCCTGGGCCTAGAATGGGGTGTGTTGCAGCCTAGGAACTTAATGCAATGGTACAAAATGTTTGGATGCATTTTCCATGAGAATATGCTCTGGCTTGTTTTTCTAGCGTTCTGGGCACCAGGCCCAAGGATCTCTGTTGGGGTGACGGCAGACTCTCCTGAAA
The DNA here is from genome assembly GCF_028023285.1 of Balaenoptera ricei. NCBI lineage: Eukaryota > Metazoa > Chordata > Mammalia > Artiodactyla > Balaenopteridae > Balaenoptera > Balaenoptera ricei. The sequence goes on from NC_082655.1 coordinate 4,632,728, forward strand.
TGGCTCCATTCTGTTTTCTTCCATCTCGGAATTGCAGTGTAGCTTCAGCAAACCTCCTGTCTACCTTCCCTCCTTTCCTAGAGCATCGCCCTCAGCCTGAATTCTAAGGCTGACTCTTCAAGTGTTTAGAAGACACTGGACAGGGTCCCTGCCTGTGGGTGTCCCCGAGGCCGGGGGGCTCAGAGGTGCAAGTGGGACTCGCTCCACGGGGCGCGTTGTGTGCCGCATGGGGGGCAGGCTGTTGAGAAGTCCTTCTCTGGAAGTTTGGATCTGAGAGTGGGGCTATTTGATGAACCCCACCCTAGGGACTAACCCAGCAGATTGAGAAGCTGTCCATTCCCATCTCAGGAGGAAAAGGGAACCCATCCTGGGCATCATGAAATCCTCCCATATCCACTTGGCTGCCCTTTGCTTGGTGATGGATTAGCCACCTTTCTGTCCTTCACGCTGCCCTGCCGCGTTCTTGACGTCAAGGATGGTGTCCACCTTATGTCTTCATTTCATTATCTAGTGATGCCCGGCACATAGTCAAATAATAGCTGATGAAGGAATGAGTGAATCCAGCTGTGTAAGCTCTCTGAGTCTTCGTCTCCTTGTCTGTGAAAATAGATGGTAAGTACTTAGGCCATATAATTTTAGAGCAAATTAAATGAGGTCAGACAACTTGAGGGTGTCGCATAAAACTTGCTATTTTTCATTGCCCAATACATGTTGATTATTGCTGTTGTTACTGTTGTTGTAATCTCTCCTCAAAGAGTTTCTCAACCAGTGGGCCTTTCTTCACATCTTAAGATCTCTTTCCAAGAGACCCTTCTCCTTAGAATTGCTTAGGAGTCAAGCTCAAGTCCCCTTCTCCTGAAATTTCCCTCTGTCATGCTACCTCTCGGATTCCCATCCTACGTCTCCTTCTCTTCCTTAACTCCCTCCCTGAAAGAGATGCCCACACCGGCTGCTTCCTCTTTCTCCTGAGGCGCCTCCAGAATTGCTGCTGGGTTAAAGGACCTCAGTATTTTAGAGCCCCCGTGATGCTCTGGGAGTCATGCAGGGTGAACTACGCCGCTGCCTCCTCACCACCGCTTTACCCGGAGGAGCTGAGGCACAGCCTATGCCTTCAGGAGGTGGTGGAACTGGGATTCGGTGCTTTTCTCACTTCATTTTGGCTTCATAACTTGTTATAATGGATCTTTGCTCTATCTGAGAAGCCCAACACCGCCTTTCCTGCTGTAATCCTCTCTCATCTTCTTTGAATTCCCTGATTCAACTGTCTCTCCCTTTTCTAACTCCTGGCTGGACCTGTCTCTCCTCTCTCACCACCCGGACCGTGTGGGCTCTGCCTTGAATTCTGATTATTTGATAATCGGCCTTTTCACCCCCGTTAGATTTTAAGGAATTTGAAGCTAGTGACCCCCTCTTTTCTATTTCTCCTTCCTCCAATCTGTTTAGCAACAGAACCTGATAAAGGACATACTAAATATGTGCTTTTTTGACCAAAAATTCAGGGACAGATCCTTCTTCTTAGGACTTTGCAATCTTCAACTTTGTTTTTTTATTTTTAAAATTTATTTATTTATTTGGTTGTGCCGGGTCTTAGTTGCAGCAGGTGGGCTCCTTTGTTGCGACACTCGGGCTCCTTAGTTTTGGCATGCAAACTCTTAGTTGTGGCATGCATGTGGGATCTAGTTCCCTGACCAGGGATCGAACCCGGGCCCCCTGCATTGGGAGCGCGGAGTCCTATCCACTGCACTACCAGGGAAGTCCCTTCAACTTTGTTTTTAACACAGAAGTAGGTGCTTGTGGGCTGGGTCACACGCAATTTATTGTTATTTCTTACTCTCTCAGTTATTTTAACAATGTGATGTAAATGGTCCACCAGTAGTTAATTTTTGGATAAGTAGAACAAACTTTAGATCCCGACCACCCAGAACCACTGGAGAGGCTGTAGGTGAAATTCTCAGGCGGGCTGGCTGGGTAGTGGCTTTGCCCGATCTAGGCCCACATCCAGCTGCGCTCAGGCTCCTCCTCCTCTTTCTGCATTTTGACCCACCCAGCTTCTTTACATCACGTGCTGCTCCTGGCTAGATGGCTAACTCCTTAGCATTTTCTAGGGAAATACACCAACTTACTCATGAAATGGCACAAACTCCCTGTTTTTTCAAAGGAAGTTGAGTTAGAAATTTCTATATAGACAGTGGGAGAGAAGAGGTACTTGGATTGAATCAGGGGATGGGGTCCAGAGACTCACTCAGTTGCCCTGGATTTCACACTGTCCACTTCTTCCCTGTGTCTGGGGCAGCATTCTAGGACCTACAGGCTCTCAGGAGGCGGCTTCAAAACGCACAGCTCTGTAGTTCTTCCCTGACTCTCATTGCAAATATGTGTTTAACAGTAACACTGACTCCCTTGGAGATGAGTTAATTTATTGCAGAGCACTGCGGCCTTAATCCCCACCCTCTTGAATCCTTGAAAGAACTTGGATGTAACTTGCTCTACCAAACAGGAAAGCCTTGCTTCCGCAAAGCGACGAAACCAAGAATAAATGCAAAGAGGAATAGAACAAATGTGTTGTCCCCAGGTGGCCTTTGGTGTAGGAGAAAGTAGAAGTCAGCCTACAGGACAAAAAATAATTGAAGTACTACATATATTTATATATTTTTCCTTTGTTTCTGGAAGTATTTACATTGGATGGATACACTTTATTATTACTGTTATTGTTTGTGTCTATCAAGCCAACCTTGGAAAATGAGCTCAGCTGGCCATGAAGGTGACTCGGGTTTCTGAGAGAAGACCAGCAGCTCCATGATGGTCTGTGTCATTGGAGCAAGATGACAGCCACATGAGTCATGCTGCTCTAGGTGGGTGGGTATTAGCGACTCTCTCCCACCCTGGTGGTTGAATGCGATGGAGAGAAGATCATTGTTGTTGAGTTGCTGGTTTTGAGAAGATTCGGGGAACAAGGTCATTGTAACCATCACTTACAGAAGGGGTCAGGCCTGGGCGTGGATCCCAACACCATCACAGTTGGCTGTGAGGTTCTGGAGTGACTTAGACTTTTGAGGTCTGAACTTTATCTTTTGTTGAGTAGAGCAATCCTACTCATTTCATAGGGTTCTCTTGAGGATTAAGTGAGGCATGTGTAGAAATAGGGTGTTTGTTAACGTTTCATTTGCATACCTTAACAGGAGTTCAAAAAGCAAGAGAGAGTCACAAGTCAGTTCTGAAGCCAGCTTTAACTGATTTGTCTGGCAATTTCCATATGTATACTCTGCCTTTATCACGTCACACTGCTGTTCAAATCCTTTTCATTTAGTTCCTCATTGCAAAAAGTCAAAATCTCCAAATCGAAAGGGACCTCTCCTGATATTTGACTTTATTTCCTTTTTACAAATGAGAATTGATATCCCAGAGAGTAAGCGTTCCTTGGGGAACAAGGACGGGTCCCCCACACCTGGACACTCCCTGCTTCATGGTGAGTACTTAGTATCCTGCAGATCTGAGCTGCCTTTGCAATGTCACCCAGACTACTGTCAGCTCTAAGTAATGGTAGACTTGACCAAAGGTGGTGGCTTCAACTGCTACTTAATGATAGCATTACCTGGGGCTAATGAGCTCTTCACTTTTTTTTTTTCCTTCATACTTAAAAAAAGGGATCAACTCTCTGTTTTCCAAATAAAGTTCTTCTTTGCCATCCTTAGCTAAGGTCTTCTTGCTTCATGTCACAATATGATGACCAAGGCTCCAAACGTTACGTCTGTGTTCAGGGAGGAGGGAATGGGAAGGTCAACCCCAGCCATTCACCTCCCTTGTCAGTTCCTTTATAACAACAAGAAAAAATCTTTCCAGAAGCCTCGTAGAATATTTCCTCTTTTATTTCATTAACCAAAGCAAGGTGGCATGGCTGTTTAAACTAGAGGTTAAATCTGGGGAGGGAAATATCTGTCTTCTTTTCCCGAGCCTTTACAGGCAGAGGCAGGCATGAGCGGAGAAGACTGGGAATGAATAGCTCTTGGCTTACACAGCCAGTAGCATGTATCTGCTGGGGTTAATACCCTGGTCGTGGGAATTGGCTCCTGTGCTTTTACCATGTCCTTTTCTCCCCTCCACTTCCAGGGGTGGGTGTGTTTCACCCTCTAGGCTTGTGTTTTGGACTAAGAAGGAAGGCTCCCAGGACTGTGGGTGTCTTGAGCATAGCAGCGTGGCACTGAGTTGTCATTCTCATGGGCTTCAAACCAGACAGGCCATGGAATCTTCCATTTCTGGGTCCACTGCTAACTGGCTGTGTGTCTCCGAACAAATCATGTCCCTGATCTGTGAAATCTCGGTGATGCCTTTGTCTCATAGTGTGGCTGGGAGGAATAAATGTGATCATGAATGGAAGGTGCTCAGCACAGAGCCCCACTTACGTGAGTGCTTCAACTAAAGATAAATCAAAGAACGATAATTAATACTTACAGGATGCCTCCTAGGAGCCCAGCCCCATTCAAAGTGTTTTTGCAACTGTTAAATCAGTTAATCTGCAAAACAAACTCAGGAGGAAGACTCCCTCATTACATTCGTTTTACCGCTGAAGGAACAGAGCGCAGACATAGGAAATAACCACCTCAGTTTACCTGGGATTCAAACCAAGGCGATCTGGATCCAGCCCCCAGGTCCAGTAACAATGCGAAACTGATGCATAGACTTTCACAGGGAGCCTGGTTCTTATTTCTCCGGTTCTCTTTGCTCTGTGTTGGAAGAGGAGACGGGAAAACCTGGGCTCTCAGAATATAAATGCTTTGACTGTAGGATGCTGGGGACCCCTCTGCGGGGCGTCTGCGCCCTACTTAGCTGGGATTTGTATCCGAGTCTGCGCACAGCTGAGGTTCAGGGTGCAGTTCTCCTTGAAGAGGACTGGAGAGGGTGAGACTGACTGTGCATCATGGCCTTCCTAATCTGAGTATTGTTTCTGCACAGCCTGTGCCTTCCGTGATCACGCTGGTCCTTAAGGAGATTGTTAAGAACATCATTGTTGATAACCTGAAAGCAGCCCTCTCTGGCTGCAGCCTGGGCAAGAAATTGGAGGATTTTTTGCCGTGCCTTTTCAACTTTGTGATTTCAAGTTCCTGCCATCCTGGAGGTTTACAACTCTCCCTGACACTGAAGCCCTCTGCCTGCCTCCTGCCAGATCCCCACTGCTGTTTCTGCCTTGTTTTTCTGGCTTTTTCCTCTCGTAGCATTTTGGCTATTGTGAGAAGTGGTTCTGGAACAATATCAACAAATTCCCTTAGTGCTTGAGAACTGGAGCTTTTGGAGCCTGCTGATGTTAATGGCAAAATAGCTTGAGTTCTGTAATGTCTTTCTTGGATTGTTCCATCAGTTACGATTTCTGCTGAGTCCCTATTATTCTCCATCACAGAATTTCACAGCCACTGTGGTCATGACTTTCCTCACTTCCTTTTGCTCCAGGCAGATTGTGTGTTGGGGGTGCTTTGTGGATTCAGAAGCCAAGACCTTGTTGTATTTTCCTGGGCTTCTCTATGTAAGAAATTCCCACACCCATGCACCGTGTGGCCACCAGTACATGCTGGCAATTTTGCAAGTCAGAAACCTCTCATTTCATTTTTCCTTTGCTTCAATTAGTCATATGCTGGCAGAAGAGTCACCATTTGCTACTTTCTCTGAACTAAGTATAACTTGTAAAACAGCAGAGAATTAAACGAGCCCCTCTTGCAGGGGTCAGCAAACAGTTTCTGTAAATGACTAGATAGATGGTCAGTCTTTGGGGTACTCAGGCCGTAGGATGCTGTCACAAGTAGTCAGCGCTGCTCTCGTAGTGAGAAAGCAGCCTTAGATGATATATACTTGAATGGCTGTGACTGTGTGCCAATAAAGCTTTATTTACACGGACAGGCTGTGGGCATGAAATTCTCTGGACACGTCTACTGTCTACTTACTCCCATTTCCAGGAAATCCTTTCCAGAGTCTTTTCCTGTTCCCTCCTTCCCACAGTGACCTTGACCATTATATTTTGGGCCATAATCCTTTCCTCTGGATTATACTGTGTAAGATTCTCAGATCCCCATCTTTTAATCTGTCATTCAGACTCCTGTCAGAGTGCATTCACTTCTGAGTCTGTTCATTTCGTCGTTCAATACATATTGAGTTCCTACCATGTGACAGGCTGCCATTATGCCGTTTGGAAGCTAAGGCTTCAAAGGTAAATAGGAAAAGGCATGGTCTCTACTTTCATGGAGCTTATAGTTTAGTGTGGAAATCTATAATAAGTGAGCCATTTTATGCGCATAAGAGTGTATAATTTATTTATTTATTTTTAAAATATTTATTTATTTATTTGGTTGTGCTGAGTCTTAGTTGCAGCAGACGGGTTCCTTAGTTGCGGCTCATGTGCTCCTTAGTTGTGGCATGCCAACTCTTAGTTGAGGCATGCATGTGGGATCTGGTTCCCTGACCAGGGATCGAACTTGGGCTCCCTGCATTGGGAACGTGGAGTCTTATCCACTGCATCACCAGGGAAGTCCCAAGAGTGTATAATTTATATATAAAATTGATGATTATTGTAAATACTATAAAGTGTAACAGTTGGTGAAGATCGTTATAAAAGGAAATATGAATCCCTGCTTAGAACCCTCCAGTGGCCCCCACAATGCCATCGACTTCACATAAACAAGAATCACCTGGACCTCTGGTAACACCAGAGCTGTTCATTGCCCTTCTTCCATGTTGATTTGTTGAGCCTCATTCATTACTTTGCTAGTCCTGCCATGACAAAATACCACAGACCAGGTGGCTTAAACCACAGACATTTGTTTTCTTACAGTTCTGGAGGATGAAATTCCAAGATCAAGGTGTCAGCAAGGTTGGTATCTTCTGCCTCTCTCCTTAGCTTGCAGACGGCTGTCTTCTCCCTGTGTCCTCACAGGTCTTTCCTCTGTGTGCTTGCTTCTGGTATCTCTTCTTGCAAATCTGTTCTTATAAGGATATCAGTCAGATTGGATTAGGGCCCACCCTAATGGCCCCATTTAACTTAATCACCTCTTTGAAGGCCCCCTCTCCAAATAAATTCACATTCTGAAATACTAGAGGTTAGGGCTTCAATATGTGAATTTGAGGGGTTATCTAAAAATAAATAACCGTAAACAAGGTGGCTTATCAACAACAAAAACTTATTTCTCACTCTTCTGGAGGCTGGAAGTCCAAGATCATGGTGCCAGTGCTATTGGGTTCTGGTGAGATTCCTCTTCGGAGTTGCAGATAGCTGACTTCTCATTGTACCTCACCTGGTGGAAAGAGAGAGCTCTGGGTTCTTCATTCCCTTGTCAGGACACTAATCCCATTGTGGGGGCCCCACCCCCATGACCTCAGCCAAACCTAATTACCTCCCCCAAACCCCACCTCCAAATACGTACCGTGGGAGACTTCCCTCATGGTCCAGTGGGTAAGAATCCACGCTCCCAATGCAGGGGGCCTGAATTCCATCCCTGGTCGGGAAACTAGATCCCGCATGCATGCTGCAACTAAGAGTCTGCATGCCTCAACTAAGAAGCCCGCATGCCGCAGCTAAAAAGATCTCACATGCCACAACTAAAAACATGCTGCAACGAAGATCCCGCATGCTGCAACCAAGACCGGGTGCAGCCTAAATAAATAAACAAACAAACAAATACATCACACTGTGTATTAGGCGTCAACATATGAATTTTGAGGGGACACAAACATTCAGTGCATGTTTGGGGGACGCAATATAGACCACAGCTGCTCAGAAAGGGCTCAGGATCTGAAACTTAATGCCCATCTCTGGGTCCCATTGAGAAACTCTGGTGGCTAGACAACATGGTGAGGAAGATCCCGGTGTGGCCATCACCAGTACAGTGAGCAGAACCTCCATCTTCTCACCCTTGCCCACATCTCCGAGCCCCTGCCTCCCTCCTTACAGCCGGGCATACATACACCCTCCGCCCTTTTCCCTTTCGTCTGGCTCCCAATCCCTTTCCAAGGTCCAGCACGGACACTTGGCTGCAATCCCCTCTCCTTTCCAGAGACATTATGGCTGTTCTTTTTATTACACTGTACTTTAAATTCTACATTAAAGCTTCCTTTTTGTTCCTTTTATTTTTCCTTTGACATCTTCTTGGTGTCCCAGTTTTATTCTCCCCAAAGCTTCCTGGAATGAGTTTCCTGGGCCTTCGTTTGTTTCATCTTTCCATGTCAGAGATGAGAGAAATGGGAGGGGGCGGTGATTCAAGGAAGGGAGTGTGGCTTATGGTCTACACCACCCAGCTTACCCTTCATCTTGCTAAGTACTGATCTTAGCATCACTCTTACAACATGAACATCCTTTTCATCTTCTCTTTGATAGGGAAATATGTGCTTTTAAAGAGCTTCAAGGGAATATGGGGAACCACTTTTTGGTGTATATTCTAGAGAAGATGAAGGCTAGAAAGGCTTTAAAGTGATCTTGTTTTTCCAGCTGGTGCATAGTTATTACCTAGGAGTTGGTGGAGCTGCTCCTAGGAGACCCAGATAAACCCACTACTCACAAGTCCATGACCGTGGGGATGGAGGCTGCCCGTTTACGTGCTAGGAGATGCCATCTCCCTAGGCCGAGTGCATGGGTTAAATAGAAGTAGCAAACCCAGAAAGGCTAAAACACCTTGTCTTAACCTTGCAGTCTCTCAGTGAAATGCTTTTCTCCCAACTCCCTTCACTGTCTTTAGAAATGCACTTGTTTTTGGCAAAGTGGAAATCTGCAGTTCAGAGATACAAAGGATTAGGAAGATTACCTGGCTTTGTGGATCACAATTAGCAGTTAGTTCATTTTGATGAATTAAAGGTAAGCGAAGGCAGAGCATTTCAACTCCACGCCCAATGATGTGCATGAGGGTTTAAAATATAAATCTGGAGACTTTCACGGTTTTGTTGCATTTGGGGTATTTTGTAGATTTTGTAGCTCAAACCATAACATAAGAGACACCCACTGAATCCTGGCTTTCTTTCATATGTGGGATGCCATTGTGTTGTTGACTCATTTATGCATCCTTTCGACATACATTTACTGAGCCCCTACTATGTGCCAGTATAATATTTGATCCTCGTACAGTTTTTTGAGTAGACGATGTATTTCCCCCACCTTATAGAAATTGAGGCTCAGAGAACTCATGCGCAAAGGCAAACAGTTTGTAAGTTGTGGAGCTGGCATATGGATGGGCGTTATCTGACTTCAGAGCCTGCGTACATAACTACCATTCTTGGCCTCCCCAACAATCCAGCATGACTCAGCCCACACAACTGTCATCCACACTGTGAATTATGGATTCAGTTGGATACTCAGAGACTGTGTGTCCATATCAGTGATACTCCCTTGGTTGCTTCCTGTGTCTTTCCATTCTTTCATTCACCCATCCACCCACCTACCCATCCATTCACTAGGACAATAATGTCAGACAAGAAGAAGCAGAGTCAGCATTTAGACGTAGTTGGTCTGTGGTGCTTAACTATTTCTCCCTTCTTTAGTTGCCTCATCTGTAAAATGGGGATAATAATAATAATAATAACCACCTACATCTTAGGTTTGTTGTGAGGATTAAATGAAGTGATACATGTAAAGCTCCTAGAACAGTGGCTGGCAGTTTGTAACTGTTATTATATCACTATTATTTATTATTATTTCAACTATATTATACTCAATTTCACACAATTGGCTGAAACCGATTAAGAGAGTCTGTCAGACCAACCACTTGGAGTTTATGGAATATGGGACCCTGGTCACTTTGGACTTCAGGGACTGAAATCTGACAGTTGTGCAGACCACAGTCCCATGGTTCTCCCGTCCATGGTCAACAGATTTGCTGAGCAAACAGGCAGAGCCAACATAACTGATTGGGGGACATATTTAACCCCCAAAGCACTTCAAAAGGACCTATGTACCAACAACTCTGTTTTTGTTGGATCTGAAGCAATCTTACTTCTATATTAAAATAGATCCCCGAAAGACTTCCTCTTTCCGAAGGTCACACAATTACACCTAGTTCCCACATTTATACCCTGAATGGTTTGGGCAAAACATTAAATGAAGCTGAGACCCAGTTTTCTCATTTTGAACTCAGTACTCATCTGGTTTCTTAGATTCAAGTGAGATTATTCATTGACTCAACATCTTTATTGAATGTCTACTACATGTCAAGCCCTGGGTGAGGGCCAGTAATACAAAGGCCAGAAAGGGTGGGTGGAGTTCTGGTTTTTGTGAAGACTACAGGCTTGTGGGGAACACAGGCTATGTATGGCACCTGTAGCAGAGTCCCTGGCACATAGTAGGTCCATGGTAATGAGTTGTCCTCACTCCCGCTGATTCCAGGGTCAGTGACGCTCTTTGTTCATGAATGCACAATAGCATCAGAGTGAGCCTTCTCCAGTGAACTTAATCTGTGGGTACAAGGCTTCTTTTCTTTTTATTGTTAAGGGTTGAGTGAGAGAGGAAGAAAGTGTGCAGAGTCAGACCTTAGCACTTGTGCTGGTTCTGCACTATTTGCTTGATAATATCAAGACCATTTTATAATATGTTTGACCTCAGTCTCTTCCTCTGTTTAATGAGGTGGTTCAGATAGATAAACTCTCTGGTCCATTCCAGGGGAAGATGCTGGAATTTGACCACCATTTTGTAACTCCTGCCAGGGGAACTAACACCGTAAATCCTTCAAAAGCCATCATTCAAGGGAGGCATGGAGGGTAGTTATTTTCCATTTGATGGATGAAGGAGAAAACGGGACAGTGAAACATGGCTGGGTTCCAGTAATCCACTTTCCCTCTAGCTCAGCCCATTTCTTGGCCAGGAGAATTGGCCTTTGAAGAGAAGCTTGACCAACTCAATGGCTTAAACAATCACGCTGCTTGTCGCAAAGGGATTCTCAACATCATTCTTTCCATTTTAAAAGCAGTGGACTTGAAAGGAACTATCCTGCCATTACTTTTCCTTTCTCCTGCCTGAGCAGAATTGTTCTTCTCTTCCACCACCTGTCTGGACTAACTCAGCATCCACCCCAGGTCTTGAAGTTGGGACTCATGTGTCCTGGGCATCACTCTGCCATCTGCATTACCCTGGGAAAAACCACTTACCCTCCCTGGGAATCGGATTCTCCTTTAGTGAAATGAGGAGAGTGTAAGGTTGCCAAGAGAACAGTGAAGAGCCTCGTACATTTATGTAGATGAGTGAATTTAGTTTGTACCTCACCTGATGGAGACAGTACTGCTGTTATCACCAGTACAGATACTAAAACTGTGACCCATAGAGTTTAAGTCAGTTGGCAAATGTCACAGGGCTGAGTGCTGTCAGCTGGACCCAAGCAGTCTGGCTCCAGAGCCTGCTCTCTGATCCCCCACACTCCACGGGGACCCGGCTCATCCCAAGGAGTAACCTTGACCATGGACCCTGCTCTTTAGCATAAGGAGGTCTCCTGCCTCCTGCTCATTTTCTGAACGGATCTTCTCCATTCTGCTAATTGAGTAAATCCCAAACTGCAGGGAGAAGCTCCTTTGGTTTGTGGAGCTGAGAGGTCCTGGGGACAACAAGAACGGGGGATAAATGAAGGGCATCATTTTGCTAGTTTTATTTTTATTTTAATTTTTTTCACTTGGATCTAAGTGGGAGAAGGGAGAGCAGTAGAAGGCAAGAATGAATTAGGGGGCCTACAATAAATATGCATCTGTAAATGATAGGTATTCTGTAGAGGGCATATTTGTTACTAACCTCTCAGCACTATCCCAGAATAATCATCTGTTCGTAACGTGGCTTTTTCACATGTAGGATTCTAAATGTGGGTGAAGGAGGGCTGTGTCCCCATGGTGGCCATGGAGGGTGAGGATATGGAAATAATGAAATCAGGCCTGGGAGCTCCTTGGCTTCCTGTCTTGCGGACTGCATCTTTCTCTGTCTTATTTTTAAGCTCTGACTTAAGTCCTTGTGGTGGATAGCTTCCAAGATGGCCCCAGTGATCCCACCTCCTGCTATCCTACTCATGTGCTTGTGGAGCTTTCTCCCACACTGACCTGTGGAACCATTAGGATATGGCAGAAATTAGAGAGCTTAACTTCTAAGGGTGGGTCATAAAAGACATTGTAGCTTCCTCATTCCTCTCTTGGATCATTCGCTCTGGGAAAAACCAACCGCCATATCATAAGGACACTTGAATTTTCCTGTATAGAGGCAAGTGGGAGAAAACTAAGGCCTCCTACCAGTAACCAGCACTGACTTGCCAGTTATGTGAGTGAACCATCTTGGACATGGATTCTTTAGCACCAGGTGAGCCTTGAGATGACCACAGCCATAAATGACACCTTGACTACAACTTCATGAGAGATCCTGACCAGAGCAATCTAGCTAACCTATTCCTCAATTCCAGGTCTGCAGAAACTTAGATAATAAGTATTTGTTGTTTTTAAGATGCTCAATCTTGAGGTGATTTGTTATTCTACGTCGACAACGAATACAGTCCTCTTCACTATGTTGGAGAAGAGGGCTTGAAGGATTTCTGTTTAGAAGATGAAGGCCAATGTCACCTTTCTGTCTCTCAGTTGCAGTCACATTGAACCTTCCTGAGCTTTTCTTCCTCCTTTTTAATCTGTAGACTAGGATCATCTCTACTTTCAAAGGTAGATTGGACTCAGATGAAGGTTTTGTTTGGCCACGAAAGGGAAAAAGGGGAGTAATCTCAGTTAATTATTGAGATAGGGGGTCAGAGTTGTCTCCGTCCCCCACTGTGTGCAGGCTTGTCGATTTTTTGTGATCTTTCCTTAGATGCTATCTTGTTCACACAGTTTGTTCCACGAGGTTACTGAAGGGGAAGCTAGGAAAGAGATCTGGTCATCTGTTACCTATTCTTCATCTCTACATTTTGATCTACGGAAAGAACCAACAGGTTAGGCAAGGTTGTGTGATCAAAAGATTTGAAAGGGGTGCTTGGGCTGGAGATGAGTAGAGCATGGGGGTGCCTGGTTTAAGGTTAGTGACAAGACCAAAGGGGTCTCCTGCAGAGAGTTCTTTCCTGCCAAAAGCTGCTCACACAGTCACTTTAGTAAGAACGTGTTCTGTTGAGTATTGACCTTCAGAATAGTTCCCCAGCACCCTACCTTTGCCCTTCGTTGTCTTCATAGAACATGGATATCACCTGACATTATATTTCTTTGTTGTTATTTTGGTTACTGTCACTGTCTCTTCCCAACAAGAGGGTTCCACGTTCCATGTGTCATTTGTGTCCGCTGTTCTGTTCTTAGAGCCTAGAGCAGTCCTGGCCCATAGTCAGTGTTTAGTTAATACTTGCTGAATGAATTGATATAATGCGTGAGAGTTGTGAAAATAAGGATGTCTTGGATTGACCAATTAACAGCTTTATTTGTGTGAGTTCTGCCTTCCAGGTTTGATGTGAGATTTTTAGAAGATCACACAATGTCTCTGTTTTTTTAAAAAATTTATTTATTATAAATTTATTTATTTGTTTTTGGCTGCATTGGGTCTTCGTTGCTGTGTGCGGGCTTTCTCTAGTTGCAGCGAGCTGGGGTTACTCTTCATTGCAGGGGGTGGGCTTCTCATTGCGGTGGCTTCTCTTGTTGCGGAGCACGGGCTCTAGGCGCACAGGCTTCAGTAGTTGTGGCACGTGGTCTCAGTAGTTGTGACTCGCGCGCTCTAGAGCGCAGGCTCAGTAGTTGTGGTGCATGGGCTTAGTTGCTCCGTGGCATATGGGATCTTCCTGGACCAGGGCTTGAACCCGTGTCCCCTGCATTGGCAGGCGGATTCTTAACCACTGTGCCACCAGGAAAGTCCTGTTTGTTTTTTGTTTTTTTTTGCTTTTTATTTCCTATTTTTGTTCCTTAGAGTGAAAGGCCTAGACATTTAGGTGCACCCCACGTAGTATTGACTCAGTGAATTCAATTAGTATTTCCTGGCTCCTTTTTGGAGAACTTCTTTGGAACCAGTATGACCTGGTAAGAGAAATAAATAAATAAATAAGTTATCTGAGTCAGGTAAACTAGATTTCAAATTGTGTCTCATCACTTATGAGTTCTGGAACAACAGTTTCCTGTTTTATTGTTTGGGGTTAACATAGTCTACTTCACTCATGTGATGAGAAATGAGGCTTTTACTTTCCCGAATTCTGGCAGATCGTGGACTTTATTTCTCCACCTCATACCACACCACAAACACACGGTTCTGTATAGACATAGGACCTAGTGGGGTTGTTACCGTCCACTTAATGCAAGCCTTAGAAAGAGTCCTGACTCATCATCAGGAGAAGCTGCCCTCCGGCTATAATCCAGTAACAATTAAAGGTAAACCATCCTCAAGGTAAACCATGAGGTGCAGGCATGTTCTCCTGAGAACCATTGCCTAGTTCTTTGAGATTTGTCAGTGGCAATGCATTAAAGTCGATCCATTTCCCAAACTCCATTGCTGTTGTTTTCTCATCAAATTATAGACCCAGCTACAGTGCATCTGCCCTTCCCGCTGGGAGTGGGAACTCGCTTGCACAGCAAGCTCTTTGACACAATACGGTTTGCTTGGAATTCATTACTCGAGGGACTTGGTGAATTGAAGATCTATTACTCTTTACATTTTGCTTTCTGTGGAGTGCCTGGCATAAAGTTCTGGCCACCCCTGGCACCCTCCAGAATCATTTTGATTGTTTTTGTCTCTCTCTTTCTCTGTCTCTCTCCATACACACACACACACACACACACACACATCCTTTTTAATTTTATTTTTTTAGCTTTGTTTTCTTTTTTCCTTTAAGTTTGGTGGTGGAGATTCGGTGGAGATAATATAATAGAAAGCTATATCAAATTCTAGGTCCGAAAGATAGAACCTGAGTCCCAGCTACATACAATCATTGCTATTTTAAAACCCGTTGAAAAGGGGTGATAAGTAGCATCTACGTGAGGGATGTTGTGTGTGTCTGGCACATGGTAGGTGCTCAGTAAATCTGTGTTGAACAAATGAAATATTAAACACAGAAACACACACACAGTGTGACCTATAAAGACATGTTCAGCTGTCAACAGTTAAAATTTCCATCTTCTTCTTCACATTAAACCTGATTATTTTAAAATGAGAGACACTAGACTAAGACTAAAAAATGTTGGATTCTAGTCATGCTACACTATGTGAAGGTATTGTTTTAGATATTGAATAAAGCAACAAACAAAATTCTTGCTCTCATAGGGTATACTTGCTAGCGGGGGCAAAGAATAAAAAAAAAAAAAGCAAATAGTGTGTCAGGCTGTGCTCAATGCAATGTGTTGAGTTCTTTGCATAGTAATAATGGTGATGGATAATAGCTGAAGACTCCCAGTCTAGCCTGAATCCAACCAAATGCCCCCATTCAAAGTGTCAGTGTCCCACTTCTTCCCAATTAAATGGTCTAAGGTTCACATGAGAGATTTGGTGAGTGTGTGACTTCAACATTCCTTGTAATTGTGCAAGCTGTATAAGTAAAATTTAGTTCCGAGTTTTAGCGGTATCTGCTCTGTGGCTACAAGTAATAAGAGCTTCTTTCAAGGCTACCGCAGAAGCATTCTTGTTCTCTGATCAGAGTTGAGCTGATATGACACTTTGAAGTCTGCGTCTTGTTATTTTCTTCCTGTTGTTTGTGCAGTGCAGTGAGAAGTGTCCATCCCACTCAGTGTCCTTGTAGTTACCATTCACATTGTAACCCGCTTTAGCAGCTACTTGGCACTTGCTGGCATACGAACTTTCTCCAAAGAACGCACAGGCAACAAATGAATTAATTGTCGTACCACTTCTTGCCATGGATTATCAGTATCCCAATTTTCATTGATAAGGAATTCAGTACAACATTCAGATCTAAAGACATAAATAAACCAGTCTTTGAATCCTGTCTTTGGGGATGTGCTTCCTTGTAGCACTTCTGGTACCAAGCAAAGTAGTCCTCAAAGGCCAACCAGAAAAACAGAATCAATAGTAGCTATTTCAAACAGAGGATATTTAATATAAGGAATTGATTATATAAGTATGGGAAGGTTGACAGAGCAAGAAGGGGACATTGAGATGACTTCACAATTAATGATGAATAATTATGATTATTAATGATTATTAATGACTTCAGTGATCAATACTGCTGTAAGAAGAGGCAGTGATTGCTAGGGCTGAGGAACTAAAAGGAATAATTGGAGTCCCCAGAATGTAATAACTCAGATCTCTAGGGGAAGCTTCATGCAGCCCATGCTCAGACCTCTAAGAGGGGCCTTTGCAAAGCTATTGCGTGGTCATCTGGGGAGGGCTTTCTGCAGGTGATATTTTGACTGACAGGGAGACATAATCCATTTTTGTTGGTGACAGCTTTGAAAAGTTGAGGCTAGGAGTGTCAAACGGAACTGTTGTCTGAAGTGGAGCTGTGCCCTGTTCCTAGGACTGCATAGACGGGGACTGGAAAGATGAAAGAAGTCCTTTTTGGTGCTTCTTATTCTCTCTCTGGTACCTTCCACTAGCAGCAGTTAACAGGAAGTCCGCCTACTAGTGAGTGTCGTAGTGTGGTTTGCAGAGTCCCAGCTCCAGAATCAAAGAGCGTAAAGAGGTGGGCTTGGAGCTGTGTGACGAAAGGTAAATAACCCCAGTAGAGCGATGGAGAGGCAAAATGCAAACCTGCAGTTCCAGGGTCTCTGCTGAGTACTGGCAACTAGATATAGCCATTACATGGTAATGATGATCCTCATGGGAGTTAATAACGATAATTTCTGTTTGTGAAGGCTCCTATGTGCATGTACTTATCTACCCAGTCTTATTTGTGTAATATTGCCCTTTTGATTTCATCTCCTTCCTTCTCCAACTTGAGTCAGTCTTATCAACTCTTGCTAATACTTACCTGTTGAGTATTCTGACAATTCATTTCTCCTTCTTTTCCCCTCAAGTACAACATGGTTTCAGCTTTGCACCATTTTTTGCTTCTGTTTCTAAAGGACTTACCTGATCTCCTTCCTTCCCTGTGCTTTCTTTTAATCCTTCCTTCATATTGATGGCAGATAATCATTCTTCTACATTTTAAAAACATGTATCGTTCTTCCAGCTAAATGGCTCACCATGGCACACAGGATAAATCCAAACCTCCTGCACATTCACTCACAAGGCCATTGATGATCTAGCTTAGTTTATTCTTATGTGCCCGTGCTTTCATGACTACTTGCTACTATTCATGTTCTCACCGCTACCTGTGATTATGTTTCTAACCCTTGCACATCTATGCATAATCTCCTTATACATCAGGCTTCTTACAATTGTCACCTCCTCTCTGAAGCCCTTTACTATCTCATTTTTAGTTTCCAAGTCAACGTGTGTGTGTGTGTGTGTGTTTCTTCAGAAAGCTATTGGTATTTCTATTGCACTTATTTTATTATCATTCAATTTTAGGCATAGACTTTAGGGCTTGAAAGTCTGAAAGTTAAACTGAAGGTCTGACACCTAAATCTTAGGTGAATTTATCCAAGTGACTTAACTTCTTTGAATCTCAACTGCTGTATCTGAAAAGTGAACTCTACAGCCAACCTCATGGAGTCGTTAGATAAATTGATGCTACTACATCATTAATTTCCTACCACGATGCTTAGCACATAGTGAACTTTTTAACAACTATCAGTTCTTTTATTTGACTTGAGTAGAGCCTATCACCCTCTTCCCACCCCACTAGACTCTAAGCTCCTTGAAGTCAGGAGCAAGTTCATGATCATCATTATATTTCCACAGATCATAGAAAAATGTCTGGCACATAGCACAGAATAAGTACACACATAGTTTCAGGAGTTGTCCTGCCTTCCCTATGATTGGTATGCTTTGTGGCCCATGCCATTCCTTGGGAGGCGGTGTAGGGAGAGCACAATAATGCATACCTGGAAAGGAGTTAGGATTAAATTAGCGAGCAGCGGTGAAGCATCTTGGGGAACCCCTGGCACATAGAGAGCTTGAACCAAGACAAGTTACCTCCCGTTTTGGTTACTATGCAGTACCCCATCCACAGAATCTGGAGGATCTCTTGATGACCTCCAATCAAAGGGAAGCCCCAAAATGCTCCTTCTCCCAAGATTAAGTCCTCCTCTAGTGTTTTGTGGGTTTGTGTGAAACATTTCCTTTAGGATTGAATGTGAGACTGGTGTGGTGTACTGAGGTGACAGAGTAGTGGAATGAGCTTGGGATCAGGCAGGCCTTGGTTCACCCTTGATGGCACCATAGTTACTTAACCCTCAAACTTCTTTTATTGTTCTGTATGCTGTAGATTTCCCTTATACAGATCACACAGGGCCATTATGGGATGATGATTGATCATTTGTGTGACGGTACTTTGTAATCTGGATGAATACCATCTTTGCATCGGCCCTCAACAAAGATTTCCATGGCTACAAGCACTGGAACATTTGCCTGCTAAAGCTCACCATGGATAAATGAAGACCTTCAAATGGGCAGGAAATAATCTAATTTCCGTGAAAGTTAATTGAGATCTGTGTTTTCTAAAGGCTAATGGCCTGGTGAGAGATGGCCTGAGGCAAGCTCATGTGATGGCCCACTTGTTTTCTCAGGTACCAGTTATCAAACAGAAGTCACATCTGTCACTGTTAACCTGTTTGCACAGTGACCTCTCCTGCCCACCCACAAAGTCTCCGTAGCAAATATAGGGGAAGAAGATGATCCCATTAAAAGACATAAGATGCTAATGAGTAAAATGCAGCCCCCAGGAAGCTTGGTTTGAGTCATTGCTACGTTTCATCAAGCCGCAGGACCTGTTTTTGCTTGGGGCTACTGCTTGCCCATCAGGCTGGGCATATGCCCAAGGGAATGAAGCCCTGACCTCCATGCTCAGAGGGCTGGCCTTTTCCTGGGGAGTGGGGAGAAGATTTGAAACCAAAATCTAAATGCATATTACGAGCCACAATTCCATATAAAGTAGGTATGAGGTGAGGATGGGCCATCATTTAGGACAGCTGATGGCTATTTCAGTGTCTTTCAGGATACCTAATTGCCCAAGGTAAGATGTAAATCCCATATCATAGACTCATATAAGGAAACAAACAATTCACCCACTCTTTACCCTTGGCACACTTTCTACTATTTTATTTATTGCCTTCATACCTCTTAATCAGGATTCAAAATTACATTATTCTCCCTCTCCACCCCCCACCACACACACACACACACAGTACAGGTAGAGGCAACTTCTTGATACCTAGATCAATAAATGAGAACTTTGGGGGAGACTATGAGGATATGATGCATGAAATAAGGTTTAAAAAGACCCAGATGCAGGAGTTTCCTGGTAGCCTAGTGGTTAGGATTCCAGGCTTTCACTACCACGGCCTGGGTTCAGTCCCTGGTCAGGGAACTGAGATACTGCCAGCCACACGGCGTGGCAAAAAAAAAAAAAAGAAAAAAGACCCAGATGCAGTAGTTTCAATGGTCAGTTATACAATGTAAACTAATTGTCTCACACAAAGCAATGATAATCTATGGTGAATATTTAACATCGAGTCTAAGAAAGCTGGTAACTTGTTTAGGTCAGTTCTAGAACTATGCCTGGAAACTAGTATGTGTTTACTAATATTCTGAATAATGAATGAATGAATGAATGATTGTACTAAGTTCCCAGGCTCCTGTAGCTGGTCTTTTCAAATACTTTGTTCCCCCCAAATATAAACTTTCCTAAAACTAATATCTTTGTGAGATTAAAAACTTTCCAACCTTATAGGAGTCTTTGCTTATTTTTTTTTTTCATTTGAAGTCTAAGGGATATGCAAGTTTTATAGCGAATTTTCATTGATTCTTAGCATATTTTCCGTTACATCATTGAGCATAGTTAATATCTGCTAATTCTAACATCTGGATCATCTTGAGGTCAATCTCCTTTGATTGTCTTTTAAGAATGGGTCACGTTTTTGTATTTCTTCTCATGTTGAACAATTTTGGACTCTATCTTGGATATTGTGAGCATTGGGCTGTGGAGACACTAGGGACTGCAGTATTCTTCCAATGAGTGTTTTTGTTAATGTTCTTGTTGATGTGATTGTTGTATATATGGGTTTGTTTGTTTAGTGGGAAATTAACTTGGTTGAACTCAAATGGCAACCTCTGGCTTTTGGGCAGCAGCTCAAATCTCAGTTCAGTTATTTTAACCTTAGTGCAGCTGCTTGGAGTCTGCCCCACACATGCATGGTTTTGGGGGGAGCCAGAGATTAGCCTTCCCCTCATGCTAAAGCCACATATATAAAAAGGAAACAAATGCAATAATAGGAGTGCAATTTGAACTTGATTTGTAGGTTTAGGCGGAATCAGAATTTAGCTGGTATTTGAAATCACTCAAATGATCCTTTCTTTTACTATCTTTTTACCATTATATTTTCCAACTGTACTCCACATTTTTGCTAAGAAAGCAGAATTCCATGAAATCTCAGGAAGTCCACAGGACCCTAGCCCTCAGCTAGATGATACCAGTGCCTTCCCCTCGATGAGAGGTGTGGAACTGTAGGAGCTCCTTACTTCAGAGTCCCCTGAGTAGTCATCATAAAAGATGTTGTAATAAAACTTTGCATTTGAATTGCCCCTTACTCTCAGGATGTCAAAGTGCTTTACAAACACAAATTGCTAGATACCTTTTTAGGCTAATTAAAATGAGCAGATTTCCCAGACCAATAAGGTGACTGTTTTCGTACTTTGGAGTGTTTTTTTTACAGGTGAGTGAGTTGAGGCACAAGTAAGTTCTTGAACTAGTCAAACCATGATGTTCTGAGGATGGGTGAATTCAGCACGAGCACACTGACCACAGTGCCAAATTCCACTGCTTTTCAGAATAATAATGATAATATCCGTGATTCGGGCATACTGGTGTTCGTGTAAGAATATCTGTGCTACCATTGATCGGAAGCCTGCAATCAGCCAGGCGTTAGGCCTGGCCCGTGGTTGACAGTATTGTGTTGTTTTCCTCCCAGTGCCTCTGGAAGTAGGTCTTTCTTCACTTTAGGCTGCTGGAAGGTGGGGCTTAGCTTCACTTTACAGTCCAGGAAACTGGGCTCAGAGCATTTAAGCAACTTGCCCTGGGTCCTCCAGCTAGAAAGTAGCAAAGCTGGGATTTTTAGCTCAAGTTTGTCTGATTCTTATGCCTAGACTCTTTTTCTTTGCCAGTATCATTGCCAAATGCTGTTACTTTCCCCCGTATTCCTAAACTCCTGAGGAATATAATGCATTCTTATCAGAAATAGCAGCTCATTACAGACCTGCTGACTTGGAATGGTAGTTCAGTGT
Organism: Balaenoptera ricei; assembly: GCF_028023285.1. Taxonomy (NCBI): domain Eukaryota; kingdom Metazoa; phylum Chordata; class Mammalia; order Artiodactyla; family Balaenopteridae; genus Balaenoptera; species Balaenoptera ricei. The sequence continues at coordinate 4,654,005 of NC_082655.1, forward strand.
TGGGAGTTAAAGGAGATGAGAGGCTGTTGGTAGAAGTTGGAACTTGCTTGCAAAACAAGCTAAGGCAATTGGACCTTATTCTGCCTTATGTGTGATCCCATTTGCCAAGGTTCATCTTCAGTACTCAGCGGCCCCAGAGGCAAAGGGAAGGAGGTATCCATGCTCTTGAGCATATGGGCAGACACTTTAGGAAGCACATTACTAAATGTTATTCTCACCAACTATATGAAGTAGGTTCTTATCTTCATTTTATAGAACAAGAGACTAAGACTTAGAAAGGTTAAAGATTTTCCCAGGGTTGCATAGCCCTTAAATAATGTCACCAGCTTGTTTAATGCCAAGACAGGTTCCTACCATTCTCACACTGTTTCAAAAAGTCACATTCTATAGATAATCGACAAGGACCTACTATATAGCACAGGGAACTCTATTCAGATAGTTTGCAATAACCTATATAGGAAGAGAATCTGAAAAAGAATAGATATATGTATATGTATAACTGAATCACTTTGCTGTACACCTGAAACTAACGCATCGTTGTAAATCAACTATACTCCAATATAAAATAAAAATTAAATTAAAAAAGTCACATTCTGATCAGGTCTGATGGCCAAATCAGTCTGAATCCAATATGCCCACCTGTGTGGACATACTATGTAAGTACTTTCTGTTCAAGGTGGACCCATGGTTACCAAGTTTGCATTTGGAGACCATTGTGACTTTCCAACCTGCTCATACCAGCAAAATACAAGAGCGCCCTTTCCATCATGCCCATACTAGCCTGACATGTTCATGTTACAGACAACCTTGCCCAGAGGTAAGCCCAGGGATGCTCCTTTGCTCTTTCAACCTCCATTGTGTTCATAGAATTGTTTATGAGACCAAGATTAACCCCCTGTACCTCAGTCTTTGATTTCACGAAAAGCTGCTTGATGTGATGGGCACACAGGCCAGACGGCCATGTGCATTTCGAAGAAAGCTGTACTCAGGACATGGTGGTCACTGGCAAAACCAGCGGGTACTTTGACCCCTGATGTCCAACTCAAATAAATACCTTTCGACAAATATTTCTGTAGAGGAAGACACTTCTCCACATTGCATTGCCATCACAGTAACAACATACGTAACATAAAAAACAGTGCAGGAGCGTTTTGCAGAGAAATGGAAGAAATGCCCAGCTAAGTGTGGTCTTTTCATCAAGTCAGATACATGGGTCCTACTGTGTTATGCCCAGTGAACTCTTCTTGTGAATATAGGTTCTCCCATCATTTTATCACCAAGGACATGGCTGTGTTCCATGATTGCCCTCTCCAATGCCCAATTGTCAAGTCTAAGATAAGCATTAGATTAAATGCTCCCTGTGTATCAGATTGCAAGGGGGAGGGAGACCAGCCCCGCCTCTTTAATGACACTGATATTACAAAGTGGGATACACCAGCCCTCCCGGTACATTAGGGTGTGCAGATCGTCACATACGGTGTAGTCCGAAGGCCAGGAGTTGCAGGTGTTAGAAAGCTGAAACAGCCCTGGTCAACACGGCAGTGCTGACAAGGTAGTTTCTCAATATCTGCTGAATCCAGACCCCAGCCTTCAGCTAGACACTGGGGTAGCTTACTTCAATTCCACTGAGGAATCAGATATGAAGTCTCCCCTACAATTTTTTTTTTTTAAATTAATTAATTAATTATTTATTTATTTTTGGCTGTGTTGAGTCTTCGTTTCTGTGCGAGGGCTTTCTCTAGTTGTGGCAAGTGGGGGCCACTCTTCATCGCAGTGCGCGGGCCTCTCACTATCGCGGCCTCTCTTGTTGCGGAGCACAGGCTCCAGACGCGCAGGCTCAGTAGTTGTGGCTCACGGGCCCAGCTGCTCCGCGGCATGTGAGATCTTCCCAGACCAGGGCTTGAACCCGTGTCCTCTGCATTAGCAGGCAGATTCTCAACCACTGCGCCACCAGGGAAGCCCTCCCCTACAATTTTTAAACAAAGGGGCCGCATGACTAAAACTGTGGTTTAGAAAAATCATTTCGAGAAGTAGAGGGCAGTTTGTGACCTCTGAATATGCGTTTTGATTCATGTGTGTGGATTTATTTAGAAACGTTTGTCATGGACCTAATTCTCAGAGCAAATTGAGACGGGGTGAGATGATGTCATTGAAAATACACAAAAACTTTCAGAACTCTTATGCCTAAGCTAGTTATAGATACTGTTATTCCATTAGCTAATTACTATTTACTATAATAATGTTATTAGTGCATTTTAGCAAGTAATTTAATACTAGCATAGCTGTATTTGAATAAGTAGTGATACTGCTGTAAAGCAGCACACCTGTGAAATGAAGATGACACCCTGAGCTTCCCGTGTGGTGAGGAGGCGTCAGTGGGATGCCGAGCCTGGAGCCTGGAGGGAGAGCAGGGACCGTACTCGGAGGGAGAGTGGGGACCGTACTCGGAGGGAGAGCGGGGACCGTACTCGGAGGGAGAGCGGGGACCGTACTTGGAGGAGCCGCTGTGATCAGTGGGAGGTCATGGGGCTGCTCAGGGCCTGTCCTGGAGCTGAGAGGTTTCCAGTCTGACTGCATCCCCTGCTTGGTAATAATGCAATAGTGGCCTAACCTCCACTTAATAACCATGCATATTTCACATTAACTCTGAGAACCAGGCTTGGTTGGTATCTCCAATTCACCTACAGTTCACAGGTTCAGAGATGATTAGCTTCCCAACTGCTAAGGCAGTGTCCTAAGATGACAGTAGACAAGAAATGTCATAGCCATATTGGGGGGAGTGTTGAATGTCATTTTCCAAAGAAACCATATCATGGAGTCACACTGACACCTTTTCTGATGCGATGACCAGGTGAGGTGGGCAGGAGCATCCAAGTGTGGGATTTGGTGTCTGCTTCCTGTGATTGGATCCCACTCTTCTGCTTCTTACTAGGTGTGTGGTGCTGGGCCAATTCATTGCTTTATAAAGTCTAGGTGCTTCACCCACAAAATGGAAACAGTTACATCTACCTTGACTTTGGAAAGCCTAGAGCAGAATCATGGACAGGGCAGATACTCAATATATGTCACTTTTTTCTTTTTTTTTTTTTTTTTTTCACTTTCCTGATTGTCCTCCCTTCCAAAGAAAATGAAGGGTCAGAATTGAAAAAATCCAAGGGCTGCAGAAACAGCATTAGATTGATATTTAGGCAGCAATTGATTTTTTTCCTTGGGTAAGAAAAATTATACATTTGCTTCTAAAATATGAAGAGTGGCAATTATGATTCATGCACACATGGTTCATAGAGAAAGCTGGAGCTAAAAAACAGCTAAACTAATAATATTTCGTCCTTGTGACTAAGGCTTGTCTAAGCTTAGAACGCGGACCCAGAGTTAGAGCAAAGAATCCCAAGGGCAATTTTGCTGATGCTTTGACTTAGTCACTGGGACACAAGCAGGAAAGATTGCTGTTTCCTCATAGCCCACCTCCCCAAGGTGGGTGCATTTGTGTTGTGTGCAGCTGTTCCTTCTCTTCACCCACTGAATTTCCAAGTATGACTGATTTCTGCTAACAGTGTCCAAAGCCAGGCTTCGTCTTCTCTGTTGTGGATTATTGCAACAGCTCCTAACAGGTAACCCGACTATTTATATCTCCCCCTCTTCAGCAAACCTATTCTCTCTCCTCTTACTGAAGTGAATTCTTAAAACATCGGTCAACCGTGTGGCCGAGAAGAAAGCTCATAGACTTGGGCGTTTTGTCATTTTCTCACCATGCAGCCCTCAGCCATTTAACAGTCTCTTTGATGAGGATGAAATGTGTATAAAATAGCTTACGCTGTTCCTGAAATACAATAGGTAATCAGTCAATTTTGTTTGCTCTTCAGTGGCTTTGCCTTGCCGGAAAAATCAGACCTAATTTTATTATGCTTTTCAAGGCCCTCCACATGTGTCGTCCACCCTTTGCTGTCTAGATACAGCTCACTGCTCTCCTGCCTCCTGCCTCACTGGTCTGATTTTGTATTTTCTCCATAAAAGTCTTCCACGAACTGATGCTTGAATGGATTCCATTCCTTTGTCTTTCCTTCCGTGTTGCAAGAAAATCAAGGTCTTGTGGGGCTCCTTCACCCCCAACGAGGTGAAGCAAACAACTCAAATAAACAGCACAGATCTCTACCGCCGTGTGTAATTCAGTGTGCGTTCATCAAGACTGTACTCTGTGCTCGTGCTCTTATAGATATTATCATGGTAGCTATGGGTCTGAATCAGGTATGGTCACCTTAAGGACTTTACATCCTAATAGGAGAAGAGAAGGCAAAGCTAATCTACACCTACCTGTATACCAAGGAGAATGAGAAAAGTTCCAAGAATGGTTGGGCAATACGGGTTGAATGAGTCAGGGAGCACATCTGGTCTAGAGGATGTGACCAAAGACTTCAAGGAAGACCATGATATGAGAGACAGTTGCTGAAGAACAGGGGCAGTTTCAGCAGGCAGCTTGGAGTGGTGGGGACCACACAGGCTTTGGATCCAGAGCGAGGGGCTTTGAATACCAGCCCCGCTCCTTACCAGCAATTCCCTGTACCTGAAAAGTTCTTTCACATAATCTTTTTAAGATCTGTTCCTTTTTTATCATTCACGTCTGTGTTCAGATGTCATGTCCTATGAATCCTTCTCTGAACACTCTTTCTAAAGGAACTTTTGACCCTTTTGCCCAAGGCAATTGCTCTTCATATCAGATGCTGTTGGCGTCTAATTCTCCCCTCTGTTGCCCCCAGTTCTTTTAGGTGTGTACCTCTCCGAAACATGATTTAGGAGAGAAGAATCCTATCGCCAGAGCCAGAGATGCTCCTGCTTGGCTTGGCATTAGTCCCCTTCCCTCCCCAGTGGCCGGTTCAGGGAAGGACGTGTGACTCAGTCCTGGACAGCAAGGCGTGGGGCATCGTGGAGACCTCTGGGAAGGACTGGTTTTTCCTTCCCAAGAGAGGCAGTCTTAGGAGCCGTCTCTCCTCCTTCAGATGTTGTGTCAATATGTGGAATAACTGCAGCCACCTTGCAAACCTAAAGGGCTGCAGTCTTGGATAAAACTGTAACCTGAAAGCCACAGAATGAAAAGATGGGAGGAGCCTGAGAACCTCACCACAGCAGGGACCCGGGGCATGACATCATCCTCCTCTGAATCTTAAGTTATGGTGTGTGTGTTTGGGGGGGGGTTTGGGGGGTGTAAATACATTTGTTCCGTGTCTGTATTGTTTAAGCCAGAGGTAGGAAATCTTTTATGATTTGTAGGCCTGTGACCTGTTACAAATATTCCATACTGCAGTTGCAGCATGAAAGCAGCCGTAAGAATATGTAAACAAATGGGTATGGCTGTGCTTCAATAAAACTCTTTTACAAAAACAGATACTAGGACAGGCCCATGGGCCAACACTGGTTTAAGCCATTGAATCAGAATTATCTGTTTCTTTCAGGTGAAGCCATGCCCATGAATGCATTTTCTCTTTCTTTACCCTGACTCATTTCCTTACATGCCATATTACTGGAAACCAATTATTCACTTGTTTGGTAATTCAGTCTCTTGGTCACTAGAAGATAAAGTTCTGTTGTGACAGGATGTGTTTTCTCTTGTTCAATGCCTGGCACAGAAGAGGAGTTCCATGAGTGTGTGAAGGAGTGTGCAAATGAGCGGATGAATTTGGGCAAGCTTATCAATCCCTTTGAGTTTCAGTCTGAGTTTGACTTCCCCCTTTTTCAAAGGTGAATGATAATAATAGCTGGAGGTGAATATATATCCTCGTGGATACTGGTTGTCTCTATGTGACTACATAAAGCAGCCCCCTCCCCCTTTCTCTCTCAAAAGTATCCTGAACCGGATAATAAATTATTTATTATTATTATTATTTTTTATTTTTTTTTGCCCACGCTGCATGGTATGTGGGACCTTAGTTCTCCAACCAGGGATCGAACCCGTGCCCCCTGCAGTGGAAGCGCAGAGTCTTAACCACTGGACCGCCAGGGAAGTCCCTTTTTTTATTTTATTTTTTTGGATAATACATTATATGGTTCCTTTAACGTTAGTAACTGTTTATAGAGCCTTGCTCTGTGTGGGGCATAGTGTTAAGCTCATTTTATATATTATTTTATCTACTCCCTTAGGAAATCTTGTGAGACAGCTGCTATCATCCCCATTTTAGAGGTGAGGAACCTGAGGCTAGGAGAGGTGAAATAATGTGTTCAGGGACACACAACTGATGGCAGAGCTGAAATGTCTGACTCCAAAGAACATGGCCATAACCATTATACTCTGGTAGATTTTATTTCCAAAGATGCCTGTAACCCTTTGCAAGGTGACCTCAGCCCTCCGCCATGGAGAGGCAGAACCTCTTTCTCCTCCCTTTATATCTGGGCCAGTCCTCCCACCTGGCTTGACAAATAGGGTGCGGCTGAAGTGCTGCCCTTTATCTTCCAAGCCTGGGTCTTAAGAGATCTGCGGCTTCCACCCTCCCCTTCCAGAATGTTTCCTCTTGGAGACCAGCACCAACTTGAACTCTGACTGCCCCGCAGGACAGAGGGGCCAGGCTCTATTTTGCACATTCCAGCCACAACTGAGAACGCCCAGGCTGATTGTGGGGTCATACAGCTGAGATCTGATTAAATTTCTGATCCACAGAATTGGGAGCCAAGAAAACTGTTGTTGCTTTAAGTCAGTGAGTTCCAGGGTTATTTTGTTATGTGTCAGTGGATATCCAAGACACATACAGATGTCTTTGCGGTGTTCATCCGAGCATGAGAAGTGGTGTATGTCGAGTGTGTGAGTGTGTGTGGCTCATAGGTGATCAGTAAGTAGTGATATCAGTACAGATGGAATTGGAGACCACAGGAGCCGAGTAAGGTGCATGGGGCGGGCAAGGTGGGCTGCGAAGATATTGAAGGCGTTAAATGCGGTAGTGAAAATGTGCACTGAATTTGCCATCTCTGTAAACTTTCCTCTCTAGAAAGTGCTCCCTTAGCTGGGATTTCATACTTTGGGTGCAGTGGGTATGATGCTTCAATTATACTCCATCAATAAGTTCCAGAGATCTGCTGTAGTTCATAATACTGTATTGTGCACTTAAAAATTTGTTAAGATGATAGATCTCACGTTAAATGTTTTTTTTACCACAATCTAAAACAAAATGCACAGAGTAAGTCACAAAGTACAAGGGAAAAAATTAAAATAACTGGGCACAGTGGGAGGACTCTTGCATATAAAACCCACAAAGCTGGGGCCTAAGGCACGGTTTTGCCCTTTGCTTGCTCACGTCCTGGAACTTTATCTTCCCAGGTCTCAGTCAGTGCCTTTGTCCTTTATGGTGGTTGGGGAGGATTTCTGAAAGGGGCCTTTCAGATGTTTAAAAAAAATCCAGCTCTAATATTTAAAGTACTTCAGAGCAGATTCTGTCTCATGTCAAGACAGCTTCTTTGATCGCCTCTCTGGGCTGGATACCACCTCTGTGTCCGCTGTCCTCCTTGCAAGCGGGGTTTTTACCAGGCTTTCTGCAAAAAACCACAATCATGATATGGGGTTTGCCAACAGTCATCAACAGAAAGCTGCCCTGATGCAAGTTCTAGAAAGGAACTAGAGAGGAGGAGCTGAAAGCAAATGGACATTTCAGAAAAGTAGCCGGAGTTGGTGAGTTTTCTCTTTTTTTTTTTGTCATCAACAAATTGCTGTTTCCTTCCTTTAGCTGCCAAAAAAGGTGCAGTTAATACAGAGTTCATCATACAGGGCTTGTGCTCACTCTCAGATGCTTGCTACATTTTTCTCGAATAACGGTGGCAGCCACAAGGAGAGCAGGAATAATGGTGATGACAGTACAAGTCAATTCAGGAGAGATCTATTCACTACCTATAAAGAGGCCACCCAAGTTTTCTAGGACATGAAACCAAGGAGTGAATAAGGCATAGTCCTGTCCTTGTGTTACTCATAGACTGTAGTGGAAACAGATAGAAAATGAATTACTGTGCAGTGAAGAGAGTGAAAACACAGAAGGTACAGATGGTTCCAGGTTAATGAACTTTGCCTGAGGACGTCTTCCCTGACCTCCAAGACTAGCCCTGATGCTCCCTGTTTTAAAGCTCCGTGTGCTTTTCATTCATAGCATTTACGACAGTTGGAAATTGCATTTGTGAGCAATGCACCAGAGTCCCACCTTAACAGCATAACCACTGGAAGGACAGGGCGTATGTCTTTTGATTCACCATGGAATCCTTTGTACCTGGGCCAGTGACACCTACACAGTAGCATTCAGGGACAGTTCGTTGAATGAAATAAGGAAGTATAAGATCAGGGAAGACTTCTGAGGGAAAGAGATATTTGAATTAGGTTTTGAAGGATGAGTAGAAGTCTGCATCCATAACAGCAGGAACAAAAATAAAAGTAAAAATTTTGACAGTTTAAAAGGAAAGTGTAACCTAATTAGCTCTTTGTTATGGAATCAGCAGGGATCCCTACTAAGACTCCCTAACATCCGAATCTTTAAGGAGGTAGGTTTATGGTGGAAAGGGCCTGGCATAAAGTTATTAAGATTGATGGTTCTAAGCCCAGGTTCCACCACTGTTTAGCCTCTCAGGCCCCAGTTAACACATCTTCAAATTGAGAATATTCTGTGTCCTCTTAGATCAGATGAGACAATATCGGTGGATTCTTTGGCAGTTACAGATGACCCCCTGCCTATGTATGACTGCAATTTTATGATTCTTCGATAGCATAAAATATGATGCAATGGCCTAGGCACTGAAATAGATCTCTGCCTCAGTTCCGTTGATTGTAAATGGACAAATCATAGTTGTTTACAGCAAGAGACAGACAGCCTTATGTCTGGACCTACCATGCTGCAAGGCCATCATTTCCTTAGTCAATGACAAGCTGAGGTAGTTTGGGATGGAACGTTTAGGACTGTAGTCCACCAGCCCTGTTTCTGAATCTCAGGCCCTCTACTGCCCAATTGTGTAAGATAGACGTATTACTTGGTCAGCTGGAACCTCTTGTTTCCTCATTTTAAAAAATGGGATAATCGTGCCCAGTGTCCTTGGTTCTTGTTAATTTGCTTCATAATTTATTTATTTACGTTCAACAATGTATCAGTATTATTTCAGGGATAAATTGGATTATAAATTAATATATGCAAAGCATTGATCCCAGAGCTTGATGCATTGTTGATGAACAATGGCAATTGATTATGATGGTGATGCCATTATTACCAATCAAGAGATGGACAAAGTGTGAGAGTTAAAAAGAGAGAGAAAACTTTGAGGAGGTTGCATGTGGCATCCATGGGCCCAGGAGTGCTCTGGGCAGGTTGATGAGATGGGAATTCCAAGCAAATAGAACAATCTGGGTCAACACCAGGTGCAGAAATACATAGGGTGATTTTGGGATGAGTAGAGGGGTTATGAAAGGTGCATCAAGGCAATATAAATTGAAATATGGGAAGTTATCAGGGGATGATATAAAGCCTCTTTAAACACTCTGCGTTCTGCAGCTAGATTGACATTGCTGTGTTACAGAATATGTAAAAGTCCAGTTTTAGTAGAGACTGCTACATTGTTTTCTATACTGTGGAATACATTAAAGTAATAGCATTGCTGAGGCTCACTCACTCACTCACTGCAAGCATTTATTGTGCCAGTAAATTGTTGCAGTGGAAGTTTTCCAATGTAGTTCTCACACCTTCTTTGTGAAGGTAGATATTATAATCTTGTCGTACAGGTCAAGGCTCAGAAAATTTAACTTCTGTATTTGATATGTGTTTTTGTTTCAGAATAAAACATAGGACTTTTGAAAAAATCAGGTTAAAAGGCGTATTGCAACATATTAGTGCCATGGAAGAAAATTTAAAAATAATGATGGAAGTAATAATATACGTTTGTATAATCTCAATGGATTTTCCAAAACTCAAAAATCCAGTTTAACCAGCACCAATATCAAGAAACAGAACATCATATATACTCCCCCAAATCCCCCTTGTGCTTTTTTCGTTACTGCTGAAAACCACTGCCAAGGGTAGATACTATCCTGACTTCTGACACCATAGGTTATTAGTTTTGACTGTTTTTGAGCTTTATAGGAATAGGATCATACAGTATGTGTTCTTTTGCATTTGGCTTCTTTTGTTCAAACATGATTATGCAATTCATCCATACTGCTGCCTATAGTAGTGTTTTACCACTTAGTGTCCAAAGTATGAACATACTTCAATTAATTTACCCATTCTACTAAGATTTGTGTAATTTCCAGTACTGGAGTATTACAAGAATGATAAGAACATTCTTATACATGCCTTTTAATATGTATGTGTGTGTATGCATTTCTGTTGGGTATATTACTAAGAATTACATAGCTATATTATAAGGTATGTGCACATTTAGTTTTAGTAAATATTGCTACATAGTTTTCCAAAGTGGTCATATCAATTTACACTTACTCCAGCCGTACATAAAAATTTCATCTATTTCACATTCTGTTACACTTGGCATTGTCTGCCTTTTTTGTTTTGGACATCTGGTCAGTGTGAACTAATATTATAATTTTAATTTGTGTTTGTAAGATTGTAAATGAAGTTAAACACTTTTCCATTTGATTATTGGTCTTTTGGCACAGTGCTTAGATGTATAATTTGAGGCGTACATTCCTTTTGTGCTGTGCTTACCAAATTGTACTAAAATTCTCCAGTTCCTGTAAACTCTTTGATGCCATGAACTAAGCCTTCTTCCTTTGTGTGGCTTCAGCACCAAGGACAGTGTCTGTCAAAGGGTCCACTCTAAGGCGTGAAGCCAGAATGCGAAAGCCGAGGCAGGCGGATGCTAATCCTGTGTTCTGACACTCTAAAGAGGGTGAATAAGGCTCAGTTGACCCTTCTGTCTCCCTTGCATGCGAGCCATTCCAAATGGAATGCTCAGTTGAGCCAATGAGTGAAGTCCTTCTGAACAATGGGCATTCTAATATGGCCGCTGTAGGAAGCACACCTGCAAGGGATACAACTGTCTTCCCTCTCGACAGTTTCGTGAATACACGAGTGGGCTCTGTCTCAACTCCCTCCACAGCCACATCTCATTTATGTGGAGCGTATTCAGAGTGATGCTTGATCTTCCAGTTACCCTTGATGCTTCCAAGTAAGTGCTTGTGGCTGAAATATAGTGCCTAAAAGCATGTGCGTTGGGATCCAGTTCCACTTTTCATTTCCTCTATTTGTGCTTTGGTCAAGTTACTTGCCTTCTGTGAGTCCTTTTCAAGCTTTATATTGGATGAATCCCCCCCACCTCCAAGGTCATTGTAAGGATCCAATAGTCCATGAGTCTGAAGTATTTGGGAAGACTCCTGGCAATGATGGATCACTCACTCAGTGACAGATCTTGTTATTAACGGTAATACTTGGAGTGCGTAATTTTGAGATTTAGTAAAAGGTAATGATGACCACGTGTTTGGCTCAGCATGGCTTTGGGATGCATTTGTGTGGGACATGTTTTGAAGTAAGAGACAAATCAGTGGAGGAAACTATGGCTAACTGAGCATTGCAAAGATTACATGATGTCAGTGCATAATAAGTATACTTTGATAAGCTACCTGAGAAATAATATTCATAAAATGCAATGTGATGTATGGCTCAGAAAATGTCAAGGGAAGGAAGAGGAGGTTGCCTGGAAGGCTGGAGTGAGAGATGAGGCTAAGAAAGTACCTTTAAGCGAGATCAGAGAGGGCCTTGAGTCCTATGCCAAGACGTGGACTTTAGTCTCCAGACATCGAGAAGCCAGTGGAGATGTTTGATAAAGGAGTAAGTAGATAAAGCCGTTTTTCAGGGGATGGGCCTAAGGGGAGCTGAGGGATTAGAGTAAGTTACTGTATCACTGTCTTTCATTCTTCGACTCTAGAGAATAAAGGATTCCCCTTGAGACAGTGTCCTCTTAATTGGCTCTTTGTACTAATTAACTGCCTCTTGACCTTCTATCTTCAGCCACTTAAATCATTGATGATCTCCTGCAAAGGCATCTTCAGCTTTGCACTTTGGGAAGCTTCTTGGGAAATGAAAGGGGCTCTGGCATGAATTAGAGACCTGTCCCAGCCCCATTTCTGCTGCTACCTTGCTGTGCCCTGGGATGTCTCTTAACCTCCCACGGTTTCAGTTCCGAACTCTATATTGAGAGAGCTGGCCTGGCAATTTCCCCACCGGGCAAAGATTCTATGATTAAATCCTTTGTCATTGTCACCACAGACAGCTAAACTGTAGAGCATCACAGGAAGGTCAGGGTCAGTTCAACATCATGGGAAGGAAACTGCTACTTATTGCACACCTGCTCTGGATAAGATACTGTGCGAGGCCCTTAACTCATGGTGACATAGCTCACCAACTCAGGTTTACAAGAAGCGTAGCTCTTTTTCTGAAGTTGAACCTCATTTCTATTCTAATCTCCAGGTCATAAATAACAACCATAGAATCCGGACTCTCTCCTCACTCTTCTGTGAGGTCGAAGCCAAGTTCTTGGGCTTGCAGAAAGCCACAGTACTGGAGGTGGGGATTGAGGTTGGGAGATCGGATATTTAGTCCTTGGTTATTACCTGCCCCCACCAGCATCTTTTGAGTTTTATGTCTTCCCAATAAGATCCTTAGTCATTAACCTCTCAGCCCTTACCCCAGGGCTTCCTTCCACGTCTGGCTCCAGGAAGTCTTTAAGGTCCTTTTTTTTTTTTTTTTTTTTTTTTTTTTTTACTTTTTAGATTATTTTTTAAAATTAATTAACTAATTTATTTATTTTTGGCTGCTTTGGGTCTTCGTTGCTGCACGCGGGCTTTCTCTAGTTGCAGCGAGCGGGGGCTACTCTTCGTTGCGGTGGACAGGCTCCTCATTGTGGTGGCTTCTCTCGTGTGGAGCACAGACTCTAGGCGTGCGAGCTTCAGTAGTTGTGGCACACAGGCTCAGTAGTTGTGGCTCGTGAGCTCTAGAGTGCAGGTTCAGTAGTTGTGGCGCACAGGCTTAGTTGCTCCACAGCATGTGGGATCTTCCCGGACCAGGGCTTGAACCCGTGTCCCCTGCATTGGCAGGCGGATTCTTAACCACTGTGCCACCAGGAGAGTCCTTAAGGTCCTTTTGATAGGACACCAATCAGTGCCTGGGAAACTCTGAGGACTTGCTGTGTCCCTGACTCGACCCAGGGATGAGGAGGTACAGGTGCACTCAGCACAGAGGTTCCTCCAAGTCATCGGGAGATTCATTCTCTCTTTAGGACAGGGACACCCAGCCAAGTTTGAGGGTGGGGAAGAGCATGGGGCCTCTTAAAGGGAATGCTCCATCTTTGCTTCCTCTTCAACTCTCTCTCAAATTGCCCTGTTCCAATCAAACTTTAAGTAGTTTCTAGTTTGGAGAGGGGTAAGAATAGATTACAGTATAATGTTCTAAAGCTATTATTCAGGCTGCAATTCCTAGACTTTTGAAACTCCAAAATATTTGCTCTCAAATTGCAGTCTTTCCCATTACATTCAAAAGTCTGCTTTGAAACTTAAAATCAAGGACCGACTTTTCTCTTTTTATGTCTGCGATTCGAATATGCCGTCTCTCTTCTGGGGGTGGGAAATGCAGGATGCTCAGTGGCCCCAAATGGAAGATAGTGCGGGGACAGCAGTCTGCATGGAAGAGAACAGCCGTTTATATTTCAGAGTTTTACCCCATTCATATTATTTCCTGTAATTATCACTACCACCCATTGTGTGAGGCCATGCAGGCCCATTACGGTTTTGATTTTATAGAAGAAGAAACCGAGGATTAGTGGGTAGGTGACTTGTCACAGGTCACTTACCCTTACAAAGACATATCAGAAATCCTCTGTATTCATTTCTTAGGTGGAAACTGAATGCACTATCTCAGGTGTTAATGAGCTTCCCATTTTGTGGGATGTGTGTGTGTGTGTATGTGTGGTGGATGTGCATGGGCACACTCAGGTACGTACGCGTGTGTGCGTGTCTATATACATGTGCGCCTGTGTGTGTGTGTGTGTGTGTGTGCACCCTGGCACGAGGAATTTTAAGTAGACTGAATTATTAAATGATCACAGCAGTTCCTCAGTATTTTAAAGTCCCCATCTGTAGACACATTTCTCAGGTTGTAGAACTTTGGATTCTTGATGTTCTAGCTCTTGGAAATAAAGCCAGCGTGGGAGGTGGGGCGTCGGGAGGTGAGAGTTGTTGGCTTAGCCCAGGTAAAGGGGGAGGTGAAAACCCTTGTCACCTTCTCTCCAGATTTGCTCTGTGTGCTTTCCTGCGTCATCTCACAAGCTCACAAATGCATGAGGAGGGCCAGGTCACTGGCTTTGCTGAGCAGCACCAATGGCCTGTCAACCTGTGGGCTAAGTATAGAAGTGGTTGAAAGAATATGTGCTTTTCTGCCGGTCCCTCTCTTCCAACACAGAAATGAGCAGCTTGCAGATTTATGTTGACATTGTCAGCACAGTGTTCAAGAGAAAATTGTCTTTGCCATTCTTCCTTTATTCTATTTATCATTTATCAGAGTAGTGACACACTCGAATGCTAGACAAGAAAAGAGTTCATCCTTGTCCCAGTTGAGTTTGTGGTGTTTTTTGAGAAAAATGAATAATTTAAGGCAGACAAATGCTTGAGGTGCTTCCAAGATCTGGAAGAAAGGATGTTTAGACCAAACAGGGGTCTTTGGGGAAGATGTCCTAGATTACAGGATAGGATACCCCTTCAGGTGTGTCATTAAGAATACTTAGGGGACTTCCCTGGTGGCGCAGTGGTTAAGAATCCGCCTGCCAATGCAGGGGACACGGGTTCAAGCCCTGGTCCGGGAAGATCCCACATGCTGTGGAGCAACTAAGCCTGTGTGCCACAACTACTGAGCCCACCTGCCACAACTACTGAAGCCCGTGCGCCTAGAGCCCGTGCTCTGCAGCAAGAGAAGCCACCGCAATGAGAAGCCCGTGCACCTCAACGGAGAGTAGCCCCCGCTTGCCACAACTAGAGAAAGCCCATGTGCAGCAACAAAGACCCAACGCAGCCAAAAATAAATAAATAAATTAAAAAAATTTTTTAAAAAAAAAAGAATACTTAGGAATTGGGAGTTCCCGGGTGGTCCAGTGGTTAGGACTCTGCGCTTTCACTGCCGTGGCCCAGGTTCAATCCCTGGTCAGGGGACTAAGATCCCGCGAACTCTGTGGCATGGCCAAAAAAAAGAAAAAGAAGAATGCTTAGGAATTAACCAGAAGATGGGAGGGAGGCAAGAGGGAACAGATGAACAAAGACTTGGAAGTATGAACAGATGGTGAGATGGAGGAAACCTAAGCTGGGAAGTATCAACAAGGCAGGAAAGACAAGGGTGGTGGTGGAGGAAGAAGATACACACACAGGAGAGAAACTCTTCATCAATGTGGTTCAAAACCTGTCCATTGCCCAAGAGCTTTGTGTCTTCCATTTTGCTTTGTGCTCCGGGAAGATGAGAGGCTGTGAGAACAAAATAAAAAGATATGGACTTTCAAAGTAAAAGGGACACAGTTGGGGTCAACCATCCATAGAGAAGGCTCAATAGTTCCCATTGACTGGACCTCCCTGCTGTGTTAGACATTGTCTATCTTAGCCTAGCTGGTCTGGAAAGCGGAACTAGAGACAAAGGCTTGTCTGCACACAATATTAGGGAGTGTGATTCTAAGTTGCAAGAGGGAAACAAAGCAAGGAAGGAGAGAAAGCCAATGCAGGTGATACCCAGGTGCCATCTCTACCCTTACTGGATGCATACTCCCAAAGGTGCCATAGAGCAGCGTTTGAGAAGCATCATAAATTGTATCTCTGATTCCCATCCTGGGTGACAGGAAAGAGGAGATCATTTATCCATTGTTCTTGTCTGCTCGTGGTCAAGGTTTGTTCCACAGCAAATTAACTCCCCTGCACTTTCAGACTGGACATGCATGGGGGTAAAGTAGGTGGAAGGAGAGAGGTGTGGTGTAAGAATCAGGCAAGATGAGATCAGATTCCACCTACATGAAGGTGATTGGAGTCCAGATAGAACTGGTCAACCCTGAGATGATTGTGATCAGAGCCGGGTGAGGCCAAGAGGGTCTGAAGTAGCGCATAGGAAGCATCTGATATACACACTGTATTAGTTATCTACGCTGTGAAATAAAAGAGCTCAGAGGTTAGCAGCTTGAAACAACAAACGTTTATTATCTCCCAGTGCCTGTGGGTCAAGCGTGTGGGTATGGCTTAACTGGGTGGTCTAGCCCAGGTCTCTCACCAGGATGCCATTAAGGTGTTGCCTGGGGCTGCAGTCCTTTTAAGGATGGTCCCCTTCCAGTTTCACTCAAAGGGTAATTGGCAGGATTTGGGTCCCACGGGCTGTTGGCTGGGAACATCCCAAGTCCCTTTACACCGGCCCTCTCCGTGGGGCACTTACAACACTGCGGCTGGCTTTATCCCCCAGAACAGGAGAGGGCAGGCAGAGTGGAGCCAGGTTCTTTGTAGTGTTGGGAGAGGATTACACAGGGACATAGATACCAGGAGGTGGATCCCTGGGACCACCTTAGAGGCTGCCTGCCACACAAACTCCATTGCATTTAACATTTACAGTAGTCCCGGGGACGTGATCCTCTTATGCCACTGAGGAAATCAGCTCAGAAGCCTTTCAGCCCTTCCTGGGCCTGGAGCCCATCCTGATAACATCAGCCCCACCGGTGTCTGCTTTCTCTAGGTCTGCAGTGTGCACCGTGGCAGCACTCCGTGGCACCCCAGATATCCTGGCCTTGGTTCTGCTGTGTCTGCTGCAGAACTTTCCCTCTTCCAGCATCAGAATAAAATACAGACAGTGTCGTCTTCAACCATGCAGGGCAATTTAGAGTGTGGGCGCCTGAAGCTGGACTTTTTGGTCTAACTCCTGGTTCTATAATCCAGAGCACTTGCAGTGAACTCTTGGCTTTCCATTTCCTCCTCTTACATAGAATAGTATTTTTTACTAATCTCATAATGCTGTTTTGAAGATTGGTTAATTTAATACATGAAAAGCACACAAAACAATGCAGAATTTTCTTGGCATATAATTTTCACTGTATATGCTCTGTCCAAGATTTCTCAACCTTGACATTATTGTATTGTGTTTAGCTGCATCTCTGGCCTTTACTCACTACATGCCAGTGGCTGTCTCCAGTTGTGAAAACCAAAAATACTTCCAGATATTGCCAGCAAAATTGCCCCCAGTTGAGGACCTCTGCCCTGTGCCAATCAAAAGCTTAGGAAAATTTTTTTTTTTTTTTTGAATGAATGGCTAGATGGATGTTGAGGGTTGTGTGTCTTTGGGGAGGGGAATGGGCAGAAAGAGACCCAGAGGAGTGTGTAGAATGTTCTGAAGGGCCCAAGCTTTCAAGGTCACTGTTCCCTGAACACAAGGTCAAGGTCTAGCCGGGCTCTATTGGCATTGGGAAGCTACTTCCGCCCTCTGACATTCAATTTTGTCATGTGTAGAACAGGATTAAAAGTCCTATTTTGTTTTTGTTTTTTGGTTGTTAAAAGGATTAAATCAAATCATCTCTATGTAACAATATGAGGAAACTTTATTTTTCATAGCAGCAGACTCCTTTTCATAGGAATACTCAGAATTGGAATTGCTAGATCATATGTTAGTTCTGGATTTAATTTTCGAGGGACCTCCACATTGTTTTCCGTAGTGGCTGCAGCAATTTACATTCCCACCCTGTTTACTTCTTGAATGCACATTCTGTTTCCCAAGCAAAATAAGAAATCCCTTCTCTGTTAGTGTCCTGACTTTCTGGGACCTGGAACAGTACCAGAAATATCCTGTATATGTCACACCCACAGGAAGGGTTGATTCCGTCCTAGAGGAAATGTTCCAGGTAATTCTGAGTCTGCAGTCTTCTAAGACCCCAGTGAATTAGGAGTTAACTCTTGACTCCTCTTTCTTCTCCTTTTCTCTTCACAAGAGCCCTATTGTTTGGAGAGCTGCTGCACCAATTCTCTCTCTCTCTCTAGCACACACAGACACACACATGCACACACACATGCACACACACACACACCAGGGACACACACACAGTAAGCACTCAGCAACTATTTATAAGCCACTTGACTGGCATGTGAACAGTATAAATATCTGTGAAAATCAGGGCTCACCCAGGGAAACCGAGCCCAAGTTTCCAGAAAGCTGATACTTTCTGTGAAGATCCTCTTAAGCCAGACGGTGCTCAAAAGTGATGAGGTGAGTTTACTCTCAAAGCTTTCCCCTAAAACATGTTACCCAGAGGTGTTACTTCTTGTCCCTCAGCCACATTTATCAACCAGCTCCTGAGAAAGGAAATGCAATTGTTCATTACCTCTGTCGGAAAATACTGCATTAGCTAGAAAGGCTCTCATCCTTAGACTTCCCAGGTCCTAGTGCTATGTCAGCTGCGGTTAAAAGGCCATTTTTCTTTCTTCTTGCTAAAGGCTGGGAAAATAGATGTGAAAACATCTCTGGGACCAACATTTGGCTCAGAGCCTGGGCTGGTAAACAGATGGGTTCCTTTCAAGTGTGTGCCTATCACTCAGGGAAGAAGGGGACGTGAGTGCCATGTGCCTCCCGTGTGCTTGCTCATGATTTTATAGTTATTCCACTTCTGTCTGCAGCTGTAGGTGGGAATTCAAAAGAGGCAACCAAGACTCAAAGTTTCAGTGATGGAGGTTAATCCTTTGTCAGTTGCTTCATTTGCAAATATTTTCTCCCATTCTGAGGGTTGTCTTTTCGCCTTGCTTATGGTTTCCTTTGCTGTGCAAAAGCTTTTAAGTTTCATTAGGTCCCATTTGTTTATTTTTATTTCCATTTCTCTAGGAGGTGGGTCAAAAAGGATCTTGCTGTGATTTATGTCATGGAGTGTTCTGCCTATGTTTTCCTCTAAGAGTTTGATAGTGTCTGACCTTACATTTAGGTCTTTAATCCATTTTGAGTTTGTTTTTGTGTACGGTGTTAGGGAGTGTTCTAATTTCATTCTTTTACATGTAGCTGTCTAGTTTTCCCAGCACCACTTATTGAAGAGGCTGTCTTTTCTTCATTGTATACTCTTATACTCTTGCTTCCTTTATCAAAAATAAGGTGACCATATGTGCGTGGGTTTATCTCTGGGTTTTCTATCCTGTTCCATTGATCTATATTTCTGTTTTTGTGCCAGTACCATACTGCCTTGATGACTGTATCTTTGTGGTATAGTCTGAAGTCCAGGAGCCTGATTCCTCCAGCTCCGTTTTTCTTTCTCAAGATTGCTTTGGCTGTTCGGGGTCTTTTGTGTTTCCATACAAATTGTGAAATATTTTGTTCTAGTTCTGTGAAAAATGCCATTGGTAGTTTGATAGGGATTGCACTGAATCTGTAGGTTGCTTTGGGTAGTATAGTCATCTTCACAATGTTGATTCTTCCAATCCAAGGACATGGTATATCTCTCCATCTGTTTGTATCATGTTTAATTTCTTTCATCAGTGTCCTATAGTTTTCTACATACAGGTCTTTTGTCTCCTTAGGTAGGTTTATTCCTAGGTATTTTATTCTTTTTGTTGCAGTGGTAAATGGGAGTGTTTCTTTAATTTCTCTTTCAGATTTTTCATCATTAGTGTATAGGAATGCAAGAGATTTCTGTGCATTAATTTTGTATCCTGCTGCTTTACCAAATTCATTGATTAGCTCTAGTAGTTTTCTGGTAGCATCTTTAGGATTCTCTATGTATAGTATCATGTCATCTTCAAACAGTGACAGCTTTACTTCTTTTCTGATTTGGATTCGCAACTCAATATCAAAAAAACAAACAACCCAATCCAAAAATGGGCAGAAGACCTAAATAGACATTCCTCCAAAGAAGATATACAGATTGCAAACAAACACATGAAAGAATGCTCAACATCACTAATCATTAGAGAAATGCAAATCAAAACTACAATGAGGTGTCATCTCACACCAGTCAGAATGGCCATCATCAAAAAATCTACAAACAGTAAATACTGGAGAGGGTGTGGAGGAAAGGGAACCCTCTTGCACTGTTGGTGGGAATCTAAATTGATACAGCCACTATGGAGAACAGTATGGAGGTTCCTTACAAAACTAAAAATAGAACTACCATACGACTCAGCAATCCCACTACTGGGCATATACCCTGAAAAAACCATAATTCAAAAAGAGTCATGTACCACAGTGTTCATTGCAGCTCTATTTACAATAGCCAGGACATGGAAGCGACCTAAGTGTCCATCGACAGATGAATGGATAAAGAAGACGTGGCACATACATACAATGGGATATTACTCAGCCATAAAAAGAAATGAAATTGAGTTATTTGTAGTGAGGTGGATGGACCTAGAGTCTGTCATACGGAGTGAAGTAAGTCAGAAAGAGAAAAACAAATACCGTATGCTAACACATATATATGGAAGCTAAAAAAAAAAAAAGTTTCTGAAGAACCTAGGGACAGGACAGGAATAAAGACGCAGACGTGGAGAGTGGACTTGAGGACATGGGGAGGGGGAAGGGGAATCTGGGAAGAAGTGAGAGAGTGGCATGGACTTATATATATGACCAAATGTAAAATAGATACCAGTGGGAAGCAGCCGCATAGCACAGGGAGATCAGCTCGGTGCTTTGTGACCATCTAGAGGGGTGGGATAGGGAGGGTGAGAGGGAGACACAAGAGGGAGGAGATATGTGGTTATATGTATATGTATAGCTGATTCACTTTGTTATAAAGCGGAAACTAACACATCATTGTAGAGCAATTATACTCCAATAAAGATGTTAAAAAAAAAAAGTTTCAGTGATGTGCTCAAGGTTGCAGAGCTGGTAAATGAGAATTTCCTTATCTTTAATAGGAGGAATTTGATCATATTAGCTTTTTTCAGAGAGTGGACCATAGCCTATCAGTCCAGACGATAACCCACAAAAATAAGAATATCATAATCAGGGAAGGTAGAGAGATACTCTGTACTAGATTTGCTTGGAGTGTCATAGAGGAAAGTATCCTATCAAAGGTTCTGAGAAGTCCTGCAGCCTTGACATCTGCTTAACCCAGTTTCTCCTAAGCTTGGTTGAGCACGGAAACCTCTTTTGATATAACACCAATGAATATTTCATATAAAAGAGTGTCCAGGCTCAACTTTTGTAAAAAATATGCTCAATTAGATGATCCCTATGGGATTTTCCTTTGAACCTCAAACATTTTGTGAGTTTCCTAAATTGCCAACTTGCTTGCTCAGCAGACAGCATCGTGCAATCCCGTCAGAGGTCTTGAGATGGTTGGTGGTTTGGTTTCCGCAAAGTCACCAGACTTTTGACAATAAACTGCACATAGTCTGCCAGTATTTCAGTTCTTCATCTAAGACAGCATTTCTCAAACATTACGGCTTCTTGGAACGTGGACCCACGTCCAGGGCATCTTAGAATATGGGATACGGAGGTGTCTAAAATTAGGGGAAGGAATCACTGCCCCTAAGTGTGGAGTGAGGCTGTGGGTAGCCCAAGGAGAAAACGGCGATGGCGACCTTGGAGGGTAGAAAGTCGCTGGTCTTGGATGGGTTTAAACAAGGGCTGAGCAGCGGTGTGCTAAGGAATCAGAGAGGATTCCTCAGGTTGGAAGCCTCCTTTCCACATTTGGGTTCTGCTGGAACAGTAGGCGTCTGACCTACTTTTCCCCAGCTCATCTCTCCCAGTCCTCCTCCTCTCATTCTTCCCTTTCTCCCACTTCCATCCAGAGGTGGTGGGTGGCAGGTGAGGCTGGGATAAACCAGGGAGACACATCAGCCGTACGGAAATGGCCAGGCTTCAAGTCTACCACCTGCTCTCTGATCCCTGGGACTGCGTCCTACCCCCCAGCCATTCCAGAACTCGTATTCGGCAGCACGTCATTCTAGACAGGGCCCTGGGTAAGTGGCGGCATGATTTGCCTTACGTCTCCCAGTCTGGGACATCCGTGTCTCCTTGAGGCCCATCGGAGCTGGGGTATCTTTGGCTTCACCATTACTTAGGCTTCCTTTTGACCTCAAGCAGAATCCCAGCCAAGTGTTGCTATTATTCCAGAACACCCGAAGCCCGCATTCCAGAGAGAGCCAGCACAGGGGCGACTCTTGCGCCCCAAACATCCATCCACCTGTCTGATATTTATTGAATCTTTACACGGTGCTAAGTACTCTGCAGGGCCCCTGGGAAATAGATATGAATAAAACCAAGTTCTTGGGGCTTCTGGCCGGATGGGGAAGACCAATAAGCCAATGAGGGATTATCTATGCCCTGGATAAATATAATGAGGCACATCAGGCATTGGGGAGTCAGAGAGGATGCATGCTAATTAAAGGCCGATTTTCAGGAGAAAATAAAAAGTACGTGGTTTGCTAGATAGTTTCAGTGGGTAATGATGTATATTCATGGTTTTGCTTTATAACCTTGCCGAGGGTACACTTTTTACCTACAAGGTCAGATGAGCTCAAGGATTCCTTCTGTAATCAGGACTTTTTGTTGTATTTCCATGTGATGCCCCCTGCAGATGGGGTTGGATGATTCTGACTTGAATGTTTTGGCAGTGAATTTTACCATGAATATAATTGCTCACCAGGAAGTCTGTGCAAGTCATGTTCAAAGTAGCCATCAGCCTGGGAAGATATTAGATATTGATTATAGTTCATTCATTCATTCATTCAATAAGTGTTTACTGGGGACCGGGTGTGCCCAGCCTTGTTCCAGGTCCTGGTGTTACAAAGTTGAAATTTTGTTTAGTTTTTTAAATACTAGACTTTTTTTTCCCCAAGGAACTCCTACAGAGGCCCTCCCCGCCCCCTCTGTAAAATAGAAGAGGCTTGGTCTGCTGACAGGAGGGGTGTGAGAACCTTTGAGCTCCACCCGCTTGGTTAGCCTAAATTCCCTTGATGGGTTCTAAGAAATGCCTCTCCCCTGCCCTGGGGTTATAGGGGTACTCTCTGAAAGCCACTCATGTTAAGAGGAAATGACTGGGGAGAGATTAGAACTGAGCCTCTATTTTGGACAAACTAGACTGAATCCTGCTCTGGCACTTAGCTGAAATAATTCATCTTTCTGAGCCTCCGTTGCTTCCTGTGTAAATGGGTGGCACTCATGAGGCACGTCTTAGAGAGCTGCTACGGGCACGATGATGTCTTCTTCATATCCGGCCACTTCCGAGCGTGAGTGAGGACCTGTTAATAATTCTGCTGGGACAGTAGACGTCAACTGGGACATTCCCTGGAAAATGAGGGCACATGGGTTCATAAAGATGATGCTAAGCAATGGGTCCTAACTCGGTGTGTCTTTAAAAATATATTATGGGCTCCCCTGGTGGCGCAGTGGTTGAGAGTCTGCCTGCCGATGCAGGGGACACGGGTTCGAGCCCTGGTCTGGGAAGATCTCACATGCCGCGGAGCAACTGGGCCCGTGAGCCACAACTACTGAGCCTGTGCGTCTGGAGCCTGTGCTCCGCAACAAGAGAGGCCGCGATAGTGAGAGGCCCGCGCACTGCGATGAAGAGTGGCCCCCGCTTGCTGCAACTAGAGAAAGCCCTCGCACAGAAACGAAGACCCAACACAGCCAAAAATAAATAAATAAATTAATTTAAAAAAAATATATATATATTATTATTGCTCCTGTTATGCTTTTATTAATGAGATTGAGACCAAATATCCACAGCAAGGTGGTATGGTAGAATGAACTGTCCCATAGTCTTGGAGGACCTGGGTTCAAGTTCTAGTAAGAAAGTGCATACTGTTCTCCTAGTCTATCTTTGAGCAAGAGTCTGCCAAGGAATTTACCAGATGATGTATTAAGGGAAGTAGGGGCTGGAGGCCGGGCCAGGTAGGGCTGAGGACTGAGTACAAAGCATTTTTACTATTTTCTCTTGGGGTCTGAGTGCCGACGTCTCAACAGCATATTTTGCATGGCTGCTTCAAAAAGCTTTTCATCACACACTTAAAATAATTATGGTAACACGTTGCCTTAAAATGAATGAAAGATCCCGCACTTTGGGGGAATGTCCTCCACCCCTTCTTTGCTCCCCACACCACCTGCTCTCCCACCCCACCTGCAGGACCCTCTGATGTCTGCATTATCCCCAAATCAAGCCTTCACTCCACACCCTGAGGTTGGGTCTGCAGGTTGATGAGCTGGACCCCTCCTTCTGGGGTCTCCGAACTTGGTTCATTTCTAAGAAAACTTATGGCTCACTTGTCGACGCACTGAGAGTGTCTGTTCCTAGTTACCTGAGGCCTGCAAGGGCGGGGAAGCAAGGTAGCCAGGTTTCAACATGTAAGCTGAGCAGATTTAATGGGAAATCACCCATGGGAGAACTGATATTTTCAGCAGCATCTTTTTGGCTACAGATACACCTCATACCCTTGATAATCCAATCAGTGCCTCTTCTCTCCCTTGGGTCCTTTCATCTGTGTGGACCCAAGGAGCCCACACTCTGGGGTGTCTGTGTCGTGACTGCTTGCAGCCCTGGTGGGTGCTGGATGGTGGCCCTTCCCCGTTTTACGGAAGGTGTGAAGTAGCTGACCTAGCGTCATACAGTCCTTGACGGGCGGAGGCGCAGAACCTCGCGCTGAGCCTGCGTTGTCTGGAGCTGAGGGAGAGGGGCATTCTGAGCCCCAGGAGAGCCCCGTCACCAGGCCGAGGATGGGCAGAGGTGCCAGAGGCTGGTGGGCACTTCCTTAAGCTCTGAGAATAGATGCAGTGTCCGGGGGAGGGAGCTGGCCACCCTGCCTGGTCCAGAAGGCATCTTGGGGCCGCGATGAGCAGGGGGTGACATGTCTCTTTCTTGTCTGGGGATGAAAGATCCAAGCATGTGCCATCTTCAGGGGAAAATGTTCTGGGGACATGAGCTCTGATGTCAAACTCTTGAAGCTCTGTCCTGTGGGAGAAGGAGACTTAAATCTGTGGAATCTAAACCAAGAAGAGGAACCCAGAAGGGGCAGGCAGCCTTGAAATCAGAGCTGACATCAGAAAATCTTGAGTTAATTTTCTTTAGAATGAAATAGTTTTTACTGAGCTATGGGATAGGCGAGTAGCACAATACAAGCGTGTGTAATATTAGAAATGGTATTTTTTAAATTGAGGTAAAATTCACATGACATAAACTTTACATAAACTTGAAGTGTACAATTCAGCGACATTGAGCACATTCACAGTGTCGTGCAACCATCACCTTTATCTAGTTCCAAAACACTGTCATCACCTGAAAAGGATACCCCATACTCATTTAGCGTCACTCACCAGCACTTTTCTCCCCAGTCCCTGGAAGCCTCACACTGCTGTTTCTATGGATATACCTGTTCTGAACAGTTCTTATGAGTGGAATCATACAGTACATGACCTTTTGTGTCTGGCTTTAATGTTTTCGAGATTCATCCCCGTCATGGGGCTTTCCATGCTGGCTGTCTGGCTCCAGACTGTCACAGAACCCGGGGCCCCGTACAGGATCACAGATGCCTGTGGGATCTGAATCTACTGAAATAGTTCACTGATTCTTGAGCAGCTCAGGATCGGGGGTGATTCTCTGTCAGGTGATCAACCGCTCTGCTCTCCAAACTAGGGGACTGCACACCCCAGCTCCGGCACAAGGTAGCTGGGATCTGGGGCAAGACAGTCAAGGAAACCTCTTTTGATACATGTTTAGTTTGTTTCTGTGGGTCCTCCAGTTATGTGACTGAATGAGCCATCCTATGGATAAATGCAAGGGGCGTGCACGTCCTTTGGAGCGGCAGTAGGTGCTGGCTGGGGGTAGGTCCAGGGAGAGGGCAACTGGATGGGCTCTGTCCTGCATGGGCTCCTTGATGCTCTCTGGATGGGGAAGCAGGGCGAGCTGAGTCAGTGCACCTGCAGCTCCGGGTGAGGTTTTCCCGTGTGTGGCGAGGCAGGCAGAGTGGAAGCTTGTGGGGAAAAATCTGTGTTCCAGTCTGCACTTCTGCCAGGGACCTCAGTTTCCCCACGACAATAATTGTTATGCACAAAGTTGCTGTGAGGTTTGAATAAATAAATGAGGGCATCCATAGACTTAGTATTTATGAAGCCTTCACTAACAGTATCTAAGAGCTTGTGCTGGATGCTGGGGAGAAAGGACACGGAGAATCTGCTCATGCCCTAGTCCCCTCTTCAACCTCCCCACCTCATCCCCGGGTCCCGGGGAGAAAGGACACGGAGAATCTGCTCATGCCCTAGTCCCCTCTTCATCCTCCCCACCCCGTCCCCGGGTCCTGGGGAGAAAGGACACGGAGAATCTGCTCACGCCCTAGTCCCCTCTTCATCCTCCCCACCCCGTCCCAGGGTCCTGGGGAGAAAGGACACTGTGAATCTGCTCATGCCCTAGTCCCCTCTTCATCCTCCCCACCCCATCCCCGGGTCCTGGGGACTCAGTAGGTGAGATGCAGCCAGAACACAATCAAGAATAGACTATTTCATATGGTCTTTATAGCAGAGCTGGGAAGTGGCTGTCAGTCTTCTCATGTTATCCCTTTCTCTCCTTTATTCACTCTCAATGATAATGGAGCGTGCCACATCTGGCGAACGTGCTTACCTTATGGACACACGGTCAAGGGCGCACACAGGGCTTAGAGAGCCCACAGAGGTCCCAGAACCGAAGGCCACACCACCAGTAAGGGGCAGAGCTGGCCTTCTGGTGCAAGTCTGTCCCCAAAGCCTGTGCTCTTTTCAGGAAGCAGAGTTGCCCTTCTGTCGCACAGATGGGTAAACTGAGGTCCATAAATGAAAATAAATGGCATGAATTTACACCAGGGATGCTGACATTGCAGCCCTGATGCCCCGTGGCATCCTGTCTGTAAGAAACCAGTAGAGTGACTGCCTTGATTTGTGGAGCGCTGGCTGTGACCCAAAGACTGCGGTGGGGATTTTGCCTGTATTATTTTAATCCTCAGAGACATAAGGAAAAAGGTAACTATTGTTCTCATTTTGCAGATAATGAAAATGAGGCGCCACAGAGTTAAATAATCTGCCGAAACTTGTATCTTTGTTCAGCAGCAGAGTGGTTAAAATCAAGGTCTTTGTGAGTCAGGATTTTCCTGCTTTC
Source organism: Balaenoptera ricei (assembly GCF_028023285.1). Lineage (NCBI taxonomy): Eukaryota > Metazoa > Chordata > Mammalia > Artiodactyla > Balaenopteridae > Balaenoptera > Balaenoptera ricei. The sequence goes on from NC_082655.1 coordinate 4,681,062, forward strand.
TCCCCACAAAGCACAGGGACCCATACTTCGCTTTCATGTTCAAATGTCCAGCGCCAAGCACACTGTTTGGCACATAATGTGCACTCAGTAAATGTTTGCTGAGCAAATGAGACCTGTGCCCAAGGAGACCCACCTGAGACCAGGGAAGATGAGATTCATCCTCATACCTGCCCAGATCCAAACCCTGCAATCTAATAGGACCGCATCTCGGCGAGGTCAGGTGGTGGCACCAAGGCCACCCAGGTGGTGAGTGGCAGAGCCTGGATGCAAACTCAGGTGTGTCTGACCCTCGGTTTCCCTGCTTCCCCTAGAGTTCCTTTGGCTTCCCAGGCTCTGTCTGGCCCAGAGTGGAGCACATCTGCAATGGGATAGAAGAGGGAGAAGACCTTCCACGCTAACCCAGCAGGTGTGCCGTCTCCCTGCCAGGCTTCTTCTATTTTGGGGCTGACAGTTCCGCAGGGAATTCCTCAGAGACCATGACAGGGGCTAGAGAGCAGAGAGAATGGTGGGGCCGTGAAGGCAGATTTCTAGGACAAGTGGAGACATTGAAACGTAATTAAGGTAACTGCAGTCTTATTAGATAAATAACACTTGGGATTCAGGGCATGTTTCCCTCCCAGACACGGGCGCACAGAGAAAGGCAAAGGCATTAACTACGTCAGGAATGTCCTGCTGGGTCAGTGGGGGTGATTTAGAAAGAGTGGGGTGGAAAGGGCAGAGAAATAGAGGAAAATGAAGGTCTTGAGAAGGGACACAGTGACCTCATTGTACCCAGGCTATTAAACGATTCGCCTTAAATGGCTGTATGTGCCCTCCTCCCCCATCTCTCAGGAAATTGCATGAAGTACCAGCTTCCTCGGGGGTGCACAGCCAGCGGCCTAACTGCAGCCCTGCTGTTTCCAGTTGCACAGACCTGAGTTGGGATCTGTCTCCACCAGTCATGGGCCCTGGGCCCTCACTGAACCTCAGTGAGCTGGGTAAAGTTGGAAACCTGACCCTCTCAGGGCTCCTGTGGGGATGAGTGAGAGCCAGTGCCAAGCACAAGGAACATGACAGGGGCACCATGGGTGTGTGCCATTCACAGAAGGAGGGCATCCAAGGTCACCCAGCTCCGACTCTGTTCTCTGATGATGGGCAAGTTACTTAGTCTCCTTGAGCCTCTATCCCCTCATCTGTCAAGTGGGGATAATGATTGTAGCCACTCCCAGAACTGATGGGAGATTGAGTGGGATGATGTGGTAAAGCACATAGATGCCTGACCCACGGCAGCCATTGAATAAAGACTAGCTCACGACTCTCTGGTCCACATCTCATGAGCTGGAGTCCCCTGGGACACACACTCCACATATGGGCTTTGTTTGGACGGCAGATGGTTTTGAAAATTACTAAATTCACTTCCAACTGTTGATATCAGGAGATTTCACCTAGTAAATAAGATGTCTGTCTTCTGTTGGAAAATAGATCGGGCAGCTCCAGGCCTACTTTGCTCAAAGGCCACCATCACTGGGGCTCAGGGGTGCTGGTCTCTGGCCCGTCACATGACCCACGCTCTCCATGGACTCATGCAGGTCACCTGCCTGGCCTGATCTGGCCCAACCAACCATTTCATAAATGAAGAGACTGAGTCACAGGCATATGTGTGCTCATGGAAGATCCAGCTTCCAGTATGGGTGGTGTGAATCCTTGATTAGCACTTTGACTCTTGTATCATTCTGTCTGTCTCTCCATCCGTCCATCCATCCATCCGCCCATCCATCCATCCCTCCCTCCCTCCATCCATCCTTCCAGCTGTCATGTAGATACTTATTTTGTCTCACACTCTGACCTGCTCCCCAGGACATCAGAGACTCCGAGAGGCACACAAAGACATAACGCAAAGGAACGAAGGATGGGTTGAAGGAGGGGAGATGGCCAAGCATGTGCTCAGTAGGGGCTGGAAAGTAAACGGCCTGGAGGTTCCAGCCTGGCGCTGCCCACTGAGGCTCCACTCCCATGCAGAGGTCCCCGCACTGAAATCATAATTATCCTTTTAGGCAAAAGGGGATTTTCTGCTAGTGAATCTACCCCTCCAGCCTGTAAGCTAAGTTTCAGGAAGTAAGTTCATTGTTCACAGATAACAACGTTCATGGCACGCAGCACACTCGTGAAATGTTTTTTTTTTTTTTTTTTTTATAAATTTATTTATTTATTTATTTTTGGCTGTGTTGGGTCTTCGTTTCTGTGCGAGGGCTTTCTCTAGTTGCGGCAAGCGGGGGCCACTCTTCATCGCGGTGCGCGGGCCTCTCACTATCGTGGCCTCTCTTGTTGCGGAGCACAGGCTCCAGACGCGCAGGCTCAGCAATTGTGGCTCACGGGCCCAGTTGCTCCGCGGCATGTGGGATCTTCCCAGACCAGGGCTCGAACCCGTGTGCCCTGCACTGGCAGGCAGATTCTCAACCACTGCGCCACCAGGGAAGCCCCTTGAAAATTTTTTTTTTTTTTTTTTTTTTTGGACAAATCAGCGTCATAGTCCCTCCACCTACAAGACTTACACCAAGTATCAGCATGTAAAAAATCGTGAGAAGTCCTTCAGGGTCAAGGATTAACCTTGCGTAATCCGGCGATTCCCAAATCTATTCAACCGAGAGATTCTTTAGGGAAGAAACACCTATTAAAGAATATTTTCAGAGCATAGTCTGGGAGGTAGTTTTGAAATCCTTTCCAGAGGTCTGGAGGGGAGGAAAGAGGGGTAGAGAGGGTGGCACAGGGAAGAGAAAGCAGTGCTTAGCACACTGTCCCTTGCTTGTGCCAGGACTGTCCTGTGCTGATCTAATTCCCCCCAGACCCATTTTACAGATAAAAACCTAGAAGCTTGGAAGATGTTAGGTTATTTTCCTAAGGTCACAAAGTGACCTAAAAAGTGGAGGGATTCAAACTCAGGTCTAATTCTAAAACTGTTCTTTTCCTGTCTGGCTCAGAAAAATCCCACGCCAGTGGACATCAGAGTAACTTGGCTCTGTGACTTTGAGGGGGAGGGGAGAGGTGGACAGGCTAATGGGGAGTGGTCACAGTGACCCCGAGTTCCAGAAAGATGAGGCGCTTGCAACAAATAGGCGCTTGCAGGATTTATTCCTCTCCTGCTTTCAAATGCCTTCTCCTCCCTGCTCCCGCCCCACCGCTGTTGGCTTCATGCACACTTTAGTAATTTAGTGAATTACTCCACTTAACTAGTGTCTTCACACAAAGCAAAGTGCTACTGAGTCTTCTGGCCTAGAGAGTTCCCTGAAGCAGGCCTGGAGGTACATGCAAGTCGGGCGTAGAAGCTAGAATGAGTGAGAGGGGTTCCTGGGCTGGGGGCCAGAAGATGAAAGAGCAGTTTGCAAAGACTGTTGCAAAGACAAGAAGGGCAAATATTTATTCAAGTGAGAGGCTTACATTCCAAACTGCATTTGAATGTGTGACTCTGCAAGGTGGTTTCCATGTGCCGTCCAGCTCCCTGTGAACGAATGAATATCCAGGCCTATTCACCCCACATCCTGCTCTGCCTCCTGGGCTAGGTGCTGGGTCAGACAAGAGCATCCTTCCTTCCTGTGCAGTTACTGCAAGAAGCCGGGACCACAGGCACAGTGCCTTGATTGTAATCCAGGCTGTGCTTTTCATTTAGCTGTGTGACCCTCAGGCAAGTTGCTTAACCTGTGTCTCCTCTGTAAAATGGGAATGATGGTAATAGTATTTACCAATGGGTTTGTTGGGAGGATTAAATTAATTACATAAAAAATCTTAGAATGGGGCCTGACACCCGGGGAGCAGTCAGTAAATATTAGCTCTTGGAGTCATTATAGTACAGCGGTAATGAGTAAGAGGGGATCTGACTGAAGCAGGGCAGGGACCGAGGGCCGAGTGGCTAGCCTGCTTGATTTCAAAGGGCAGCTGGCATGTAAATTCTTCTTGAGGGAAAACTGGGAGGTCGAAGGGTGGTTGAGGTTAGGTCAAGGCAGAGGAATAGTCAGTGCAGAGATAAGGAGGTGAGAACTATGAACTGGCTTGAATGTTCTGGAAATCAGTGGGGTCTCTGTGATGCTGGCAGGTTGAAAGGCATTGATGGGGTGGGGAAGGGAGCTGGTGCTGGGGGTGGGTTGAGGTAGAGCCCCGTCTTGGGGTAGTCCCGACCTCTAGGTGTTCATCTGTAAAATGGGAGTGTTGACATACAGGCAGTGAAATACTCACTGGAAGGCATCTGGCCAACCAGCATTTCACAAATACCTGTGGATCCAAGACCAGAAAGAAGGAGCTTAGCTTGGGAGAGAAAGCGGGGGTTGCAAGAGTGCAGGGGAGTGGGGAGGGGTGGTGGCATGGGAGCTTTTGGCTCCGTGGTTCTGGAGTGGTCTTCCGCTGCCCCCAAGACTCCCAAGCCCCTTCTCATCCTTCCAGACCCCTGACGGAGGGTCCAGATCTGTGGAAAGTTGCTCTGAGGGTGATGCTTCTTCCCTGTGTCCAGAAACCTCTGTTTCCCTGGGTAGCATTTGCAGTGTCATAGCGATCACACAGTTGCTTCTCTGTCTTCCTTCTCAAAGTGTGAATTTCTGAAGGGCAGAGTTTCCACGTGACTTACTTGACATCCCCGGTCCTTAGCTGTGCTCCCGCCCCACTGTAAGCGCTGTGGAAGGAGACGGAAAGGAAAAAGCAGATCTACACACGGCCACCTCCTCCCCTCCCCCGCTTCTCGCCTCTCTTTTTCATCTCTCTGCACGCTGGAATATTGCAGTGCTCAACACACACACACACACACACACACACACACACACACACACACACAAAGTGGCTGAGAAATTATATAATATGGGGGCTTTTGTGTCTGGCTTCTTTCACTTCGCACAATATTTTATGGTTTGTCCACGTTGCTGTATATGTCAGTACTGCGTTCCTCTTTATGACTGAATAATATTCCATTGTATAACACATTTGCATTTGTTTACCCATTTATGCACTGATGGAAATTTCATTTGTTTCCATCTTTCGATTATCGTGAGTAATTCTGCTGTGAACATTCGTGTTCAGATTTTTGCTTGAACACCCGTGTTCGATTTTGGGGGGTATGTACTCAGGAGTGGAATTGCTGGATCATGTGGTAATTCTATGTTATCTCTGGAAGGAACTCCCAAACTGTGTTCCCCAGTGACTGTATCATTTTATATTCCCACCAGCAATGGACATGGGCTCCAATTTCTCCAAATTATTGCCAGTGCTTATTTTCAGTTATTTACTTATTTGTTTGTTTATTATAGCCGTCCTCGTGGATGGGATCTCATTGTGGATGTGATCTCGTGATTTTGATTTGTATTTCCGCAGTGATTGATGACGTTGAGCCTTGCACATGTGCTTGTGGGCCATTTGTACGTCTTTGGAGGGACTTGATTTTACTTAAAGGGTGAAGGGAAGCCAATGGGGGTTTATAGCGTAGGAATTGTATGAGTCCATTTCCATCTCAGTAGACCTTCTGGCTTCTGGGTGGAGAATGGAGGAGGCAGGTGACCACCTGGGGGGTATTTTAGGAGTTTTGGGGAAAGATAATAAGGGGGGCTTGAGTGACAGTGGTTCACAGCTCCATCGCTTACTCTCTGACACTGGGTAGGTCACACCTCCCCGGAGCCTCAGTTACCCCCTCTGTGGAATAGGGTAATAAGGGCACCTGCTCACAGGAGGGTGTTTAGGTTAAGTGGGGTCGTGGTTTCGGAGAGCCCCCCTGGGTCTGGCGTGCGGCGGGAGCCCCAGGAAGCAGGGCCAGCCTTCCAGGCAGCAGCTGGCGGGTGTGACCCGGTCAGAGTCTCAGGGGACACTTTGAGGGGCTCCATTTGGCAGCTTCGCCCATTTCATGTCTGCCCTCCCGCTGCTGGGCTGGGGGGAGAACAGGTAAAAGGAGAAGGGAGAGGACGGGGGGGTGGAGAGGCAGACATATCCCAGACTGCATTTTCTCCTCTTTCTCTCTGCCTGTCTCTCTCCCCAAAGCTCTGCTCCTGGCCAGACTCCCCTGTCCGCAGCCCGCAGCGCCCGAGGAGGCCTCTGCATCCCGGGGTCTGAGCAGCGCTGGGAGTCGGGGCCTGTGGGAGGCTGCACCGACGAACAGAGGTTCAGACCCCGAGAGGCCTGGGCCCCAGCTGGGTGTGGCCCTTTGGGGGCAGGACTTAGAGAGTCCGGTTCTGGGGCCAGCCCTTCGCTGCCTGCCTGGTCACCTCTGTCATGCTCATCTGGTCTAATCAAGCATAACGTTTGTGTGAACTGTTTACTATTTGTCCTTCTTCATTCTTGAATGTCAGGTAACACTTTGTAGGTGGTTAACTATGTCAGGCTAAGTGGGAGAGCCTTAGCGATTGCATCTCACAGTGCTCAGGCTTCACAGGTGTGGGTCCTGTTCCGTACTCTCCATTCCCCCCCCCCACCTCTTACACAGGTGAGGTAGTGAGGGACCACCTCCATGGTCCTGGGACAGGCTTCCTGTACAGTCCCCTTATAGCACGGACTGTAGCGCACAATAATTATCTGTTGTCTTATGTCCCTTTCTTGAACTCCTGACTTAGGCATTCATGTCTCCCTGGTAGCTACTACCGTTGCTGACACTAAGCCTTGAGTTACTATCAGTATTTGCAGTATGAATGATTGAATGAACCGGGGATCTCATCATGGCCAAAAAGGGGGTCTGAGCAGGCGTGGCTGAGACATTTATAAAGGGAAGATTGTTTTTAAAAATTAAAAATCATAAGCTCATGATTAACTCACGCCCCAAAAAACAGGTTGTCATCGTCATTTTATAAAGATTAATATCCAAGCCGGTGTGCAGGTTGCCGTTTGCAGTTTGTTCTGTGTCACACTTGGAGGCAGCTACCCAAATCCTTGACGCTGCCAGCTCTTGCATTGTTTTTTTTTCCTTCAGGGTCTTACCTTCCAGCCTTACTCCCTGTGTCCCCAGCACAACCCTGATTCCCGTGTCCCAAGCGGCTTGTCATCCCCTCCTCACTGGCCCAGGACTCCACCCAGTCCGTGCTGTGTACAATCATCGTGACGTTTATCAGCCGAGTGGTCTTTGGTAGCTACAGCCGCCTTCTGCAGCATCAGTTCCCCTCACAAACACGTGGGCATTTTTTTTTTTTAATTTTTATTTATTTATTTATTTATTTATTTATTTATTTTTGGCTGTGTTGGGTCTTCGTTTCTGTGCGAGGGCTTTCTCTAGTTGCGGCAAGCGGGGGCCACTCTTCATCGCGGTGCGCGGGCCCCTCACTGTCGCGGCCTCTCTTGTTGCAGAGCACGGGCTCCAGACGCGCAGGCTCAGTAGTTGTGGCTCACGGGCCCAGCTGCTCCGCGGCACGTGGGATCCTCCCAGACCAGGGCTTGAACCCGTGTCCCCTGCCTTGGCAGGCAGACTCTCAACCACTGTGCCACCAGGGAAGCCCAAAACGTGGGCATTTTTATACTGATCTGTTAGGTTTGGGGTTGAAGATTAAATGATAGCAAATGATGAAGTATCCAGCATCAATCACAGTTGTTCCGAAAGTTTTGCTTCCTTCCCCCGCACATCCGTGATCCTCTTTGCTTTAAATATGCCCCATGTCAACCCTCCACTCCTAAATCCTGTACTTTCTTCAGGACTTGGCTGAATTTTAACCTTTAGTTCATCAACAGATATGTATGAAGTGCTGTCTCTGGGTCAGGCCCTTTGCTGTCCACTGGGATACAGCAGCTCAGGAATCGAGGAGGGTCTGAGCCCCTGGAGGTGACATTTTGAGAGGGTGATCTAGAAATTAAGCAAGTAAAGAATTCCATAGGGTAGTTGATTCTCCAAATATCCTCGAAGAGGGTGGTACTAGAAAGGAACCGTGAGGAGGGGGACATAAAGGCTTGTTGAGGAAATGACAGCTGGGCTGAGACCAGGCGGAAAACGGAGGACCGGTGCTGGGAAGTCTTCAGAGAGCGCCTTTGAGGCCACTGGGAGACCCAGGCCAAGACTTCACGTAACCTGCAGGGCTACGTGAAGGAACAGTGAGGGGCCCGTACGCGGGGCATCTTGAGGGAGGCGGGGCATCCAAGGTAGAGCCACGCTGGCCATGGGGAGGCCGTGTGGCTTTAACCAAGGAGGTGAAAGGCCATCAGAAGGTGATGACGTGGCTGAGGTTACCCCCCCCCCCCCCCAGGTCACGACCGTCGTTCCTGTGCTGCTGAGTGGAGAAGGGACCCCGCAGGGAGGGGCCCGACCGTAAGAGAAGCAGGGACACCAGCGTGGAGGCTTGTGTCTTCCAGCTGAGAGTCGAGGGAAGCAGTGGTGGAGGAGGGGACCAGCGGCCAGCTTCAGCGTAGAACACATACGTGTACCTCGGGGGGGAGACGGCAGGGCTTCTGAGGCCTTCCCTGAGGTTCCCTTCATACTCCCGTACTTCCCCCCGCCCTGAGCTGCACACACACACACGCACACACTTACACACACGCATGCGCCCCTTTACCCAGTCTCTCTCCTCCTGCTGCGCCCAGGAGCAGCCCACCACACCCCCGCTGCAGCCGCGCCCCGTCCCAGTAGAGCCTTTGCCTGCCTGGCCCCCTCGTGAGAGCCTGAACTGCTGGCCAGAGGCCGTGACTGTAACTCCTGCTCCCTGGATGGATTCCTAGGCTCCACGCCGGAGGCCTGGCGCTGGGTAGGTCCACGGGGCATCTGGTCAGTATGACTAACTACATAAATGAACGGAACCAGTGAGGGCCGGGTAACCCCTGGGCAAACCAGCCTCCCAGATGGGAGAGGAGGAAACAGTGTTAGCTGCAGACGGCTGTCGGCCGGGGGAGAGGTGGGTGTATAGGCCCAGCCTGGTTTGTGCCGGCATCCAGCTGGACTCGACCATGCGAGGGTGACTGGTGCTGACACAGACACTCAGGCCGAGAGCTGGCCCTTGGGCTGTGTGAGGCTGAGGTCGTGTCCGTATGGCTCATTTCTGTGTCCCTAGCTCCCAGTACAGCGCCTGGGGCATCCTGACCAGACAGGACACGTCGGTTGAACAACAGTGAATACAGACTTTCCAAAACAGGGGAGAACAGGGTGAGCCATAGAGCTTGGAAAGGTGTGATGGATAGAGGAGGTGGACCTCCAGGTGGCTGTGAAGAGACTGGGGGGGGGACAAAGGCAGTGCCGGGAGAATGGACACCGAGCAGAGTGGACATGCAGGCAAAGAGGACGATCACGGTCTTCTTTGCTAAATGCGAGGAGCCAGCTTGATTGGAACAGCATTTCTAGAAAGTGTTGGAGGGAGTTTTGACAGAAGGAAGGAACAAACCAACAAACGCATCTATTACCTTTCAAGAAGTTAAAAATCAGTATTTCAAAAAGAATCATACAGAGATTAGGTCACTGAGGTTGCCTTCCTTAACATTAATTACCTCTCACCCTCCCCTCCCCAAAAGTGTTATTTTCATGACCTTTCACATTGAATTTTAAAGATTAAATGAAATAAACGGGGAGGCCTTCAGTATCATGGGGTTCCAGAAGTTTTACCTCTGTGCCTTCCATTACCTCTTTGCTCTGATACACCCCTTTCTCATTTGTATAAATGATTAATATGAATAAGTGGGAAAATTAGAAAGTACTCAGGGTCCCATCAACCTAAATGTCAGCTAATATGAATGCTCGCTCTGGGTCCAATTGCATTTATGTCTCATCATATATGAGGACTGAGGTCCAGCCATATTAAGCCACTGGCCTTGAGGTTACAGAGAAATAGGCATTGGATTTGGGATCCGGCCCAAAGCATGTCTGGCTTTAGCGACTCTGAGTGGAAAGTCCAAGTAACAGAATGGACTCTGGGTACCTCGGGGTTTCAGGGCTCCTGGGTCCGAGCCGAAGGCATTGTTTATACTAGAGCTGGAGAAGATGCTTGGCCTCACTGGCACCTAGATCAGTAGATGACAGCACAGAAAGGGGCGTTTCCATGGTTGGGAGGAATGGAGTCACTCTTGGTGGTCATGCAAATGAATGAACTTTGCCAGTCCTGTGATTTCCCCCTGCCCCTTTGACGGTGGATGCATCCAGGCCAGACTAATGCCTCCATCCCCCTCTTCCCATCCTCTCCATCCATCAGATCTCCTCTTGGATTCCTCTCCATCGTCCCGGGATGCCTTCTTGCTGGACCATGCCTGCAGGGCAGTTTTCAAGGAAAGGTTAAATATGAAACGAACCCCCTCCTTTCATTTTAAGGGAGAATATTTCTAACTATGAGTGAAAGGCTTATTATTGTTTCTCTCATTTACTGTTCATTGAGTGTCTGTTGTCACTTTAAAAATAATGTCAATAACAGCAGCAGCTACTTTGGGTGTTTTCTGAGCGCCGGATATCGCGATATGTACTTTATATACTTTACATGTAAATGCTTCCGTTTCTCACACTAACCCTGCTGGGAAGGTATCACGAGCCCTATTCATAGATGATAACACTGAGGGTCAGAGAAGAAGGCACCTGCACCAAACTAGGAACTAATAAAGGACAGGGTTTGTGGCCGTGAAAGTTTGGCCCCAGCCTTTGCTACCTCCTCTGCACCTAGCTGCCTCTCTGTGTACTCTGGGGACTCAGTTTTCTCTTCTGTATAATGGGTAGTTGGGCTTCCTAAGCCCCAAGGCCCCTGCAGCTCTGTGAGTCTGTGAGCCAACAGCTGAAGCCTCCATAGAAGCCTTACCTGGTGCGATGCACCAACCCCTGGAGGTACCCCTGGCCCTGGAGGAGGAGGAGCTTGCAGCATCATCTCTACGTAAAGTAGAGCCCAGGCAGGCTGCTTGTCCCCTTCCTCGTAGCTCCCAGGCGGCTCCAGAAAACATCATTTCACGTCGTTTTCAAGTCCCTCCCTCTCTACCTTGGCTGAAAGGGTGGCTGGGAGGAGGGTGGCCATCCGTGCGTGAGAAGGTTGACAGTGGGGGCTTCCAGATCTTGTGGGTGGTCCTTGTGGGAGCACAGACGCAGGCTGAGTCATAGCCGTGCTTGGGAAGCGCTAATGACAGATGCCAGCAAAATCGGGTCCCAAAGCTCCACGGCCGGGGCACAAACAGATAGCGCCTCTGAAATGCCAGCCTCGACTCGCTGGGTGGGAGCCTCGCGGCTTACTTTCACCTCCTCTCCTGTTTACACTGTGGCTTCTGGAAGGATAAATAGAGTGTCCACTGCAGTGGAGCCGCCATCGGCTACTGTGTCTCTCTTGGATGCTGGGTCCTCTCTGGAATCTTCTCCAACAAGATGGATTGTGCTGCCTTGCTTTTCCTGCCCCGAGGACAAAAGGGACTCAAGCTTGCATTAAAACTAAGAGCCATGGAATCATTTCACCCTTAAAGTCCTAAGTAGGGGCCTGGTGCCAAGTGCTCAGGGAAGCTCTATATTTGTTTGGAAAGAAGAGTAATCAACTCATTCCTTCATTCGCTTATCCATTTATATGTGAACTTCTCTGCTATTTGTGTACTATTCCATTCCTCCTCTCATTTGTCCCACAGATGTTATTGCATGCTCTTCACTGCCATGCTTTTTGCTAAACGCGGTAGCTGCCCTTCCTTTAAGCAGCTTGCAGTGTAACCTGAAAGGTGGATGTACTTCCAGAACATAGGCTGGTCAGGGCTGTGGTGGCATGTATGCGACATTCTGGGGGCTTGTGTTGGGAAGGTGGTGGCATGGCCGCTCAGGAACGACTTCCTGGGGGAGCTGTGTTGGACGTTTAAGCATGGGGAGCTGGTCAGGTAAGGAGGAGATAGGTGAGCCACGTGGTGGTGGAGATAACGGATCACACAAAGGTAAGACGCATTCGGAGGCGGTGGAGCGCTTTGATGAGGCTGCCTGCAGAGATTCTGGTGGGCGTGGGTGACAGAGAGAAGACAGATTGGCAGGGCAGGAAGGTCCCCAAGCCTGAAGGGCCTGGCTTTTCTGCTAAGAGTTTGGGCTGCGCCGAGGTTAAACATGCCTCACTGTCAGGCTGCTCCTGTAGCACAGGTGGGTCTGTCTGTGTTAAGCCTTACAGAGCATCACACTCTAAGGACCCGGATACCCGAGGTCCTTCCTGGCGTTTCTCTCAGATGGCTCTGTGACCCCGAGACGGCCCCAAAGCCACTCAGACTTTCTGTTTCCTCGGCCCCAGTATGAGGGGCTGAGCCAAGTGATCCCTGAGTTTCCCGTGAGGTCTAAACTTCTGAGATCCCGATGAATCTCAGTCACGCCCACTTCCTTCCCCGTGACTATGCAGATATCGGGGAGGCCATCCCCTGCTCTTTTTCCCTCTTGGGGCGCCTTCCATGAGCAGATGAGATCACGGATGTGAAAACTTTGACCACCAGGAACGTAAGACCACTGGACTAGAAATCGGGAGATGGGGGTCCTGAGCGCCCCACTCTGCAGTGGTGGCCAGCGCTCTTCCCCCCCTGGGCCTCCCACTGGACTAGAAATCGGGAGATGGGGGTCCTGAGCGCCCCACTCTGCAGTGGTGGCCAGCGCTCTTCCCCCCTGGGCCTCCCACTGCCCATCTGCATGATGAGGGTGGCAGAGGAGCCACTGCGGGGCTTGCTGGATCTCTGCACTTTGACGTATGAGGTCGTAATACCTGGGTAAAGCTGATGGTTTCAACGTGTTAAACAGAGAAACCGCCGATGCAAAACCAGCTGACATCTTCATACGACACAGCTTGAGTTGGGTGGACGGCCGTCCTGCAAACAAAATGCTCTTGAAACTTCGTAATGCATGTACAGCCTTAGTAGTCACGGGCTCCAGACTGTAGGGAACACAGAGGGCTCTACTCCAGGCTCGCTCCCAAAGCAGGAATCCCCTCTTCAGCTTCTGGGGAGAACTCAGCATCTGCAGGTGCTCTTTCTGGCACGGGGAATCAGTGCCATTCAAGGCGGGACTGTCCATTATCTCCGGCTTGAGTTCTCTGTCGTTGCATTGAAGCCTCTCCCACCTCAGTGAATGGAAGATGCTGTTACCACCTCCCCAGCTCCTGTCTCCCTCAGGACCCAGAGAGTCGGGAGCTTGACCCTGAACCCAGGAACCTTGGCCATGTCCTGAACACCCCCAAGCCCTGGGTCCTGAGAGCTGGCCCTGGACACCACCCAGGTCTTCCCCTGGTGCCTCAGCGCGCAGTCTGCCCATCTCAGCCGAGGTTCTCCTGCTGGTCCCCCCGCTTCCAGGGTGAACTTCTTTGGGTGCTTAAGCTTGTCTTTGCTATGTGTAACCTCCTATTATTATTATTAGTTGTTCTAATATTAGCATTATCCACTACTTATTGAGCGCCCATAATGTTAACCAGAAAAATATCCATTAGTGTCAATCTGCAAAAAAATCACTGCAGAATAGACGCTACTTTTAGCTGGGAGGAAAAACCTGGCTTAACGTGACCCAGGTTGTCCCTAAAATGGTCAGCACGTGACCCACGTTTGGCAGGGTCAGAGCTACTGCCCTTTGCGTGGTTCCTGCTGTGTCCCCAAGAGGTCACCTCACCACATGCATTTTATGTGTGCGTGTGTGTGTGTGCGCGCGCGCACACTTAGGTGCCCATTTGTGTACGTGCATTTCAGGAGGTGGGAGGAGAGATGAATTGCCACCCACTCTGGTCACATGCTTAACTTCTGGGTGAGTGCCACCAGCATTGGCAGGGAGGGGAGGCTTCAGGCTGGGAGCTGCCAGCAGCAGCGGTGCTTCCTTGCCTTTGGTACTTCAAGGCTCTACCTGAGTTTACGAGTCTGTTATCCTTTTATGAGGTTGTGAAACCTTAGGTGACTTCATGCCTGCGTTTTCAGGTGCTGCTTAAGGGGGGCACAATACCCCAAGGGAAATAAGAACTCAGTGCTGTGTGGGATGCTTCTTTTGGCATTGTCTTCGGACATGAAAAATAATAAACAAACGTATACAGCACATTTTGATTTCTACACTGAAGGAAAGAAAATACTTTTTAACGTCAGGGGGCCAAGTGGCTGGGGCTGAGTTTGCTGTGATGAGTGAGAATCACAGATGTGAGTTCTGGCCTTCGGTCTGCCCCCTGCCAAATGGGAGACCCTGGGGAAGCCCACAGCCTGCCAGGGGTCCAGTAACTCCTACGGGGAAGGGCGTTATCATTTCTTTCCTTCATGGCCACCAAATTGTTTTTAGGTTTTCTTCCTTGGCTTAATGGTTTGTACTTATTAAACATATATCATCTGCCAGCTCCAAAGCAATTTCCAGTTGGGGAAACTGAGGCACAGAGAGCCTAAGGTCTTGCCTGAGGTCCTATAGCTCTGAGGGGCTGAGGTCTCCATCTCTCAGACTGGCCAGCCTCCTGCAGGCTGCCCTGCTGGGTCATGGCCTTCACCACTGGGCGTTCTTGCCTTCTCTGTGCACCTTCATGTCATGGTGCCTATCCTTGTGGACCACAGCTGTGACCTGGCTCTCTCCTTTCTGGTCTGTGTCCTCTGATGGCCCAGTTGTCTTTGTATCCCTGGTGCTTTGAGCAGGTCTGTGTGCTTGATCCTGATCCTGGTGTGTAGAAGGAATGAACACCTCCAGGAGATTCTCCGCGCTTGATCCTAAGCAATTCTGCCTTGAAAGGGGGGTGTTGACCCACATTCCAGATGTGAACACTGAGGCTCAGAGATGCTGTGTGGCTGGTCCTACGTCCCATTCAGAGGTGAGGCCCAGAGATGGGATCTAATGCAGATGAGGTGTTCTTACAGCACGGCAGAAGCTTTCCTCGTAGGTGACACTCCCTTTCCAATGAAGAGATGCTAGTTTTCATTCCTAATGAGATTGTTTTCTTTGAACACGGAGCTGATTCTCGTCGCAGTGACCAGGCAGAAAACTGGAGTTATCTACCTCTTTAGGATGGCTGTCTGAAGAAAATTGCCCCGGAGGGAAGGGTATCCGTGAATGCTGTTACGGGTGTTCAGAGGACCATTTCTGCTGCTTCTCTCAGAGCCGAGGAAGCAGCTCGATCTGATAGGGTGTTCCGGGTCCCTGTGGCTCCCCCAGGAACTCTCTGGGCTGTGCTCTGGCATCCTTTCTCTGTCCTCACTTCCTGCCCTGCAGTATCAGACGGCCCTTTCCTGAAGCTTCCCCACTTGCCGTGTAATTCTCTGACTTGTAATCTTTTGGGCACGGTAACTTTGCATGCCCTTTTCATAAAGTCAGTGCTCATGTCTATTAAGATCAACACGCCGTTTTTCATTTAATCTTTCAAAGGCCACACACTTTGAAGATTGATGTCTTAAAAGAAAGATTACATTTTAAAGGAAGATGTGTTTGTAAAGGGATTTGTTTCTAAGCTGTATCTAATGAGGTACTGGCATCGTGGTACTTCTCCAAAATAGCCTTAATATTTCTAACAAATTTCCTCAGAGGCTACTGTGAATGTTCTGAAACATTTTTGAAAATGTAAGTAACTAATGAAACATTTGAGAAACATTGCAGTAAAAAGTACAAACAATTTTTCTACCTTAATTGACACGGAGGCCAGGCCTCCAGGGACCCCAGAGCCTCTAAAATAAAGGAGAGCGGGATCGTGCTTTGGGTCTGGATTGCATGAGGGGCCTTTTGAATTTCTGCCAACAGTGTTGAAGGCAGAAATAAAAATACTAACTGCTTCCACTGATGAGTGATTGACGATTTGCCAGGAAATGACTGAAGCTCTTTATGTACACGATAATCTTCAGTCCTCAGAGCCACTTTAATGCACTGACATTCCGCCTGCGGTACCCATGGAGAGATGGGGCCTTGGAAGATCCTATGGTGTAAGAACTAAGCGGGGTGGATTCAAGCTCAGCTCTGACATGGAGTGGGGAGGAAAGCTTTGTGCCCAGAGGTGGGAATGGTCCAGGCTGAGGCTGCGAAGACCCGCTCCAGGTGGGGAGAAACTACTCACTTTTCTGAGCAGAGAGAGGTTTGCATGGGTGACCTTGAACCCAGGCACGACCTCAGGAAATGCTTGTTTGACCTTGAGCGCATCAGGATCACACCAAATGTAACAGAAGCATTGAAGCCACTAGAGCATGGGGGGCTCTTTTGTGGTAAGCAGTTAGTGCACAGATGCCTGGGGTGTGTGTGGGGTTGTGTGTTTTGTGGGCGGGGTGTGTTGTGTATGTGCCGTGGGCATCTTGTGTGCGTGATGGGTACTGTGTGTGGGTATGTCATGTGGTTGTGTGTGTGTGTGTGTGTGTGTGTGTGTGTGTCTGGGTCTGTACCAGGTGTGTGAGTGTGATATGTACGTGTGTCGGACGTGTTGAGTGTGAGCCGTGTGTCGTTCAGTGCGTATGTCATGTGTGTATTGCCTGTATGCTCTAACACGTGATCTCTGCTGCCCATGAAAACAACTTCATGGGGCGGGTACTCTTATTATTCCCAACTGGAAAGGAGGAAACGGAGGGACAGAGAGATGAACAAAGCGACG
Organism: Balaenoptera ricei; assembly: GCF_028023285.1. Classification (NCBI taxonomy): domain Eukaryota; kingdom Metazoa; phylum Chordata; class Mammalia; order Artiodactyla; family Balaenopteridae; genus Balaenoptera; species Balaenoptera ricei. Next base: position 4,697,450 of record NC_082655.1, read on the forward strand.
GCCCGAAGGCACGCAGCTCGCAAGGAACCGAGTCCACTCGGGTCTGCCTAACTCCATGACTCTCGTCTCCGCACCAGCGGTTCTCCGATGAGTGTTTGCGTCAGAATTCCCTGGAGGACTTGTGAAAGCACAGATCCCTGAGCCTCACTCCTGCAGTTTCTGATTTAGTCGGTCCTGGTGGGACCCAAGAATTTGCTTTCATAACACAGCGATGCTGGTGCTGCCGGCCTGGGGACCACGCCTGTAAATCCACCCTGTCACTGTACGCTCTGTAGTCCTCAGAAAGATCAAGGAGAGCGCTGGGACCAAAGCCAGTGATTCTTTTAAAACTTTTAATTTTATACTGGCGTGTAGCCGATTAACAATGTTGTGATAGTTTCAGGCGCACAGCAAAGCAGCTCAGCCATACATATGCATGTATCCATTCTCCCCCAGACTCCCCTCCCATCCAGGCTGCCACATAACATTGAGCGGAGTTCCCTGTGCTATAAAACCAGTGGTTTTGGATTCCTGCAGATTGCTGCACCTCCTACAAAGTGGACCTAGTACAGTTACCAGCAAAATCAACGTGGAGTTTTAAAACTGATATTTTAAATGTGAGCTCATGGTCCTCATTGAATTACTGGGTGTTTGGCTATAATGAATCACATGGTATTAAAAAGGAAAAGGCAGCTTCCCCACCAGGAAGCTGTGTTTGCATCTACACGTTCCAGGATTGCCTCCTATTAGTCCCTGGACAGTAGGAGGGTAGGGTGCATCTTCCCAGGAGAAAATATTCTGTACGGTATTCTCTTTGTATTACATATTTTTTTCTTCTAAACATTAATTCCACCCCCAGCCCCCCAAAAAAAACCCAGTCTCAGCCCTTCTGCAAGTAAGGACGGGCGCCAGAAAACCAAAGCGACGGGCTCCCGGGTCAGTGTTCTTCCCTTGTGTGGCAAATGGATGCTCCCCCGTGTGAATCAGAGTTAATACTACCTGCCTCAGGGAGGATTGGAGGAGCGTGTGGAGTGATGAATGGAAATCCCCAAGCAGTGCTTAGCCTGTGGCTGTAGGGGTGTCCTGTTCCTGCCTCCCCCTGATCCTCCATAACCTCCCCCCAGGAGCAGAGATCGTGGGGGGTTCAGGCATTACTGGAACAGATAACCACAAGCAAGGGTGTTGGATGTCTTTGCCAGCTCTGCAGTGTTTTAAGGACTGAGACTGAGTGGGGTGGTGAGAAAGAGGGGCGATGCAGTGGCTGCAGTTTAATGTGAAAACGAAATGAAGCACGGAGTAGCTCTGTTTGCTGGCCCCTCCACTGGCCTTTTACTGGAAATGCCTTGAAATTGAAATTGAGCTTCGGGTTCTCACCTTGACCGGCTCCGATGCGTTCGGCAGGACTGGGGAGCGCCTCGATGGGTCACGCATTAGGGAAATAGGTTTTCAGCACTTTTTCTGAGTCTGGCTTTTCCAGGCTCATTAGCTTGAAATTCCATCCTGCAGAATTTATAGAGGTTGGCTCCTAGGATCTGCTGCATTTTAATGTAGTATGTGGAATCCTGTGTCTTTAGAAATGTTGCCCCGTATGGCACCCTTGCCAGAGCTGAGATGCAGCTAAGGCCTCGTTAATCCCTTGTGCTCTTATTCTTGGGAGCTGGCCGAGCATGGCCCCGTTAGCTGCAGTGAAGTTGTGCTCTGAACCCCAGCGATGGTGGTCTGGTCCTCAAGGCGTCTTGGGGGCAGAAAGAAGAGGGGCTTTGAAAGGAGACTTAGGTACCAATCACCACTTGCCAGCTAGGAGAGACCAAATCTCCTCTTACTCCCCCCACTCCCCTCTTATTCTCTCCCCTCCCCAAGATCATGCCAGCTGCTACCTATTTAGAACCTTCTAGTTCCCCCAGAACCTGCTCAATTGCAAGGAATTGCAAGTAATTATCTCCTATCCTCCTCCTAGGTAGCTTGTACTGTCCCATTACACATGGTAGTAAGCTGAGGCTGCTTACCAAAAGTACACACCACTAGAATATTCTGGAGTCACAAAGGGGCTCCAGGTTAGAGACTTTCTGATCCTTTTCCTTGTCTGCCCTATGGGGCAAGAACTTTTATCACAACATTCTTCTTGGACAGAATCAGACGACTTACATAAAATATGCAGCACCAAGAATACAGTAAATGCTCAGTAAAAGTCAGTTGCTTTTCCTACCTCCAAATCTCTGATATCTAGGTGATTTCATATCCTCAGAAAATCCATCCTGCCTTGAGTCTCCCTGTCAATTTGTTTCTCATCCTAGACTGGGAATATTTTAATTTTGTACCCTTTCATCTTTCCTATCCAACCTTCTTCTTATTGGCCCAGGGTCTCCTGGCTTGCAAAATCAACAACCTGTCACGTTGGGTTCAGCATCTGCTTGGCGATAGCACCCACTACCTCTGCTTCCCCTGCTCAGTAGAAAACACATTTGTCCTTGCACTCCAGGCACCTTAGATCTTTAGAGGCTACGTTTATACTAACAATGATAGAACCGTCTTCATTCATTATTATTAATTGTCTCTTACATTTATGAACTTTTTACTACATGTTGGGAACTGTGCAAAGTGCTCTATGTGGCAGATTTATTTAATCTCCCCATTGTCTATCAGAGTTATATGCCATTACCAGTCCTCCTGTTACAGATGAGGAAACTGAGGATGGGATAGGTTCAGTTGACTTGCTCAAGGTCACACAAGTAGAGAGTGGAGGAGTGGGGATTCTTGCTCTGTTGACCGTGAAGCATGTGCTCGTAGCTGGGGTGCTAGTGCCTCCAGGTGCTGATGGGTAAGGAATGGCAGGGAACTAGCCCAGCTTTACAATTAGTGTATCTGGGTCTGAGTCCCAGTTCTTGGAGGTGTGAGCTGTGTGACATTCTGTAAGTTACTTTATCTCTCTGTGTCTTTCCTATAATAGGAACCCCTGGGTGATGGTGTCCCGTGGACACGTCATGGTCCCGTTGGTCAGATACCCTTGTCCATCTACGTCAGTGCTGTTTGAGTTCCAGTTCTAGAAGCCCAGGCTCTCTGTGTTTGGCTGATGTGATCTCAGGCTGTTCATTTCCCTCTTGTTTTTTAGGTAATGAACCAAAGAGATCATGTCTGAAGTACAAGGAACGGTTGAGTTTTCTGTAGAGCTACATAAATTTTATAATGTGGATCTCTTTCAGAGAGGGTGAGTATGCTTTCACTATTTGTATTTGTTTACATATTTGTTTTGTTTTGTTTTTTCTCTGGCAGATCTTGGTGGTGAAGACAGGTCATAGGAAATTTTGGGTTAATGAGGAAAGAATTTGTATTATTTTTCCTGCCAAGTGGAAAATCCAAACTTTTAGTGCATTTGAAAATAAGCCATAAATTGACAAAGACCAGAAAATGCTAATTTCTCTCATCCTCTGGCACCTCTTCCTACTTGCTCTTTCCATTAAATCTGTCAGTCAGTGTTAAAGGAAAGTGAATTTATTGGAAATGAAGCTTGCCTGGGTAGCTCTGATGAAAAAGGTGTCTGTAGGATCAGTATTTCTAGGGGCCATCTCCCCAAACCACATATCATAAAACCCGTACCCAGATCTCTCAAAAACTGAGAATTTACAATGTCTTTTTAAAATACACAATTAAAATATAGCTGCTCCTACTTTTTCAGGATGTACTCTGAATTTGGCATTTTACGTGCATGATCTCACTAAGTCCCACACTGAGATGAAATCACCAGTTCATCTGAGCCCAACACTAAGTAGATTGAGATATGTGAGCTTACATATGGATTTGTAACCATAATTATTAATAATGTACCTCATCTGAACTGTATATTGACCATCAGATATTGACTAAAGCTTGTATGAAATCGTCATCGTTAACAAGACATTTCAAAATGTCACATCCAGAACACAAAGAGAGCCCTGTGCAGGCGGTAAAGGAGGTTGAAAATGAATATGGAAATCATGAATTATTCGATAAGCTTGTGGTCCTCTTCTCTTCTTTCCAGATCTATGTGGTTTGGGGAAGCATCTCGTTTAGCTGCATTCACTGCTAAAGTCTAATGTTGAATTAGTCTGAATTAAAACCAGACCATTGAATCACTGTTCTATGTGTGTGTGTGTGTATATATATATATATATATGTATGTATTTTAACATGCATGATATATTATATATAATTTTTATTGTATATTACTGTATATATATTACCACTGTATATATAATATATTATATATGTTATGTATATAATTTTATTACTGTGTATATATATATATTATAAAACGTTATGTGTTCCATCAATACATAAAATAATTATTTTTAAAACATGAATTATCACATTTCTTATCTCATCTTTTAAAATACCTTTTCTTGTGTTTATAATGCATACTATATACAAGTAGAACTGTACATGTATATGATTTATAAATAAATACACATATATTGGGGTTGCATGCCCAAAAATGTTTTTACTGGTAAACATGCAAATCATTAACCGTTGGAGACCACTGGTCCATCTAGCAGGGCAAGGAGAACTCTCACAACTTTCTTCTAGCTCTTAATGCTACTATTTCATGGTGTCAAGGAGTGTGGAAATCTAGGCACACACTTCGATGTGGATGAGGGCATAACTGTATGATCAAACTTGCTTGAGGGTGGGTTTCATTTTAGCTACATCCATGAACAGGCTAGGGCATCTTTTGGATGAAGGCGATTAGACCTCTCGGGGGTGGAGGGAGTGCTAGGATCTCTAAGGTCCCATCTGCATTAAGACCTTGACGTGAATGGTCCCCAGCTCCCTGGATTCTGCCTGCAGGGAGCTGTGGGCAGGCTGGGCATGATGCCAGCCAGGATTCTGCATCTGCCAGGGGAGTTTCTGACAGGCGTGGTCCCTGATGCTCAAGGGCCAAGGAATTTTCCGCTCTGAATCCTACAGGAGCCATGAGGACGGCGAAATGTAATTACTTTCTTAGCAAGCACTCCGTGGGGATGTGGTAGCTGCAGTCCAGACCTAGTAGGCAAGGTGGGGGCCTGGGTGAAAGAAAGTGGATGATCTCCTGATGTCATTAAAGAGAAGGAAGGTGGGGTTTGGGGAAGCTGGCCCGTTTTGGGGGGCTGTGAGGATATATGATTAAATGTGTGCTCCGTACTGTCCTAGGGATGGTAGAAATCAGAGCTGGGGCTTGCAAAGGAAGGAGAGTGCCCTGCTTTGGATTGCGTTTGACTGTGGTCATCCAAGTTCCACCTGGTTTCTCCAGTTAATGAGTAATGCCTATGGGCCTCTTTTACAAATGTGCCAGCTTATTTACCCCATCGGCCCAGATAGACACCCCTTCTTGATTTGTTGTGAGATGTTGTGTTGGAACCGCATGGATACAGAACTGAGAATATTGGATGAGGATTTGCCCTGATCAGGGAGTTACTTGCTTACAGCACATTTATATTTGTCAATAGTTTTTCTAGTCCCAGAACGCATACTGCTTTTTGGTGATGTTTGCTTTGAACAGTCAACTTGCATTTACGCGAAGTCTATGTTGACTGAGGTGAATTCTCAGAGGAAAAGCATCTCTGGAAACCAGTCAAAAGCATCATGAATTGTCACCCCTGTACTTGGCAGTGAGACTCACCCTGATAAAAAGGCAGGGGCAGGGAGGCACTTGGGAGCCTGGCTTTGGAGTCAGACCTGACTTTGAAGCTAAGCTCCGCCGCTTATAAGCTCTGAGAACATGTCCCTTTAAAACCAGTTATCACTCTGAAATGGTGATGACAAAGTCTGTCTCGTGGGGTAATCTGAATGGTTATGGCACTAGTTGCATTAATTAATATATGCAGAGCAGCTAGCATGGAACCTGGTGTCTAGTAGATGCTATCTAAATTGTCACTTCTCTAGTAAATCCTGGCTTCCAATCCGTCCTTAACACTATTAGCGGAGTTATTACCCCAAAGGGTTGCTGAGACCATCTTGTTTCCCTGTTTAAAAATCCTTCTGCTTCTCACTCCTCAGCCCAGCGCTCAGAGACTGAACGGTTTGAACTTAAACTTCCTCTGTCCTACTGTCTGTACTCAGACCATTCTTGACCCTCCTCCCCAATATCTGCCTTGAAAATTCTACCCTCTGCAAGTTCCCGCTCAAATATAACCTCCTCTGCAAACCACTTCTGTATATTGATTGATGTTCGCCTACTGTACTCAGCCCAGTTTTTATGAATCCCTCCTCTCCCTGTTTCTAAAGCGTACCTCATGTGTTTTATTCTGTCATCCACTCACACACGCATGACCGCAGACACTAGTAAGCATACGTTATTGGGTTAGGCTCCAGAAGGATGAAGATGAAAGCTATTCTGCCTTCAAAGTGTTTACCAGCTGATGAGGGAGATAGATACATACATAGCAAATGACCATGGTGTGTGATATGGTCTATAACAAAGACAGGTTCGGGTGCTGTGCTGTGAAACAGAAGCAGGAAGCCAGCCTGTGGGCAGAGTCAGAGAAGATGTCTTGGTAGGAGATAAGCTGTCATTTGAGAGCTGGGCGGGCGTTGGCCGAGCGGAGGACCTGGAAGGGCAGGACCAGAAGGGCCCAGCGGTGTCAGGAAGCAGAGCCAACCTGAAAGACCAAAGTGCAGTGAAGAGTAGGAATGGAGAAGTGGATGGGGGTAAGAGGGTTATAGAATTCATCCCAGCCTATCTTTTACTGGACGTGTGATTATAGAGATACTAATGTCAACTGCCACAAACTTTCTTACATTGCCGCGGGGGGAGGGCTGGGCTGCAAAAGGGAATGATTAGTGATGTCATGCGTGGCTTTATCTTCTTCTCAGCTGGATCCAAGCTCCTTCAGGCTAAGGACTCCATCTTATGTGACTTCATATGGCCAGTGCCCAGCATAGAGCCTGGTGCACCCTGACAGATCAAGAGCAGCTTAGGTACGGGGTCACATGGATCTCCATTAAATGATAGTCATAAAGATAAAACAGTCCCTAATTCCTAGTGTACTATTTAAATCAGTGCTCAGAGTGTGGCCCATGGGCCAGCAACATCACCATTGCCTGGGGGCTGATTAGAGATGCAAGATCTCGGAACCTGTCTCAGATGTGCTGAGTCAGAACCTCTGGTTGTGAAGCTCAGGAAACTATTTTTTTAACATGTTCTCCAGGTGATTCTGGTTGAAAAGCACAGGAAGCACTGTTGAAAAACTTTCTGTGAAAATATCAACCTAGGCTGTGTACTAGAATCATCCAGAGAACTGGAAAATCCACCCTCCAGACAAATTTATTTAAAAATAAAAAAATTCTGAGCTGGGACCCAGGCATCAGCACTTTCTAAAGTTCCCCAGGTAACCCCAAGGTTGAGAATGACTGGATTAGAACTAAGTGCATATACACCAGCCTGTTGTTGATAACCTCTTTATCATTAAGAAAAGGAGACATAAATCTCTTCTTTCATAATACGGTTGTGACATCTCCTCTTCCCCAGTAGGAGACTGGATCTTAACACATGCCTCTGCACATGCCTTCTGCCCAGGAACCTATAGAGATGCCACCCTAACTTTCTAGCATGGGTTCTGGGAGCCAGAAAGCAAAAGGGAAGCCATTATTTCATTTACAATAATTTTCTCAGAAGGAGATGCTTAAGTGAACAATTAATTATAAAACCCATTGCCTGGATACGTGTAAGTCATTAATATATTAATAATTCATACTTGCTTATGAGAGCATGAACCTTCATTTCTAACAGTGTTAGCTGAAAGGGAGCTAACATTTGTCCTTGAAAATGAATTCAGATTTCATTTTCAGTCTTAATTCAGACAAGGCTCTGAATCAAAGTGATTTTCTTTCTGAGTGAAGGTTTTCATTGTTTGATGTTCAGATTCACCTCCTGTCTTTCCTCCACCCCTTCTCTACAAGGTCATTTAGAAGATTTTCCCTACCCAGAGGTTTTAGATGATTTTACGTATATATTCTGTCCTGCCCACAGAATAGTTGCACAAAAAAGAACTATAATCAGTATGATTGTGGAAGATCTTATGTGGAAGGTCCAACGCTCATAGAAATGTTAGGATTGAAATCCCCTTAGAACAGACTCACCTGCCTTGTCTCTACCGGAGTGAAAACGGTTGGCTCCAAAGTCAAGTGATTCCTGAAAGAAAATCCCATCTTTTTTTTTTAACATCTTTATTGGAGTATAATTGCTTTACAATGGTGTGTTAGTTTCCGCTTTATAACAAAGTAAATCAGTTATACATATACATATGTTCCCATATCGCTTCCCTCTTGCATCTCCCTCCTTCCCACCCTCCCTATCCCACCCCTCTAGGTGGTCACAAAGCACAGAGCTGATCTCTCTGTGCTATGCGGTTGCTTCCCACTAGCTATCTATTTTACGTTTGGTAGTGTATATATGTCCATGCCACTCTCTCACTTTGTCACCGCTTACCCTTCACCCTCCCCATATCCTCAAGTCCATTCTCTAGTAGGTCTGTGTCTTTATTCCCGTCTTGCCACTAGGTTCTTCATGACCTTTTTTTTTTTTTTTCTTAGATTCCATATATATGTGTTAGCATACTGTATTTGTTTTTCTCTTTCTGACTTACTTCACTCTGTATGACAGACTCTAACTCCATCCACCTCATTACAAATAACTCAATTTCGTTTCTTTTTATGGCTGAGTAATATTCCATTGTATATATGTGCCACATCTTCTTTATCCATTCATCCGATGATGGACACTTAGGTTGCTTCCATGTCCTGGCTATTGTAAATAGAGCTGCAATGAACATTTTGGTACATGACTTTTTTTGAATTATGGTTTTCTCAGGGTATGTGCCCAGTTGTGTTTATGCCCTGACATCCCCACTGTGGCCTGATGCCCAGCGACAGCTAAGCTCCCTGGGAAATTAGCTAACCAGCCCTGATGTACCTTAATAGACTCAGAAATACAATTATCTTTGCTTGCCAGAGAGCAATTCATTTGTCTGGTTCTGTCAGAAACAATCCTTTTCTTCACTTCTCTTATTAAAATATGTTGCGATCCTTTTCATTCATTCCTACCCCTTTGAAAGGGAGTGGGGATTATACATGGTTTGATTTGGGATTTTTATCACTTGCAGCCAAGGGTTCCATCTAGCACAAGGAGGGTAGATAGGTTCAATGATCTTTAAGAGTCTTTCTGTGAAATTCCATGATTATTATTTTCATAAAAATTTGATCTCTCTTTCCCCATAAAATGGCATTTTCCCCCCCACGATAAGTTTTTTATTTTAAATATCTGTTTAAGTAACACTGAGGATAAACAAGAATATAATTATTATAAATGTGGCTTGTTTAGTAAAACTGCTATTTAAGAACCAGTAATATACTGACACTAATAAAGGGATTTATGTCCCTCAAATATTTGTCTTAATATGTCCTTCTTTGAAGCAGTTTAACTCTCACCATCTTTAGAAGTCTCCATTCAAATATTTTTACTTTGCTAGGTTTTACTTCTTGGCTACATATTCAGGCATATAGGCCTCTTTGGGAAACATCAGTACTCAAGGTGTGGTGTGTGTGTGTGTGTGTGTGTGTGTGTGTGTGTGTGTGTGTGTGTGTCATCAGACCTCAGAAATATGGAACGCTTCACGAATTTGCGTGTCATCCTTGTGCAGGGGCCATGCTATCTTCTCTGTATAGTTCCTGTTTTAGTATATATGCTGCCGAAGCGAGCACTAAAACGGCATTTTTAATAATTATTCCTATGGAGAGTGAACAGACGTCAGTAACCCAAGGGCTTATGTAGATGGACCTTCCGGATTATTTTTCTAGCAAATCCACATTCCTGTTAACAATTACCCTGTCCCATTTTTTTTTTTTTCCTTTTTTTTTCCCTTTGTATCTGTGACTTCATAAGCCTGCTGCTTTAAGCCTTTTATCCTCTTAACCCCTGGCTGAGGACATGCTCAGCAGATCTGTAAAGAAAAGCCCCTTCCAGGGGGCTGAGAGTTGGCCTGCAGAGATTAAAATGTCTCTGGTGAGCTCAGAACCACCCACAGGGCCTAATAACCTCCTGGAGGAATAAAGGCGGAACAGAAAGCCGCTGAATAGTGTGGTCCTTTCTGGTTTCGTGCTCACAGTGGTCCTCGCTCAGGCCTCTCAAGGAGAACGACAGGGCACGTGGTCATGGACATGGTGTAGAGGGAAGAGCAGAGACCCAGATCTGGTCTAAGAGACAGAGACCTTGGATCTATTTCCATGTCTTCTGCAACTAGCCGGGTACCCGTGGGCGAGTTACTTTCTCGGTTTCCTTACTTGTTTTGCAGGATCTCTATTAGAAGTCATGAGGTGATATTTGTAAAGCTTCCAGTTAGAGAGCCAGGCCTGGCGGTGCTGCCAAAGTGGGCTAAGCCCTCTCTGGCCTTTCTGTCCCATCGATTACAACGCAAACTCTGCACCAGATGGTCCTCAGCTGGTCAGTGCCAGGGCTGGAGCAGACCACTGGCCTGGTCGTACTCTGGACTGGGTGATCCGTTTTATATTTTAAGCAGTTATTTAGATTCATCACTACTAATCTCCCAGGAAGAGGTCTCCTTGCCAGTGGGAAACCTAATGGACTCCATGCTGATTTGTATTGGCCTCAATGGGGGAAATTCTGCTTTCTGTTCTTTATCTCATTTTTGGAATCTATAAAGTGAAAATGCCACAGTTCTTTTCTTCTGCCTTTATTGAGATGTAATTGACATATAATATTGTGTAAGTTTAAGGTGTATGTGTGATGATTTCATATGTGTATATATTGTGAAAGGATTACAATACGATTAGTTCAGACATCCCTCAGCTCAGATAGTTACCATTTTGTGTGTGTGTGTGTGTGTGTGTGTGTGTGAGATCATTTAAGATCTACTCTCTTACTAGCTTTCCAATACACAGTACATATCTAAAGAAATAATAGCTTTAGGGAAACTCGTGAGATACTATAGTCAATAGAGGTATACTGAACTATAGGATGTTTCTTTTCTAGAAGGGTCTTTGAGTGGATCTTGGGTCAGAGTAGAAGATATAAGAGAGTGAAGTCCTTAACTGCTCTGGTTTCATTCCCAACTGTTGTCAAATGTTGCTCAAAAGCAATTTTAAATGCATTTCATCATTTTCTCATTTTAAACTTTCAATAGCTGTCATACAGAGTGAAGTCAGAAAGAGAAAAACAAATATCGTATATTAATGCATATGTGGAATCTGAAAAAATTGGTATAGATGATCTTATTTACAAAGCAGAAATAGAGACACAGACATAGAGAACAAATGTATGAACTGGGAGATTGGGATTGACATATATACACTATTGATGCTAATGTATAAAATAGATAACTAATGAAAACCTACAGTATAGCACAGGGAACTCTACTCAGTGCTCTGTGGTGACCTAAATGGGAAGGAAATCCAAAAAATAGGGAATATATGTATATGTGTAGCTGATTCACTTTGCTGTACAGTAGAAACTAACACAACATTGTAAAGCAACTATACTCCAATAAAAATTAAAAAAATAAACTTTTAATAGCACACACATATAGTTTTGCCTAGTGAAAGAATTATGGTGACATTTTCATCCTTGTGCTTTTCCTTATTTTTCACAACATACATATCACTTTTGTAATCAGAACCCCCCCCCCCCCTCTATATTTCTACCTGTATCTCTCTTTCTCTCCTTTTACACTAGGTAGACAGTATTTCATATGCACATGTGTTTTGCTTTACAAAAATGTAATATATTAGTTTGTTCTCTATTTTCTCTTTCCAGGTTGTGAACATTTTTCATCACCCTCTATGTCCCTTTAAAACATGCTTAATAGCTGCAAAGAGTTCCATCATAGGACTCCATCATAATTTATTTAACCAGTGCTCAACTTGGGGACATTTTGCTTCTTTTATTTTTTTTACATATTAAAATGCATTTCATTATTTACAGTTGTCATGACATTTTTGTTCTTGAATGATTAGGAAACACTTCACTCTTGATAATATAGACAGGACACCCTGAAAATGAAGGACTTCTCCCACGTGTCTTCCTTCTAAGCCCCTGGTGATGTTGATGAAGATGAACACTCACCAAGCTCTTTTATCATCCAACAGGGTGAGGGAGGAAATGATCATCACCCTAACTGTCCTCGTTTAATCTCAAATCTCTGTTCCATCTCGCCTTAGACTTCTGCAGAAGGCATTTTACAAAGCTCAGAGGAATTAAACACTGATTAAGAATCTTCGTGGCATCAGGCAGGGAATCTCCACCTTTTGAGTAGAGGAGCATTTGTGAACAGTGGGAATCTAAAAATCTCCCACGTCACTGATGTCTGGGTCTCCATGGCCTCACAGATCCCAGGAATTGGCACTCAGGTCACTGCAAGTTACTTTTTGGGAAAAGAAAAGACATGCGTGGAAGGCTGGTTCTTTGCTGCTCTTCCTAAAAATAGGCAGAACTTTGATTTCATCGGCATGCTGTGCTCCCAGAAAGGGTGAAATTCTATGCTCTCTCTGAAAAAAATCTCTTTAGTGTCATTGCATGAAACTTTTATGTCTCAACCCACTAGAATCAACCAGAATTTATTTGGAGTAGAAAATTATAAAATTCTCTATTATTACAAATAGCCTCACATAACCCCACAATTCTACAAGGGATGTAGTATTATCCCTACATCATAGAGGAAGCAGAGCCTGACATGGGTTCCACATCTGGCTCAGTTTTGCACATTGTGCAGGTGGCCAGGTGGGGGGTTTCTTGTGGGGATGCCTACACCCCAGATTCCACGCATTTGCTTTCTACTTCACGAGGCACGTTTTGTTTGGCTTGGGCAGACAGGGGTGTTCAGATGTTACGATGACTGCCCTTACCTTCAACTTAGTTAAACGCCTGCACTTCTGCAAACAACACAACTACAGAGCACGACTTTCCCTCCTGCTCACACTTCCTTTCCTGGCTGTCTGGCACCTATCTGGATGTTTTCCTTGAATAATCAGGGGATGATGTACTGGGAATTGAATCCTTCCAGCCAAAGACTGACAGACCCCGGAGGCATTTGCTTAACCAAATCTATTCACACTTCTTTGACAAAAGATCTTTCCATAAATAGAATCCTCGGAGAAGATCTCTTGCCGCCCCCCCCCCCTTTTTCTACCCATTAAAGCTTTCTCTACTGTCATCTTTCTCAAGAAGGAATATGTAGCATCCCTCCCATGCAACTCTTGTGCAAATCGCCCCTTGTAAAACAGACCCAGGGTCGTCTCTTGTTCTTTTATTTATTTCCTCATTAATTTACCCATTCTGGAGACTTTGAGCTCTTGCTCTTGTCGGGTCTGTCCTAGGAATTCTGGGCAGAACATTGAGAAAGAGCCATGAACTCAGGTTGTTTCCAACGTGCCATGGGAGAAAGAGATGTAAGTCAATAAAGTGATGTCAGAAATGAAACAATAAAGCACGGACAAGGTACTAAGGTGCTGAGGGAGGACAGAGATGCTGTCCCCTCAGGAGGCATCACGACAGGTTACCCAGAAGTCGGGGGTTCTACTAGTCAGGTGAAGGCTGGAGGGGAATCTCAGTCATTGAGAACAGCATGTGCAAAGGCCTGGGGGTGATAAAGATCATGGCATCCGTGGGAAATGCCACACTGCTCAGGAGTGCTCCCTAGAGGTGGTGTTTTTGATGGAGTGGGAGAGGCGGGATTGCACCTTGTCGATCAAGGAGGGCTAAGAAACCATTTAAGGGAATTTCTTGACGATTTGTGTTGTAAAAATGATGCTTTGGAAGCAAAGAGGATGGCAAGTGGGGTGGGGAAAAATAATGACAGTGGTGAGGACAGCTCAGACGGAGAATAGTTGAAAAATCTTGAAGCAGTGGAATGGGAAGAATTGGTGCTTTAATGTAATGTTACGGGGGAGAGAAGTCATAGTGATAGTCAGTTGCCCTCTTGGGTGAATTAGTACATAAAGTCGAGGAGGAGGAGGACCAGGCAGCCAGAGATGATGTGAGTCTAGAGGTCCGGAGGCAATGGGGTATCTGAGTCCAGAGACCAGGTAGGAATCAGGGCTGGGATTCGTCTGCTCATGGGCATAATTGAGCCTGGATGAAATCATTCAGTGACTTGTGACACTTTGTGAGCTCAGACTGTGTGCCAGGACCTTTACTATATCAGCTCACTTGATGCTATTGACAGCCCTATGAGCTAGGTATCATTATGTTCATTTTACAGATGGGTAAACTGAAGCTCCAGGACGCCTGGCTATCCCAGGGCAGAGTCAA